>NC_092422.1:68874898-70074898 GCF_036169615.1 Heliangelus exortis
AATTTGAAACTTGAAATTTATTTTAATTTCTCCCACAGAATAAACATACTCTCCTCTGAGGAGGGCAATACTGAAATTTACCCACCTACAAGTTATTACAAATGATATTTAGCAGGAGTCAGCTTTATGTGAATCATACAGTTTACTGCACATATGCATGCATTTGTGTTTGTAAAATCTTTTATTTCTATTTTGCACTGGAATTTTCCTGTGAATCAATGCATATTAAAGATCATATGTTTTGATGGGTGCTTTGGACAAAAGTTGAATTCAGCTCATCCTAAAGGCTGAAGTTCAAGGTATTGTTCTGTAGACAAAGAAAGATATTCCACCATGTGTTCTTCATTATTTCATAAGTAATTTCCTGAATCACTCATATCTGACTATATTTTTGAAAAATAAATACTGAGACTCTTGGAAGCACATAGTTGATTGAGAATGTACACACATATTAAAAGATTTCCTCTTTCTATTATGTATTTATAGTTTAAATGACACAAATGCTGGGAAACAGTAATATTCAAATCTAAAACCTCTGTATTTTATTTGTAGGGAATATTATCTTACCATGGTACTGTAATACATGGGTAATTGGCTAGCACGAAAAAATAACTCAATCACTTTCCATTTATGTGTAGACATTACTACAGTTGCTACTGTGGGCTGATTATGATGGAAGGATAACTTAGACATACCTGTGACAACCTTGCACTAAAAGCTGGCTAAGCACTCTAACAAATCTTGTAGTTACTTTAAAATTGCTGAAACTGAAGTCTGTAGTTCAAAATTAGCTTAGATGCCTTGACACAATACTTCAAACACAGTGGTGTAGGCATATCATTTATACATAGTTCACGATCACAGACACCCTTATTGATTTGATGAAAATAAGCTGAAAGCCTTGGGAAGAAGGAGCTGAATGTTTCCAAATGAAATATGACCTCATTACAAAGTTATGGATCAAAAGTGCTAAGTTTTAAAGGTTTAAATATTTCTTTCCAGAGAAAGTACATAAACAGTAGAAAAATCAGAGAAATTAGATATGTGATTTAGATTATTAAAAACAGGTTATGATATAATATGATATATGATATGATATAAAAAAGGTTCTTATTGACTGTGAAAAATAATTCATGCTCCTATATCTTTCTTAATTTCTTTTAAATTTTCTATTTCTTCCTGTACATAATCCAAAAATAGATTCTGTATCTTTTTGAAATATCCTAAACTTGTTAAAAAGGGAACCAAGAGAATTGATGATGCACATATCTGTAGGGAAGCATAATCATGGTCTGTTTTGGGGTACTGAGAGAAGTAGATATAGATGCCTCAGGGAAAAATGTATTTAGGAGTTACAAATCTGAATGCTGCTAGTTAGCAGATTTAGGATGTTTTCAGTAAACAAACAAACTAACCACCAAAAAACTACAACAACCCCAAAACAAACAAAAAAATCTGCCACTCTAAAAACTAATTTGAGCCAGACAAAAGTAAATTGAGGTGTCAAGTATATTGCCACTCTAGGCCATATGGGAAAATTTACTTTAGTCATTCACCAAGAAGTAGAAAGTGGCTCTTCTTAAGCATTTCTTAATTAGTGCTTTTGGTTTACCAAAATCTACAATAGAGTCTTGTGTAAGAGCCAATGAGATCTGAGTGTTTTGCATGTTCCCAGCCTGTACTCACACAATGTCATCAAAAGGCACATCTGTGCATCTGTGTATAAAAAAAAAAAGTCTTCATTGTCCTTCCATTTTTACCCGTTATATATAAATATACACATATATATACACTTTCAAATATCTTGAAATGGCACAGAACATAAACAAAAAATTGCAAAGACTAAGTAGGAAATTGGGAAGGATTCAATGCATGTGGGGCACTTTTGTGGGAACAGACAGATTACTGTACAGTGGCATAGCTACAGTCTGATGTGAGGCTGAGTTATGGTGCCTTGTATCCTCATCCCAAAGTTCCCAAGTGACTATAGAAACATATCCCTTACATTCACTCCTTGTTCTAACAGACCTGGATGAACCACGCTGAACCCCACTTTCTGAACCTTTTGAAGGCTTGCAAAAAGTAATTCCCCTCCAGCAAGCAGCTGCTTGAAGACATTCTGGGTTTTTTGAGAGTGTTGAATTCACTCAGAAGAGCTCTTAAGTGCATGAAGATAATGTATTTCAAGGAGCATGTGTGTCATATTTGCCCACTTTCTCACATCAGAGGAAGGAAATGAAAAGGACTTAAATTCAAATATACAGGGGAAAAAAAGGAAATGTCTGCTTCATATCTTTACATTTTCTACTTGTAATAAGATACACAGATAAGGTCTATGAAATTGCTATGCAAATTGTGTGTGAATTAGGCTAGAAAATATATATTACACGAGAGAGAATTTCACAAGTGTGAGATGATTTTTCCCTCATTCTAATTTCTAATTTCTGATCCTAATTCCCTAACTACCATTTTTCATAGTTTTTTTGTTGGATTTTATCTCTGCATTTCACAAAAACTTCTAAGGCATAATTCATACTTTCAGCATTTGGAAAGTCTTGAAAAAGGTATAATATTACAGCTAATATTTCTGAGTGTATGGTACTGCTGACTCCATCTACAGATTAGGAATTTACAGAAACAAGTTTGTATCTTTTTCCTGAACTAATGTGTACTGTGCTCTTAAAACATATGTCCAGGTCTTATCTGTCTGTTGATCTCATAGCACTAGTATCGTATTCATATATCAACAGGAATGGAGGTCATTGGCAGAAAAAGCAGTAGCAAAGAACAAATGAAACTACATTTTATGAAAGATGGCTTCTATATAGTATATAATTTTCTTCTTGTTTCTGCATTCCTAGACTTTGAAATTTGATATTTATGAATAACCTTGTAATCATTGTTTGAGAGTGAAGAGTTAATCCAAAACTTTTCAGGCATTAAATAGGTCTTCAACATATCGTGAGACTGGAACCTAAATATGCTGCAGAAACTTTGCAAAAATTTGCCCAGATATAGGTACAATAAAGAAGATACCTGAGTGAAAATCTGCATGCAGCTCAGTCCATGGTTGCATGTAAAAACTTTAGGATTTAAAAACACTCAAAGTAATTCTAAATGAAACCTCATTTGCTTGGACCTTATGACAGAAAAGAAGTGAAATCTTTACAAACTGAAGTGGAATACTAGTATGCTTTTCATTAATTTTTTATTGCACTATACTGCTGTGCGTTGCTTTATTGCAAATAAAAAGCTAAATACTTCAAGGAAAGTCTATATAGTCTGCTCTGTTCTGCAGAACCTTATTGATTCTTGGTGAACTTCTTTAGTTGGGCCAACAGTCATCACAGACAGACTTCAGAAGTTTTGGGGAGCTTAGGTGAAGAGCTTCTTGTTACTCTGATAATATGTGGATGAGAAAACAGAGACTGGCAGCTTATGACATAATTTTTTAATTAATTTTACACATCAGTGCTACCCACGCTTTTTGAAAAAAAACTGTTACAGGAAAGAAAGCAGCTTTTGAGTCCATGCCTGAGAGTCAGTCTTTCCCTGTTTGGACACATACTGCCCCAGTACAAGCTCCACAGCTGAAGAGCCAGCTGCTTGCCAGTAAGACTCACCACATCTAGCTCAGCCTTTCACCACTTCTTAAGTCCTTTTGAGCCTTCCAGGCACTAAAGCAGGTCTCTCACTGATAAGAAAGGTTAAGGTAATCATCTCTTTCCCTTTGCAGATAAAGACTTGAAAACTGCCTTTCCTCTCTCTTCTGTGCCATGCAGAAAGACACCAGCAGCCTGCAACTTCTCTTGGTTTAAACTGTATTTATCAAATGGAAACATATGCATACAGTAGGTGAGTAAACATTTGCTGCACTTTGAAGGAGAGCTTGTGTTCCTTTTGTTTTGATGCTGGTACTCCTTAACAGAAGAACTTTAAAATAGACATAAGAACAGGAATGTGATAAAGGAGCTTAATCATCCCAGTTCCAATTAAACCACAAAACAAATGAATTCTTAATCATCCTGCTTTATGCTTACTCATAGTCCCTACTGAGAGAAGGATGGAACAGCCTGCATTTGGAAAATGCTGTATTGTTCTTAATTGCTGTTTACACATACTAAGATTGTAAAATTCCATTGGGAATAGCTTTTTAAAATAGCTTTTTAAATAGCTTTTTTAAAATTAGGAATCTTTAAGTAAATCTCGAAAGAGCAAACTCAGTCCCTACTGATTTTGGCAAACTTAACTTAAACTTGGGTATTAGATTATACCAATTTTGTCCCAAAGGTAAAGAGTCAACCTAAAAGATGGTAGATTTTTTACCAGTGTGCTAATTTTAGTATATTTTTATATACTAAAATCAAAGGTGACTTAACTAACTCTCTGTTTGGTTTTGTGTGGTGAGTTTTAGTTTTTGTGGGGATTTTTTCTTTGTGTTGTTGGTTTGTGTGTTTTTTTGGGTTTTGGTTTTTTGGGTTTTTTTGTTTTGGTTTTTTTTGTTGTTGTTGTTGTTGTGGGGTTTGGTTCTGGTTTTGGTTTTGGTTTGCTTTCTTTGTTTTCTTGATTGTGTGATTGTTTTGGCCCCACCAGAACAGTACTAAGGGATACTCTGCCAGTATGAAACTAATCTCAAAAAGGGAGGACTATCATATATTCTCTTAGTAAAACAATCAGCTTAAGACTTTCCCCAAAATGTACTAGTTTATTCAAAACTTAAAGGAAATCTGTTTATCCTACAGACAATTTCTATCCTTAGGACGCTGATAATTTTTTGTGTGTTGTCTTTAAAAAAAAAAAAACAAAAAAACCCAAAACTAGAATTACTAGCGAGTGGAACTTGTTTATTTTCTTCAATTTGATGGGTATCCTGAAGTGCCTCTGATCCCTCATTTGTCACTAATTCTATTTCATTCATGTAGTCCCAGAGCTTCATTATGGGAAATCAATAGTAAACAGGTATTCTTTAGATAATGGACAGATCATCAGTGCCAAGATTTACTAGGTCATCTCCTAGAATGTTGTAGATAGCCTTTTTCTACAGGATATCACGATTAATAATTGAAACACAATGATATTCTTAAAACAACCCCACAGAGAATTAGTTAAAGCTACATATTAGCTTAACAATAAAAATATTTTAAAAATATTTTCATCTTGATATCTTTGAATGAGACACTAAACACCAGGTGAATTTGTCTAGAAGTCAATATTATATGTATTTATTTGCATTTAAGAAAGACAACAGGTTGCTGAGTTCCAATAACAAGGGCATCACCAGCAGAGATAAAAGTCATTATCCCAATCTACTCAGCACTTGAAAGACCACACCTGGAATACTGCATTCAGCTTTGGTCCCCACTGTACAAAAAAAGATGGGGACGGGCTAGAAAGGGACCAGAGAAGGCCCACAAGGATGATCAGAGGACTGAAGGATCAACAATATGAAAAAAGGTTGAGAGAACTGGATTTATTGAGCCTTGAGAAGAGACGGCTTAGGGGACACTTTATTACCGTGTACCAGTACATAAAGGGTGTTTACCCAGATGATGTAAACACTTTGAAAATATGGAATATGTCTCTCGAATCAGCATTTTTTCTACTCTTTTAAAAATATATCAAACATATTCTCAATCAACAGATTTTTACCCCAAACTTAACTAGATTCTGTTTTGTATCATGCCTGGAAGGTGCCTAAATGTAAGAATGTTAATCAGAAGATCTCCTGGTACGCTGTCAAGACAAAGAGAGTAAATTTAGCAAGGTAATAAGGACTGAAGGATTCCTATAATTTAAAGAGAACTTCTTGGGATGGCAAATCTTTGCCAGTATGTGCCAGTGATTTATGAAAAGACAAAACCCTTTTTCCTGCATAAAAAGTCAAAGAGAAAAGGAAAAGACGATGACTCTCTCTTGCCCCCCCCCCTACCCCCCGTTTCTTCTCTCGCCACTTCGGCTTCAGCTATGGGATGGCATCATCAGGAAAAAAATAGCAGAGAACAGCAGCCAAGCAGGAACATCAGATCCTACACCACCCCCCGGACAGAGACCAGGGCCAACACACGGTGATAAAACTTAATCTCTCTCTTGTTTTTTCTTTTCTTAACAACTGTGTCCCCAGGGTGACCAATTTATGTAAAATCTTTCGTCTTGTAAACTTGTTTTTTTTATATTAAAGGTGGTGTTATTGTCTCCTTTCCCTGAAATGAATCTTAATTTAATTAAATTTTACTTAAATTTACTTAAATCATAAAGACTGTTGTTTTTGTAAATTCATGTGACGTCTGTGAGTAGTGGCTGATTTCTCCTCGCAATCAAAATATAAAATAATAGCTTGGATCATAACACAAGAAGATGGAGACTCCCTTTTTACAAAGAGTCACTTAGAAAAGGCAAGGGGTAGCAGGTGCAAGTTACTCCTGGGGAGATCCCTGTTGGACTCCAGAAGAAAATTTTGTTGACATGAGAACTATTAGACATTGAAATAATTTCCCAAGAGAAATCATGGATTCCCCCACACTGGACATTTATAAGACTCAGCTTGACAGTGAGCTCAGCTGTCTCATTTAAACTATAATTATTACCTAGAAAGGTTGGATCAGAGGACTCTTGAGGTCCCTTCTAACCTGACATTTTATCATTCCATGATTCTATGATGTTTTCCACTGAGTGCAGTTGAAGAAGCCCACAGTCTTGCAGGGCAGCCTCTTGTGACAGCTGAAAACACAGAATACCAAACTATACTTTCCCAAATTGGTTACCTAGTGTAATGATGAAGCTAACAAATCAGACATGCAGGAGTGAACATTCCTTCCCTACATAAGGTACATGGTTTGTATTGAGAAGGGAAAAAAAAAAATAAAAATAAAATTCAGCTTTTACCTACAGGCAAGTTCCTGCTTCCAGGAATAAGACAGTGTTAAGCTTCCATGGGAAAAAAAAAAGAAAAAAAAAAAAAAGAGAGAGAGCAAAGCTAGAATTATGCAACTGTGTTACTCTGTTAATGGGAAATATTTTACATGTTCACCTAATATTCCTTTTCTCTGGGGATCTGCTCTGGTGAGACCTTACCTGGAATACAGTGCAGCTTTGGAGTTCTCAGCAGAGGAAGGAACTCTTGGAATGGTCCAGAAGAGGGCCACAAAAATGATCAGAGGGATGCAACACATCTCCTGTGAGGAAAGGCTGAGAGAGTTCAGCCTGGAGAAAGCTCTAGGGAGACCTTATTGCACCCTTTCACTACTTAAAGGAAGCTTATAATAAAGATGCAGACAAACATTTCATCATGGCATGTGGTGATAAGACAAGGATTAATGATTTTAAAATAAAAGAGGTAGGTTTAGAATAGATGTAAGGAGGGATTTTTTTAATATATAATAAAGGTGGTGAAACACTAAAACAGATTGCCAAGGGGGGTTGTAAGTGCCCTAATCCTGGAAACAATCAAGGTCAGGTTGGACAGATCTCTGAGAAACCTGATATAATTGAGGATGTCTCTGATCCTTGCAGGAGTAGGTGACCTATAAAGGTCTCTTTCAACCCCAACTATTTTATGATTCTATGAATCTTGAAAATGCCACCCCCCAAAGAAAAACCTTGAGAAGACCAAAACCTGTTATATGTCAAAGAAAGCCCATGGAAAGCAATAATGAAATTGTGTTGAACTTATTTTTTCCTTCATTCTTAGATATTTTATTCTTTCTTTGGTATTTACTTTATCTCTAGGGTAAAGAAAAATATAATCTTTATAGACACCAGAAAGATGTAAAGAAATAAAAAGAAAGAAATAAACACAGAGGTTAGGATATTAATAAAGGTAGTAATAAAATATGAATAAAAAATTATCTTCTAACATAAGCTTAAAACAAGGATTACCAATTGGGAGGTTGAGTTAGATATTGGAAGGAAAATTCACAGAAAAAAAAAAAAAAAGGATATTTTATTTGAATAAAAAGCAGTGGTTACAATATGTGTGTTGGAGCCAGTCAATACAGAAATGTGACTGAAAGTCAACATTAATAGTTTAACTTGTTTTTTACTAAGGAGATTTATGAATTCATAGAACAAAGGCAGGAAAGGTTCACCTACCCTACCCAAAGTAAGATCAGTAATAACAACATCTGGGTAACTGTTGACATGAAATTGTATGGCCCTTTATTAAAACCAAAACCAAAACTAGAAGCCAGAAAAGTCTCTATGATGAAAGAAATTCCACAACTTGTTCATGAAAACTGTTTAAGCAATTAACAAGTCACACAACAACACTGTATTTCTTGATGTGTTTTTAGGCAATTACCTCAACCTCTATCTACAGCAGACTGGGAGAATAAATTATTTTCCTTTTGGGATCTACTTGGTACATGAAATATTCATAATAGTTATATATTTTAGATCTATGAAGGCTTTAATCACTTATTCTTCCAGTTTTTCTTCTGCTGACTTATTTTCCCATACTTTTTTCCTTTGTTTAAGTTCATTTTACCATTTCTTTCTAATTTTAATGACGTGCTCTTTGAAATAGACATATCATTCTTGTTGACAGAAATTAAAATCAACCCCAGCACTCCTGCTGTACATGTTTCCAGCATTGCCTAGATATTTGCAAGAGCTCTATTGAAATTCACGCTCTGGGCTTCAAAGGTAAATTGTATGTACTTTATAAGTCTGTGAACAACTTGTCTCTTTTTTTTCTCCTCTGCTTTGAGTAAACTGTGCCCTTCTTTTTTAATATTCCTTTCACAAGAGTCTATCATATCTTTTAACCTGACAAGTAATAGTTTTGCTTCTCTTGTTTCCCACTTGTTTGGCATTGTGTTACTGTTCTAAAGAGAACTACAGGAAGGGCAGTGACTGAGTTTGAAGCTGTTACCATAGTTAAGGGAAAACATGCAAGGAAAACAAAAATTATTCAAATTCTTGGTTCCGGAAAATTCTTGGTTCTGGATAATCTTGATATAAGTTTTGAAAAAAAAAAAAAAAGGAACACCTGAGGCAGGGATTCTGTAGCAAGAACTGACTGTTTAAAGAATGACATTTTACCAGTGTAAACTATAGTTGTATGTATGCTCTAAAAAGAAAGTAAGAACAGCTTAGGCAACAGAAATACATAAAATTGATACCAAGCTTATGTAGCTCAAAATAACAAATTTTGATGGATAAATTTAGACCTAGAAGGGAACAGAAAAAAGCCAAAATGCCTAATGGTACCAGTGCTATTGGGGCTGAAAGTGTCCTGCTAACCTCAGCTTTATTAATAGGAGAGAACAGTGTGACCATATATAAATTTTTAGAAACATATAGTTTTTATAAAAGATAAAAAGCATGGTTAATCTTATAAGTATTACTCAAGAGAAAAATTAACTCAGATGAATACTGAACTGAACATCCTGAAGAATAAGGTGAAATTAGCTGTCATTATTCTTAAAATCTAATGTGACAGGAATACATTATTAATATGCAAGCTCTTCAAAAATTTATTCAGTGTTTTTCCTTTTAAACTTTTCAAAATCATCCTTACGTAGGGGAAAGTGAAATCTTCAATTTGCTACATGTAAAAATTCAGCCAATAAAGTGAAGTCAGCCTGTGACACCTGTTAATTTCACCTATTTAGAAGAGGTTTTGTATATTTAGTACTCCATCATTTGTTTGAATTTTTAACCTTAAAGAATTTTTAATTCACAAATAATCACATGAGAATGTAACTCTTCTTATCAAGATCTGTTCACATGTTTTCCAAAGTGAAAAATTGCAGTTTTAACAATATGGCTAGCTCTGCCTTGTAAAGAAAAAATGAACTGGAGAACTGAATAATTGCCACATTTGACCAAATATTTATCAACAGTAAAAGTAATTTGAGCAAAAAGGTATTATTGATGCAGGAATAATTGAATTAAGTTTGTCAGGAGTAGATTGATTTTGGAAATTGAAGGGATATCTGACCAACAGGATCATAACATTCTAAACATCTTCCATATAATGTCACATAGCTGGTGGGGAGGGAGAAAGCCAAAACCACTTAAGAAGTTTTAGAAAAATAGCTTATGAATTTTAGGAAGCTAAATACTGAATTCAACCAGCTGGTGGCTGTAGCTTGTAATCTAGAAAGTTGTGTCAATTTTTCTAAAAATTCTTCTGCAGCTTAATAATTAGATTTGATCAATTTAGATAAAAGAGTGTTTGTGGATTTTTTCTTCCCTAAACTTGTGCTTAATAGAATAGCCTGAATTTGAATTATTGTTTACATAAGCTCAATTTGTCTTTGGTTAAAACAAATAAAAAGAAAAGCTAAAGCCATCCCATGAAGATTAAAGAATGTCTTCAGACTCCTGAGATAAAGTCAGTCTTCTAGTCTCTCCAACAGCTCTGTGAATCCCTCCCATTATCTGGCATCATAGATACATTAACTATGGCAAGACTGACCTCAGGGACATCTAGATTTGGAAAGAAGTAGATGGATGATGTTGCTATAGAATTGAATGGTTTGTGTTGGAAAGGACCTTAAAGATCATCTAGTTCCAACACCCCTGCCATAGACAGGGACACCTTTCACTATACCAACAAATTACAGATGCTCTCTATTACAGTCCCTCTCCCTGTTAAGGGAGAATACAGTGAGCAGTTGAGTACTGCCTAGTTGCCAGCTGGACTTGAACCCAAACATGATAAAAATTAGAAGGGTAAAAACCAGAAAACTTAAGGGTTGAGATAAAGACAGTTCAATAGGTGAAACAAGAGCTGCGCATGCACAAGCAAAGAAAAACAAGGAATTCATTCATTCCTTCTTACTAGTAGGCAGGTGTTCAGCCATCTCCAGGAAAGCTGAGCTCCATGTGCATAATGGTTACTTGAGAAGACAAATATCATCACTCTGAACATCCCTCCCTTCCTTTACTTTCCCCCAGCTTTGGATGCTGAGCATGATATCCTGTGGTATGGAATATCGCTTTGGTCTTTTGGGGTCATCTGTCTCAGCTCTGTCCCATCCAAACTCTTCATGCACTCCCAGCCTACTCACTGGTGGGATGGTGTTGGAAGCAGAAAAGACCTTGGTTCTGTGTAGGCACTGCTCAGCAACAACTAAAATATCCCTGTGTTATCCCTGTGTTTTGGTGACAAATCCAAAACCCCAGTACCATATGAACTACTACGAAGAAAAATAATTCTATTCCAGTGAAAACCAGTAAATGTCTATACAGAGTCACAGAACCACAGGAAACTGAGGCTGAGAGGGGCCTGAGGAAGTCCCTTGTGGTTCTCATGGAGCAAGTGCTCCAACACCCCCCCCCACCTTGAGGAACCCCACTGAGTTCCAGTTCACCTGTGTGTCTTTGCTGTGGTGGGCAGCTTAAATCTGTGGACAGTATCCAGACTTGATGAGTAAGGATGCTGCTGCACTTCTTTTACTTAAGCCTGGGATTCTGTTGACAGCTTTCTCTGCCAAAGCACGCTGTTGGCTCATGTTCAGCCTGCCATATGCCAGGACCCCCATGCCCTCTCCAGCAGATCTGTGACCCAGCTTGTCAGTCATGTGTATGTATCATGTATAGTTATAATTTATGAGTATACAAATTGGTTACTGTGAGATGAAAGGCTGCTGAAGAAGAACTTTTATGGATTGTTTGCCAAGGTGACACTGCATCTTGCCAGCTTTCATCTTGATTCTGGTGTAGTTATTTTGAGCTTGGAGCCTGTCCTTGTGAGAACTAATCTGTAGTGCTTTTAACAGAAAGCTCTAACTCAGGGTTTGTTCAGTTCTTTTCAAAAGAAGTCAGTACAATAGCTTTGATAATAAAATAAAAATTAAAGGCAAAGCAAATTTCACAAAACAGGCAGAAACTAGTGAGATAGTAATGAGTGTGTGTTGATGCAAGCCAAAATCCCTACAACACTCTGTTTCCTACATAATTTTTATTTTCTTATTTACCGGTTCCTTTAAGTGCATTTGAAATTGAAAACTGTGGAACTGTGTGTAAGGATGTTTTCATACAAATTGCTTTTATTTATTGAGGTGGTTTTTTTTAGTTATTTAGCAGTTGCATTGCATGACCAATGTGTTTGCTTTTGTATTACAAAGTTTCCTCTAGGACTATACTCCACATCTTCCTGACTGCTTTTCTTGTTACATTGCTCACTGAGATTTGAGTTTGCTTTCATTTGTTATGCTGGGTAGTGAGATAAGTTTTTACCTTCACATCATTTTTGAGATACATTTCCATGTTTGTAGCAGAGCAGAGTTGTGGTTTTGCTGGAGGTTTTTTGTGCGATTGAATAAAGCTTTGCCCTATGCTCTCCTACAACTTTCTATATGTGAGGAAGTCTATTCCTCCATTCTTCCTAGACTACACCATTCAGTAGTTACTGCTTTGTGATTTGTGAAAGCTTTGCAGTGGAAGCATTTGTCACTTGGTTGATTGTCATCTGAATTTCGACAACTACAACAACCAAGGATTTAAACTATTGAGATACAAGGAAATATATTTGCCATGTAACTAAAGTTCAGCAGCAGAGCGCAAAGCCTTCAGAAAGCACGGACCTCACAAAGCAGTGCATGTTAATTCACTTCTCTATATGAGATCACAAACTACATCATCAGTTCTTGCAAGATCATAGTAACCAGTCAGCTGAAATACAGAAACAGTGTACCCCCAAAACTACTGCATTTTCACCAAATGATTCCATCAAAAGAAATTGTTTGTTTTAATATGATTTATCTAATGTATGTTGAAGATATAAAATGTTATGCAGAGCACAGCATATTGCCTGAGACTCCCTCACTGAAACATGCCCTTCCCTCATTCCAAAAAATTACAGATACCAAATTTCAGATACAGGAGAGTCATCTGATTTGCACACTCCAATACAACAGGGTGAAACTGAGGTAGTGGTCATGCAGGATGCTGCTTCTCCTCAATTACACTCCAAATGTTCATAACAGACCAAACTGTATAGTGCAAGGCAGTGTATTCTGCTACAAATGGTGATTTTTTAAAAAACATTCAACACATTTCAAGTTGCTTTGACATTCACTACCAATCTCTTCTATAATGTGATCCTGACATGATGCTTGTACCACTCATACAGCTTGTTAAGGTGCTATTGGCAATCTAGGCACCCTTGTCAGATGACACTAGCATTTTCTAGCTTATAGACAAAGACCCATCACATCTGTGGTCTTCCTTTTCCTCATTCCTTTAATCAAAAGACATTTCCTCATCATAGAATAATTTCTCTGATTGCAGTACTGAGAGGATGAATCCTACTCATCAGCTTCATTCGTCTTTAGAAGAACTGTTAAGCCTGCAGTTGCATTTCTGACTGGTATCCAGATTTTAGATGTTCAAATTGAAGTGCACAGTGTATGAAGAAAAAATATCTGATAGCTGTACAAGTGATGCTTGCTAAAATCTTTTGCCATTTTTCATGTTATTGTTGATATTGATGGTTTGATTGCTTCATTTGACAGTTCATCAGCATTTTCTGGGTTCTTACCATGCAGTTTTACACCAAAGACTTTAAAAGCCCACTATAAAGGCATTGAAAAAAGTGTAGCATCCATCTACCAGCCTTTGGTCATAGCAATAGATGTGGAATTTCAACTAATGATATGCCTGGGGCTCCTGGAAATTATGGGTATATTAATTAATTTGTTAACAACTCTCCTCACAAAAGGGAGAGGAAAGAACTACTCCTGAGTGTCTTGATTAAGGACTTCCTTTTTCACATTGAAGAGGCAGTGTCATAATAAAATTTATGGTTCTTTTCCCCTTGAGACTCAGAAATAGAGAGCCCTTGGTGCAGACATCCTATCAGCATCTGAAAAGAAGTTTACTACTCTCCTACCTCTTTAATCCTAACAGCTGCTCAAATAATCTGAACCAGACACAAGCACTACTGCAGAGAATTAGGGAGCTTTAGTGAATGATTGTTCACAGTGATGTCATTGACAAAATAATCTTTGCAATTTTCCACAGAAGCTTATGTTCCCTAAGCACCACTGGTCTCCTAGAGAACAATACTAATCCATCACACCAACGTGTCTGCAAGTGCATCTTTAGTTTTTCTCTCTCATGGTTATTTTTTAATTTATGTCTCTGCTCCTGAGATGCTGCAACAGCTCCAAAACCAAATGGTGTAAAACACCGGTATAAAAAAAAATGTAGCTGAGCTGCAATATCCACCAGGAGTTTATCATGCAATATGCATATTGGGAACCACCAAAGGGAGAAGGAACATGAAAGGAGGAGACATGACTGTGAAACTTATCAGGGTAGGCAATGGGATACCAGCAGAAGCCTGCTGCATTGTCACTGTTATGTACAGCCAGTGGTGTCTGTAAAGAAGGGCACCCTGGATCATTATGAGGTGTGTAGAGTGAGGAATGAAGGCAAAAAAGGAAAATATCAAGGTGATTTGGGAAGAAACAAGTGTGGAAAAGCAGGGGAAAAAGGGTTAAAAGGAGCTGGTGGCTTGTGAGTGAGAACAGCTCAGTTCACGTGCCTGGCTGTGTCTGTGCCAGTCAGAACAGCCTCTCCTGTCTCTTCATTAAATTCTGTTGCTGGCAGTTTTCCTGGGCAAAGAATCCCTATCCCATGTGTTTGGGTGTGGAACCAAGAGGCCAGAGTGCATGAAGAGGGGCCAGCACCACCCTGGGCTCTGGTGTAGGATGTGGGTGCACTTTTTGTGTGTGAGTAAGGAAAGCTGTGGAATTTATTTGTCTCCCACTAACAGACCTGCAGCAGCAGCAGCAGCCAGTGAGGGGAAGAAACCTTTGGTACTGTTCATGGCTGTGTCAGTGCTGAGAGTGCCTGATTTGGTGACTCCTAAGAAAAACAGTTTGAGAATGCTTTTCAGTTACAGATTTCACAGTTTAACCAGTTGGAAGAGCAGGATGTTCACAGTGTTTTATGGCTGATTCCTGAAAATTGAACCAAGTCACACCTAAGTGTTAAAGCTATGGTTGAGATGTCTTATCTAAATATTTAGAGGTCATAGTTGAGTAATTTTTATCCCTACACATAAACAATGCTTTTTTCTCTGTTCATCTGTGTGAAGGTGCAAGCAAAATTGTATCTCTGCTTCCTCTGGTGTTGAGTATATATTTTACTTGCTTAGCCAGGGGATTTCTGAATATTTCTTCCATTTTCATTGTAAAATTAAACAAGTACAAATAAAATTGTCAAGATTCATGAGGCTGAACCATAGAAGTAAAGGATGACAAGCTAGAGAAAATGAAAATTCTACAAGGGTTACCAAAACAAACTGGACTCCAGTGTAGTTCAACAGAAGTGCAGCTGATAGTGAAGGGGTTATTTTGGTGGTCAGAACATTGGTCTTGTAAAAGAAAGCATGGTGACAGAACTCTGATTCAACCAGCAGTACACCACTTTGGGATGTTAATAGGTATTATGGACCATTATTCCCAATGGCACTGCCTCAGCCCTTGCACAAGTTACAGGAAAAGCAGGTTAAATGGCTAGGGAAGAGGAGACAGACAAATGCTGCAAATGACTTCATGCAATTTTGGCTATGAAATGAAAGATGGAGAAGAGTGAACCTGTACTTTGAATCACTACTCTCAAACACAGATGTGCCTGCAAATGAATGCTTTATAATGGATACTGTTACTGCATTCAAGAAAAAAAATATTGGATTTAACAGCCAGACAATTTCACCCACACATCTGGAAGCACTTGAAGCATTCATTACTCAGCTGTCCCACACTCAGCTCACTATAGAATTGCTTTCCCACACCTGAATGTTTTCATAGCACTTGAATGCTTACTTTGTTTTCAGACTGTGCTTGGAAATGCAGTTCACTCACAATTCCAGTCAGCACAGGATGCTCATGAGCACACTTCTGATGAGTCATCTCTAGAAATTTATTCCTTTGTTACAGCATATTTGTGACCTTACTGAACTGAAGAAACACTCCATGGTGAAAGAGTTAAAAGCTCATAGTAAAATAGATGACAAATCACCCCATAAAAGAATGGCTGGGGAAAACTTAAACCAAAATTTAAAAATCCACAGAAGAGGTTATATTGTTAGAAACTAATGTAAAGGCAAAATAATTAAAACACCTCTTCATATGTTTGAAGATTTGAGCTGAGGAATGTAAAAACACCTGATGAAGATTCTCCTTAGGTGAAGTACAAACAGTGCTTGAGTTACTGCTCTGAAACAAATGAGATTCCTGTACTTACAGTATCAACTCAGTTTAGAAGGGAAAAATGTTATACTGATGATACCTTCACTGGAGGGCATATAGGAAAAGACTTTTCAAAAAAACTTCTTTCTTGGCCTTCTGGCTCGAAAAGTATATCTGCCTGAATGGTTCACCAAGGAAACCATCAGGTTTAAAGAAAAAGTTCCCTCAGGTTCTCAGTGATATGAAGAATGACAGAATGCTTTCAAATTTATTTTATGGGTCCATTGGTAGAAAACCCTAAAGGAAATTAATTTTGACTTGTAATTGTAGGTTACCTCCCTCAGCACTCTGAAGTAAGGTAGAAACATTTCTTTTGCAGCAGTCTGCTGAGCAAGCCACAGCTGCAGTCATCATGGAAAAAGCTTTTTTCTCTCTAGATAGTCCTAGCCAAGATTGAATCTGACATCTGTTTTGAGAATATTCAAAGATGTTAAGAGTTCAACAACAAAAAAGTACATTTCTTATGAACTCAACCTTCCGGCATAGGGAAACGAATGAAACAGATGATTAAAACAGTACTGCAAAGTTATCAAATGACAAAGGAATGATTAGGATTTACTAATTCCTTTACTTACAACAGTTCCTCAAACCTCCCTAGCTACTAACAGAAACTCCCTTTGAGGTTGCTGTAGGCTGCACTAAACACATGCCAGAAGATCTCATGTGGAATGCAAGTGCTCTCAGATACAGGAGGTAAGTCATTATGCAAACATTATATATATTTCAGAAGCAGGTTCTTTTGAAGGTAGCTACTAAATTACAGCATTCCAAAACTAGAGCAAAAGCTAGTTTGGACAAATTCCAAAGAGAGAATACCTGGGAGGGTGGAGATGTGGGAATATAATTAGCCTATGTAAATTCTGAACATGGGCTATGTCACAAATGCAATGGGCTGTAACCAAACTACAGGCAAGGTCAACTCTTTTGCAAATTAAAGTTACTGGAGAGAAGAAAGCAATAGATAAATTTTACCATTTAAGTCAGCTGAAATTGTGCAAGCAAGGAAATTTTATAGAACTGTTCAGACCCATCTCCGGTGTATTCATGCAAAGATGGAACTGGGAGGAAAGGTTAATTTTTGCCTCTTCCTCCTCAGTGATTTTTAGAGAGCTGATTTTGTCTCTGTAGCAGTTCTTGCAAAAAATGGAGCCTGAAATTTATAATTATTGCAGTGATTACCATAAGAAGTAAAAGAATAGAAGTTTAATTCATTATGAAACTATTTTGGTAGTGCACTCAAGTTTATAGCATTACAGGCTTACGTCCCATTATAAAGGTGATAAAAATAAGAAACCCATATTGACTCCTAGGTACAAATTGAGGATAAAAGAAGTCCAAATCCTTGATCCAGAGAAACCAAAGTATTCCAGAAAGTTGACTTTAAAATAACTTTACAGAAAATATTAGTCCTGGGAAGAGTGGTATAACTGTACAAAAAAAAATTACAGTGTGCAATCATATAAACAAAAGAGTCCAAAGACTGACATTTTCTTAGTTTTTAAGTTTTTAAGAAATACCAATAAGTGGCTGCTTTCTTAGGGCAAACTGTCTCCAAGATTCAGCTACTGAGCTGGAAGAATGTGAATGTCTCATTTCAGCTGCAGCTGGGAACCTCCATCTGAGTTCAATACTAGAATGCTTTTCCAGGGGACATCTCATCTCTTACTGTTTAATTGCTATCATCCCCCTGAATTAACATCTATGCTACAAGTGGATATACTTAATTTGTCACCACGTTTCTGAGAATCCCAGGGTTAACCCTTACACTAAATAACAAGTTTTATTTTTACCTAAGCCACTCTGGTCTTGTTCTGTGGTCAGCTCTAACCGTACTTTCTTCTGATATTTCTTGCCTACAACCTGATCCTTGATTACTCTTCTATGCAATCACTTTAGTTTGGATCATAACAAAAAGAAAACTTATCCTGAAGAATACAAATTAGAAGTTCCAAGAGCCGAATACGTGCCTGGGACTGGGAGACATTAATCACGCTCTTCTGGGAGATTGTATGTAGGGCTCTCTGTGACTGAAGTAATTACAAAGTCAACTACAAAACCAATTTGATATGTTATGGTATCCTCTTCAAAGGGCACTTGAACATGTAAATATAATTTTCGGAATAACTAAAAAAGTTTCACCTGGGAGACCCCAATTTTCTTGAGGTGACAGTGCCTACCTGTGGTCAGCAGGAAGATAGCGGCAGGAGTAAACCAAAGAATTTCTGGAATCATCACCTGTAATGTGCCCCACAAAAAATAACTGAATTACTTCAATAGAAAGAGTAATATCTAATGGAAACAAAGTGTTTGCTGGTTCCTGAAGTTTTTTTAATTTTTTCAAGGCTGAGCTCTGTCTCATGCCCCTTCCAGTTTTCAGCTTGTTTCTTATAAACCTAGCATAGAGAAAAGGACCAGCCTAAAATGGAAAAATGCTAGCTTAATTGGAAGCTCTCTGGGGAAAAAAAACAAGCAAACAAGAAAACCCAAAAAAAAGTAAATTAGCCTCGAAGCAGTCCATTAACTGGAATAAGACAAGAAATCCTGGGAAGTTGCAAGCCTGAAATACGGTTAAAACAGTTTTTATTCTGAATGGGCAAAAATAAACCGTAGGCATAAAATATTGATATTTGGCTTTAGCTTAACTATGAAAGTGTTAGCAAAAATCCTAGTGAGTAATAATATAGTATTGTGTGAACAATTGATACCCTAACCATTCAGTGAATTAAAATGAAATTCAGTACTCTAAGCTAAAAGAGTGTTATAGCTTCTTATAAGAGATTCCCAAGGTGACATTGACTGCTACTTGTTGCACACCTAGCTTCATTCAGATAATCTGATACTTTTTGTAGTAATTACTTGTCTGTATTATTTCATTTTTATTCTTTTAACAGAAAAATTAAGTACGATAGCCCATAGCTTGACTTTTTCAGAATACTTGAAAACACATTTTAACCTTGATAATTTCGCCTATAAACGTTTAGAGAAAAGAATCTAACAATAAACAAGTCAAGGAAATAAATACTTTCAACAATACTAAATGGGATAACCACAGGGATTTGTCATCATGAGATGTATTCTCCAGCCTTCTAAGTAGTCTCTTCTCTCTTTTTGGATTTTCCCAGTGTGATCACTATTCTCCCAAAAGTGCTGAAATGAGACAAAAGCTTAGACTTTCCGTTCGTGGGGACACCAGCACAAAGTCAGCAGTAAGTAACCTCAATTTTTCCCCAGTAGTCTCTTTGGTGCTTATCTTCTTAGTTATCCATCATTCAGCCTGAAGCCCTGTTCAGAGTCACTGCTCCCCAGATGATCTCCTCCAAGCTCTAAGCACACTCTAGTCTTTGACTGAAGATGTATGACTTTTTTTGCCTGTATTAGAGGAAATACTATTTGCTTGTAACCCACTTACCAAGTGAGCCATGTCCTTCCTTAAGAGGAATGTTTGACCTGCTAAACTCATCTGAAATCTAGCTTCTGCAGAATGAGATGCATTTAATCATGATGCCAACAAGCAGCAGGAAACTGATGACACACTTTGTTTCCTAGGATCTTGTGCAGCTCGATATAAGTTCAATCAAAGTCAACAAACCTTGAATAAAAAGGATGAGAAATTCTTCATTTAAATGAACTCTGCTTCTTATTTACTTGGCTTTTTGGTCTGTGTGACCTTCTGAGCCTTAAGAATTATGCTATAAACTTGTGTACACTCAGTATTACCACTCTCATGTTCTTTGCATGCTCCCCTTAGGTTTCCCACAATTACGAAACTGGTTTTCTTTTTGCTTCTGGTCAAAGCTAACTGAAAAAAAAAAATCATTAAAAAAAATCATAAAAATTTAAAATGGTTAATTTCAGAGGTAAATACCCATTTTTCAGATGTAGGAGAAGCCTTTGACTGCAGAAAAAAATTGTTTATTTAGTTAAAGCCATAATTGCTATGCAGGTGCATTTGATGCAATATATCTACAGCAGTTCTCTATCTTGAGCTGTGTGTTTTAGCAGTCCATGCACATCTCTTTCTGCTTGACAGTCTTGCAGTGTCTGCTTAGATGAAGTATATGTTCACTGTTTCTTGTTCTTTTCTTCTTTTAGGCAGAGAGCTCCTTCTTGAAACCTCTATGTTCTGTAGGGTTTATTTTTGATGTTTTGTTTTATTTTCTTGTTTTGTTTACTTTTGGTTTTCTCTTAGTTCCTAAGGCCTGGAAAGGTGTTTTATCAATTGACAATAAAACTAAATAGGTTTCTTTCTTTGATGTGGTAGGAAAGGACTAGCCCAAGCTCAATGTATTGTAGCAACACCTTTGTTCTTGGGTTGCACAGGAGCACAGTGTATTTATTTGTTACACGGGTAAACAGCTGGATAAGGTCAATTTCACACAATACTGGTCCCCATTCCACCTTGGCTTGAGACAAATTCCTGTTACTTTTCTTCCTACAGTGGCTAAAGAAAGAATTGTATATATACAATGATGTAAGAAAGAATGGAAAGAATCAAATCCCATTATTTTTCACAACATCAAAAAGCAGAGAAAACTCAGAAATAATAGAAATAATATTTGTGTCACAGAATCCATTTTTACTTATAAAGCTATAGAGCCATATACAGCATGTTCTGTATTATGACCATTAAATAATTCTAACTGATTTTTTGCCCGAGTAAAACTGGATTCCCAAGTTGAGCTTCCATTTAAGATGCTCTAGGCTTTATTTTCTTCAGATGCTGTTTCAGAGTAGGAGCAAGCCTCACATGTCCTGTTTGCTAGCTCACTGTGCATTTCTTGGACATTTTATGGCACCTCCGATGCCATAGACAGTGAAGTTTAAGCAAATAGTGTCAAAGACCTGGTCAATATATTTACTTCAGTCCTAAAGCCAATCCGTTTACCCAGATGTTGACACTGCCACAAATATCTTCCTTCCAGACATAAGTATTTTTGTACCAAGTCCATGTAATGCATTAGAGAAGCTCTAGTAAGGAATTAAATTCAGTGCTGGACTTTCAAAACATGTCATGTCTTTGTGAAATACAGTTATTGGAAATTTCCATGTTTTTTTTCCCTGTTGATGATTCTTTCTGTTCCTTTCAGGCTACCTTGATGTAACTTCAATATCTTCTCCATTGTAAATTCCAACCTCATTATTAAAAGTTTTGCTTTTTTTTGTTTTGGTTTTTTTTTTATTTTTTTGTATTGTGGTTTTTTTTTTTTTTTTTTTTTATTTTTTAATCTCAGTCCTTGGGTTTTTGCCCCTTCTGCACTAGTTTCCTACAACTGAAACAAGATTCCTAAACCAATGTGTCTCTAGTGTCATTTCCATTTTCTCAGTTTCTTCTCCCTCAGATCCATTTCCTCTCTTCTGGTGTTCCACCTGACCTCCAACTATCCTTTTTTCCTACTACCTTCTGTTCTTAATTTCTAGATTCCCTCTTCAGTCTCTCTCTCTTTAGTATTATTTTTTTTTAGATATACAAAAGTCTTTCATTAAATCCTGTCCTCAATTATTGCCAGTTTTTCTTTCATCTTTTTGTTCTTCATAATTTATAACTCTATCCTCTTTCAAATTATCTTTTCTTTTATCTTCCCTAAGTCCCAATGTTTTCATTCAGTCTCTCAAATCTTTTCCCAGTATGTATGTTCTTTCCTCAAGAAACTCATGATCAGCCTGCTTCCCTTCAGCTATATGCTCTTTGTCCATCTGCTCTCAGCATTTCAGCAGCCTTCTATATTTTCACGCTGGGTACTGTCTCTGTTTTTCTCTTAGTTTATTTAGTTTCTGATCTGCATCTTGTCATCTTGTTATTCAAATCAGTAGCCTCATCTTTCCATATGCTGATGACAGAATGAGAGCTGTGTTGAAATCATGGTAGAAAAACTGCTTTTAGTTGGTTTATCTGCTGCTGGATTCCAAATCTTTAATGCTAGAGCACAAAAAAGTCTTTTCACAAAAGCTGAAACCTGCCCATTGTGAATTCTCTCTTTGAAATATATAAATGAGATTCAGAAAATATTTTTTTAGAACAGGAAATCTGAATTTTCAGGACTTTGTAAATAGCCAGATTTGTGCAGATTTCCATTGATCCATTTGCCAGAAGTTAAGCTCTTTTTCTGAAGATAAGGAACTTGAGGACAGGAGTATCCTGCATAATGTAATTTCTGTGATGTGCAATTTGAGAACTAATAGGACTCCAGATGTATGTAAAAATAATTTAACCAGACTAGTTCAGACTATTCAGTATAAAGCTAAATATGTAGACATTTTCCAGACCTGAGACTTAGTGCCATACAATAAGTCTGATCTAGGATGCAGATATCTAACACCATTCAGAATACAGAAGAATCTTTCAGACTCACATTAAAAACTATGGCTTGTTTCAGTTATGACTTACTTTACATGTTACAGACACAATGGAAAATTTAAACTTGGCCACAGTTCAGATGGCAGAATATCAAGGAGAATTCTTAATCAAGGCGAAGAGTAGTACTGACTAGGCTGATCAAGATTTTATTTGTATGTTCTGATCCAAAATTCATTGACTTTGTTAAGAGTCTATTGAATTCTATGGCCTTTAAAAGGGGTTTAAGTCTTTGTGTTTTAGAGATTACAAGATACTGAGCTCCCTTTAGGTAAACTGTTTGATCTTTCCTTAAGCAGAGTAGTGTTCTGTTTGATATGTAACATTTCAACTGAAAGGGAAGTTTCAAATACCTAAAGTATATCAGTACTATTTTAAAGCAGAAGAGTTACTGAGATTGATTCAATATTGGAAAAGCTAAATTTTAATTTGTGCACAGTCATTTTGGAAGAACTTTGTCAATGCTAATATCTGTCAATTTCAGCAAGACAATTTCTGAAGTTTAGCTATTCACTTGGGAACTTTTTAATGATTGTTACATTACACGAAAGAGTTCATTTCAAGATAAACTAACTACATTTCTATTTAACTAACATATTCAAGACTGAATAGACATTAATCAAGTAGCTGAAATTAATTTGTATGCACAGGACAATATACAAATTCGATATAAACATTCTGCATAAATAGATTTGTATGCTGGCAAGCAGACAACAAATACAGTTGACCTAATGGCATCTGTTATCACAGTCCCCACTGGCCTTCTGACCTCAAGATACAGGTGAGTTAAGAGGTCCCAGCTACTGCTACTCCTCTTCAGCTCTATCTCTTACATCTACAAAATAGGTACGTGTCAAAGAGCTCTGAGGCTACTGACTGGATATGAGGTAATCCTGTGGTTCCATGTGATTGACTTGAAGCCAAATCCACCATGAAAAACACTTGAAATACTAAATAAAGGGCCACAATCTACAAATACAGGCATTTAATATCCATAAAAATATTTTTGCAAGTTAATTTAAAACATCTGTTTCCCCTGTTTTATTTTTGCCTTTGTACATTCAATAGACAAGTTAATGAAGAGCTAATCTTAATGGCAGAGTAGATAGCATGTGCTGCAATGTTTTTCAGCTTGATTAAATACTTGAGAGATAATACTGAGAAACTTACAGGGTTCCTTCTTATTCTATGATAATAATTTTTTTATTGTATGATGCTTGGTATAATATTATTTTAAAACACTAGAGTTCCCAAAACTATTTTTAAACAAGCAAATAAATTCTTCAGCCTTGACTGAAAATCATCCTAGAGCCCAGAATAAAAGTTCTTGAAAAGAAGTGCACACACCTAAATGCTTTCTTTAGATTGTGTAACATAAGGCAAAATTTGCATTTACATAAATGAGACCTTATTTTCATGCAAAAGGGTGGACTATTGGCTTTTGCACTATATGGACTTCTTTCTGATCTTTCTTTTTTCCTGTCATCCTTGTGATTTTGAAAGACTGAAGTTGCTATAGCCTTTCAAAAAGAATATTCAGGAGAATGAATTGAGGGTAATACGAGAATTACAGAGGCTTGAGCTGGTGAGGCACAAAGGAATGAATGTGTAATAGGCAACACACTTGAGAGCAATTCCTCCAAAATATAGGGCTGACCTAAGGTCCTGCAGGATGAGATTTCAGCAAGTGGATACAGTCTGTCAGAAGGTTCACCGTGCATTCAAGCATCACTACTGCTGATATATAGACATAGTGGGCTGGCTGAGAGGATTTTCTGCTGTTTGGCATACTAAGCTTGGTTCACCAGTTTAGGCATAAAGATCAGGTGATGAGCTATGCTGCATCTAGTTCTTGAGAAACTTTGTCACATGCACCTCCTTACTGAAATCAACACTTTTATCTGACAATAGTATAAGATTATTTTAAGTGCATAGAAGCAATATTAAAAAAGGCTTTTTTTCCCATCAGCTAGTCATAAAATAAATTGTTCTGAACTAGTACAATGTAACACTTAGTGTGCTTAGAAAGCGGAGAAATAGGAATCTTTAACAACATCTAGTAAAGTACCTTATAATTCCAAGCTATACAGTCTAAAAACATTAACTTCCTGAATGCAAATACTTAAACAAAATTTTCAGTTTTGACCTTGCACAGGTTTTCTTTTTTAATCAATATAAAAGGCCACAAATTTTAAGGGTGCTACATATCCTGACTGTGTTTTTTCCTTTTTCCTTATTATAGGTGTAGTATATTCTAGGCAAATCAACTTTTACTATTTACAATAAAATTTCAAAAGCAGCTAGACTGCAAATATGAGCAAATAAATTGTGCAGAAATTAAAAAATGCAACTCATACCATGTTCACCTACCTAAGCAAAAGCTCAAAAAACCTCAGAGTCTGAAAATTTGTGTATGTATTCAGGAATATTTCCTCTGTAAAGAATAAGTGATAATATTTTGCTAGCTCATTTTTAAACTCAGATTTCACAACTAGCATCAGCTTCTATCTGTGTGCATGCAGGAATACAGGCACTAAGCCCGGCCGTGTTAGACCATATGAACACTTCTGAAAATTGTGCTGTCATTGACAAGCTTGTGAAGGTTTCTAGGTCACACATTGTAAACCTAAGGTTACAGGCTTAGGTCCTGTCCCATCTGGTAGTAACTTGTCATTTTGCGTGTGTTTCCAGGTAGTTCAAATGAGTTCACTGAATGATAATGAATTTTTGCAACTACAGTTTGTGCAAAGCCTCTGTTTCACTCCTGGCTTTGTGACAGTTCTATGTCTGTGTTACCATGTTTAAGAACAACAATATTCTTACACAGGTAAAGGCTTGATGTGGAAAATCTTAGAACAAAAAAGCGAACATTAAATATATAAAGATACAAATAAAGTGATCTTCTGTGAAGAGTTTAGTTCACTTGGTAGCCCGTTTGTCATGCAGGGATTTTAACCTTTAAGTAAAGGTCAAAAGGTCTTCTGTCAAGGCCAACTTCTTTGGGATTCTGTTATGGGCTTGTTCTGTGACAATGGCAGATCCTTTTGACCTTCCTGACACAAACTCCTCATCAGAACTATGGAGGTAATGCAACAATATAGCAGACATTGACTAAGTATTCATTATTTTATTGCACAATTCATTGAGGTAAGAAATTATACCTGGATGCTAAATATTACACACATCACACGTAATCTCCATTTGTTTGCAACAGTGAACATCTAAATACTATACATGGAAATACACTGCTCTTTCCTTCCACATTTCAGTCAAATGCTATAGTGAAGGTAAAAGTTCAGTCTCAGAGTGGTGTATTAGTTTTACATACATGGTAAAAAAGAATTCTGATCTCCTCAGCTGTGATCCTATTATGTTAGAAAGTTAATGTCAGATAAAGGACTGAGGAGCACAGCTGGCTGCTCCCAACTTGGTTATGCAGGAATAGGATAACTGAGACAGAATTCAGCCTAGGTGCATGACACCAGGAGGTAGGTGGTCTCACATAACACATGTAAAGCACAATGTACCATGAAAATATTCAAGCAATCAAATATTCAACATAATGTTGGAGGTGTATATTTGGTACATGTGCTGACTGGAAAGAATTCATAAAGACATTCCAGTGTGTGCCTAATACCTAGGCAAGGCACAGAAGCACTTGAGAAATGTGTTCTTGATACAAGGCACAAGTTAGTAACCTGTATGAGAAGTGTTGTGTGCAAAATTTTAAAGTGTTTTACAGGATCAAGATGATCCTGAAAATATTTAGGCAGAGACACAAAAAAATTCTCTACTAATGAGAATATGTCATACAGAAATATAGCAAAACATCAAGATATGAGCAGATTGATACATCACATGACTGTTAACATACATTGCTCACTGACTCACCCAAACAGTACAAGTCAATATTCAGGTGCTCTGTTTTCTGGTAGCAGAGGAGAAATTAGCCTTTTGATGTTCTTGGTCCTCTCACTCCCTTCTCGAAGTGTGTATCCGTGTAACTACTTTCCTATTTATTTGTCTTCTTTCCTTAATTTCCTACATGGCCAATGCATGAAAAGCAAGCAAAGAAATAATCTTAATTTCAGTATCCTCTGTCAAGGTTTTGACTCAAAGGTTTTACATATCAACAGCAGGTTCAATTTAATATGAATATTGTAAGAAATTAATGTAGCAAAGCTCAGTCAGAGATCTCAGAGTAGAGGAAGCTAACCTTTATTTGCAAAATCCTTAAGTGATTTGATTTCACCCAGTCACACTTTCTCACATAGATTTTGTTCATTCACCTTTTCACACCCACATTCTCACAAGCAGCAAGAGGCACATGTCCAAGTGTTCTGACCAGAATCACTTATGTGCATTACAGAGAGCTGTCCTGGGTTCTTCTTGACAGACAACAATGTACTGCTAAAAAATCAACATGTATTGTGAGGTGGTCCATTACCTCACTATCTTACTTACGCCAGCCTCAATAAGGTTGGGTAAAGCTGTTGTTCAAAGAGTGGGGTTTTTTAACTTTTTGTTTTATTTTTTAATACAAATTTGGAATATAAATATTCCAAACATTCCAATACAAACATACATATGTATGTGGCTATAGCTTGATTTCCTGGTAGCCTAATAGGAAAACATAATATGTATTCTGTGCTGTAACCTTGCTTTCATCTTTCTGCTGCTAGGGTGCATGATTTTTTTGCTAATGAGTCATTTGTTGTGTGGGCTATTCAAAAAGCAGTCCTTCTGATCTTGATTAAAAAAAATTTCTTAGTTTTATTGCTTGTGATGGCATTGCTTAGAACAGCACGGCTTTTGAGTAGCTGCTCTGTGTGGAAATAAATCCATGGCAAGGCTTTGTCAGTGTAGCAACTGATTCTGGCAGTGTATTTAGATTGAATATTAACGGGAAACAAATTAATAGTGGGCTTTTTTCTGAGTAGAACTGAATTTTTATATTAGTTATTATGACTTATAATAGCAGCTAGATTCTATACATAATAACTGCTTAAAAAATAGGTGTTCTAAGAAATACTGGTTGTGACCTATGTCTTCCTCAGTTTCATATCCAAGCAAAGTGGAATTTACAGTAGCCATTTTTGGACAGTCCAAAATGATTGTGTATAGAAATGCTCCAAATGATCAAATTCTCTGACTGTCTTTTGAATTTCAATAGTCCTGCAATCTGATTGCAGGCTGTGCTACAGGGCACCTAATAGCTAATGGGAGAAGAAAGCTCTGGAAAGAACGGCCAGCAGCTCATTCCTCTGCTAACGTTCTTCTGTGAAAATTGATTTTGTGCTCTTATTTTCATCAAATCTCTTTATGTCTCAAATTTTCAGTCAAAAGCCACAACTTACATACAAATTCAAACCACCAAATCTGGACCAGTGCCATATAAGAGCAATGAGAATTGTCTGGAAAGGTCTGGAGTATGCCCTGGAAAATATTGATGGTAAACTGGTACAAAATTTAAACCATAATGAATTAAATTGTGAGAATATAATTATTAATAATCAATATGATTTATTGGAATATAAATCTTGTCAAGCAAATCCGATCTCACTGTCATCCTTGATAAGATTATAGATTTGTAAATAGATCTGAAATTACATAAAGTATTTGACTTAATACAATGTGACGTTCTAATGAAAGGATTAAATCCCACAACAAGTAGATCATGAGCTGCCTAATGGACAGATGACTTATTACTGAGTTTTCTTTTATATGGTGTTTCACAGGGATCCATTCTGGGCATGATTCTGTTTAAAATTTTCATTGATGTCTTGGTATTAAATATAAATCACTACTGATAAAATGCACTGGAAGAAATGTACACAAATTATATCTGTGGAATGATTTGAAAAAGGATAGCTGACTGAACTTAAAACAATGTCTCAGAGCAAAGTAGTACAAAAAATAATGATTATACTAGAAAATATGTAGACAGTAATATCATAAATACCACTGTGCGATATTTAGATTTGTCTGTTTACTATTGTGATTTCATAAGATAAATCTCTAAACTTTTTTTGTAGGGGGAAAGGTAATCTCTTAGTTGATCATTTTATTCATTTGGAAAAAAACAAAACAAAACCCTAAAAATAATGACTCAACTACAGCATTCTGTTTTGCTGTCCACCCTATAAAATGATGTTGAACAAGTAGGCCAAGAAAAGCCACAGACACTGCATCTGCATTAATGTATAGTTCATAATATAACAGCAGTTTTAAAGTAAATCTTCCGATTCTGCCCTATCACTGTGGTGTGCTTAGGTTCACACCACAGGATGATCTCAGAGTGCAGATGACACCAAGCTGGATAGGAGTGTTGATCTGCTTGAGAGTAGGAAGGTTCTGCAGAGAGATCTGGACAGGTTTAATCAATAGGCTGAGGCCAGTTGCATGAGGTTCAACAAAGTCAAATGCATTTGTGTCACAACAACCCCGGGGACAGCTTACGGGCTTGGGGAAATGTGGTTGGAAAGCTGCCTGGCAGAAAATCAGACCTGCAGGTACTGGTTGAAACACAGCTGAATATGAGCCAGCAGTGTGCCCAGGTAGCCAAGAAGGCAAACAGCATCCTGTCTTGTATCAGGAATTGTGTGGCCAGCAGGACTATGGCAGTGATCGTGCCCCTGTACTCAGCACTGGTGAAGCTGCACCTCATGTACTCTGTTCTGATCTGGGCCCCTCACTACAAGAAAGATATTGAAGTGCTGAAGCAAGTTGAGAGAAGGGAGGGTCTGGAGAGCTAGCACTACAAGGAGAGGCTGAGGGAATTCAGATTGCTTAGTTTGGAGAAGATGCTGAGGGGAGACATTATTGTTCTTTACAACTACCTGAAAGGAGGTTGTAGAAAGGTGCGTGCTGGCCTTTTCTCTCAAGTGAGTAATGGTAAGACTAGAAGAAATCATAGAGAGCAAGGAGTTGGAAGGGACCTCAAATGATCATTGAGTCCAACTCCCCCTTGCCAAAGCAGTGTCACCTACATCAGGTTGCACAGGAATGCATCCTGGTGGACTTTGTCTCCAGGGAAGGAGGCTCCAAAACCTCCCTGGGCAGCCTGTTCCAGTGGCCTGTCACCCTCACAGTGAAAAAATTCTTCCTAATATTTATATGGAACTGCCTATGCTCCAGTTTATGACTGTTGCCCCTTGTCCTATTGTTAGTCACCCCTCAGAAAACCTTGACTCCATCATCCTGGCACTCGCCCCTTATATATTTATAAATATTGGTGAGGTCACCCCTCATTCTCCTCTTCTCCAAGCTGAACAGACCCAGCTCCCTCAGTCTTTCCTCATAAGGGAGATGTTCTCCCTTCACCATCTTGTTAACCAACAACTTTGGGCCCTCTACCCTCCGGTAACCTGTCCCATAGGATTTCCCTCCAGAGACTCTTTAAAGAGGGCAAAGTTGGCCTTTCTGAAATTCAGTGTTGTGATTCTACTTGAATCCTGTTCCCACCACATAAGATCCAGAATTTCACCGTCCCATGGTCACTCCACCCAACGTTGCCCTCAACCTTCACTGCTTCAGCCAGGCCCTCCTTGTTGGTTAGGACAAGATCCAGCAGTCCTCCACCCCTAGTTGGCTCCTCCACCAGCTGCATCAAGAAGCTATCATCAATGCACTGGAGGAAACTCCTGGACTGTGAATGGCTGCTGAGTAGGCCTTCCAGCAAATGGCCAGAAGTTTCACCAGTGAAAGGTGTAGACTAGGTATTAGGGTGAATTTATTTACTGAGAGATTGGTCAGGTTCTAGAATAGGCTTCCTAGGGAGATGGAGGAGTCACCGTCCCTGGAGATATTTAACAACCATGTAGATGAGGCACTTCAGGACCTGCTCTGGTAGGCATGGCCAGGCTTTTTTTGTTTGGCTGGGTTTGGTTTTTGTATTTGTTTGTTTGATGATGTTGTTGTTTTCATATTTGTTGTTTGGTTTGATTTTTAATTGGTTTTGCATTTGTTGTTTGGGTTTTGGTGTTTGCTTGCTGGTTTGTTTAAATGTCTTGCCATTGCATGCAGGGTATAAAAATGTACTGCTTAAAAATAATTCAATAGGTGTGTGTCAGTCTTTCTTTGATTAGTGTCTGTCATCACACTTGATATAAATTTGCATAATGCTAAAGCAGGGAAAAAAAGATCACCACCTTTTCTAAAGCTAGTTAATGTTCTGTACAGCAAGTGTGCTGCTGCACATAGAATAAGGAATGGTTAAAAACAAAAACAAAGAATAAAATCCATATGGAAAAATTGTTTTCTGTCTCAGGAAGAATGCACACCTGAAATATACTTGTAGTCATGTGTATCTAGAATACCACTAGAACTGCAGTATGCAAACTCTTTGAATAACAAACACTTAGAGATATTAAGGAAACTCTGAATGGAAAAACAAAAAACCAAACTTTTTAGTTACTTTAAAATTCTAAGTTATCCACAACTGACTTGTTATTTTTTAGTGTTTCTTATGTAAATCGTTGATGTATGTAAATCTTAAGGACTGGCTGGAAGATATTAATTAAAATCACTGACCTATAGTTCAATTTGGCAGAAAACCTGCTTCAGTGATGAAAATTGAGAACATGCACTGAAAAACTACCTTTTAGTAGCAATAGTCCAAACCATTAATTGCAAAACTATATAGAATTGCTGCATTACAGTTAAATTTGGCTTATTTTAATACTCTTTCACTTATAGCTTATTTTATTTGTTATATTTTCAGAGAAGACTGGTGAAATATCCAAGGGTTTGAGCAGAAAATATTTCCCAGGCATGTTTAGGTATGTTGCTTGAATGAGCAGATAATCAAATGGAACAAAGATCTCACAACCAAAATATAAACAGAGATGACCAAAGTTGACTGCTGAGTCTTTCCATAAATCAATTACAGTAAAAGTGATTTTTAGTGAGGAGGCAACCCCTAATCAACTTGTTACTGCACTACACTCTGGTACCTCATTTGTTGAATTTAACTTGCATTTCCTTTGGAATTTTTACTATGAACACTCCCACTAAGAAATAAATAAAGAAATTGACAATGAGTAGTGGGAGTGTCTCCCATTCAGTATGTGTTCTTCTTAAATTATTGTCACAATATGAGTGGCTTTTCCAAGTACTGTTTTTTGGGAGTAAGGAAAACAATAATTCTAGGTCAATAATGACATTGATCATCTCCTTCTCTTTCTAATATATTACTAACATGTTGCAAGATACAATACCTCACAAATCTGTGTCCTGAGGGTGAAAGTGACTCATTCAAAGGTATTTTGATCATCAATGGCTAAAGCAGACTTTACCTATACTTTAACTCAGAAAACCCCAAGGAGTAAAAGTAGATCAGGATAGTTTTTGGCAAATTTATGTTTCAGAAACTTTTTTTTTATTATTATTTTATTTCCTCCAACCCATTCCCAATATGCCAGAAGGAACATAATCCCTGTGGATTAAAATAGCGGGAAACTGAATGCATGACTCCTTCACTTGCTTTCTGCAGATGGGTTAATAGTTTCTCTGTTGTTAGGGGAGAAGTAGCACACAGCAGTAACCACGAAAACAGAAAACAGTTTCAATCCCAGGGGAAACACCTTTTAACCTCAGTACTGAGGACTACAAAGCATTACTGCATTAGTTGAGGGTAAGCATCACAAACCCCTACCATCATAGTTTCATATGACTGCCCAGCAAATGCTCCCCCAACTCAGATGGTAACACCCCTGAGAATCATAAACAATTTCTCTTTGCTTCCTTTGAAAGGAATATACATAGGGCTCATCAGCCAGGCTTATGTCAAAGAACCTCATTCCTCCCTCTTCATCTTTCCTTCACTGCCCCTCTTACCCCAAGATAAATAGATACCTATATGTTTTGGCTATTCCTGCCACTAATCTAAGGATAAGGTTGGGCAAATTTACCTAACCTTTCTTAAATTATGTTTGGAAAAGACAGAGTATTGAATAAAGGCGTAATTGTCATTGAAAGATCAACAAACAGTCATAGTGATAGATTGCAGTAGCTTACAGGATAAGGAGAAAGTTAAATGCAATTTAAATTGAATTCTTTAAACTCACCCTTCAAAGGTAAAAGGGAAAAGATTGAGGGAAAGCACTAACATTACTCTATAATTGGGAGTAAAATTTGTTAATTAAAGGGGAAATAAAATGCAGTGAAAATGGAAGGATCCAACAGAAACTGAGAGATACTTCCACATGAAAAAGGGTAAAATAATATATTTAATTGTAGTTTTATCTTACTGAAAGACTACTATCCATAAACATATTGTGTATCTGTTGTGAAGATGTCTGTCCTACTGATTTACAGGATTAATGTTTTTCATCTTTCTCCACTCCTATCTTTTTGAGTAGAGTGGATTTCAGATACATAGAAATTGCAAGACGAATGTTGTAGTCTTCTCAGAAAGTGTTGAGTTGTGAGTGACTAACATGTTCTGATCTAAGGTAGGCACAAGTTACATCCCTTAATGTAGTTCACTTTAGAAATCATAGGTATCTTGACCACAGATGAAGCACTCACTATAGCTAAATTCTAAAAAATGTGAAGATGAATGGAGGTCATCACCTAACCCAAGAACCTACACCAGACTATGGAATTATACTTATAATTTTAGGAATCCAATTTATTATTTCTGGTGTAACTATTTTGGACCACACAACTTGCTCTGACAATCTGAAGGAATGCAAACCTCAGGGAACTTTCTGATAAAGTATTCTGTGGTGAAGGTAAGTTCACTATTTATCGTTTACAGCTTCATTTCAACATTCAGATGGAGTCACTCTGAAGACAGTTGTAAATAATGGACTTTATTGTTGATATTCATTTGCTTGCTTGTTTGTTTTTAGCTGGTGGCTCACAGACAGATCTTTTAGAAATTGATGAGGACTCTGGGAGCAAATCTGAAAGCTGAAGGACAGTCCTCCATAATAAATAGAAAAGAACTGTCACAAATCAGTTTTAACCACTGTTATTTCTATCTGACATTATTTTGAGTTGGTCCTAATCTTTCTTCTGAATCTTTCCATGTCACAGTGTGTCATGTAATTACAAGTATTTCTCATATTATATTTTAATTTGCAGTAGGACCTTGGTGGTTCAGCTAGCACATGAACCAGCATGATAGGTGCTAAACAAACATCTAGTGCCATAAATATTAGCATCTACAGCAAAGATCTCTGAGAGGTCGACTTTGACAGACAAAATATTCATTATATTATTAATAGGGTTTTCATGAATGATTTAAAAATGTTCTTCATAATTGAGACAGTACAGCAGTGTACTGCTTGCTAAACTAGCTATGGATTGTAACATTGTATGATCACCTGCTATAAGTCCTAAATATCAAAGATTTTGAAAAATGTTGTAGATTCACAATCTGGTGCAGTAAGTTCCAGATCTCTCTTGTCTTATATACCTGTCTAAAGCAATTACTTGTTGTAAAAGGTCAACTGCAAAAGAAGCCTTTACTTTTGATTTTTGTCATGTTTGCTTTCGTTTGTATGTATAAACATGAGAGCTGAGAGAAAAAAACATATTTCACCTAGCATTCAGATTCAATCTCATTTACAAAAAAAAATACTTTCCCTTTGCCTCTGCAATTAAACTTGGGTATCCGTCATATAAACACAGAAAAAGCTTATGGTCTTAACTCCAGATAGCGCGTGTCCTGAGGTGCAGAGATTCTTCTATCAAAGGTCTTTGGGTTAATTCATGTATGTATGCATATGTAACACAGTATTTGTGCACAAACTTGCAGAATTTTATGAAAGATAAACTTGATTTGATTTAATTTCACAGTAAGTGAACACTTATTTGCTCAGTGTTTTTCCCCTAGCTTGAAATGTTTGAAATTGTAATTACATGAGGGTTCCAGGTTCAACTTTTGTATTATGCTGGGCTTGGTCTTGCAGAGTTTGAGTAGCAGCTGAGTCCAATCAGTTCTGACACTGGTGTAAATGCCCCATCTCACACCAAATCTTCAGCCTGTCAGAGGATGTGTGGAACATGGCTGGAGTCACACTGCTGCATTCACTCACCCAAATTTCTGCTGGAGCCTAAAGTCTTCTGAGCGAGACAGGAAAATCATTCAGCTCATAAAGTATGCCCATGATTATGAAGTTTTGAAATCTGAGTCCATTCAGTCTCTGTTCTACCAATCTGATCTTTAATTGCAACAACTTTAGATGTTGAGCCTTGATTCAGTGGCCTTAACATAAGTAGCCAATGCAATTTAAGATTCTTCGTAGTACTCTGTTGGCCATCAGTTGCCACTTCATTAGCTGCCAGAGTTATCTTGAGAGCCTGAACAGGATGGTTCTGCTTCTGTGAATACATCAAGTCCTGATATCTTTGGTGTATAAGCACAAATGGTTAAACCTTCTGTTGCAGTCACTGAAAATTGAATCAGGGCAGCAAGCAGAATTTAGAGAGCTCTTCGATTCACACTGAAGTGGATGTAGAGTTTCCATTGCAGACTACTGACACGGTGACACAGCAGGACATAGGTGTTCATGAGTCTGGCAGATACGACAGAGAACACAGGAAACCTGTAGACATTTAGACCTACAAGAAGCCAAACAGTGTATAGGACTGGAGGACTCTATTCAGGAAGCTTAATCAAATCCTTTCAAATTGTTTGTCTCAATGTCCCTTTATGTATCTTGCCTTTATTGACTAGATCTCTATCGGTCATAATGGTAGGAGATTTCTTTTTCTCACAAGCAGGCATCTAAATGTGAACACTTGTATTTAAGTGTTTGAAACTAGAAATAAGATAGTATGAGAATATCTCTGACACTGTGAGGTACTTTACTATATTTCTATGTTTCAAATGAATTTAAAAATATCATTTTTTTGAAAAGTAAATGGCTGTAGATGGAAGATGATCATACACGTAGATTGGCAAAGATCATGAAACTTCCTGGGTTCCGTGCTGGCACAACCTGACACCAAGTTTCTTCTAGAAAATGTCTAGAGATCCTGAACATCTCATCTTGCTCAAGGATATCCCTTGAATCATTGAACATAATTTTGGATATTCAGATATTTGAATTAAATTTTATTTCAGCATTTTTTACTCTGTAACTTACTTGGCTAAGTAATTGTCTGGAACTTGATACTGATTTCTGGGTACTAGTGTGGTGTATAATTTATTAACAAAACATACAATAATAATCAAACAAGTATGCCTGGCTTACACACACACACACTATGTAAAAATTACATTAAATCCACCATTAACACCAGCAATACAGAGAAGACATGAAAATTCTGAAGTACAGATTCATGTGTTCACTCCATAACTGTATGTAAAGTCAATATTTCTGGTTTTTTTCTCATCCCCAAGGAGACAGAGGTGACAAAGAAGGTGAATAACCTCTCTGTAAACCTCATTTCTTGGTTTCCTACCCTGTCACAGACATCTGTAAGATTTCTACCTGTTATACACAGTAAAATCTTCTTTCCAATTCTCTGAAATAACAAACAAGCAAACAAATAAATAATATTATGTGTTGCTGTGCAGATGTTGACAAGTATGATAGCCTTTCCAGCTCTGGTACTCTTTTTTTATTCCTGCACTTACCATAGCAGCCCATGAAAAGACAATTGGCCTGACACAAAACTACTGAGGAGGCAACCAAGTGAAGGGACATATCACCACTTCAGACAAATCAAGGCTGTCCTTGAAGACAAGTTTGTTCTATGGCCACACCATTAATAAATACAGTCTCAAGAGATTTGAAAGCCATGGTGGGCAGAAAGCTAATTTATATTTTTTTCTTCCTTGAAGCCTGTAGATATGGGTAAATTTTGTATAAGGCAGATTACTTTTACAGATGACTCTATACAAAGAACAGCACCAATATAATTCCTAAGGACTCTCTGAAGCATTGCTGTAATAGCTTTACTTTGTAATGTGTGGAATCTTTTCTACAGAATATGCAGTTCTCCAGTATAAATATTTTATTGCTGCAGTTCTGGTATGAACTGTATCACCTGCAGCATCACTATTCATGTCAAATTTACTGACCTCTTTATGTAGCTGAGGAAGTGCTTGGGATTGAAAGATGTCTTAAAAATAAATGCTATGAATTTTACTTTATCATATAAATCACAAAGACAACAAGTAAAGAAAAACAATTACTGAAGATGTGCCTTTTGCAGGGGTCTGACTAATGCAGAACAACTTCATGACAAATAGCTTGGAATAAAGGATTTGTTCTGCTGTTTCGAAGAAGAAACAAACCAAAAATAAACAAAGGGAGTTTTTTTCAGCAGAGATTAAGGAGGCAACCATCTTATGATGTATATCATTCATCCATCAACAGCACATATATATGCTATATATGTACTTTTTAGAAAGTAGGAAAAATATTAATCTCTTCCAGTCATAGTGGTTTAGACATTCATTTGTTACAGGTACAGGTGTAGGAGACATGGAGTTTTCAGATGCAGTATATGATTACAAATGATCCATGCCCTTCTGGGCAGCAACCGGAGGCTGGCAAGATAGTCCAGGATATTGAAAATTGCATGAAATACAGGAAAGTCAAAATTAAAGGAAACATATATCTCCATTGGCAAGAATTTCAGGTTAGGCAGGCAGTTCACATATTTTTGTGTTTTCACCGTAAAGCATAGGTTAGAGTTCTTAGTCTAGATCTTAAATTCTACCACAACAGCAGATGGGAGCTATGGGGTGTGATGAGAGTATCAATCTACTTTGACTTGTATTAATTTCCCTATACTGTTAAAGGCATTCAAGATTTATAAGGACATATCAGCAACACCACTGTTTGTTTTGTTGAACAAAGAGGTTGTATTCCATACTGAAATCAGCAGTTTTTCTAGTGGGACTGCCTGTATCTTTCACACCTGAGATTATGATCATCCCCCATATTACCACAACGCTTTCAACAGCTGTGTTTTATTTAGGGCATTTTACAGAATATCTTGTTTTTCTATAATCTTGGAGAAAAAAAAGAAACTAACACTGAAACACCAGAGAACTGATTTTTATTCTTACAAATTCTAGAAATAAGAAGTACACATCATTAAAAACAGTGCCTCATTGACTTCTGGCATAACACAGAGAGTAACAGTTAGGCCTGCATTTTACATTAAAAAAAGTTACGCAGAACTTGTACTGCACTGCACTGTAAAAGTGATGCTTTATAAGCTAAAAGTAATGACAAAAATCCTGGAAAAACCCACTGAGGCTGCAGGTTTTGTAAGTCTAGAAAGTTTAGTCTAGACTATTATTCCCCATGAAGAGTGGAATACACTTACATTTATACTGTTTTAATGTTTTTACTTAGTTCCATTTGGCCTATTCTATAGGCTTGAAATAGGTAACAGTTGAACAGGTTGTAATATCTGGCATCTACCAATGTTTCTGTAGGAGTATATCTCAAACGAAATATTCTAAGGTTTTTTTATATTTTTCTCATGCTAGGTATAGCTCTTGTCCTTTCTTATTTTAAACTGTTCAGATATTAAATACAGAATGAATAATTACCTCATGGATTTCTCTACTGTGATGTCACTATAGAATTTCACAGCTTCATGACCAGTTGGTTTCAGAATGAGTATGGAGATAGAATTGATGAAGAATAAAGGCTAAAAATATTAACACCAAAGCTTTACACTAAGTTTATATAACCAGTTTCTGATTTTTTGCTGCTTTTCATATTTTCCCCTCTCAAAGTTTAACCCTACCAGATGATAATTTTAGCTACTAAGTTTTCAGCTTCTGTACCAATTTAATCCTAATTTCTTGGTGGTATTAAGAACATGAGAAATATACAGCAAATGTGCATCTGAGAAAATATTCATTTGCTTTCCTGACAACACAATGGGGACAAAGATTCTCTACCTTTCAGCAATGTCCTAACACATTCACTGCACAAAATACAATTTTCGAAGCAGTTGATGCGGAGATCCTAATTTACTTCACAATCCTGTTTTTCTTTTGTAGCAGCTGCTTTGTACAGTAAAAGAGGCACAATCTGTGCAAAAATGTTACAAGATAATTATAGGATGAATGTGAGTGTATATACAAAGCATGCTAAATGAGATTGTTACTGTTTGTAACCAGCATAGATGGATTTAAACTACAGTATTTGCTTTCCTCTTCACTGCTTGGATGCCATCAGATAGCATGAAATAGAAAATTTGGCCAAATTACACCAAGCTGCAATGTGTCATGTTAAATGAGAAGTGAAGGGCCCAGAACCACCACCTGGAATACTAGGGATTCTCCAAGAACAGCATATTAAAGGATTTTTATTCTCACAGTTTGTCTCCCTCAATAAGATCTGACCCTATGAAACTACTGCTTTCTAGTTTACATTTGGGAAGATAATTAATTTCACTACCTGGAGAAATGACTGTTTGCTTTTCATTCTCATGTTGTCCTCTGTTCTCTCTGTCTTTATTTCTATATCAATTGTTTGAATGTTTTGCACAGAGTATGTTGAACTGAGACCTTAGGAGCAAGCTTACCATGCTGGTCTGTACCTTTAGGAATTCACTGGGAGTTAGTGAATTAATGCTATTTTAGCCCTCAGATTTGGATTCTATTTCTAGAAACTTGGACTTATCTTCTAAAGTGCTTGCAGATACCCTAGCTAAAATAGAATGTCAAACTGAAGTATGTTTTTGAAATATAGCTTCTATATAGGTGTATATATATATATATAGAGAGAGAGATAGGTAGATATATAACTTCTATATAGATATTGCTAAAAATTTTGCATGTGGCATCATTCAAATGTACATAGCACAGAGAAGAATCAGCTCTTTTTCTAAGGTCCACAATCCCAAATTAAACAAGATGAGAGGTTATATAGCTGTTATTTTGTCCTGGAGATATATCTGTATGTGTGTTTGAATTTAATTAAAATACAAATGAATTGTTGTATATAAGTATGAAAGCACATGAAAGAATGTATCTGACTTCAAATCCATCCAGAAACATCAGTATAGTTATCATTCATTTTACTACTAGGTGTTTATAATGATACTATGGAGCCGTCTGCATTTGATTAGTCAATATTTAATGACTTTGTTGTTGTCACTCTTATTTAGCCAGGTCCATCTACTTAATTTGGGGGGTTTTGTTTGCTTGTTTTTCCCTATAGTTTACACTTAAAAGTTCCTTAGAAACAATCTGAAGGTTATTTTTCTACTTTTATGAAAGAATGTATATGTGTGCATAGGCATACTGAAAGAGTGAGAGAAAGACTTGGAAAAATGCTACCTCTTCATGAAGGAGCCCAGTATGAGTCTTTTTAAGATCCAGGGCTTTGACTTCTTGTTGTGTAGCTTTTTTTTCTTTCTTTAATTTAGAATTTATTAGTATATTCTGCCTTCTTAATTAAAATACACTTTTTCTACAATCAGATAGGAGTTACTCTTAATTAGTTGAAAGAAAGTTTCTTAGAGCAATAAAAGATAAATTACTATCATTGTGGATTGGAAATAGCATAAAGTAAAGAATAATCCTCTATTAATCCTGTGTAATTTCATTGGGAAAAGGTAATAGAAAGAAAGTTTCTAGGTCTTAGTGTCCAGGAAATTGCTTAACAGCCAGAATTCATAAGACTGAAATGGATATGTTTAAGAACAATCAGAGTATTACTTTGTGTAAGAAGGAATACAGGTGCCTGCTCACCACTGATCATTGCCTTATTGGCACAGTTGAGTTAATTTATCAAGCTGGTTTCTTCCAACCTGACAGAAATGCATTGTTAGGTCTGTCTCACAATTCTTTACTCCCATCAGCTACAGGAAAGTATCATTTGACTCTTCCATTTTCCTGGACATTACATGAGGTACAGCACAGGTCTCACCAAAAGAACAGACATTGCTCTTTGCTTCAGTCAAAAGGTATGGAGATCTTGCGTTTCACAACATTTCTGTATTTCCATTGAGCTATTCTCACTTGTTTTTTGATCTGTACTCTCTGAAATGCTTAGAAGACACAGAGATAGTAAATCTGGGGTCAGGTCTTCTTCAGCCAAATGAATGGTGAGGTGCTTTTGCAGGGAGTACACTAAACTTGAGGGGATACTCCAGTTGTTATATACTATTTTCTAGGAAAATAAGTTTTAGTCATGGGAAAACACACCAAACTTATTGATATTATTCACTGCAGTTCTGCCCTGCAGGTATCTACTGAAGACCAAAAAAATTCTCTATATTATTCTATTAACTGATTTTATAGGAACTGCAAATGTGGCACTAGGGTAAGATTTATTCTTCAAAAAGGAAGAATCTTGACAAAACTGCAGTTTAGTAACACACAGAACGTACACATTACATTGTTCTGCTCTCTAGCATAAAAAAAATGTACAAACATTGGCAATTTGTGGTTACACCCTTCATAGGAAACAGTTTCTGCTTAAGTCAATAAATCAATTTGTAAACAAGTGAGAGTCAGAGAAGTAGAAGAATTAGCATTTATTCAGTGCATGGGGTATCGTATGCATTATTAAGTATTTAATATTCTTTGATGGCACTACAAGGGAATTTTGTGAAAACCTAGGTTTATTTTCTGTTATTACTTTGGAGTTTCCAGTTTGAGTCTGCTGGCCTTTTGCATTTTTGGTAAATTTTAGAAAGGCTTTTCTTTTTCGAATCACTCCTGGGACAATCAGAAATACAAAATATTTTTTTACAAGTTTTAATTTTTTTAGTTTTATATGACATTAACTATGCCCCAAAAGATATTATGTTCTTTAATGGTCACTATATGCTGTTTTAAATGGTGCAGTGCCTGGCAGCAGGGATAACTGGCACAGAACCATGCAGCATCTGCCAATCCACATTGAGTTTTCCTGGCAGAGAGTTGGTGGTAAAGAGTAGGAGGAGCACAGTTGGCAGCAAACACTTGTCCTAGACCACCCCTAAGAAATGACTCTCTATCAGCACAAAAAACTTAATCAGTTTTCTCTAGAACAGAGCTTATTGACCTAAATAGTGCTTCTTGCCCTAATTTTTAAAGTGTTGTGTTATAGATGCCAGTTTTGGCCAACATCTTGCATACATTTTCAGTTCCACTGGCAAGAGCTTCAGGTTAGAAGATCAATACTTGCAAAACTTGCCTACATGCTAATTGTATTGCTTCTGCTAGAATTATTACACATTGTAAACCATTTCCATGAATTATAACTTTGCATAGAACTGCAGAGCTTTACTCTTGAATTATTTTTATGTGAGGCATTGATATGTTTTCTTTTTACCTTTTCCTTTAAATAAAGAAGGAGGGGAGTGATCAGATAAGTCTGCATTCAGGAATGATGAGTGAAATTGGTACTTAATTTTATCTACTGGCTTCTTGGGTTCCTATGACTATTTATAATACAACAAGTACTTTAAAAATCAGGAATCAACTTTGCAGTTTTAAAAATTGGATTGTATTAGTGTGGGGCTTTAATGCCTATGAGCTAAATATAGCATAAAGTCTTATTAAAAATGTATTAAAAACTAAATATAGCTTTCAGGTCTTATTTGCAGGGAGTCATATCCACTTCAATGCATGGATAAACAATTAAAGGAAACTCTTTAGCTTCTGAGATTTATTAGTAATAAAGATGTGCTTAGAATTTCTTTCAAGGAAAAAGAGAAAATAAGAAGCAAGAAAACACAGAAAGAAACTAGAAGATGGCACTGTTTCACTTGCTGGAAAAATAAGGTTTTTGTACTTCATCAGTCTTTCACACTTCAGAAGGAAACATACTGTAGCATCCAACCTTCACAGGTGACGTGCACCATCCAACATGTCTATCAACAGAGTTTAAAGTCTGTTGTCATCATGAAAACTGGTTCTCCAAGACAAAACAATATTACTCACATCTTTGTTGCTCTCTTTTACTTCCTAGGCATCTTTCTTTTACAGTATGGGAGTCAGATACGGTTGTCTGAGAAACCCTTGCTCTGCAAGTGTATCCACTCTTGGAGTGGAAACATAAAGTTACATGACAGCTGAGAAGCAACCTTTAAAAAATTGATATTTTGGCTGTGCAGGACTTTGCTTGTAGAGAAAAATATTGTGAATAACGTCAGTATTGGAAATTCAGGTTGAATGGTCAATATTGGGGGTCAAAATCTGACATAAATAACCATACCAGGTGACATAAACCAGAACTCTGTGTTACTTTTCCTTCTTTCCTCAACAGGAGGTCACTTGAAATCTGGGGAAAAAACAAGTTCACAAATGTATTAAAAAGTAATAAGGAAGGCTGAAAAAGTCTTAGAGAAGGGCCATCACAATGATCAGAAGATTGGAAGACTTGCCGTATGGAGAAGGGATGAGTGAAATGGGTTTATTCATCCTTGAGAAGTCTTAGGGGACACTTTATTACCATGCACCAGTACATAATGGGTGGCAAGAGAAAGACTTCCTTTTTACAGTGAGTCACATAGAAAAAGACAAGGGGTAATGGGCACAAGCTACACCTTGGAAGATTCCAATTAGACTCCAGAAGAAAATTTTTTGCCATGAGAACCATTAGACATTGGAATAATCTCCCACAGGAAGTGTTTTATTCCCCTAAATGGGACATTTTTAAGATTCGGCTTATTACTATAAATCTATTACTATGAACCTATAAAAAACTATTTTATTACCTAGAAAGGTTGTACCAGATGATCCTCAAGGTCCCTTCTAAGCTGGCATTCTATCATTCTGTGATTCTGATTTTTCTATAGCTAAAACATCAATCTGTGTTTCATTGGAGGATATTCAGTTTCCACACACACACACAGACCTACACAAAGCTACAAACATGCAGCGTTCAAGATGGTGAGAAGCATAAACAGTGTAGGACTTTTCTTTTCCTTCTCTCATAGCATTTTAACAAAATAATCATACTGCTTACTTATTTTGTAATAACTCGCTTTAAAGATCACTGAAGTTTAACCCTTATAAGTCATGTTCCACTCTGTGATAATGAATATACAGTATTTCTAGAAGATCAAGCCTTAGCTGTATTCTAGAATTGTTAATGTCTATAGTACTTGACCACTGGTAGCTGCCAAAGTAATATGGCTGTTCACTATTTTCCTTCTGATAACAGTATTTACTATGACCACTGTGTGTATATCTTTGCATTTCAATCTGGCTAAATTATTCATGATGCTCCATTGTGTTTGCTGCTTACGTGAGTGATGCTTTGTCCACATACGTGAGTCCAATCATTTACGAAACATCTTAAAAATAATATTACATTTTTAAAGTTATTCCTGTTTTGAACAGGCTAACAAGCTTTATTTCTCTGTAGAGCAATTTCTGTGAATCTAGAGTGGTAAATGTGCCTCACTTGTTATTCCTCTTGTATTAATTTATCAAATAGTAATAATAAAAAAAGATAAAGACTACACCCTTATTTTAATTACCAAAGCTTGGATTGGTGCTTTTTAAGTTTATTTAGAATCTTCAAGAGGGCTTTTTTTAATTTTTTTTTTCTTGACTCGCTGTAAGAATTCTGAAATTTTAATCCTCATTTATGTGAAAAACTTTACCCTTCCACTTTCTTAGTTTATAAGAAGAAATAAGGAGAGGAAAGAAGATAGATGAGAGAATATATATCTATACAATGACCATATACTTATACCAACAGCTTTGTAGGCAGAATCAATTCCCCTGTAGAAAAATCCTAAATGTAAATTTCAAAGAACTGGTTTGGGGTACGTAAATGTAGACTGATCACCACCATCTCCTGTGTGAAATTATTGAAATCAGACTCCTGAAGTTCATGGTGGACTTAGATTGAAAGCAGACTGCATCTGCATTTGTGTTTGCTTAGGATAGAGCCAGAATAACTGTATATTGGCTTACAAGATATGTTAGATATGGTTTCATCTGTACACTGCAAGAGGACATGTTTTCAACACTCCTTATGTATGGTCTGTGTTTGTTTTACACAATTGATATCATTACTTTTATGGAATGAACTTATATTAGTAATGCAAGAGGGGTCTCAAGTCTAGAAAAATGTACTCCTTTTTCTGAATTTGCAATGATTTTTTAGCAACTCCAATATCAAGAATGAGTTAAGGATCAAGCAACAAAAAATTAGCAAGTGTTTTCCTCTATTCCTGACATCTAGCTGAGTCAGGTGAAGGTGAAAATAGAGATCATTTCATCTGAATTAGCTGCAAATGGAAAATTGATCACTGGATTCTGGAGTTCAATAAATCATAGTTACTGTAGTTATTTAGTCTCTCTAGCTATAAAGTTAGATACAACACATAATTAATGTCTGAATATTATGTATGTGAGAAGATTTCTGGCTCTAGACTTTAGTAAAAATGTCACTTTAGTCTTTGGAAACAAGTTGATGCTCGTTTTCCCTTTTTTTTTTTTTCTAAATTTGAAAGATTTGGCAAGTGTGGAATTCATAATTTATGGACTGCACACATTTGAAAGTGCAGTGGCAAGCTACCTAAGCAGTGGTCTTGAGATGGCTCTGGATAGTTTGAGAAAAGTCCTGAGAAAGTAATTATTTAAATATAACCTTTTAAAAAAATTGAGAAATATAAGAATATTTCTAGATTAAATGTCCTTTTATCCTGCGGCAAAGAGATAGAGGTGTAATATATAATTCCTCACATTAGAAGAGTCTGCATGTTGTCCTCCTTAGTCTGGAGTATAAGTACTCTGTAAGCTTCTAAGATTTACATTAAGAAAAGGTATGTGGAATGTTACCCTTTTACAGATGAACAACTAGAAGTATGTTTTAATGTACACAGAGACGTTTTAAACATCTTTGATCTTTTTCTTCTTGTTTAAAAGCTTTCCTTAGTTCACAAAGTCTGTTTGCAAAGGTGTGTTTCATTGGAATGAACTAGATATTGTTCTTAAGTTAAAAAACACTTCAGGAAAGAGCTAGGGGAAAAAAATGAAGATAGAGTTCAAAGTTGTGAGTTTAAATATGAAACATGGAACTCTCTAAAGCCATAAGAGTTCACTCCTTAATAAAGAAAACAGTGAAAATATCTTGCAGTCATTTTAGAAAAAGCGAATTCTTAAGTTACTCAAATGTATCTGTTGGAATTCATTATTTTATTCAGGTGAAATCCAAGTATTCAGGTGAAATCTATACAAGTAGCACATTATTAATATATTTGTTTAAAGGCCACAATCATGGGATCACAAATTGGATATATATTAGTTTTTAATATTAATCCTTTCCATGAGAAAATTTGGAAAAGGACACCAACACCCCCAAATCCCTCTCCTCAGACCTGTTTTCAATCCAGTCTTCACCCAACACATATTTGTGTTTGGGATTGCCCCAACTCAAGTGCAGAACCCTTCACTTGGCCTTACTGAACTTCATGCAGTTTTTACAGCTCCACCTCTCAAGCCTGTCAAAGGCCTTTTGGATGGCATCCTTTCCCTCCATCATTTTGACCTTATCACACAGTTTAGTATAGTCACCAAACTTGCTAGGGCGCAGTCAGTTCTGCTGTCCATGTCACCAACCAAATTGTTAAACAGTACTGGTCCAAGTAGGAGCCCTTCAGAAACTCCACAAGACCATTTTTGTCCATTTTGACATGGAGCTGTTGACCACAACTCTTTGGGTGTGACCATCCAGCCAGTTCTTTATAGACCAACTGGTCCATCCATTAAATCCATGCTGTTCCAGTTTAGTTTTAGAATGTCCTGTGGAGCAGTGCCAAACGCTTTGCACAAGTCCAGGTAGATGGCCCCATTTGCTGTTTTGGTTAAAGGATGAGGTATGTAGGCACTTGTATGTATATATATGTATAAGTATATATATATATTTACACAAATACATATACATATGTATACATATACATATGGTGTACAAATATATACACTTAGGATTATATATAGGTAAAGGCTTCTATCACTAGTAAGCTCTTTATTTTGCAACAATTATTGGTAAAAAGAACCTCTGATTTCAACCATTTATTGTACTTAAATAGCCATTTTCTGTCTTTTTGTATTCCCCACTGCTGGGGTTAGTAACAAAAATGTGCATTGACTGTTTCAAATTTTCATCTTATGTTTAAAATAGACAAAAGTAGAGTCACTACTTTTTCTGAAAGTAGTACTTTTAAAGCTCATTTTCTAATTTATCAGAAGTTCATGGTATGATTCAAAGTAAAAATGTTTGAACAGGTTATCTGGCATAAACTACTAAGCCTGTTGCATAAGAACTGCATTTTTTTCGATGCCATTTTTCTAATGTTGATGTGCTTTTTTAAATCCATCAACATTATAACAGACAGCTTTAACCACAACAGCCACCCCTTCAGAAAACCTGAAAGTATAAAAGCTAGAGTGAGTAAACCTCTCTGGATAATAAAATTTCTTCAATATTGAGTCTTTAAATAAATGTATAGTTGTTAGATAGCTTTAAATAAATGTATATTTGGTAAGTATATTCTTCTAATTACAATAATTTTGATCAAATGAAACAAAATTTCATTTAAGAAGTCAAAGCTTAAAAATATCCTTGTTTTCTGTTTGCTTAAGAAAAATATTCATGTCTGAAAAATATTCACATTCTGTTTCCTAGAGGTAGATCTTTGGCTAGATAAAACCAATCTAGCAGTCCCCAGAGATTCAGAAAAATTAAACTCAGGCCAACAGACATAACAATATAAAAAGGGAAACAGTTTAATCCAAACAAACTTGGACAAAAGACTTATTTTTTATTTACCCAAGATTATTAAACAGGATACTTAGGTGTCCACACATGGCTCAGCTATTTCTCCATCTTAAATTTTTATTCACTTAGATCTGTTGTCATGAAAGATATGCAATATTGTATAGACAATTTCAACAAAAACAATATAAATCAGTGCAGTGAATTTTTATCTATCTTTGATAACACAGATGTTTACAACTAAGTCTCTTGATAATTCTGTTTTCTGAAGTCCATGAAAAATCCCAAGCAAGCCACCACCACCAAAAAAAAAAAAAAAAAAAGCAAAACCAGAAAAAAAAAACCCAAACCCAGAAGGCTATCTGTGTCTCAAAGGTTGACGTTAGTCCCAAGTAAACATTCACACTTGTCTAGCCTTTCAAGTATACTGCATCTATCCAAAATTTAGAAGAAAGAGAATAACCTTTGTACAGGAAAATTTTTGTATGTTAAGTATTATATATAATATAATATAACATGTAACCTAACGTAACATAACATGCAACACATGCTATATGTTTGTAGCATACGTTTAATATACTGCATTTTTTCAAACACAGATTTCTTTTTCAGGAAAAACATATATCTGAAATTGTGCAAAAAAAAAAAAAAAGAAACACAGAGAAGAAATTAAGAAACAATGGAAGAAATGAAGATTAGTGCAATGATTATTTCTATAAATATATTTGTTCAGTGAATATTTTAGTCAGCAAAGCAAACTGGAGAAAAAAGCCCATTAAGTGAAAGTAAACATTAAAAAGATTTCCTTTATTAATTTCTGTTCTGTTCTGTTGCAGCAGTCAGTCTTGAGAAAGAGTTCAGTTGTACAGTGCTTTTATAAATTCATGTAATGGTGAAAGGTGCCATCCCTGTGTGTCAGCATAGCAGAAAGATTAGGCAGCACTGAGTTATGGGATGTCACTGTAGGACTGATTTTAGAGAAAACAAAAAAGAAAGGCAAGAGTGGATTAAATGGAAGCAGATTAGCTGAGCTATGTTTTGAGACTATGTTCAGACTTCAAAAATAGTTTGAGGTCATCCAAATAGAAGTCTCACTCTCTACAAAGTATTTGCCTATTTCTGTATACACCTGTCTTCCCTTCCATATTTTTTTATGTTTCTAGCACCAAACAACTAAAGAAATTTAAAGAAAGTAATCTCTATAACCAAAGAAAACAGTAATGTTTCTACAATTAAGAAATATTTCAGATCCATGTGTCTGTGTTGCATTTGTATGCTGAGAAAAGAATAAAAGTAATCTCTTTTATATTAAGAAGGTATTGTAAAAAAACAAAAAAAAAACAACAAAAAAAAAAACAACAAAAAAACCCCAAAAATCATCAAAACCCCCCAAACAAACTCAGACACCTTAAAAAACTGACTCCTGTCCATTTCAGACTTAATTGTTTCCCGATCATTGCTTTAACACGATTTTGCTCATCACAGCCTCTGGTTTGCTGAGGTGATTGAGATTAATCTGATTAATAAAGTGATTTCTTGGAGCATAGTTGCGGTTTTCGGGAGGTTTTTTTCCTTTTTTGTTCAGGTTGAATTTGGAACAAATGAATGTAGATTTTATTGGAATACCAATTGCTTTTTCTTTCCAAATGAAATTGTAAAAGAAAGGATTTGATTTGCTAACTTGAAAGATGAAATGTTTTGTATTATCTGTGTGTTCCAAGATAACAGCTTTATGGGCACAAATAATTGAAATTATAAATGTTCTAATATTGATGTGTAGAGACTCTACAATGGAAAGAGATCAATAACATAATTCTCAGTAAATTCTACAAAAAATATCTGAAGAAACATGCAGTCATAAACACTCAAATTAGGAAAGTTAAACAGTGTAGTCACCACTAGGAAGCTAGTGAAACATGAAAGAAATCAGTTGTTCTTAAGGTGTTTTGAGTTCCGAAGGAGTAAAGAGACAATAAAACAAGGCATGGCTCTTATTGTAATAAGAATCATAAATACCAACAACTGTGAATGTTTTCTGGGGACAAAGAGTTCATCAAACACATACCCTTGCCATCCCAAAGCTCTGGCTTCTTTTGACTTATTCCTTTTGTTTCTGTTTGCTTCAATTCCAAGTTCCTTTTCTTTCCTCTGAAGTGTTTCCAAACATCCTTGGCTACCTCTGCAGAAGCTGAACCACTAATTTTGGCTTGAAACTTTTCTGCATTTTCTCTCTACTTATGGTTTGTACTTTATCTTGTTAAAATGACAGAATTTAAACACCAGCTGTAATGCTGGACAAAAGTCAACCACTGCAAACAGGGTTTGAGTGGAATAAAAGGACTGATCCAGCAGTTGTTCACAATTTCTGAAAAATTTGTGATTCATATGGTAATGTGATATCAGCAGTGGGAGGAAACTCTCATAGTTGAAATATTCAAATGCACTTTCATCAACAAATGTGTATAAGATATACCAGTTCTCTCCTCTCAATTCACTTAACACTATATAAAAGTCTACCAGGCTTAACTGATGCACGCCAGCCCTGTCATTCTAAACTGTGAAAGACCCAACATGATGGATTCCAAATTAGTACCCCATGATTTTGGCACAAATTAGTTATTTGTAGCTTAATATTTTTCCTGTGCAAAAGTAGATTGCAGAATAACACTGTCCATAGAATATGAATTTACAAGATTTGATGTATATAGTGGAGCAACACTGGACTTAAAAGAAGCCTAAAGTAAAACAGAGACCTCTGAAAGAAACTGTACAGAAACTCATGGTGAAACTTCCCAGTTAATACACAACACATCTTCTCAAACTCTTATCAAGGACTGAGAAATAAAGATGATGAGATAGCAATGTATTTGAAAGCAGCCTCATAAAAATACCTCAGGTATTCTTTGTTCATGAGCTGACTTCATACCACATTTTGTATGAAAAACAAAAGCTGTGTTCAGCGATAGGGTCTAGTTGAAAGCCAGTGATTGGCAATGCACTAATCAATAATGAGTCCTGTCCTGTTTAAAAATCTTCATTAATGATCTATCTGGTGGGGCATAGTGCAGGCTCAGCGTGTTTGCAGAGTACACAGAACCATGAGGAGTGATCTATAGCCAAAGCGTTGTGCTGCCATCCAGAGGGATTCTGATAGGTTGGGGGTTGATAGGAAACTCATGAAGTTCAACAAGGGGAAATGCAAAGTCCTGTACCTCATGCACCAATGTATGTTGGGGGATGCCCAGATGGAAAGCAGCTTTGTGAAAAAAACAGGGAATCTTGGTGGACACTAGTTTGAACGTGAGCCAGGAAGGTAAATTTGCTCCAAAGAAGTCTAATGCTATCCTAGACTTCATCAGGAGTGTTGCCGGCAGGTTGAGGGAGGTGATGTTTTTCCTCTACTCAGCACTGGTGATGCCACACCTGCAATCATGTCTCCAGTTTGGGACTCCCTAGTACGAGAGACATGGATGTACTAGAGGGAGTCCACTAAACGGATGTTTAAGGGACTGGCGAACCTCTTCTATGGCAAAAGGTTAAGCAATCTGGCACTGTTTAGTCTGGAGAAACTATGTAGGACATAAGGAAGGTAGGACCTGAAGGGTGGATGTAAAGAACAACCATGCTCTTTTCAGTGATATCCAATGACAGAGTAGGATGCAATGGGCACAGTCTTAAACACAACTGGTTCCCTCTGAGCATCAGAAAGCACTTTTTGATGTTGAGGATGACTGAGCATTGCCAAAGGCTGTCCAGAGAAGCTGTGGGGTCTCCCTTCTCAGAAAGAACAAAAGATGTGTAGATGTAATTCTAGGCAACTGGTTCTAAGGGCCCCTGCTGACTGGCACAGAGGTAACTTCAAACCTCAGACTTCCTGTCCTGTGAACTCCTGCTTAATACATTTGGTATCAAATGCCTGATATGTATGGTTTGAATCCACAGTCTTTGAATAATACATTAATCTTATACCTTCCCACTCCTCCTTTTGTTCTTCCCCCCAAAAGATACATGATCTCCGAAGAACAGAAAAGAACAGAAACTGATAATTCTGGATTGATCACAAGAAATATTGTGATTCTTGCACAGTTTGTTAAAAAGACGTTTGATCTGCGTCCACTCCATCATGTTGATCTTATTAACAAAAGACAAAAAATAAACAATACATGAGCATTGAAAATTAAAAACAAGCAAACAAACCCTCCCCATATTTTGGATGAAGTTGCCAAAAGACTGAATGGACAGAGGTACCGGGCCTAAGAATTTGAAGAATAATTGAACTGTGCTACTAAATGCATGTGGACTCTTTCAAGAGCCTAATAAAATATTATGAAACTCATTTTTACTCCAATTATTATTTTCCACCCCTAAGCAGATATAGAACTAAATAACAAGATATAAGAGTGAGAAATTACTGCACTGGCATGAAGTTCAGTGTTCAGTTGCTTAAGTATGCAGTATAAGATTAAATACTTGTGGGGTTTTTTTCAGCCTTTTTTTGAGTGCTGGAAATAAGGAACCAGATCTGTCTGTATTCTTCTGGTCTCTCACAGGTCTATCCATTACCTTTAGGATGATACTCAAGACAGTTGTGGGAGTAACTCTTGCAGGAAAGTATGAATTTTCAAGGTACAATTCTGCATTTATGGTATTAAGTGGTAGAAGAAGGCAAATACTAGTAATTTAGAATACAAATGTCAAACTTTATTTTGCATATCACGTCAACAGTAGCTGCAAACCATAAATATTAAGAACTAATATAGAGTAATGATAATGCAAAAAAAAAGCTAACACCAAAATGGAGCAATACAAGACAGAGCATTCCATAAAAAACACCCCATGATTTTAGGCATTAACCAAAGCCTTCTTAAAGTGCTTTAAAACACATGAAACAATGACTTCTGATTCCCCATTTTAGAGCATCCTTTTTTTAAAAAAAACTCAAAGCATTTTAGAAAGACTTTTAGTCCCTCAGTCAGTTACAAAAAAAGAAAACTTAGTGCTAGAACACTAAGTCCTTAAAATCATCTTTTCAGCAAGTGGAGGTTGTGTAATGGATTTTCAAAGGTGAAATCAGTACATATGGTTATAAGCCTGTAGAATAGCAGAAGACATTGATTATTCATGAGTTTTAGTTTTCATTTTATTTTCACCAACAAATTGGAGAAAGCTAAGGCATACAAATAGGAAATTCATATTCACATTAAAAATCACCATGACTGATAATTGATTCTCAAGAGAACATGCTTGACTGAGCTTCTTTTATTTATGGGGGAAAAAAACCTACCATTCCAGTTAACAGAATCATCCATGGTTTTCCCCTGGGCCCCTTATCACAGAGTGCTATATACACATGAGATTTAATTAGTCCTGAATTCCAGATTTAAGAAACTTCTTTTTTCAAATCTGTCATAAAGCCTTGATACAATTATTCTCACACTGATATTCTCCCTTCTTGTGTTTCTCAGCACTGGAGCAATTCAGTTACATTGCCTAGATTGTTCTGAGGTTCACATTAATGTGTCTGAAGTAGAAAAGCAGACAAAGGCTGTTCCTTTATGCATTTTCACAACTGGAAGAAGAGCATGTCTCTTTCCCACCTTTCTTGTACTATTTCATCTGTGGGAAGGAGATGAGGTTGGGAGGGCTGAGAAAAAGAGCAGGCTTTGCATCAAATAAACACTTCTGTTTGTGTTTGGCTGTCAAATTAATTGTGTTCTTCCTTTCAGAAGACAGTTATAAAGCACAGTATCTTAGAAAATATTAAAGAACATGGTTCAAACCACTTCTTCTGTCACCATCTAAACTGCAAATAAGCATCACAAACTGAACAGAAAGGCTCCAGAGGGAATGAATGATGTTGGGACAAGGGTCTCTGGAATTTGCAACTGATGCAAACAGCAACAAAAGTGACCTGGTTAGAAGAGAACAATTAGTGAGCAGAACTATTTGTTCCAATACTGACAGGGAAAATGCCTTCCATCCTGGGAAGTTTAAGTGAGGGCAGTAGGCCTGTAAACCAGAACCACCCCTGAGAAGCACAGCTGGCATCTTTGAAATGCATCTGGTTACCAAGAAATGAATGATAGCCTGAGATACCACTGATTAGTGCAAAACCAACAAACTGTAACGGCCCTTTGACATAAAGTGAAAAATAGTCTAGAAAAAGGGGAAAACACCCTGATAAATGAAGAAAGAGTAACTATCACAAGATGATCTAACTACAAGAACAGGACGGCAGCCCAAAAGAACAGAAAACATTATTATTTACTTGCTGCCCCAGAAAAGACCCTGAAATTAACAGCACTTGTTATCTGCTCAGTATGGTGATTTCCTACACTCTCTTAAACCTGTATAACCAAAAAATTACTTATTTTTGTCCTCCCTCTCAGAGAACTTCCTATGCTGTATGCACTTTTCCTTTCCCAAACAGGGTGAACTCTGCAAGAACTTTCTATAAAATACTGGAACCTTTCTGGTAATGCCTAGCTTACTCTAAACTCCATTATGTGGGTCATCATTGTATTATACAGAATCTAACAAACCCACAGGAGCAACCTTGGTACAATCACAGCCTGGGTAGCCCTTTAGATTGTGACTTTGAGATGATAAAAAGAAAAGAGCAGCTAACTGTTGGAAAACTATAGTTTCAACCTGTATAAATTTTGCTGCTTGGTGTTTCTAAATTTTGATTTCCAGTTTTGAAGATTACAATCCTTTTTTCTCTCCACTGGAATCAAAGATATTGAAATCATCATTAATTCTTGGATAGCCAAGACTTCAGGCTTTTTCTGTACTCAACCCCCAGCTCAATCAATCACTTATTATCACTTATTATCACTTATCACTTATTATCTTTGTACAGGAATGGATTTTATAATCTATTAAGAATATTTATAATAGTGATCCTCTTTTACAAAACTTCCTATCCCCCATGCTTACTCTCAGTACTAGAAGGTAAAGGTAAAAGAAAAGAAAGCAAAAAATGGATTTTGATAAATTGCCCTACCCTTTACATATCTTAATACAGGTATTATGTTACATTTGTTAAAATAACACAAGTAAAATAACACATAAGCCTAATTTGTCATCCATACACAATGGGAGAGTAGTACACTGACTGTAAGTGCTGTACCAGATACTAGCAGTAATCTCAATATGGTCAAAAGACATCTGACACAGCCCAGTGCACTCTGTCACCCAAGAAACTCTCACCAAATGGGAGTAAATCAATAGGAGCTGTTTCTGTAGAGTTCACGAAATGTTTTCACATGAGCAGCAGAAAACAACTGTCAAGGTCATGAGGTCTTTTTTTCCTCTGTTACTGATAAAAAGGATGTATCTGAACAGAACACAAACAACATGCAATGGATGTTTGAAAGAAAAAACAAATATATGTTTCAAAAAAAGTCTTGTGATGCACACATGTGAATCTGAAGTCTGAATAACAAGGAAATAAAATTGAGAGTATTATGGTTCTGCTAAGAAAACAGCTCATCTCACCTAAAATTCTGACACAAAGCATTATCAGATCACAGAAATATAAAATGGTTTAGGCCAGAAGAGACATTAAAGATCATCTAGTTCCAACCCTCCTGCCATGTGCAGGGACACCACCCACTAGACCAGCTTATTCAAAGCCCCATCCATCCTGGCCTTGAACACTTCCAGGGAGGGGACATTCTCAACCTCTCTGGGCAACCTGTTCCAGTGTCTCACCACCCTCACTGTAAAGAATTTGTTTCTAATGTGTAACCTAAAGCTACACTCTTCCAAATTAAAGCCATTAACCCTTGTCCTATCACCACATGCCCTCATAAAAAGTGCCCCTCAAGCTTTCCTGGATGCTCCTTTCAGTTACTGGAGGGTCTTCCTGAAGTCTTCCCTTGTTCAGGCTGAACGACTAATGCTATCTCAGCCTTTCCATTCCTCTTCCCTTTCCATTTCCACAAAGATGATAATCTTTGGCTCTTCTCTGGACTCATTCCAACAGCTCCATGTCTTTCCTGTATCTTCTCCTGGGAAGATCTCAAAGTCCCTGCGGTTGCCTTCTGCAACTTAAGTAGTGTGGCCAGAGTCCTTATGGGTGAAGACTGAGCCAAAAAAGTTGTTGAGTGCCTCACTCTCCTCCATATCCCACATGGCCATGATACTTTAAAATTTATAATGGCATTTGTACATAAAATAAAACGACATTGACCATGGAAATTAAGTATCTTTTCCGTCGCATTGAACACCATCATAAATGCCATGGTAACTTAAATATCAGTTCTTATTAATGGATCTGGTAAACCAAGCAAAGGAAGCAGTTTCAGAACTGTATCTTCCTCTTGGTTTGCTGTTTAACTTTTTAAACAACTGAACTGCAAATGTCGATGTTTTCTCATTACACACTTCAAGGAAAAATCCCAATCAATTTCTTATAGTGAACAGTTGCCTGCACAAACATTGCATTTCAAAGTTTTATTCTTTGGACTTAGCAACAAATTAGCCCTTATTAATTGCCTTGCAATTCATTTTTCAAAGCCTTGGAGCAACTTATTTGGCTACTGTGGTAATCCCGGCATTAATATTCAGTGTAATGCAACAGCTGTCATGTGTACATTATTTATTTCAGTGCACTAGATTAATATACTGATTTAATACACAGCCAATTTAAAAGAAAAACTACTGCAAATTCTCTTCCTAAGTAATATTTAGTATTCTGGGCACATACAGATGATGCTCATTCCATATATTTCCTGAATGTGAAGTTGAATTATAGTTAATTCCCTTACCAAAATGAATAGTTGTTATTCCTCTGTACTTTTGTATTATTATTATGTAGAAACTGTAAAATAATGGCTTTAAAAGAGAAAGGTACATAAAAGTTTTCATCTTAAAAGCAGAAAATCTAACAATTAAGAATAAATATGAAGTAAATCTTATTCCTACAAAATACAATCATGAACATAATTTGAGGATAACAGATACTGTTGGACAGTACCTGAGTTACCTTAGTACCTTAGCCATAGTAATGCTAAGGATATGATATTTGAAGCTCTGTAACCTTGCACCCCAGTTGCTGTAGAATTGCTTTATTAGAGTAACTGTGATTTTATGTTTTCTTTTTTTCCCATGTTGCTGTTCTCATGCTATTGGTCTTGTGGACTTGCACTTGTCAACTCTGACTGGTACAGCAGGTTCTCATGGGAAGCAGCTCCCACTGCTGGAGTGAGACAACCACTCCTCTTTACACTCCTTTTCTCTTGTTTTGCAGATTTTAGATGTTCATGGGTTTTTTTCCAGTTTTCTCTAGTACAGAGAAAACCAAGCATATTGCACAATACAACACAAAGTAGTCCTCTAATTGCTTGGCCTGTATTATCCAATAATGCATTTGCACAGAAACTTAAAAATCTATGTTCAATGCTTGCACCTGATTATTTTGTGCTAGCCTGTGTTAATAACACCATGAACAGGAGCAAATAAATGGTAATTAGAGAGCATCATGGTTAAAAGTACATAGTGCTAAGGGCTGAAGGCAAGGAAAAGAAATCATCATCAGTATTGTAGAAGGATGCTAAACCTCAGTGGACCTACCTCGGTTTCCTTTTGTGGTTCAATTATTCTTTGTCTTTCAGTTTCACATTCTCAGATTCACTGCACTTAGCCTGGAGTTGGAGAGTTTCCATGGAAAACAAAGGACAGAGCAAACTCTGAACTAGTAATTCATACTTGGTAAACTTGAAAGTACAAACAGAAAGCCAAGTTTGTACCTGTGGCACCAGCTGCTCTTGTGTTGAAATACCATGGAGCCCATCCTGGGTCCAGCTAGGCCAAACAAAGACCAAACAAGAAATGACAGACAAACATAAGAATTTAATAATGTGGGAAAAGGATTTCTTTGCTTTTTCTTTGTTTCCCTTTTGTTCTCCAATAGAAGGTTTTGGAGTTATGCCTGAATAGTTAAATGACAGCAACCAATCACTTTATACTATAAAAATCTAGTCCCATTTCTTGATTGGTGTGAATCCTGTACAAATTCCCTAGAAGGTGTGCTGGATCTTCTCCCTCCAGCTGGGACACCAGCTCAAGTATTTGACTGTGCTTCCTAGGAATTGTAAAACATCAGTTAGGCATAGAAAATAGAGCATCTCATTCTGGTTCAAAATAAGAAACAGTACTCAACCTTAGCTTAATGAGACAGGAAAAAAAAAAAATACTGCCATAATCAAACTGCAGAAATTTTCCAAATCTGTCTGGTGAAGAAAGTCGCTTTGGAAACTGCATAAATTTCAAATGTAGTCTTTGATGTTTGGTTTTGGTTTTTTTTAAAAAAATAAATAAATCCCTTTCCTTCATTAAGGATTTCTATTGATTTGATTAGGAGCTGGGAAAAAAAAGAAAAAAAAAAGTCAGAATCTATGGGAAGTTCTTCAAAACAAAAAGGAAAATGAAAAAAAAGCAAAAAAGGGTGAAATATTCCTTGTGTAAGTGGAAATATATTTTACTTGTGGCACAAATGGGAACACTCTGCAAATTGTATCTCCATTGTTGCTAGTGTGACCAAAAATATTAAACAAATTAAAGTGACTTCTGAAAACAGAAAAATTACCTGAGTGTCTCAGTACCATTTGTTAAAATATCAAGACAAAACTGAATATATGTATATAGAACATACATATTTGCTATCCCTAAATTATCTTTTCCACTGTTACAGAGCCCTAATAGATTTTTGGAATTCACTCCAGAGAAACCTTTGTCTAATCATCCACATTAGCTAGAGTAATTACAATTTTCAGTACCTGACACTCCTAGACCTCCAAATAGAATTACCTTGAAGTGTTATTTGTACTTGGATCTTAGTATGCAGAAGTTGCTGTGTAATTTCTGCCTAATGCCTGAGATTTGATGGCTGTAGTGTCTTTTATCTGACTTCCATTTTCTTTCAGTAAAGGAACTAAAGGATTATTTCCTTTGAGATGTATAAATCTATCAAAACAAATAGCATTTGAATGACAGAGCAGTAGCAATAATAAAAATCAAAGGTTGTATGGTCAAAAATCTGCCAGAGATTCATCTGTCATGTACATTACTTGTTGCAGAAACATATCTCAGGGTTAACAATTATTTCTGTTTGTAAGCCTAGGCCATTACATTAAAATATTCTTTAGGTTATTGACTGTAACTTTGAGGCAATACAGATGCCTTACATATGGGTGCATACAGGAGACAGATAGGTAACTATGTTTGAAATGTTGATGCCAGAATAATAATTCAATCATTATATTTTTCAGTAGTGAAATCCTTACTGTTCAGTTATTTCTATACTGGAATATAATGATATTTAAACTGATAGGTCTTTCATGCTGTGGATATTTAAAATGATGAATCTTCTGTGCTCTAGATATTTCCAGAAGAAGTGATGAAAAGAAAAATTGAAAAGCTGCTGTGTCTTAGAGGAATACCTGTAGAGTGGTGCTGTTCACTACACTTATATTGTTAATATGAGACTGAAGGCAGGGCAGCAAAAGCAGCCACATCTCCTCAAATTCCCTGCTGCATTAGCTGAGATAAATCTCATTGCTCATGTTACAGACTTTCTTCATAGTGACTGAGATTCCCACTATTAATATTCACTTTTCCCTATGCATTCTCTCCATTTTAGAGCTCAGTCCACATTTTACGAGGTAATGAAATTCCTTGTGCAACTTTCTTGGAGACACCTAAAGGTTAGACATAATATATCATTTAATGACAGATCAAAGGATGGCAAATTGCTTGTGTGATATTGTAGGCTTTATAAGATCTCCTTTTCAGATGTTCAGAAGAGGCTTAGGTGACAAAAATTTCTTTCCTTTTGTGGTTACCTTCCAAACCATTCTACAATTCCATGATAAGTCTCATGAGGATTGCAATAGAGGGTGACAGGCAGGGAACAAAATCCGATGCTCTGTGAAGAAGGAATGCAGATTTTCAGACCAAAGATTAGGCTTGGATTTAGGCCATTCTTCTTAAGTAATGAAGTCAGTCAGGAGCACTGATGAGAATGACATTGGTAGTTTGACAGTACCATTCTGATATAAGTTTGCATAAATTTGCATGTGCTTTAAACTAGAGATATATGAGCAATTGCTTACTATTTTTTCAATCTTTTCAGAATTAGCTTTTCATTGTTCAGCTTACTTTAAAAAGATATGTTGTGAGTGAGTAGAAAACAAACATCAAATAAATTACGGAATTGGAATGTAACTTAGTAGGATGCTGAAATTTTATTTACTCATATATCTAGCTTTGTGGATAATTCTGAATATCACAGCTTCAGTATGTTATATATTTAACACTCAACATTTCAAAGCACAATTTATAAGCATAAAACCTGGACATATACATTTACTACTTTAGAAAACAAAATAGCAATTTGTTTTGACAACTTCAAAATGTTACATTTTAGTTAAATTTATATCTTAGAAGAAGATATTAAATCAAGTATTTTTTATTTCTGTTCATACTCTTCTAAGAATTTACCTCAGACTGCACAAAAACTGAATACTTGAAGCAGATGTCAAATACATCCAGTTTGAACTTCATTCATATTTAAATTAATGATACATTTGATCTGAATGCTTACTTTGTTTTGTTTTCCACTATGACACCACATTCACAAGAAATTTTAAAGTACAAAGTTTAAGCAGTTAAACACCTCTGCTTTTCTCTTTTCAGATTTTTTTTTTTTTTGTCTTTTTTCTTTATGATTTCTTCAAGTGTTCTAAATAGTTAAAATTTAAGACTTTGTAGGCATATTTTACTATATCTCTGGAAGAAATATAGCTGCCTACTCTTATAAGCATTACTTTTCTTTGGGAAATTCTTAAATATGGAAAAAAGGTGCATATTTGAAGCAGGAAAGGAGAATTTTGATAGCTGTGTTCTTATTCTCTGATAGAGTATAATCAATCATATTTTCTTTCAGATGTACATTTCACTCTGTCTTCAGTTTGCATACTTTCATTTGCCTCCCACACAAGCTAATTCTGACATTTAGATGTTCTCATTGGTGAAGATTTTTTGTCATTTCTGAAGTAATTTCAATAACTGTTATAAGTTTCATTTTAATGAACAACGACTGTCTGGAAGTTTTGAGTACACTGTACGAGCGATGGGAGGAATTTGCCATTTTCCAGCTCCATCCCTATTGAATTATAGTGGTTCTTTTCACAGGGACTCATTAACTTTTTGTGTATAAAAACAGTTACTGACAACATGACAACAACATGACAAGAAAAAAGCTTTTCACACTGCAGAAATTTAATAACTTTTTAGGTTTTTAGGTCTTTAACAAAACAGTAAAACACGCTGAAGTTGCAGGAAGAATGCATAATACTTTTTATTTCCATTTAGGAAAATTATAATTGTGGTTATTTAATTAAGTAAATATAAATAGAATTCATTATATCATTCTTATGATCAATGACAGAGTTTATAGTAATTAATTTATTTATTTTATATTCAATTGCTTTCGTATAAATAATAGCATATCATGTCTTTAGCTATAACTGTTTTTTACATAAAATCCCCACATGAATGAAGACTAAATATGCAGTGGAAATTAACACTTTAATATTCTAAAGAAAAAAAATGTCTTATTTCTTAAGGTTTATGAGAGGATTTTACAAAAAAATTTGACTCAATATTAGTGAATGCTCATTTAGGAGAAAGAGATTGAAAATGAACAGAACTCAGTTTTGTTGAGATTTTTTATATTCTGTTTAGCATAAAGATCATAAAATACTTGATTTGAAATCTTTAATAGCTGCTGTGTTTGTTTTGGCAGAGAAGAATAATTTAGTTAATTAATAATTCAGTTTTTTTATCTAGATGAGGGAATTTATCTACATGAGGGAATATTCACTTGCTAGATTTCTCCCTAAATATTCCTTTAAATTTCAGTGATATCAATCTGTCGTTCAATTTAAACTGCTAAGCAGTTTAAGTCATTTGAAAGTCATTTGGCAAAGACTATATTCACCTGGAAATATCCAAGGAATGGTCTCCAATTTTTACTTATATATTGATATCCTCAGATTGAGTTCAATTATTTCAATGGGTTATTCAGAATTCATTCAGTGGAACATAATTTTTTTTTTCATTATTTCCTGAAAATAAGATCATTGATTCAATTTGAATGTTTCATCCATTTGCATGTACTGAATTTTGTACAAATAATCTTCCTGATATGAATGCCACCATTTAAACAGCGAATTATACTTAGGCTTAGTAAAATGATCTGCCACTCCAAAATTACACTGTAACTGATTAGAGAAAGGAACCCTTAGTTCCTGTAATTTACATGATTTCTCAAGGGAAGGAGAGTGTGGCAATGTCACTCATTTTCACGGACAATTTGAGTCAAACTTATGCCTCCTATTAATCATGAGACCTGATGACACCTGAACTATTTAATTGGTTTAGGTCTGTGACACCATCAGAATTTAAGCAAAGGGTGGTTAAACCTGAGCTCAGTTATTTTAGTTTTTCACTGTGACAAAAAACCATGAGTACTTCCAGAGGTCAGCCCTTTCTTCCTGAGGTCTGTACTGTCCCCTGGTAGTGCCTGCCTTCCTCAGTGAAGGGTCCATGGGTATTCACCCTTCCCCCTTAAAGTCCAGGATAGCTGCTCTGTACAGTCTGTATGCAGATGTAGTCTAAAAATAAAATAAGAAAAAAAAAAAAAAAAAAAAAAAAAAAAAAAAAGGGGGATAATTTCAGTAAGGCAGCTCTATGAACGTCCACCTGTTTTACTTAACTGTACTCAGATTTATATCCTATGACCAGCTGTTTTTCACATATATCTCTCAAGTTCACAAATCTGTTTAGACAGATGCTAATTATATGCTGGAAAGAAAAGTGGGAAGAAGACAAGGGAACAGCTTGTTTTTCCTAAACAGACAAATGTATAAAATGGTCCTTTCTGGAAATATGTATATGTATATGTATATGTATATGTATATGTATATGTATATGGACATACATGTTTGTATTGTCTTCAGAGACCTTTGACTCTCTAAGGATAACTCCCAAGTATCATCTAGCATGTTCAATGCAAGATTCGAATGTGTGCCTCTAGAGCTCTTCCTCAGTACTTGCTTCAAGTGGGAACTTTGAAAAGTGATGTATTTAAGAAATTTCTGAGGATTCGGCTGGTGTATATGTATTTGTGGAGGAAAGCAAACTAAACACAAAATAATACAAACAAAAATCAAAACACACAAAAATGAAACAGAGAAGCAAACAAGCAAAAATCCTCAATCCCCAAAACTACCCTGTAAATTTTCTTTGGGGTTTTGAAAGAATTTCTATGCTTTCTGATCCTTTCAGGTAAAAGGAAAGATAAATTATGCCCTCCTGCAGCACCTGTCCAATATTCCTGGTGTATATTACTGGTCTGCAAGTATTCGAAACCAGAAAAAATGAACAAAAATAAATCAAAATTAAGACAAATAATTTCTGCTTCAGCGTAAGAAATATGTTCTTGAAAACCACTCAACCTTGCAAAAAGGCTGTGTTAATGTGTTTAGAGTTAGCAAAGAACAAATATACAGGTCATGTCAAACTACATTAAATTGTTTATTATGAGCTAAATGAGTGACAATAAAAACTTTAGAACCTTTAACGCTTGAGAAGCTTTTCATCTAGTTTCTTTCTTACTTTACCATTTGGCAGAATGACAGCCTAGCTCATTACTTTCTTCCTCATCACCTTTGCCTTGTGATGTGAGCGTGAGCTATTTAATAAAGGTCAAAGAAACTAGGACATTGAGTCAGAGTTTAAATTCATTTGACAGATTCACAAAATAATTCTACAGTCAGCTTTTCATTGGTAAAACTGAGAGGAGAAAAAAAAGGTTTATTTATCAACCCTTAAATATCCCATAATTTATTGCTTTCTTCATCAACTAACATTGGAATAATTGGTTTCAGAAGAGCTATACTAATGGCAGTATATTACAACTGAAGTTATAATGTCACTGTGCAGGATCTTTCTTAGCTTTCTCTGATGTTTGTATGGTGTCTGCAGTTCATGAGGGAAGGTGTCTTCATTGGTAATTGGTGATTGCCACATCAAATGAAAAGCAACATAAGCTGCTTATCTCTCCATAAAAATCTGCAGTCCTACAAGAGATTTTCTTCAATCTGACAGCTTGTGACCTTTCACATTAATTGTGATCTTACAGGCACAGTTGGATTTTTATTGGCAGGCAAAAGCCTGAAAAACTTTCTGGCTTGGCAGAAGAGAAATAAGACAAATAGTGTCTTTATCATCTTATCCTGATCTGTCTACACATGAAATCCTTGACAATGGTAGATCCTTTTGCTGAATTATTTTCTTCAAGTATCTGTGTAGCATTGTCTATCTCTGTCCTGAAGTAAAGCATTGTAAAAAGCTTTAAAAATGTCCACAGATGACAGAGTATAGGACGAAGCTATAGAGAGACTGGTGGCAAAAGAAAATTAACCACCCAGAAGACAGACACTGCACACATAATTTGTAATACATGGTTAGCTGGTTTTTCTGCAGTTTTGCAGGCTGTTTTGTCAGGCATAAAGTCTTGAAATCCAAGGAATTGTTTGTGATTCATATTGACATATCATTTATGCTAATATTATTCTTAAAAATAATTAGATCAATGATTCTTAAATAGTACAATATGCTCTTCTGAGAAACAAGGAGATTGCATCCCAGCTAAGTAGTTCAAAGGACTGTTTAAGTATCTGATAGAGTAAGTATGCAAAACTGTCAAAAGGTTATGGGATGTAATAAAACAGGGATTTGAACTATTTATTTGAACAGTGTATCTATTGTTTATACTATTTATGTCTGATAATTGGTCTCTAGGAAGTGATAACAGTGACCTAAGAAATATAAGCTTAATGACCACACAGAGAATAAGACTTTTGCAATGATTTTTTTTTAATGAGATATGATTCATGAAGATTTGTATCAACGTGGAAAATCACCTAATGAAACTACACCCTAAACAGTTTATTTATAGAATACTATAGTCTATTTCACTTGAAAGGGACCTACAATGAACATCTCGTCCAACAGCCTAGCCAGCTCAAGGCTTCCCAAAAGTCAAAACGTGTTAAAGTCATTGCCCAAATACCTCTTAAGTATTGACAAGTTTGGGGCATTGAACACCTCTCTAGGAAGTCTTTTCCAGTGTTTGACCACCCTCTCAGAAAATAAATACTTCCTACTGTCCAGCCTAAACCTCCTATGATGCAACTCGAGATGTTCCTATGAGTCCTATCAATGTATACCAGGGAGAAGGGATAACACCTCATTCTCTACTTCCCCTCCTGAGAAAGCTGTAGGGAATAATGAGGTCAGTTCTCAGCCTCCTTTTCTCCAACCCCAGAGTCATTAGCCCCTCCTCATACAACATTAATTTCACCAGCTTTTCTGTCCTTCTCTGGATGTATTCAAGGACCTTCACATCTTTCTTAAATGGTGGGACCCAGACACTGTGCTTGAGGTCAGCCAGCACCAACACTGAATACAGCAGGATAATCACCTCTTTTGCCCAGCTGGTTATGCTGTGTGTGATGCACCCCAGGATGGTGTTTGCCTTCTCAGCCACCAGGGAACACACTGGCTGACACTAAACCTGAGACCCCCAGGTCCCTTTCTGCAGGGCTGATATCCAGCCACTCCTCTCCCATCCTATACTTGTGTCCAGCAAAACCCTGTCCCAGGTGCAGAATCTGGCTTTTTTACTTATTAATTTTCATCCCATTAATCTTAGCCCAGTTCTCCAACCTATCCCTCAAGAAAGTCAACAGCACCTCCCAGTTTGATATCATCTACAAACATGCTAATAGTGCATTCAACTCCTAAATCCAGATTGCTGATGAATATATCTAAGAGAACTGGCCCTAGAATTAAACCTTGAGGAACAGGCCATATCATCAGCCAAATGTAGTCCCATTCACTTCAGCCCTTTGACCTCTGCCTTTCAGCCAGTTCTTCATTCAATGCACTGCTTACCTGAATGTGTCACATTTGGAAAACTTATCCAGAAGATGCTATGAGAGACAGATCAAAAGTCTTCTTAAAGTCCATAAAAAATTACATCCATCACCTGCCCTTCATCCAGGAAGTAGGGAACCTTATCAAAAAAAAAGATATCACATTAGTTAAACAGAGATCATCAAGTCTGAGAGCAGGGGCTAGTCAATACACCTGAGGCCAGGGTTACTATTCAGCATGATCCTAACAGGCTGGCAAAAGGAATTTTGTGCCAATTAAGGACAGCTGAAAAGTCCCACACATAGGAATGACCATCTCTCTGCAGTAGTGCAGGCTGGAGTCAAAGGGGCAGGGGAGAAGCCCTGCAGAAAAGGCCCAGGCAGGAAGTTAAATGTGAGCCTACGGTGTGCCTTGACAGTGATGAAAGTGAATGACATCATAAATATCCTGGGCTTAGGAACAGGAGTTCACCATGGAGGTGTACTTCCTCCCATGGAGGAAAGTGACTATTCTCTCATCACTCATTAGGTCACATTTGAAGTATCACACCCAGATTTGGGCTCTCCAGACTCAGGTTATTCAAGCCACTTACAAATGGCATTCAGTGAAACCTTCAATGTCCTTAAATGAATCTACCAATATTTTGTACTTAGTTGTATCTCAGTGGTACTGTATGCCTAAACCTATGTAGCTGAGGTGAGCCTTTGATCTTCACTGGCTATAAAAGGAGCTTAGACACTTAAGTATCATGTAGACATTATGCTTAGATATCTTCACCTGGACCTGAGTCCCATCCTAAATACCTCTTAAATACGTGGAATTGGACTGGAAATTTGAAACCTAAAGAACAAAACAGACAAATCCATGTTCACACTCTAGAAGCAGTCACACTGAGGGCGGGAGTGTATGAGTGTGTGAAAACTCCTCCTAAGAAGCCTACATGAAGGTCTGAGAAAATGTAAATATCAGCCCACTTCATCTCATCGTATTGAGGAATAAAAGTTAAATGGTTTTGCCAATCTGGACCATGACACTGCCAGAGGGATTGAAATTTAATCTGAATTTGTTTAATAAGCTTGAGAACATGTGTGAGAGAAGGTGGCTAGCAGTAAGCAAAACTGCAATAAAGTGGAAAGATCAATGTTGTTTAAGAAAGATCACCTGGAGATATAAAACAAATGAGTAAGTTAATATTAAGGTTCATCTGGTAAAATAGATGTGATTTTCCTTCTGAGATAATATTCTAACATCAATGCAATTACTTCTTTGTGGGAGTAATTATAAATGACTCCTAATGGGTACACTGACACGGTGTTAAAATGGACATAGAGCATTTAGAAGCATCCTTTCCAATGATAAGTATATGCAAAATCACAGAGTCATAGGGAGATAATACATAGGAAGATAAATATTATTCATATGAATATGGAATATTACTGTAATTGCATATTACATGAAATATAATTAGTATAGTGAAAAATTTTATATGAATCAGATGTGCTGGAGGAATTGCCTCAAAAGTAGAGAACGAAGTATGGATGGTCTCTGCCCAAATCCCATTAATCTTTTGAGAATTAGTGGATATGGACATCTGTCTTTCAAAGCTTCACTAAGAACCTCAGCCTCAAAATGTCTTAGTATTTAAGTAAAGGCAAAAGAGGAACACACTTATAATCACAAAAGATAAGAAAAGAAATGTTTGATCTGAAAAACAAATGCTATTTCCACAGTGCTTGCTGGTATGTGGAAGAGAAGGAAGATTTTCTGTCTGGCACCCTACTAAACATTAAAATATAACTCCAGTAGGACAAGAAAAAAAAAATCTGTTAATTAAATAAAGTCTTAAATACTGTAATAGTTCTTCCCTATCTCTAATCTTACATTCCTATGACTCTGTACTCTTTAGGAGTAACATTTTAGTTGTATTCATACTCTGGTTACTGAGAAGGAAAAGTGAATTAAAAGGTTTCCAAGATTTCCAACTGTATCAAAGAGAGGGTATCAAATTGCATCTACAATTACAATATTCCTTTCTCAAAAAAATATCCATATTCCAATATTCTTCATCCAAGAGTTAAAAAATGTATTTTAATACTGATATCTATGTGGTCTGTGTTTCTGCTAATTTTGAGGTTAAAGGTTTGGTTTTCATAATTTATTTTTGTCATTTGCATTATTAAAGGCATGAAATAATCTTTTTATCCCAGCTTCTATGCACTGTTGCATTTTTAAGAACACAGTCTCATGATCAGCTGTAAACTACAGCTCATCTGGAACATGTAAGAATATGTAAAGGGCTGTCTGTGTTAGCTGAGTTTGTAGACTAGGACAAGGGAAATTCAGACACTTTAAGTCAGTTCATAGTCAATTGCTTCACTCTTCCCTTCCCCTTCTTAAGAAAGATAAGCCTTAAAGAACAAAAGTCTTGTTGTCTGTGTAGTCTTTTAAGTATGTAATGTATAACAGGATGGATATTTCCTGTAGGAACAAATAGCTTCTAGAGGCTTTACACCTTTTTTTTTTTTTTTTCCTTGAACATTTTGATGGCTCAGTGCATTAGGAATATGTGATTGCTGTAGGAAGGTGGTAAATGTAGCAATGTCTGCAGTTGCAGAAGAAATATGTCAGCACAAAAATGAAGTCTTTGGCTTTTCCAGAACATATGAGAAGTTTTTCAGTGGACTCATAGTGAAGTATTTGGATAATGATTTTCCACATCCTGCCTGATTATGCTAAAAAAAATTAGGAAGTTTTTTATTGGCATTACATTGTATTGAATTGACAGTATCACTCACTTTGTAGAAAACTTGAAGCAGATTTTGTGTGTTTGTGTGCTTTTGATGGTTTGTGTTTTGTTTATTTGTTTAGGTTTTATTGTGGTGGTGGTTTGTTTTGGTTTGGTTTGGTTTTGTCTGCTTGTGTTGGTTTGTTTGCTAGCTCTTTTTTTTTGTTTTCCTTCAAAATAAATCTCATTTACCAACTGCATTAGATGTAACCATCTCTGGTGAGACAAAGGTGTTCCAAAAAAGCCTAGACAGGCAACTGTTATATTTTCAGATACTTTCAATTATTAACAGTGAGCATAAGGCATTACAGGCAGGTCAAGTCATTTGTTGTTCAGCTGTTCCGCTGCTGAGAGCAACACAGAAATTCAACAAGCAATTTTCAGCCAAGCAGAATGACATGTGGAGGACCTTGGAATTGATCCAAACTGCATGTCCCATGGCTCAAACATTTAATTTTACAAAGGATATCAAGGAGAATACTCTGTGTCTCAGAAATGTAAGATGTTTCTCCTAGAGTGCATTGGACTCATAGAATCAAAGAGCAAAAGGGAGCCACAGTTTCCATCCAATCTGATCACCCATCTACTGCAGGCTCCTTGGCATGCCTTAGCTCTTCCGAAAAATAGAGCAGTTCTTGAAATGTGTTAAGACCAAAGTTTGTTAAAAAATGCAACAAAATTATTCAAATTTACTCTAGCTTTGAATAAATAAGACTCCATCAATCAGAGTAATTTCCCGTCTCTTTTTAAAAGAGTTCTCCAAACAAAGTAAACATTGTGAATGTTTATGTCCATACCAAACCAGCAGGACAGGCACAGAATTAAATATCAGCTTTAAAAACACCATGAGTTAATGGCATTTCTAGAAAAAAAAAAACAGAAATAATTTTTTTTCTGTTTTATGTTTTTCTTGACGAAATAATGTTTCCATGCTTACAAAAGGAGAGTTTTGTAACACAGGAGAAAAAGCTTTGGTACTGCTGTCAACTCTGATGAAGGAAAATAAGGGATTTCACCTTCAATGCCAAGAGGGAGATGAATAGGGAGTGATAGCAAGGATAAATGAGAAGCCAGTGTAGTCATACAAACACTTGTCCTGAGAGACCTGGTAGAAGCTATTAGGATTCACACCACAGTTCTCATTTTCACACTAGCAGGGTGAGTGAGCACTGAAGGCTCATGTAACAAGCTATCGATGCAGCTCCTGGGCATGGGCTTCACCAGGAGCACATTGCATGTTATGAATTACCATTGTCATGGCTCTGATGTGAATTCCAATAAAATGTATCATAGAAAATAACTTGGAGGGGATGGTGAATCTGGTCCCTATATTAATCCCATATATTCCCAGGCTGCTGTCAAGTATTTCTCACAGCAATAAATAAGTGAAAACTTAGGTAAGTTGATATTGCTGCTCCTCCATTTTACATCACAATCCTCTATCAATACTGAGAGAAAATGCACAGGGGTATGCATTTTGGGAAAAGAAGGAAGACATGGGGAATTGCAGGCCAATTAGTCTCATCCCTGTGCCCAGCAAGATCATGGAGCAAATCCTAGTTGGTGATCTTTAAGTTTTCTTCCAACCCAAACCAATTCATAAGTCTGATTCTGTGATTTTAGAGGAAAATTTTCAGCACTCAGTCATGCCAAATTAGCAGAAAATAATCCAAAGTTCATGCTTTAATTTTATTTCTTCTAGCACAACAATTATGCTTCTGATATTATAATTACTGTGAGGTCTATTTAATAAAAAGTTTGGCACATTATTACTTTTGCACACTTGTAGGATACTTCTGGAACCTGATTAACAGCAGGATACTGCCCTTGAAGCCCTGTTTGATATTTATGCCATGACAATTGTTGAACAAGCAGTGTGGGAGTAGTTGCAATGGAGAGATATAATACCAGAATTCATCCACTAGTATGAGTTTCCTTCCAAGTGCCTCAACCCACTTGTCTGTGTCTTACTAACTTCTGAAAGGAGGTTGTTGCTGCATGATTGGTATCTTAACAGTTCCTTTCTGATTGTTTTCCTTCAGAGTCTAACACTGACTCCTAGGAAGTCTTTCTTTTTCCAGAAGGACATTTGAACAAGATGCTACTGAAACTGAATTAAAAGAAGCAGACAACTGAGACCTAACCTTCAAGAAGTTACACTGAAGAAGCCCACTGGAATCACAGGCACTGCAGGACAACGTGAAGTACCTTTTCTAGAATAAAGTCCTTTTGCTACTCTGCGTATGGGTTTTCAGATTTTTGGATCTGTTTATACAGACTCATGAAAAAACACCTCAAAATTGGTCAACTTCAAGGGCACCCTCTTTGAATTTTTCTCTGCAAATTTGTGAGTTATTAATTAACTTCTAAGAAAGCTGAAGTTTTAAGCTACAGTGACTGACAGCATTTCAACAGAACTTCCTCCTTTCTTAGACAAAAATTGCTGTTAGTAAAAACAACTTCAGGCACCAAGAAATTTCAAGACTTCCTTTTTTTTCAGGAAAAAAATCTTAGTTCAAGTGTGAAATTCTTGAATAACAAATAAAATGAAGATATCTCAGTCACCTCATTACCAGAACATATGGACTCAAGTCCCTGCCAGTGAAATAGACCCTCACTAAAATTAACTAGGTAAAGGTGACTTATTTTTTTTAATTCTCAGTGGTGAATATCAGTTATTGTTATACAATTTTTTTTGTTATTATTAATTATAATAACAACTTTACAAGGTAAGCTTTACCCAGATCTTTGGTAGCCATTGCCTATTCACTTAGGCTGATGGTGACTTTTTCTGATGAACATTTTCCAATCAACCTGCCAGCTTGGTGTTCTGTCCACACTAACACAGAGCATACCAATAGCTTCTACAATGAAAACATATGTATGTCTTCTCATAGATGAATTCAGGATAACATATAAACACTCACTGTCAAACTAGTAGAAAAATTATGCATTAAAACTGAGAATAAGATGACCAGCAGACTGTCTGATTTTTCTTGTTTGTTCTGCTTTTTCTTTTCTTCCATTAACTTTGTTTCAGATTAATTTATTTAATTATTTAAGCATTAAGAAATTATGCAGTGTGCTTTCACTCTGATTCTTTCAATTTTTGGAGTTTAAAAGTGCTTTTTTTTTTTTTTTTTTTTGGTAAGACAACATCATTAGCATAAAGAATCAACTTTCAGGCCTGCTTTTAGCAATTGGAAACGATTAATACACAGAACAAATTTAAGAGGAATAAATATTCTTACACAAGTTTACAGAAATGTGAAAATAAAACTGATGAAATAATGAAGTTGTATTACTCTGAAAGCAAATTAAATGCCACAATATTTGTACTTTCAAATAGTAGAATCTTGATGAGAACTAGCAGTGTTGTCTTAATGTTTTTTTCTTCATGTATTTAAGATGATGGGTTATATTTCTATATTACCTAGGTTATCCAGGAGGCCATGAACAATACAATATATACAGATTTTTCACAGCTTTTACATCAAATGATGCATTTCATTATCCAACTGTAACTATTTTAAGAACCAACCAATTATAATTGTGTGAGTTTTAAAGCACGGTGTGTTATCCCATGATTTTCATATTTCAATTTCTGAAAAGTCACACCTTCAGAATAAAAAAAGAACAAAAAACAGAATAGTCAGATAGCTATAACTGATTCAATTTCGTTTGTATTTACATGCAGATAAATTTATTTAATGCAAATATATTTCAGTAATTTAACAATTAATAGTGAAGAAAACTGATTTAAATATCTAATATGCTTCAAATATTCCTGGGAATAGACTCTCACTTAAAGCTCAAAGATAGTGTTTTATTGCTGGAAAATGAAGGACAGATAATATTTTTATTTCTTGTCAAAAAGAGGTCAGGTTTTATATATTGTCTTGTCCAATATGTGCTGTACTGAACACAGCATGAAATGAAGCTTATCTTGGACTTACATCATTAATTCTCAATAATAATATTATGGTATAAACCAGGAATGGATTGTTTATCTAAGGCTTAACTTTTATTCCCACTGTTCTCAAGTCAGCATGTTTATATTTTCGGAGTACTATTGCAGACATTAATAAAAATAAAATAAAATAAAGAAATTACTGCATCCATACCTGGTACACATCTCTATAATGCATTCACAATAGGTGGGTTAGCATTTGGATTCCTTAGCATTTCTTGTAGTTTTATGAAAACTGTAGGTTGTTCATTGCACCTGAAATGTCCCACCCTCTATCATAGAGGGAAATGTCCAACCACATCCTAGGGTTTCCCACACAGTGGACATGGAGAGAAAATTATTTATTTTTTATTTATGATTTTCCACGCAAGTCTCTTAAGGAAACATGCCTGACAGCACCTTCTGGCTAGGGTATCAAAGGAGCAGCCATCATTAATTTCTGCCTTCAGGAATATGCTATAGGAATAGTTTGCTTTCACTGAACTTTTAGCTTTATTGCTGCCTACAATTCCTTAGTGTTGTCTGCAGCCCTTTTTAATTAGATGTTTAAGTGCACTTCCACCTCATTTTTCACACAATGTCAGATATTTTCCTTTAGCTACAACTATTTATCACTTGCATTTACTCCAACACTTCAAGAGCTAGGGAGAAATAATCTATTAAATAAACCATTAAGTAATCCCATAGTTTCCAGGTCTTTTCTTTCTATAGCTGATGCTTTAATGACATGGAAAGTTCAAATTCTCTCACAACAGAGAGGATGATGGATGCTATTTAAAACTAGCATTTGAAGTAAAATTTAGGTTACAACTATTTTCTTCTTTATGTGAAACCATCCCATTTTTATTCACATACTAATTTACCCACATTCATGCACGTAACACATAACATACACAGAGTACAGTAAAAAGGAAAAGAATCCTCCTTTTGCTTATCTATAAAAGGAATGAAGAATGTTTTGGATAAGAGTGTTGGCACAGAAGTGTGCATGCATCTGGGCAATGGATAAGCTTCTCACACTCCCTGTGAGAAGGTTGGATGCCTATATATCTAGGTAAACTACTGACACAAGGGCACATAGATTCTAGAAAATAAATGAGAGCAAAGGGAGCAGGGGACTGTTGGCTGTATGAAGTCCCAGAGCCAAGCATGACTGGAAATAGAGATGTGATGGAGTAGCTTGCATGGTTGGAGAGCTGCCACAGGGGTTACAGGTTCTTAAGGAAAGAATAATCAGATGAGTGGGAATGCACTAAATATAAATATGAATCTAAAATTCATGGAGACCAGCTCTGCAATGGGAAATAGTCCTTTGGAGAGGTTATTTGACAGGATTAGCTAAGGAACCAAAAAAAGCAGCAGGGTGGGAGCTGTGAATTGTATTACAGACAGTCCAATCAAGAAGAAGAAAACAAAGTCTTTTTGAAGTAACTAACAAGAGCCTCACAATTACAGTCCTTGGTTCTCACAGAGGACTTTAGCAACTGTGACATCTGCTGGGAGGGCAAAATAGCATGGAAGTCCACAGTACAAAAGATTTTGAGAAAATCTACATCATCCAGCAGAGTCCTGCTAAGCTGGGTGGAAGACTGAAGCATATGACCTAACCTAGGCTGAGGAAGTGTGATTTGTTCAAGTTGAAGAAGAGAAAGCCCCAAGGGAGTCTAATTGCAGTTACCCATGGCACTCGAAGGCTTTCATACAGAAGACAGCACCAGAGTCTTCTGAGAAATCAAGAGGTGAGATCCAACTCCTAAAAAAAAAAAAAATTCAACCATATTGGACATACAGAAGAGAGCCACTCTTCCCAGTGGGGGCTGTTAAACACTGGAACAGGCTACCCAGAGAAGATGTTAAACACTTATAGATTTTCAGAACTGAATTAAATGAGGTTCTCATTAAACTTTGAAGTTAGAGTGCAGTTTTGAACAGGACCTTGGACTAGATACCTCCAGATATCCCAATTTTTTCGTTGATCATATGAAAAAAAAAAAACAAAAAACATTTAATTTCGTAGATATATGGCTCGGTAGCAGAAGTCATTGAGTTTGATTCAGCAGGACAGCTCTGATTTTTGTCTGGTTATTAATTGAGTAATGTAATGGAATCCTGTAAGCACTTTCTGCACTGGAAAAAAATGCCTGCTTGTTGACATGCAGACAACCAGCTATTTTGAGAAACTTTTCAGCAACAAAAAAGGTATAAATTCAGTTTACAACTGTACAAAATAGGCCTTTTTACAGTTAAAGGTTCATCAAGTAACCCTTTTAATTAGAGGCTTATTCTGACAGATCTTTGTATGTGAAAAACAACAAGTATTTTATCTAGAACAACAAATATTTTCCAAAGTTGTGACTATTAATTAATATATTTAAATTACAGTAAAACTCAAATAAGATTGGTGCCCATATTGGGCATATGGAAATAATCATCAAGAAATAAAATTTAGTTTTATTTTTGTCTTTTTTTTTTTGTTGGCTCCTTTCCCCCTTTCCTTTCTATATCAAATATATAAATAGTAGCAAAAATAATACCAATAGGTACAGTTTGAAGTCAAATTATGTTTCTTTCAATCTGTTTATTAATCATCATCCACTTAGCACAACCAAATCGTGATAAGTGGTCCCAGAACTGGTTCACACACTAGTAAGCAGTGAATGCATGATGAATGAGATTTAAAGCCATGAAATAAACAGCTGCCAAAATCAAAATAAGCAGAAGAAAAAGACTAAATTGAACAGGGAAAAAGCAAAACTGTATATCTCAGTTCTGTCATCCCGCAGCAATAATCAATTTGATAGATGAGAAATGTTTCAAAGATAATGCAGTGACAGTTCTACAGTGGCAGCTTTAAAGGAAAATTCAGGATTAAGAATGACTTTATGATTATAAACTGCAGCAATAAGCTTAATGAGGTGATCACTTGGGAAGGAACGTGGCAAGAAATCAAACAATAATTTAGATAGTTTTAGGAGCCTTTAACTATGGACAATTAACTTACATTTCTTACATTTCTAGTTCTTAATGGCTAGACTATGAGGTGGCAAGAAATCTGAATCAAAACTCTACAGCATTCCACAGTCAATACATGTAATGGCATTATTTTTCACATTTTTTTCAAAATAATTAATTATTCAAACACATTCAGCAGTGATATCTCTTGTTATCATTCAGAAATGCATGTGACAATTACTGATTCCTAGGGAAATCAATAGGAAAAGAGATTGTTTTCCTTTGTGGCTTTCCAGTTTAATCTCTGGATTAAATATTCACAAGATGACACAAATGGCTGTTAATAGTATAAATAGATTCACATTTGAAGATGCAAAACATTTCAAGTACAAGATAAATATCTAGTAGACATGGAGACAGTTGTGTAAATGCTTACAGTCTCAGAACTGCAAACTGATAACACTCAATTTAATGTTTTCATGGGGCTGATTAATTTTTTCTGCTAAACAAGGAACAAAGACAAGTGCACATTATACAAACTTAGCAATAATTGTAATATTGAATATAAATGGTATAATGAATCTGCCCCAGTTAAAATGACAAAAGAAAAAAGCAGAACCCTCTATGACCAAATAGCTGAGGACTTCCTACTCAGAATGGATCATGTCTGTCAACACAAAAAGATCTTGGGAAGACAGAAGATTCACCTTCTTTATCAATTTCACCCATGACATAACTCTTCACAAGCTGCATGGCTTAGACTGGATATTTAGCCTAGTATGCTAAAAATCTTCATAAGGGCAAAAGGAAAACACCTTAAATGTAAAGCAAATAAATTATTAGTACTGTAACTGAAATATCAGAAGTCTAGTCAAATAATGATTATTAGTCCAGATTTAATTATTTGAATAAATAATTAATTAAATGAAAAGAGTGAACACTTTTGAAGAAAAAAAAAAAGGTCAGAAATAATAATTACAGTATCATAGAAAGGTCTGATGTGGAATGGACATTTAAAAATCATCTCATTCCAACCCCCATTGTCATGAGCAGGGACACCTCCCGCTAGGTTGCCCAAACCCCCTCCAGCTTCATCCTGAACACATCCATAGAGGGAGCATCCCAGTTTCTCACCACCCTCTCTGTGAAGAATTTCTCACCCTATTACTGCCTGCCCTTGTAAAAAGTCCCTCCCCAACTTTCTTGTAGACACCCCTCAGGTACTGGAAGGTCTACCCAGAGCTTTCTCTTCTCCGGGCTGAAAAACTCCAACTCTCTCCTCAGCCTGTACTCGGAAGGGAGGTGCTCCAACTCTCTGGTCATCTTATGTGTCCTTTTCTGAACTGGTTCCAATAGTTACAAGTCCTTGTTTTGCTGTCTCTAGAACTGAACACAGTACCTTCTTCTCCTTTTTTTTTTTTTTTTTTTTTTTTTTTGGTTTTGGTTTTGGTTTGGGTTTTTTTTTGGGTGTTTTGGGGTTTTTTGGGGTTTTTTTGTTTTTTTGTTTTTTTTCTTTTTTTTTTTGTTTGGGGTTTGTTTTTTTTGTTTGTTTGTTTTTTTTCTTTTATCTACAGTGGTCTATTTCTATGTATTTTCCAAAGTACTAAAAATGCACTACCTTCACTTCAACATTCAACCTTCACTTCAACACCCTCCCATTCTCTTCTGCAAGATGCTTGAAGCATGTGCTTGCCCTGACCCTTTTTCTTTCTGTCCAAAGTCCACTTTCCAGGAATAATCATGCCATTTAACTGAGATTTATTTTGCTGCAAGTATATTTCTTGTAGCATGTCCATTTTGCTTTTAAGAGAACCATTCAAGACAGGCAGAAGTTATCGCTGCTTGAATATTAAATAATTTTCACACTGGAAATACCTTTCTCACTATATTATAAACGCTACTGACTGCTTCCTATTCCACAGTAATTAATTTTTTTCTCCAGTAGGTTTTTGTGGCATTTTGCTTTGTCTAATTTAAAAATCTGACACTCTGCCTCCTTGCCCTTTGACCAAGATCAGAACCGTAGACTTCTCACCCCCTGCTCTTCACAAGTGTTGGCAGCAAACAGATGACAAACAAATACCATCCCACCTTGCCAACATGGGCAGCGTAGGCAGGATGTCACCCATGCTATTCCTGTAATGTACAATCCTCACAAACCATGCTGTCATTGTTGGATCCAAAGATTCGTACAACTTTTACCCACATTCAAAATATATGTACAGAATTGGCTGTTGCTGGCAGATGTTTTTAGCAGTAATTGCCACTGGTTTTCCACCACATCTGTGGCATTGTTTATGATGTTGTGCTTACTCTCAGTGATCAGGTGAGTCACCATATGGGCACCTTGTTATTTATTTTTCCTACTATGCTATTAAAGCATTTCTCTTTTTTTTGTAGTGTGCTGTCAGACTCCATCACTGCTCAGGCTGCATAATTACACCTGATTTAAGAATGATTGGGTTTTTTAGACTGTAAGTGTTTTGGTTACATTAACAGTACTATCTATAAGGTATTTGCTATTGGAAGTCATCTTATCTTAATAGTACTCGAGTGCTGAAATTTAAATTTCATTTGAATTGGTACATTCCATCTTGACATACATCACTGAAGATGAGAAAGAATATGAAGGACCTGATACAGATCTTTCTCTGCAGTACTTCCTTTTTACATCCTACAGCACATCAGAATTGTGAAAAATTGGTTCTGAGATACCAGTTTTGTTCTTGCTGAGAAAAGCGAATTTTGGTTTCAAAGCACTATTTTGAGTATACAATATTAAAGGAGGGGTAGATAGAGGCTGGACTCTGCAATAATCAACCTATATAGAACATGATAGCCTAAGGGAGTGCTTGCTTGCCAGCCAAATTATTCCTAGTATTGCAGGTTTAGTTCCCCATCTGGTAGAAAATGCAGTGAAAATGAATGCTGAGTGGCAATCTTGAGTACAAACAGAGCATGAAGCACTGGCATTCTTGGGATAATATGATAAGAAAGTCTTATCATAACGGTAACTTTCTATCATGTCCTATTAGTCTTGCACCATGCTGAGTTAGCCAGTGTTCTTTAATATCATTTGAACTATATGTTGAAATATAGTCCCTAACTAAATACGTCTTGTATAACTGTTTACATTTCCAAGATCATACTTTTGAAGCTTATTTCATGTCTTCACTGGGTTTGGTTTTTTTTAATTATTTTGTGAGGAAGGGTGAATGTAAAACTATTTCTTAAACTGACCGTCTTGTAAAGGTTATATAATAATTCATTCTTGTGAAAATAAAACCAGGCAAGTTTCAAACTTTAAAGTTTCAAAGGCAAATCCTCTAATATAATCTGTATTTATTAATAATATTTTTCAACCTCATATGAAACCTCAGCTCATTAATACTTTTATAAACATTAAAAAAGATTTCTAAAAAAATGGAAGCAGCCCTCCACAGCAAGTATTTCACAGCAAATTTGATTAAAATTTTTCTTCACTTTGAGTATTTGGTCTTGTAACCTTATTAGAGTTTCTGTAAGTAAGACCATTTTTTTGTGGGTATAATCCATAATTAATGACAAATTTTCTCAGTGTGAAAATCTTTTATAAGGGGTATATATATCCCAATAACCTTGCATAAATTTATTTTATTTCAATTCAGTTTGATTCCAGAAATAATTATTGACTTTTATAATACAGTACTTGTAATATTAGATTTGCATAGGATTTTCTTGGAGGATTGTCAGCCAGACATACTGGTTAATCAGTACTTTACCCATGGGATTTAGGACTGCATTAGAACTTTCAGAATCTGTCTTTAATTTTCTTAAACTGAAACTAATTTCATAACTGTAATCACTTTTTTGATTCACAAGCCCATGAGCTGATCAGAGAATTCACAATGGCATTACTGATTTGATTATCAACTAAATTAAGTCATTATCAACAACATCAACTTCCAAGCAGCCAGAAAATTCAACTAAGAGGGAAATAAAAAAAAAAATACAATAATGGGTAGATAAGAGAAAATGAAGTGACAAAATATTAGAATGAAACAAATTATCCACAAGGTACATTTTAAAGCCTTGATACTGTTTAAATATTTGAATTATTTTATTCTTTATTTATATCTGTAAGATTAGGACCAGTAGCATTTCTCTGAAGCAAATGCACAACTGTAAATAGAAGCTATAATTAAAAAGCTGAATGAACTACCCAAATTTCAGTCAGTTTGAGGAGTCCTACTGATACCTGATATCAAACAATTCGTAAGTGAAACCTCAGGAGGTTTAAGAGCAAGAATATTTTGAGCCACACAGTATCAGATCTAGCTCATGTTTATGCAGGGTAAGCAACTTGTGTGAGACATAGAGTCAGCAAAGCTGCTAAGGCCCTCATGCTTATTTGACCCATGGAAGAGCAATGGAAAGTCAATTTATTGAACTGCTTCTGCAGAGAAACAAGGGGTTGAGCTATTATGTGTGAAGCAATGGCTAGAGAAGGAAACAGGGAAAGGAGCAATGAGGCACCTGCAAGGGAAGGCAGCGCAAAGAAAAGCAAAGCAAGAGGAAAAAGAGCAGGGACAGAAAATAATAGAGAAATGAAAACAACAAAACAAAACACCAAAAAAAAACAAAAACAAAAAACCAAAGAGAGATGAAAGTAGCAGCATCTGCTTAAAAGCAAGCTTGAAAAAAAAAAGTGCTTTCAAGTTGCTTTTGCTGCTTTTGGTAGCAGTATCTAAAATACCTAGATTTCTGCCCTCTTGGACACAAAGTCCTTTTGTTATTCCAAGACATAAGTGGGTTCCAAAACCCCACTATGCACTTCCCTTAGAATCATAGAGACCTAGGGGTTGGAAGGGACCTCGAAAGACCATCTAGCCCAATGCCCCTGCCAAAGCAGGGACACCTATAGCAGGTGTCCTGATTTGGGGCAGGATAAAGGTAATTTTCCATCTTGTAATTTTGTTTTCAGCTATGTCTCTTGTAGGTAGCTGCACTTGCTCTAATTAACAGCAAGTTTAGTCAGTGTCTGCTTCTAGGACTGATAACACTCGATGTTTATAGTTACAGCTAGAGACTGGTGTGCAGAGCCAAGGACACTGCTCGGTTCTGAGAAACATCTTGTACTCCAGAAAGAGAAAGGAAGTAAAGAGGTCACACCTGCAGCCCTCCTTTAGGGAAGAGCAGACAAGATAAATGACCAAAATTGACCAAAGTATTCCACCCCATAGATGTCATACTGAGTATAAATTTGAGGGATCACAAGAGTCAACCCCTTCCCTTCTCTCTTCCTCCTCTTCTTCACCTCTCCCTGTTTGCTTCAGCATCCCGGGAGGATTCCATCCGTTCGTCTGCCTGGGTCCTGATCTGTGCCAGCCTCAATCTGTATGTTCCTGCCTCCAGCAGGACTTCTGCTGATCCCAGGACTCCAGCCTAGAGTTTTCCAGGGCTGCCCTGCAGCCTTGGCAGTGACATGAGAGTTACTGGGGGAAAGGAGGTAGGAACGTGGTATCAATTTTCCTGTATATTTGTATATATTTAGTAATTTTTTCCTTTTTCTCATTACTATTTCATTAAACCTGTGTAGCTTAGTTTCCAACCCATAACTCTCTATCCCTTATTCTCTCTCCTTTCTTTATCAGGGAGGGAGCTTAATAGAGAGCATCTGTCATTTGGTTTAATTGTCGGGCCAGTGTTAAACCATGACAGCAGGTCACACAGGAACACATCCAGGTGGGCTTTGAATGTCTCCAGGAAAGGAGACAAAAAAAAAGCTCAGTCCAAAAAGCTCCAAAAGCTCAGTCCCAAACTATAGTGGCAGCCGGGGCTGTTCTTTCCTAGATGCAAGACTTTGCACTTTGTCTTGTTGCAATACATTAAATTTCTCCCTGCCCAACTCTCCAGTCTGTCTAGGTCCCTCTGAATGGCAGCACAGCCTTCTGGGGGATTAAACTCTCCACCCAGTTTTCTGTCATCAGCAAATAATTGCTGATAGCACAATCTATTCCCTTACCTAGGTAATCAATAAATATATTGAATATTACTGGTCCCAGTACTGACCCTTGAGGGACTCCACTAGAAACAGGTTTCCAATGAGACTCCATCCCATTGATTACAACTCTATGGCTTCTGTCCTTCAAACAGCTCCTGATCCACCTCACTACCCAATCATCCAGGCCACATGTCTTCAGTTTAGCTCCAAGGATGTCACTGTGTGACAGTGTCAAATGCCTTGCTGAAATCAACATAGACTGTCAACTGCTCTGCCATCATCCATTCACCTGGTTATATCCTCATAGAAGGCTATCAGGTTGGTCAGACATGAATTCCCCTTAGTAGAGCCATGTTTACTGCTCCTGATAAACCTTTTGACCTTGTTGTGCCTGAAGACAGCATCAAGAATGAGTTCTTCCATCAGCTTCCCAGGGACTGAGGTTAGGCTGACTGGTCTGTATTTAGCTGGGTCCTCTTTCTTGCGGTTCCTGAAGACTGGAGTGACATTTGCTTTCCTCTAGTCCTCAGGCACCTCTCCTGTTCCCAGCGATTTATCGAAGATGATGGAGAGCAGCCTAGCAATGACATCCACCAGTTCCCTCTGCACCCGTGGGTGCCTTCCATCAGGACCTTTGGATTTATGGGTGAGCAGCCTCATTAACTGATCCTTAACTCAGCCCTCATCAAGGCAAACTTGTCCTTTACCCTGACTTCCTCAGTGGTCTTATGGTCTTGGGGCTCCTGAGGACATCCTCCAGCTGTATGCACAGAGGCAAAAAAGGTGTTCAGCAATTCCGCCATCTTTGTATCCCGTGTCACCAGGGCACCCACCTCATTCAGCAGTGGGCCCACATTGCCTCTAGTGTTAGTTTTATCTGCTAAGTATTTGAAGAAGCCCTTCCTGTTGTTCTTTACCTCTCTTGCAATGCTTAAATCCAAGGAGACTTTAGCTTTCCTAGGTGCCTCTCTTCATTCTTGGACAACAGTCTCATATTCTTATATAACAAGTGGCAAGCCCTTACTTCCACAATCTATAGGTTCTCTTCTTCCACTTGAGTTTACCTAGCAGTTCCCCATTCAACCATACTAGTCTCCTAGCTCCCTTTCTTGATTTACTTCCCACTGGGATGCATCAGTCCTGAGCTCTGATGAAGTTGTCCTTGAATGTTAATCAACTATTTTGGGTCCCGATATGCTCCAGTACCCTGTCCCATAGGATTTACCCCAGCAATTGTTTAAAGAGGGCCTCTCTGAAATACAGTGTTGTGATTCTACTTGGAATCCTGTTCTTACCACATAAGATCCTGAACTTGGCCATCTCACAGTCACTGCAGTCAAAGCTGTCCTCAACCTTCACTGCTTCAGACAGGCCCTCCTTGTTGATTAAGACAAGATCCAGCAATGCTCCTCTCCTAGTTGGCTTCTCTGCCAATTGCACTCAAGAACTGCATCAGTGCACTGGAGGAGCCTCTTGGACTGTGAATGGCTGCTGAGTAGGCCTTCCTGCAAATATCAGGGGAGTTAAATTCTCCTTTGACAACCAGGACATGTGATCACAAGGCTGCTACAAGCTGCCTGTAGGAGGCCTTGTCAGCTTCCAAATTCTGCTCAGGTTGCCTGTAATAGACACCCACCACGGTATCCCCCATATTAGCCTGCCCCTTAATTCTAACCCACAAACTCTCAACTTGCTCCTCATCTACCCCTGGACAGAACTCAATTCATTCAAGTTGCTCTCTTATTGTAAAGAACAATTCCTCCACCTTGCCTTGCTGCCCTGTCTTTTCTAAAAAGGACATAACCATTCATGACCACATTCAAGTCATGTGAGCTGTCCAACCATGTCTCAGAAATTGCCACTAGATCATAACCCCTTGACCTCACATAGATCTCTAACTCCTCCTGTTTCTTCCCCATGCTACATGCATTTGTGTACAGGCATTTCAGGTGGCAGATTGAGCATCCTGACCCCATCCGAGGCGTATGGGAGTCCTTCTGGTCTACATTCGCACTGGTACATTGCAACACTGGTGTAAACCCAGCTACACCCCCTTTATTACTATTTCCCACCTCAAGCAGGATGTCAGACAGAAGATTATCCCTAGGCTCATACTCAGTGGCTTTATCCTCCCCTCCCCCCTTCATCTTTAGCTGCCTACATACCTTTAACACAGCACTTTAAGCCTCCTTTAATTATTCTTCCAATTTTCCTACCTCACAACCATCCTGACTGAATACATGCATGGAGGATTTGAAGCGGTCTGATGCCTTGGTAATGAGGGAAGAAGGGGCATATGGACAGAAGAAAGAAAGCATTCTTAAAAGCTTAAATGAAGCTTCCTGCTTTAGACCACCAGCAGCTTTAATCTCTGAATGATGCCAGAAAGACCAATAGCCCTTTTGATCTTCTAGTGCATTCTTGAGTGCAGTTACTGCCTAATTAATACCAATGAAGGATAATCTGATTTGGAACAGAAGTTTTTGTGTGAGTGATAAAGGCCAAAGAAATAAATTTTCCAGGACTTATATTATAAAAGCTTTACCTTACAAACTTCTAAATGTTTTCTGATGCATTTAATTATACATTATTACTATATAAAATACACTAAAATAAATTTTCCCACTAAAAAAATATTTTTTTTATTAATTATAACGGAGTGTGTGTGTGGAAAAAAGTGGGCCTTCAGCAGGCTCTGACTAGCTTTCATAAAAATGATAAAAATCATGTAGAACTAGAACACAAAGCCAGCAGGTCACAAAAGGCTTAGAAGATATGATCTAGCTCAAGTAAAATTTGAACATATATGAACATCAGATGCAGAAACAGGAAGCTTTTAGAGTCTACAGGACCCATACATACTATTGTTAGGTGTCTAAATCTTAGCTAGTCACGCTAAGCTTCCTCTGCTATCTACAATAATAACTAGACATTTAAAAAAAAATGTTTTATCAGAACTACTTTGTGGGTTTACATGAAACTAGGATAAACCGCACTCTGCAAGTTTTCCTTCTCACCATGATCAATTTTGTCATCTGAGTGAAATGTCAAAACTGGGAGAAATGAAACCATCTACTCCTCCCAGACACAGAATCACAGAATCACAGAATGTCAGGGGTTGTAAGGGACATCTGAAGATCATTGAGTCCAATCCCTCTGCCAGAGAAGGACCAAAACTAGGGCAGGTAACTTAGAAATCCATCCAGACAGGTCTTGAAAGTCTCCAGAGAAGGAGACTCTACAATGTCTCTGGGGAGCCTGTTCCAGGGCTCTGTAACCCATACAGTAAAGAAATTCTTCCCCATGTTGAGGTGGAACTTCCTGTGCTCTATCTTGAATCCCTTCAAGTACTCTTCAAGGAAGAGTACTCTTCTAGTACAGAATACTCAAAAAATATTTCACTTTTCTATTCTTTATATTATATAAATCTCCTATATTGTCTTGCAGAAACTTTTGTTGATGTCACTCCTACTATTTTAAGTCTTTCTTTCTTTTTATCTGTTACCTATGTGTCTTTCCTTCACCCTGTTTTATAAAAGCCCACACCTGCCAAATGACTAAGCATAAAAATTAGCTCTTCAAATCAAATGGATTATCTAAGAAACCTGTGGACTTGTCCTTGGCCACAATCTGGAGGATTAGTTAATACAATATAATCACAAATATTTGGGAAAAGGTGATAATTCTTCATGGTAAAAAATTTGTTGGAAGTATTACTATAGTAAAGGCACATCTTTAATGATTTTAATGAAAAACTTTAAAAAGTTAAACTGAAGCAACCAAAACTAAACTATATCTGGTACTTCAAACTGTCAAGCAAAACACTGGCTCTACATAGAATCATAGAATTGGCTGGGTTGGAAGGGACCTCAGACATCATCAAGTCCAACCCTTGATCCACTACCGCTGCAGTTACCAGCCCATGGCACTGAGTGCCACATCCAGTCTCTTTTTAAATATCTCCAGGGATGGAGAATCCACCAGTTCCCTGGGCAGCCCATTCCAATGTCTGATCACCCTCTCGGTAAAGAAATTCTTTCTAATGTCCAACCTAAACCTCTCCTGGCACAACTTGAGACCGTGCCCTCTTGTCTCGCTGAGTGTTGCCTGGGAAAAGAGACCGACCCCCCCCTGGCTCCAGCCTCCTTTCAGGGAGTTGTAGAGAGTGATGAGGTCTCCCCTGAGCCTCCTCTTCTCCAGGCTGAACAGCCCCAGCTCCCTCAGCCTCTCCTCATAGGATCTGTGCTCGAGTCCCTTCACCAGCCTGGTTGCCCTCCTTTGGACCCGCTCCAGGTGTGCATGTGAACAGCTTTATCTAGCAAAGATGAATTTTAGTAACTTGTAGAATAGTTTTCCAAAGAAAGTGATGAAATTCATCATTTAAATGTAGGAAAGGACAAAGGAAACAGTGTTTGAAAATAAATTACACTGTCATGTGAATCAAGGAGGCAGTCCATCTGCGGCTGCTTAGGAACTTCTCTATAATTTTCAGTCAAAAAAAAAAAAAAAAAAGAAGTCCTTAAACAGAAGTATTTATGTGAGAGTGCAGTACTTTTAAGGTAATATGTATCTCTTTAAGCTGTTACTTTTAAGAGGTCAAATGCATGATGACCTCAAGAAGGTACTTCTGTCCTGCCTTATGTAGCCCTGAAAATGCCACTGCACTGTGGCATCTTTCAAATTACATTTCTGTAGCTTTTTTTCTTTAAAAGTCTTGAGAAGTACATTGTTTTTTCTTCATGTGATATGAGAATTTTCTTTTTAAATCTCAGAATGTTTCACTTTCTGGAACAGACATTACCTTCAGGTAAACTTACTATTTTTTATTTCTAACATTCATTCGGTACCTTTATTCACCTATTTAAAGACTAACATAGCTGCAGTATATCTCATTAAATATATACTTTTCACAGACTGCTAGAGCCTTCAGCTATGTGTGGAACACTCAAATACAATATTCAATTATCTCTCCTTATTTTTTTTTTTTATCATTCTCTGGTCTCAGACTAGAAAAGTATTTGAGATTATTAAACCTAAAGGAAAAGGCTTGTGAGGAGGTAAAAGGAACCTTTAAACTTTCCTTTAATTTGACACTACAACTGTGACTGCAAAAGAACAGTGTCAAACCATCTTCAGAAGGGTGCCATGATTTGAAATAGAAAAACCTATGACTGTGTAATTACTCTGTCATGGAGAAAGCAATATACAAGTACTGAAAGAAAGGATCACATTTGAGGTTGTTGATAAATACTTTGTTCCAGGCTGAAGGACTAATAATATTCTACTGTCCTTTAATAAGGTTAGATCTTCTGTTTTTCTTTCCCCATGTGTGCTTCACCAAGATCTTGCTGTGAGCTTATGCAAAGTCATTTTGAAGAGTTATGCTTTCCTGTGTGACAATGGTGGAAAGCCTGCATGAAGGTGATTGGAAAACAAGTCATTAACTCTGGGTAAATGAAATCCAAACACTGTATGATTAATTATTAATTTTTTTATTATTATTATTTTTTAGCTTGATGTTCCCCTATTTTTGTGATCTTTCAAGTAAAAAATTATGAAGTTAAAGTTTTTTGAACCAAAATATCACAACTTTCACAGTTAGAAAGCAAGGCGAAAAATAAAGGAAAAAAAAACCCACACTTTTTTTCTTTCTCTTTTTAATCATATGGGATTCTGTTAATTTGTATAATATCATGTAACCTCAAAGATTCCATAGCACATAGCCTTTATTGTGTTGTCTACCATATTCTCCACAAATAATATTTAGCAGAAAGTGGGAATGTTTTCTAAGAAGAATTCTTAGCACTCACAGAGTAGTGTTTTCTTAATTTTGGTAAAAGTTTTAAATGTCAAGAGCTGTTGAGTTTTATAGGCATGGAAAATGAATTTACAAAAGCTCTGTGGACAGATGCCTTCTTGCTTATACAAACACTGTACAGGACTAGGAGAAGAAGGCCTATATCCTAAACAGGCAGATTGAACAGGAAGAGTGCAAAACACTAATTACTTATGAAGAGGCAGGCCTGTACCCATACATATACTTTATACCTCTCTTTTGATAATGTCCTTTTGCCATACAGTTTTCTCCATCTTCAAAAAAACCCCAAACACAACCCTCTCTCATTCAAGATGCATAAAAATACAAAATATTTCAAGGAAACTGAGAAAAATGTTGGGTTGTTATGGTTTGGTTTGGTTTGGTTTGGTTTGGTTTGGTTTAAGTGTGCTTGTGTTTGTGTCCTCAAAGAGTCCTCCTCTGGTTGAGAGCCAGAAATTTTTTTTCAAATAACGGCTTTGCACATTAGTCACTGAGGGAACTATTTTTTCACATGGAATTACTTCCCTAGAGGAAAAGGTATGCCAGTGCATACTTCATTTTTATTTCACTTTGGGACTGGTTCACACATACATGGTATAAGCACTTGGCATCTGTTAGTTTGGGTGAAGTTACCCCTCTCCTGAGAGGAAGGAATGTTTGACAAACACTGTAATGAGAACAAGCTCATCGCTAAAGATTCTTCCAAAGCAGAACTGAGACACAAGAGAGGGCCAACAACGTGCACCTTAAAGCAGTTAATTCATGGAAAAAAATAAGCATTTTTTTCCCAGTGGATGAGTCCAGAAAGTTTTTCAGAAATTTGCAACGTATATTTTTAGTTTCCAGATGCCCAACAGCAGTGTGGATTATTGAAAGAATGATGATGAAATACATAATCAGCTTTCTTTTGTATTCCTATGCAGATGTTAATTTGTATTACAGATAGTATGAGAGACAATGAGTCTTTCTGGAAGCCATAAGACATTGTCAATATATTTTAAATACTCTGTTTCAGGAATTGCTTTTTCAAGCAAATAGTATTTTTTCTTTTAAAAATATCTGGCTACCGAGGAGAAAAGAAACAGATTCATTTACATTCACATACTGATGCCTTTCTTATTCAGGCACCATTTACATCTTGCAATAAAGCATTATAGACAGTACTGTGATTTTTTTCACAGAAACTTAAAACCAAAATTGTAGATAGAGCACTGCTGGGGATTATCAGTGGGATGGATGTGTCTGGTGTAAGTGTTATTCTTGGTCTGGCTTCATTAACTGAGCCATTATCAAGAAAGACAAGTTGTTGTATACTTTTATTGCCTTCTACTGTTTCCTCTATCAAATCAATAAGACTGTTTTGCAACTTTGGTTATAGAACTGATTATAACTCTTTTTTCTGACTATTGGAAATAGTTCATTAGCTTTTAAAATGACAAAAAGGAATAGAGATCTTGAGCTGCGGAAGTGGACTGCTATTGCTTCAAAACTGTGAATAGCCTCCATTTTATGCCATGATACATAGGTAAAGTTTAGAAAATAAATAAGCGATAATTTAAAAATCAATGCTATCATATTGTTCAAAGCCTTCTGACTGAAAAACAAAATGAGTCTCCCAAACCAGAAAACCATAGGCAGGTTCTAGACAGTGACAAGATTACCATCTACAGAGTGGTCTGTAAGTTTTCAGGAATCTCTTGTTTACCTATTGACCTCTTATAATATTCCTAATTATTATGCCATGAGTATCAACTAATCAAACCTAACTATTATCTATAATCTAGTAGAGGAGATATTTTTCTCTAGGCTTGCATTTTTGCTGCATTTTACAATATTGTTACAATTTACCATTTACACAGTATCGAATTTGTGTACTATTAAATTCAAATTTTCATTTGATATTTGCTATATCAAACAAAACAGTCTTTTATCACAGCCTAATAACACATCACATTTATTTTAAAATGTATTGAACAATGATCTCTTACCTCAATTTTTTGTTACCATTACTAATTTGAAAAGAAACATTTTGTTACATTTTTGAAGCAGATAGAAGCAAACCAAAGAGCTCTGCTTATAGTGTTGTAAGTGTTCTCAGACAATGAAAAAAGGGATCCTTTAACAGTAAATTTTTACTCAAGGTGTGAACTCCTGGTTCTTGAACAAATTTAATTAGGTTCATTGCAGTGTCTAAGCAGTCATTTTAATAGCCAGTCAGTTTTATTGTCAAAATTCAAAGGAGAATTTCTAGTAAATCCCAATCAAGAGCTTCCTCATATTTGAACAGAATGACTACCTAGATTGTAAATATCAAATTTAACAGATTTTTACAAGAATACAATCTTTTGTCTTTGGAGTCATGCTCATGCTCTCTCTGTATAATTAAGAAAAGTCGTAAGAGTAAGTAAAGAAATGAAAAAAAAGAGTAATATTTTTCCTACACATACAGAAATATAATTTAATTTTTATTTAAGCAATAGAGATTTGATGTAAATATTATTATTAGTGTTATTAAATTTCAATTACTCTTGCTATTACTATCTGTATTTGCATATCATGGGACTGACTGTGCTAGTTACTCTCCTTATACAACCAGAAATGGTGGCAACTGTTCCAGAGAACTTTCAACCTAGGTATAAAATCAGGAGAACAGAAAGAAAGGAAAAGCATTGCATAAAATGTAACATCTTGACTTATAAAATTTTCTGCTTTATATCAATTTAATTGTTTTCATGTATAAATATGGCCGACTGCATGAGCGAAGGAATGAAGATGTTGGATGAGAAATTTGCCACAGATATGAAAGGAGACAGGAGTCTGGGCTGACTGAGAGGAAAGATAATCTCGCAGTGATGAAAGAAAAATGATAAAGTAGGAGTAGGCTTTGAAACTGAAAACACATAAGCAATGGTAGACGTGCAATACCAAGCGAGGTGAAACAAAATGATAAGCCAAGAGGAAGACCTGCAAAGCAGTATTATGAATGGAAATGAAAAAGATAAGGCTGTGTTTTTCAGAAAGAGAATAGTGAAGATACATTACATAAAATATGTCAAGATGGCTCAAATTCTGGAGAAATTTCTGAGCTTCCCTTACCCCTTAAGCAAGCTTTAAATGCTCAGGTGATTGCCAAACAATTATGCAGATGAGTACCAAGATGATGAAGGGAGAGAAACACCTGCCTTATGAGGAAAGACTTGGGGAGCTGGGTCTCTTCAGCTTGGAGAAAAGGAGAATGAGGGTTGACCTCATCAATGCTTTTAAATATGTAAGGAGCAAGTGCCAGGAGGATGGACTCAAGCTTTTCTCAGGGGTGACTAACAACAGAACAAGGGGCAATGGTTATGAATTGGAACATAGGCAGATCCATATAAATATTAGGAAGAATTTTGTCACTGGGAGGGTGACAAGGAACTGGAACAGGCTGCCTGGGGAGGTTGTGGAGTCTCCTTCCCTGGAGACATTCAAAGCCCACCTGGATGTGTTCCTGTGTGACCTGCTGTAGGTGACTCTTCTTTAGCAGGGGGGTTGGACTCAATGATCTTTGAAGGTCCCTTCCAACCCCTAACTTTCTATGATTCTAGGATTCGAATGTAATTGAATATAAATGTAATTCTAAGCTTCGGAGACTACTCACAGCATTAAACTTTATTACTTTTTAAGATTTTTTTAGGACTTGTTCAAATTTTTCTTAGTGGAAAATTTAGATCTGTAAACTGGTGTTCATGTGCTTCTTACACATTCTGGATCTGCTGCCATAGGTTCTTGAGAAACTGTATAGTAAGCCTAGATGCAACCTCAAATGCTGTTACAGTGTGTCACTGTCAGTAACTATTATTATTTTATATTTTGTTTTTGAGGAAATATTAGCCACTGTGCATATACATCCTACAAATTGCCAAAGTAAGCAGCTTTATGGTTTGAACGAATTACAACGGCTTATTTCAGGGAAAATAATACCACGATGAAAGGAGTCTTAGGAAGGAGTCAATACTGGGAGAAAATGAAGGGAAAACAGGTCTTTAAACTAATGAATCACCCCCGGGAGAAAGGTTTTTAAGAAAAGAAAGGGAACAATTAGCGGTCTTTTCACCTTCCTAAGTATCACCGCCTTGCCACAGGCATCGCTGTCTCTTTGAAGTCACTGCTGCTCCTTGGCACTGCTTCCTCTTGATGGCTGCTGCTTTTCCTTGCTCTTTCTGCTTCTTTTTTTTCTCCTTTTTCCTCTGAATTTTTCATCAACGATTGCCAGAGGCTGCAAATTGGTAACTGTGGGTCTTCCCTTTGTATTCAGGTTTTCCCGGATTTCTTTAGTTCTTGTATTTTATAATTCGCATTACGCGTCTAGCACCTTTGTCAGGAGCCATCCTGATTAGCATTATATATTTTTTTTTTTTTTTTTTTCTTGGTCCTGTCAAAGCAAAAGAGGGGGTTTGTTCATGAGATTAACCTTATTGATGCCGATGCTGGTGACACCTCATGCCAGTTTAGACGTAGTTTTGTAGTTTTGCTGATTCAAGAGACAATTTTTTTCAGGACGCTATAGAAAGTTTTGTGATTACACTGATTCTGTCTAACATATTACTGTTGGAATAAAATGGTTAAACTATCAATACTTTTAGTACATTTTCAGTGTGCTTACAGTGTGCTTAGTGTTGCATTTTCTTAGGGCTACATTATTTAAATGCAGTGCATGCTGAACAGGACAGTTGAAACTAATTCAAAAGAAAACTAAAATAATAATAACAATATAAAAATATTTATACATAAAAAAATAAAATACATAAGGTCACATACTTGAAGAGAAGTTATTAAGTGGATATGTGAGACTGCTTAACAGAAAAATCAACTATTTCATGTCCAGTAAAGAATTTCTCTGTATGAAATCAGTTCTATCTTGTCTAAGAGGTTAAAAAATGACACTATAAAATGGAAGGGCTTTGCTCGATGTTATAGCTCTGGTGTTTCCTCATGATGTGAGGAATGTCATACTGGTATCATACTTAGGGTCACATCCATGACGCTTCAAGTTCCAGAATTATGCTTTATTTCAGAGCGTATGGCTGCATTAAATAAGAAATCTTGCTGTGTTTGAAAGAAAATAGCAATGGTTTTGATCTCTAACTTAAACCAATAAAGAAAAAAAATCAACTTAATCATGTCACTTGAAGTAAATATGGAATTCCAAAAATTAAAAAAAAAAAAAATGGAAAAAATCCAGAAGTCTCCAAGAATTTCCCGAAGCAGACAGTAAACAGCTATGTAGAGACAGCTATATGGAGGCTGCCATTTTTTTCTGATAGCAACAAAAAACACTATTTCATGTGATAATTGCCAGGCAAAAAGCTATGATCTATTTTAGTTCTCTATACAAAAAAAGAAAAAAAAAAAAAAAAAAGAAAAAAAAAAAAGAAAAAGGTCTGAGATGTGAAGAGCTGATGGTGCTACCTAAAAGAAGAAATCTGCAAAATCAGCTTTGTGCCTTGAATTTTCTTAATTGATTTCAGCAAGTCTACATACTGAATATGGGTCATACTGTGAGTATTTATTTCCCATATTAAGCAATTACTATTTTTTTTAGACTGATAATCTCATACTGATGTGAGATAAATCTCCTCCACAGCTGGCTCCATAGTACGAGTTGGAAGATCAAACTAATACTTAAATAGATAATAACTGAAGCAGAACACAAATGTAATTAATTTTTTCACTTACAATAATTGAGATCAGAATCTGACTAAGACTGTTAACTATTAAAACCCTGATGTATAAATCAATAATCAACAACAATGAAAAAGTGCATCATTGTCTTTCTTTATATACAGCATAGCAAAGTAGTTAAATAAATTAATAAACCCACAATGTTAATCAATATAAAATACTTTAGTAGGTAAAAATAGAAGGCAAAATAAAAAGGAAAAAGAAAAATGAATATGCTAAATAAAAAACTATGTCTTTAGAAACTCCTTGAAATGGAGGAATAAAGTCCCTGATAAAAGTTTGCTGAAAGTATACTTCAAAAGTTTCAGATTTGCTCGAGGAAATGATCAGTACCCTGTTGGTGCCACATGGATGTGCACAAGGGGACTGGACAGGATCCACTCCAGGGTACTGAAGGAGCTGGCAGAAGCCACTCTCCATTATTTATCAACACTCCTGGCAAAGTGGGGATGTCCCAGTTGATTGGAAACTAGCAGATGTAACACCCAACTACAAGAAGGGTCAAAAGCAAGATTCAGGGAACCATAGACTGTCAGTTTGACCTCGGTGCCAGGAAATGTTATGGAGCAGCATCTTGAGTAGCATCACATGGTACATATAAAATAAACAGGTGATCAGGCCCAGTCAGGATGGCTTTACAAAAGGGAAGTCCTGTCTGACTACCCTGATCTCCTTCTACAACTAATGTAAACATACCTTCTTCCAGCTTAAACTCTATATGCCCTTGTAAAAAGTCACTGTAGCAAGTGCCATGCTAGCTCTGTTATACCACCAGTGTAGCCACCTTGGCTTCAGCTAACTGAACCTGAACCTGCTTGGTTCTGATGTGTTTTTCCTGTAGCCACTGGAGAACACACAATCAGCACTGTTCGTATGCATAAGGATTCCCAAAGCATTTTCTCTCAGGCCATCACGAAGGACTGGAGAGCATCCAGGGCAAGAGTAACCTGAAATATCCCTGTAGCTTTTGCACATCGTATAACATTCTTGACATCTACAAGAGTAAAATGTAGCAAATTCATTGGTTCTTCAGTTATTTCTTTTTCCCAGGAAGAAACTGAGATATAGACAATATTGGTAAGAGCTCCACTGGCTTTTAAGCTATCAACTTTGTAGACTGTGAGGCTGCTCATAGACTTGTAAAGGAGAGCTGGTCCTCCCTTGTGAGTCCGGACCTACTCACAAAGCCACAGAAATCTGGAAGACATTTGTTATGTCACTGGTTCAGGTATCAACTTGTCCACTCAAGTAGAGACTCACTTAGCAAGTTTTCTTACTTGACCTCATATATAAAGTCTACAGGGTCTGACAGTAAGGCTGCTTTCCTGTGGTACTCTTGGACTCCATCTGATTTAGAAGTGAAAAATTGAAATCATTACTATTATAGATTTGGATCTTTTTTAATTAAGTGGAAACAGATAATGTGCAGAGAGCTCTTTGGATCTTTTCAGGATGATAAAGGAATGACAGAATCAGACTGTCTTCTCTATCCTTGTATTTTAATTATGTTTAGCAGTTTCATGTGTCATTATTTATCCAAATGAAGAAGAATTAGAGAGAAAGATAAAAAAAAATATGGTAAACTGACGGGTCTTTCAGAGATACTAATGAGGCACATGTTAGCTCAGGTCAACTTTGAGGCAGAAGACTCATTTATCTGCTCATCCATAGACAACTTGCTACAAATACAAACAAGTGCCTTTTTCAGGTCACTGACTAAGCAGTTCTGGTTATCCCGGGCTGGTGACAAATCAAGACCCTGTGACAGTACTATCTCAGTAGCTATAGTTTTCTCTAGAGATTTTTTCTCAGCACTTTTATCTAGTAGTCTTGATGGTAAAGAAGGAAGTTATCAGTAAGATACTGGTTCAGAGATCCAGTGTATTCAAACAATGTCAAAGATCAGGTCACTATGTGCTTTCTGGTTCAGTATATTCTCTCACTCAAGAGACAGCATAGTATAAAATGTGCCCAGTATTGACCTTGCTCATATATTTTTTTATTCTGCTGCACATAATATAAAGATTTACAGAATCAAAGCCTAATGTGTATTTTGATGGTTAAGAGTACGAGCAAGTCTGCTCTGTTTCATACGTGCTGAAAATATCCTTTTTCCAGCAGCAAGTATACTACAAATGCCATGCAACAAAAATCTCTCTCTGGTCAATTCTGCACAGTGTTTAGGGAAGTGGGGTGCTGATCTAGGGCAGTGGTTTTCAATCTGTGAGACTTAGATGCTGAAATTAAGACACACAGAGAAGGTGACTAGAATAGGAAACACTCTATATACTAGCTGATCAACCATAAATTCATAAAGGGATCTCCACTTGTATTCTTATTTTGTACATCCAACACCTCAATAATCCTTGAATCCACTGATTCAGGCTTGGCATCTGTGAAAGTTGGCTCAGTACTGAAAAATAATAACACCTCAGAGATAATTTATTTTGTGTTTTACAAGGTATATTGCTCTAGAAAATCAGCAGTCAGATAAATTCACTATCTCATCATCAGTTAAAGTGGACAGATCTTAGTCCTTTAATACTTCACTATACTCTAAGAAAAACAGAGGAGATGACCAGCATACTAAAGAGGAATCTGTAGTGTTCACTGTAACAATGACACTGCAAATTAATGAGCTGAAATGAGTGATATATCATCTGATGTCAAATAATTTTGTAAAGATGGCTTTGCAGAATAATTCTAACACTGACAATTTAGGCAAATTCCACTGCTTACAGTAGCCCTTCAGGGCTATTTAGCTATTTAGCTTTTTAGCCCTTAGGGCTATTTCACTGCTACAGAGAAAACTGTTTTTCTTGTTCTATTTAGAATAAAAACACTGTATTTAACTACTGCAGAGTAACTATGATTACAGTTTTTAAAAGAGAGATTGTTCAGCCTTCTAATGGATGAAAATATTCTGTGGTTATAATAAAAGTTGCTCGGCTTTGAAATTATCTAAAATTCATGGACACTGGAGAATTACATTTACAGCATGCTCTCACCTATAGCATTCAGTATAAATGAAGACATGCAATAAAGGCTTTCCCATCTTCAAAATTAATCCTTAAACAAGATTGAAATAATTCTTTGAAATAGAAATTAATTGTTATTCTTTATGCATAATAATTTTATTCTTATATATTAATCATGATACAAAAACTAATAAAAGATCATCATAGTAATATTTATTCACCTTGTAAGTAATATACCTACATCAGCACTCATATTCTATACTTTTGATTCAGGAATTACTGTTATAGATATTCTATATAACATTTAATTTAGGGTATATCCTTTCTAAACTTTGCTCACTTCTTAATTGTGTCATCTTTACAAAGGTAAGCTAAGAGATTTTAAGGGAAGCTTTTTTTTTTGGAAACTCTTCAGTTCTCCACTTTTAGAGCAGTTCTCTGCAAGTTCTCTTCTACAATTTCTGCATTATCACATAAGGTCTCAGAATATTTCTTTGCCTAGAGAAAAAAATATTGAAAAATGCATTTTTTCTCTTTTATAAGGAGAAAAAAGAAGAGTATTTTAAAACTATGGCTTAGAATGCCTCTTTTAATCTCCTACTGTCCTTGAAACTGCATTTTGGCTATTTACTGTCCAAAAGAAAATAGAATGCACTTAGCCTAATTCTGATTTATTATATGTGAGTATCTTATGTTGCCCCATGTAGTTAAGTTAATTTTTTTCCTTGCTGCTATGGTGGGAAAGGTCAGTTCCTGATATTCCCTCCTTTCATAAAATGAAGACTGAAATTATAATTAATGAACAGAAATACATGTATTGAACGTGGAGTTTGAAAGTGGTTAACAGTATTACATTTTTATATGCATTATACAACAATTAAGATAGTGCAGACCTCAAGAGTTATCCTGCTATAATTTTGGTACTGTATCCTTTTCTTGCTGGAGAAAAACATCTTTCCCTGGCACAAGTTGCTGTTGCCTTCCTTTGCCTCCCTTTATTCCTGTTTATATCTTCCCCTGAGAGGGTTAACAGAGAGCATCTGTCACCCAGTTATTGGCTAAAAGAGTGACATAATGCTACTCTGTTGTCTTCATCTTAAACTACTCCTGAGAATATACTCAACTGAGAATAAAAATCCTAGTTTTTAATCTGTGCTATACAGTACATATCAAGTCTGTGAATGGATGAGAAGAAAGAGAAAAATATGGAAAATAATTAAAGATTAATTTAAATGAGAAATGAGCCTTGACAAGCTCTTTTGTGGAAGAAAAGAGATATTAGCATGAAGGAGACTGCCTGAGGTAGAAGGCTACATTATGATATTTCAACTGATAGCAGCTTCTAACACTTGACATTATTTGCAGCATCACCCCCACCTGCTTCAAAATGATCAGGGGCATCTCTGCAGAAAAGTCATTATCCTCAAACTTATGCTATGCTTGTGGTGAGTGGACTCATTCAGGGTTTTGCATTTTGCATAGCTTTATTTGATCACATCCTGTGTTCACTTTCAGTGTTAAATTAAGGCTGAAGAAAAGAAATTTTCTTTCCTCTCTGAGACTCTGATCACTAGCACCAGGGAGAAGGAATGAACACAAGCATAGTTCTGACAACAAGAAATCTGTCTATGTCTCTAACCCCCCTAAACTCTTTTATATCTCAATGCTTTCATTGTCATGGTTTCCAAAGAATATCAGAAAAAATAACAGATGACTCTTCAAATATATAAATAACAAAACAAAAATGGAGGAACAGTGGAATAGAGATAAAAGATAAAGGTGACTTTCACATGGAATTAACAATTTACCTCATTTTCTGAAAAAGGTGGAGATACTGAGTGTGGAAAAAAAGGTAGGAGGGTTCATGAGAACAGGGTCAAGAAAACAGAACTAACAACAGAGTTGTAAAAAAAGCTCACCTTGCTTACGACAGTGCAGGTAAGGAGCTGTAATGAGCTCTGCACCAGACCTGACAGAGGAAAGCTCGGGTCTCACAGCATTTATTGTTAATAAATCTATCACTGCAGGGTGATGCTTTGCATCAGAGTATCATTTCTCTGGATAAGAAGGGAAGGGAAGGAGAAGGAGAAGGAAGTGAAAATCTGAGACAAAACACAGCAACTTGATCTCAAGGTTATACAAATACAAAACAAGGGTCTGGAAAGAGAGTAACGTTAAGAACAACAAAAAAATATTTCTGTAAATGGAAAAGGAGCTTAAAACCAACATGGACTTAAATGGAAATAAATTGATGTCTTCCTTTGATAAAGTGAATTATATTCAAGAAAAAGGAAACGTTATCTTCCTGGAGTTCACTGATATGCTTCATTATAGTATTTATACGGTACTTTTAGAGAAGCTTACTTAGGATGCAAAAAAAAATTATCACAAAAATAGTTTACTACTTTGATCAAAGGGGAAGAAGTAGCAAGTAACATTGAAAGGCAAAACATCTTTCAAAGCACTGGTTACCAAAGGATCATTCTGTTTTCTTATTTCACATTATATTTTCAAAAATTACCATGACCTGAAAAGTGCATGCTAGTAAAACGTACTGATAAGAAAGTCAAGGAAGATCAGAAAGAACGGGAGGACCTTGAGGACTAGAATTCTAAAACTGGAAATAATGCACCCATTAAAAATACAGGTGGAACATTTGTAATAACATTTTTTGTTATGATCTGAGAGTTCATCTGCTGCAAATGACTGAGGAAGAGAAAGACCGAATTGGACATGTGCATCACAAAAAACCGCACAATGCAATGCAGCTACAAAAAACCTCACTTTTGATCCCAGAGCAAAGAACTATGTGGAAGAGATTCAAGAGTACTACACAGTGTTTGAATCACAGATTTTGTCACATTTGGACTGTCCAATAATAAATTATAAAAAAAAAAAATAGTAAAAGAGTTGAAGAAAATCTCTACTAAAATTATTAAGGAAATGTTCTCTTACATGGTAAATACTAGGTCTGTGTATTATCAGAGCTAAGAGGATATTCACTAGTTTCAATATAAAAAAACATACATCTGAACTCGCTTTTGCTTCTGTGCCTGGGATAGCCTAGAACTAGTTTATAATCACTGTCTCAGTGCCAGTGGAGCTAGTGTGCAATTGCAAGTATCTATTTTTGTAGATGTCTTTTTGTCCTGGTTTGGGCCAGGATAAAGGTGATTTTCGGTCTTGTACTTTTGCTTGCAGCTGAGTCTCTTGTAAGTAGTTGCACTTGCTGAAATTATCAGCAAGTCTCTCAGGCAGTGTCTGCTTCTGGGACTGATAACACTCTATAGTTAGAGCCAGACACTGGTGTGCAGAGCCAAGGACACTGCTCAGCTCTGAGGAACATTTTATCCTCCAGAAGGAAGAAAGAGGTCCCACCTGCAGCCTCCTTTGGGGAGGAATGGACAAGATAGATGCCAGAATTGACCAAACAGAGTATTCCATTCCATATTCATCATACTCAGTATAAATTTGAGGCATCACAAGGGCCAAGCCATGCTTCCAGCTTCCGACTTCCTGCCCTTCTGCCTTTCCTGCTTCCCATCCTTCACCCCTTCCCTGTTTTCCTTCGGCATCCTGGGAGGATTCCGTCAGTTTGCCTGCCTGTGGTCCTGATCTGTGCCAGCCCATATCTGTGTGTTCCTGCCTCCAGTTCCTGACTGCTGCCATCTCCAGGAGTCCAGGCTGGACTTTCCCAGGGCTGCCCTGCAGCCTCAGTGGTGATGTGAGAGTTATTGGGGGGAGAGGGAGGAGGAACATGGTATCAATTTTCCTGTATATTTGTATATATTTAGTAATTTTTCCTATTTATCATTACTGTTTCATTAGAGTTGTGTAGTTTAGTTTCCAATCCATAAGTCTCTCTCCCTTATTCTCTCTCCTTTCTTTGTCAGGAAGGAGAGAGAGATTAATAGAGAGCATCTGTCACTCGGTTTAATTGCCGGGCCAGTGTTAAACCGTGACAGTTTTGAAAGTTCTTGGAATCAAAAGAGGAAACGCTTCTGCCTCATAGCCTCCCTACCACCTTAGAAATAAGAGAGCCATGGGAAAGAAAACCAGAAAGAACAAACAGGAAGAAGTGGCAGAAGATTACTGGTCTCTTGACAGTAACAGGAAACAGAGAAGGAAAATGTTTTGATACTATTTGCAATACATATTATTGCTTCTGAAGGAGCACCTTTTTGGCCTATCCTTCCATCCATCCCTAAAACATGGTAGAATAAAAAGAAACACTCTATGTGCCCTGCAGAATCACCTGGAGAAATAAGATTTAACTAATTTACATAGGTATTGTCATTCCAGGAGTCTTGTACATGTCTTGCTGTCATGAGCAGAGTTAAGATAAAAGTTAGGAATGTAAATAAACTGCATGCATCTGGTCAAAATAATTTCTTCCTTGCAAAGACTTTTGAAATATTTATGGAATTTTATCTCTATGTTTCAGCTGTGATACAGAAATTTAAGAACAACTTGGCAAAGAGATGCCCTATGTATGTGAAAGGTCAGTGGCAAGTGAAATGACATAAATGGTCATTTACACCATCTGTTTCCCTCCAACGACCAGAAAAAACAGGAATTACATTTTCACCTATCAAAGAATTAAAGTGCTATAAAATCATTTCTTACCAATGTATTCTCTTCAGAAGACTGTGTAGCTCAAGGTATCTATTTTTTTGCTCTTTAAATATTACCATTTACTTTCTTTTTTTCCACAGAGTAAAATTTGGCATTGCAACATGAAGTAGACAAAAAATCATTTACTTTTATCTTTTGTTGTCTCATTTTATCGTAAAACTACATACAATAATCATACTTTTATCATGCAGCCTCATTTGGAGGCTTAAAATCTTCTTGACTTAGCCTTCAATTCTCCAGTTCAATTCATCACTTCAAATAGTACATTACAGCCTTTTCATTTTCAAAGATGCAGACACAGCAGCACAAGTGAGTTCCCTTGGTCAGTAGAAAGGAAACTTGTGTGAAATGTGCATGGTCATGTTGTTCTTCTAAACATTTTTACCACTGATCATTTCAGGAAAAAGAATAATAATTTAAAAAATCAAAAACAATACAGCTCTAGCATGAAGCAGGGTCTTATTTCCAAACAATAGTTGACCTTCATGAGTTTTGTCTTTCTTCTATTTCTTTGGCTTTTGGAACACTATTCCCTTTTTGGGAAAAGAACAATGAACTACTAATATTTTGTTCACCCATGGAAGAAACAGCTGAAGTAGGAAAGAAAAATTTGATGCTACAGGCCAAATCTGTTCCTAGCAAAAGATGAATTTAGATAGAAGGTGAAATCATTCCTTCCTTTAGAGGTATGTAATGACCAGTTGAGTTTCTTCTAATTCTGGCTCATAAATAACTAAGTCTTTTTCCTTTCCACTGATAAGCCAGTGGAATGGAAGCAAAGCTGTTACTTTAAAACTTCCTGATGACACTCCTAGAAGAGTAAGAAACATATCCAAGAGAAAGGAATGCTCTTTTGATTCTGTCAGGGTCAAACATGAATTTCAGTATTGCTATCTGGACATATAAATGATGATGTTGAGTACAACGGCAGGCATACTGTTAAGATGGATTACAAAGAGAGAACTTATTTTTATGAATTCTGTACATCAGACTAATATCACCCCTTTGAATAATCTTGACAATATATGAGGTGAGAAGCTACAGCCCAGAAAGGTGACCGAAAAACAGAAAATGTCTCAGCATTAACAGAGAAGTTGATAGCTTTGTTTACAATGCAAGACAGTTGTTTAGCTTTTAAAGGGAGTTTTTTTGTACCTGATCCTTTCACCTTCCTAGCCAGAGGTGGTAGATGAAGCCTTCCCAGCCCATTCCCAGATTATTTTATTCCCAGTCCAATCAGTCTGGGTTGGAAATAACTGGATAGTTAAAGCCTTAGGCAAGAAAGAGTTGTTTATGCAAATTATGAGCTTATGGAGGGATATAATTTTAAACTTCCAATCACCACAAACATATTTGCAATCACTTTTGTCAATTGTTTCATTTCATAACTAAAAACCAAACCAGAACAGAAATGAATGCAACATGTACCGTAATTACTAGCTCTTCCACTTGCAAGAAGTTAAGTATGTTTTTTTTAGAAAAAGTTTATTATATGCTCTAAAAAATAGTTTCTGAAGAAAGATATTGATTATACTGCACACAACTGGAATTTCTTAAGTGCCTTTACTGGCTTCCACTCTTAAACTCCTCTGTGTGTGTTTTCATTACAGTGGGTATTACTTTTTTCAGCTTTCATTTCAGCTTCATTGGAAAGTCTTTTTTTCTTTCTTTCCGAATATGCTGCTCAGGGGTACAAGCTTGTTGTGCACTTCTTGACAGGGAGAGGAAGCAGTTACGCAATCATTAATCACAGAGGATAAAGAAAGGAGGTCAGAAGCAGAAAGTGAATAGCAAGAAAGCAAAATGAGTTACCAAAAAAAGGGAAACTATCTGCTACAAAATTGCAGAGTACTCACTTTGAGGTTTTTTGTTTGCTTGCTTCTTCGCTTTTCCTTTAAAAAAAAAAAACAAAAAAACCAAAAAAAAAAACCCCACAAACAAGCAAACAAACAAAGCCCCAACTAATTTTGCTTTAAACACAAACTTTATATTCCAGAGAAATTGATGTCAGAAAAAAAAAATAAAAAAAAAAAAAATGTAAAACCAACTTATTTTCCAAAAGCTCTTTCCTTGAATGTATAGGCCATAATTTAACTAACATTAATATGCAAGAACTGATGGCCATGGAGGTAAGCTTCTATCAAGCTGAGATTCATTGATCATTTCTGTCAAACTCTAAAACTTAAAACTTGTATTCTATGTGTTGCTGTATCCTCCAAATATCCATATTAGGAAAGGTCTCCAACAAACATTCTGGGTACACTGGGAGCTGGAAATCTATGAATTGCCATCATTCTCCAACAATCTTTTTGGTCCTGGGTACCTTTTTTTCGTCCATGTATCCTAGCCAGCAGCTAGATTGACAGTTCATTTCAGCTTGGCCCTTAAGGTTTCCTGTTTGAGAGCTGTAGAGTGAAATAAGAATTTTGACAAGAGCAAATTTGTATTACTTATTTGTTTAAAAATACAGAAAAAACATGATTCTTTAATAAATTTAGTAATGGAATATGGAAAGCAAGAATTACCAGATATCTTATGCACTCACACTCAGGACACATGGTCTTTCTTCTCCTGTTTTACCTTCTTCATAAATGTCCTGTGCTATAACAGTTGAGTTCAATTATGATTTAATATTACAGAAAATAGAAGTCTTTGCTTACCAGTAATAGTTTAGAACAAAATAGCTTTTTTCCTGCTCTTAAGACATCAAATATACTATTACTTGAAACATAGCTTAGCCCTTATCTCAGTCTTTTATGTTTTTCATTTAGAAGCACATTTCAATTCAAGAAGATCAACCGTTTTTGGTTTTTTTCTCTGGATAATATTATGTATATCTGATTGCCAGAATTCCGTATTTGTGACAAAAATTACTCTTATTTTAGAGTTCAAGGACTTTAAGGTGTTGCTGAAATTTTTTAGTGTTATAATTAATGAATCAAATTAAGTACTTTTTTCTGAGATATTAATTATATGCACTTTGCTGTTACACTCTGAAGGTTATCTTATATTTTGAATTTCCTAACAGAACTTCCACACATATTCATGGATCATAGACTTCCAACTATACTGCCTCTAAAACTAAAACTTAAAATTGCATATATTTTTATGTAATACTGTCTAAAACTAAGGAAATATTATCTGAAGCTTCAAAATGCTTAAAGAAAGAATAAGAAAAGTTCTGATTTCCTTTCATGCCAGTATTATGTCCCAAATCTGATTAGCTATAACTTGACTTTTATTCCAGAACAAAAGCACTTCCTGTAGTCAATGGAACATACAGAAGTTATAGAATACTATCACATATAGTTACCACATATAGGTATATATTCACAAATTAATAGTTGTCCAAAGGTCACAGGAAATAGTCCTTAAGTTTAGATCCCAGGCTCCAACTGGACCACAGAGTATCATCCTCCTCTCTCTACCTATTTTGCAAACCTCAAACCATTAATCCATGCATTTACTATACTACCATTATTCCACTTATTTCAGTGGCCTATTTTTGTTTGTATTTTGTTTGCTTGGTTGTTATTTTTCTGTTGTGTTTGGCTTAGGGTTTTGTCATGGTGTTCCCCATTCCCCTGTATGTATGTATGTTTGATGGGTAAATGTGAGCACTGGGGAGCTTTCAGTGACTATTGCATGGTGCCACAAGTCACTAAGGACAAAGTAGTAAATATGTCCACATGTGACTGTAGTCAAAAGACTCTTGAAACAGAGAAGACTTCATTCTATCATTTCCTTATGTGTAGAAATGTGAAGAAAATTATACGAGTTCCAGCTCTGCCATGCAGAGAGATGTTTGCAGGTTTCTGGAGACCCATTTAATTTCAAGTAGTATCAGAAATTGTCAAAATGTGGTTGAGAGCAGACGCCCTGAGGGACTCATGCATTTATGAATGGTGCATTATGATCTGTAATCCAGAACCAGCAAGTGTTAAACAGATGTATTCCCTACACAGTGTGTGAAGACAAATAAAAAATTTTTTGAGGTAAACCAAAATGTGATTTCACCCTTTTGCGAGTTATTGTCTCAGTACTGTTGATTTGAATGTCACTGAGAACTACCAGCAGAATGATTGTTACTTATTTTTGCAATGAATTAAAAATACATATGTGGCACATGATAACAGATAAGGAAAATGTGCTGTTCCTATCTACCTGCTAATAACATATTCATGTAGCCTTACCCTCAATGTCTTGGGAATTCAAAAGCATGGTGTGGTGGAATCCAGCTGCCAAAATATAGCAAAGCAGTTTATTTGAAACCTCACTTCAGATTTTGTTCTGGATTCAACAACTTAATTCATAATCCATAGATTGGATTCTTCTCTAAGTATGCATGCTGTACTTACTCAATTTTTAAAATCCTAGAGAATATAAGAAGTGAGGTAAAGGACAGCAAAATCAAATGCTACTCCTTTGGAATTAAGGAATCAAAGTGAGACAGGTGAAAATAAACCTTCAAGAACAGCACTCCTTGGTCCTAGCTGTACAGAGAGAAGATTTAGAACTAGTAAACATGAGGTAAATGACTTTTAAAAGTAGGTCAGAGTTGGAAGGTAGACATAACAGACCCATGGCCTAAGCCTCATAGAACATCTTATTTCACAGCCAACTCATTTCACAGTGAGACCTTCTGATTTAAGTATATATATATATGGGGGAGCTGAAATCCTCAATGAGTATGACAATTAAAAAATGATTTTTGTTTAACTAAGTAGAATAAGGAAAAAGAACCAATTCTTTGATCATAAATCTTATTTTCCTGCTTTAATCATGAGTAGTGCCATTTTCATGTATTTTATTACTAAAGTGTATTTAAGGGGAATTCAAGTGAATAAAGAGAAATTCATGAGCACATAGGCTTGAGGAAGTTATTACAGACTTAAAGGAAATAATAGGTAAAAGAAAAACTCAATGAGGAAAATGAAGTCTGATCTTGGTTTCACTTATGGAACAAGAATGTCTGTAATGATTACTCGGAGAAGAATTTAGGCAGTTGTGTTTTGACAGAAGGTCTGGATGACAAGGATATAATTCTACTCCGGCGTTTTTTAAAGAATGAGTGGTAAAAGAAAATCAAGTGGCATGGAAATTGTTCTCAGAAACTGGTATGATTATGAATCTCTGAAAAATTTATTAAAGTAATATGAACTCAGGTTGTAGTTTTCTATTCAGTTTTAAATAATTTGAACATTCACATAATTAGACTAGAAAGCAAGGAGTCTTTCTTTGCAGCTGTTGATTATGCAGAAAAGAATTTAAGATTCACATGTTAACAATAGAATAAAGGCACTACAAGAAGTTTTACTGAACATTCAAACCAAGAAAACTGATCTGGAATTCATATGGAAAGGAGATTTTACCATGTTATCTATTAGTGTCTGCAAATAGCTTTTATGTTTAATTTTTGTGGTTATAAGTTTAAGGAAAAAGAAAATTTTTCTACATTTCTCTAGTGATTAGAATGATATCTTACGAAGTCTTTTAATTTTCCTTGTGCATATTCAGCAGAAAAGTGGCTATCCAAATAAGCAGATACTGCAAAAAATACTTTTGCTTTCTGAAAAAGAAATCAGTTTGAAATCATACCTATATTTGCTGCATATTTGTCACCAAGCACTTATGACATGAAAGTTCAAAACAGGAAAAGTGCATTACTGTCTATTAATTTGACGAAAAATATAAAATCTTCAGGTGAATGTTACTCTCTGTATTTGTGGGACTCTGTTTCTAATTCTTTAGTTGATTTCATCAATCTGTATTAATTAATTAATAACAAAATCTAGTGCCAGCTACAGACTAGACTGATGAAGTACTTATTCTCAGGGCATCAAGACTTCCTTCTCTGGTCATTGCAGAACTTCTATAGAAGGGGCTTCTGGATAACTGTAGTGAAATTTATTTTTTTGAAATTCAGTTCTGTCGGATCCTTATCATTGACCCTGAAGACTTTAGAGACTTGGAGGATATTCCCTGACAGAAGAATTAATTAATTTCTTTGTTCAAAACCTCACCTTAATAATTGATCTCAGAGATATTCAACTTCATATTATCTGTCAGGAAAGGGAAATAAATTTTGAGCTGGGATAGCTTACTGTTAATGTATTAAGAGTTGTGGTCTTAAGACATGCAGCCACAAATGGTAGCAGTGTTTTTTCTTCACTGGGTGGAGGAGATTATGAGTAGTAACATCCAAGTAACAGCTGATTATTAAAGAAGACTTCATTGCACAGTGTTTTTTTCTTTTCTTCTGTAGATGAAGAGACTAGAGTTGCTGCCATAATGGTAATTGTAGCAGATAGTGTTTTAAGTTTTGAATACTTTGGCCTAGATGTCCTGGTACTTTACCCTTGAAGCAAAGCAGCTGGTGACTTTGGGCAAGAAGAGTGTAGACAACAGACTTACCAAGACCTTGGTAAAAGAATAGAGTAGCACATGTTTTGCTTTTTAGGAAAGATTGCATTAACTAGTTAGAGGAGTCTCTGCTTCATGTGAACAATTTGTTGTAACCTATTAGCTTGCAACAAGTATGCATGATCAGCCCATAATAGCCAATAATAAAGTAGCATGAACTATGCCTGTACTCATGGACAAGGTAATGACAAGAATAAAATAGAGGTGTTTTGAGAATAAAGTACTGATGCTCACAAAGGACCCCTGAGTGTCAGTCATTCCATGCCATGGCAGGTAATTTCAGAGCACTAAGAGTTAAAAAAAACATAGCTTGATAGCCTAGGCAATCTAGCCACACACTGAATTGTTTCTAGGTACACATCATATTTACACTGACAACAAGAAATCATATCATTCTGAATCATGGACACCAAATCCCACAGCTGAACAGAAATAGTATACCAATGTATCATTGTATTAGTTACTCTTGAGCCTTGAAAGTGGGGATTTCATTTTCATTTCATGGTGAAAAACTTTCTCAGTCAATCAGTATTATCCAGCAGTACATCACCAACAAATTTGTTTTGTGGGTTATTAATTCCTCTTTCATGAGGCAGATGGTTTACCTTTTGATATTCTAAGATAGCATTACCTTAAAGTAAAAAAAGAAAAACCAAAATGATCATTTCCCTTCAAACTGAAATTGCCTTCTTCATATGTCAAATTTGCCACTCAGTACTGAAATGGTATCTATAAAGGCATAACATTTCAGATGATGTAGTGAAGGCTTCATTCCACTTTATAGAAGTACACATAATAGATCATTTGCCTTTTAGTTATCTTTCTCTTAATAAGACCTTTTATTCTTTCATTCATATTTTTCATTTTAGCAAAAAAGTAGGATACAAATATTTCATGTGATTGAAAACACAAAACATAAGTTTTCTTCAGTCTGTCAGTAAAGGAAGTATCAGATCTTGAAATAATTTCAAAAGGAAGTATTGCTGAAACTTGATTAAGAAAGTAATCTTTAATTAATTCTGTACTTGAATATGTTTCAGTTACAAGCATGAGGTATAGGTAAATATATCTTTCTTTTTTCAAAATAGCACATAGCCTTCCAAGCTAATCTATGGGGTGGGGAAAGTGTATAAAAGAGTGATAGAAACGTATTTGTATCCTCAAAGAGCAATAAATGATCTGTCATCATTAATAGCCCTAGGAAAGGGCTGGCAACTCAACCAGAATAAGTAAGAAAAGATCATGACAGCTTGTCATTGCCTAATGAAGCTGAGACATTAAAGGTATTCAATTATAGTATTTTACCAGCACACCTGGATTCTCTGTATTAAAAAGGCATTTATCTAATGATGCATAGCAAGGCATTTCCAGTAATTGAAGATGGTTTCCCTGGTTAAAAAGTGGATTGCAAAGGACCAGAGGGAAAATAACACTTCATCAAAGTGCAGCAAGGCCCAGACTGAAACTGCTGATCCTACACATTTTTTGTGCACACACTCAACTTTGCATATGAGTAGTTCAATTGTATGTTACATATGACTATTTGCGTATAAAAATTTTCTAGTAAGTTTAAAAGAGCAGAGATTGAATTTTGACCCTGTGTGATCAATTCATGCAGATTTGAAAACCTGGGAGACATATTTCTTGGGTACAGTTCCACTGACAGAATGTTTGTTGTCTTCAGTGAAAACACTTCCATGTGCTTCAAAGAGATTCTACTCTAGACAGGAAAAATTCAAACATATTAGGAATGGCTCATAGATTTTATATAAGTAAAGAAAGAGAGAAATTAATCCCATGACTGATTCACTGCAAATTACTCACTCAGCTCAACTGCACTCAAGGAAATTGGTAGTCAAAATAATTTATTACAATTCTGTGAATTTTTTCTTGCTTATTCAATATAAGAAAAATATAGCACAGAACAGAACCTTTTTATTTCAATGCAGCAGGAAACTCTGGTGTTGCATGCTCCTGAGGGGATAATAGAGAAACCCAACAAGTAGCAGTAATGGGATTTTTTTGATGCTTGCACATACACTGTGCTGAAAGGGGTAAGGAAATTCATCTTCATATAAAAAAAGAACTAGTATTCAGGAAAAAAGTATTCAGAGAAAATGGTAAGTTTTGAATTCCTGTATAGAAAACTTTTTTTTCTTTTTTTCTTTTTTTTTTTTTTCTTTTTCCCAATTTAATGAAAAGGAATGATTTTGTAATGATTATAGATTTTCTTTAATCATATTTATTCATTTTTGAGTTATTTTCTAGGAAGTAGTGTACAACTGCGTTTAAAATAAAGATAATTACTACACAAGAGAGAAAGTTGCAAAAGCTTCCTTTAAATTGCATGTGTTTTTCAAACTGTACAAAGGATAAATGATATATTCAGAAGAATTCTTCTCGGTGTTATATAAAATTGCTTGTTAAACATCCAAAGGCAAAAGATGATATAACAGTAGCATCCTCGTGTTCTGCTTTACTGGGGCATCTTAATGCTCATACCTAAGATGAGAGGTGAAAACTTACCTGTGTTTCAACTTTTTCTCTTCTGTGGCTTGTAATGTCTTTGGTCTTGTCTTGTAATTTTATCTGTCAGACACAGACAATTCCTGGTCACTAACCCCATTTTTTCACTTCAGTTAGATTAACATCTATTCACTCCCCTCTCCCAAAAGAAATATATTTTACATCAACCAGTGGCATAAAGAGTATGCTAATATCAGCTTCAGTTGAAAGCTGTTTTTACTGACAAAATTTAGAAAACAAGTAGCAAGTAGTCTGAAGAGTTTAGACTAAAATGCAATAAACATAAATGTTTTAAAACTTCATTAGGCAGTGCAGATGGAAAAGTGAAATACTTAATTTCAGCATAAATAACCTGTAGTATTAGATCACTTTATAAGGGGTAGCTTATTACACCTGTGCTAAGAATAGTTTGATGTAAAATCACTCTTCTAACCCAAAACTTCTAAAATTGTAATTATTAGCATAAGCAAGTAGGTAATAGTTACTATAAAAATCTTAATTGATGTTAAATTTCAACTCCTGAACACCATAGTTAGTTGCTATAAGTTCAAACTTCAGTTTTATTTCTTCAAGCTGAGTACAGTAGTCTGAGAGAAAATGTACTATAACTGAAGAAAAAATATATTTGAAGAAGAAAATATTTACTATTGTTACTTTTTCCTTTGTTATTCTGAAATATTTGCCTCTTAATATTTATTAGATACTTGATTTGGAGTAATTATATCACAAGTGAGTCATCATGTCCAGCTACAATACTATGAAAAGTTCTAATAATTTAATCATATTTAGTATGATGCAGATTCTTAGACATTAATATATCAAATTTGTGACCCAGAATATCCATATCAATTTAGGTAATGTATTAGCCAAAGTTAATTATTCCACCTAGAAGTGGGCTAATTAGGTAACTAGTTTTAAGGAAATCTCTTGCTAAATTAGAAAATTAAATTAAATTCAAACACTTAATAAGGAATATATAATACCTTTTATATTCTTCTAGGGTTGTAATTTCTATTTTTATTCAAGGGTGAAATAGTTTTTTAAATGAGTTACGAGTTAATGAGGTTCTTTGTACGTTGGTTTAATTCTATGCATGCCACATAGGTTTTGGAAATCTGTTGGGGAATAGAGTTTCATACCTATTATATATACAAACAAGTCCTCATTTATCTAATTGCTGTGGATTTTGCAATTCAAGAAATGCATTTGACATGCTGAAAGGCCAATAAGACTTCTGGAGTGCCTGACATGCAAAGAGAAACCAAGAGAGATGGGACTGTTCAGTTCTTAAAAAAAAAAAAAAAAGGTGAAGCCAAGACCCTAGTGCTCTCTATAATGACTTAACAAGAAAGAGTATTGGAGATGCACGCAGACTCTTTCTGGTGGTGTACAGGAAAGGAAAGCAGACAATGGAAACATGTTGAAACATGGGAATTTCTAAATGGGTAGTAAGGAAAAATTTTAAAAAGGATAGAGGATAATCATATATTGCAACCAGTTTCCCAGAGACCCTGTGGAATCTGTAACTTATACCATGTTCACAACCCAACTGTGTAAGGTCCTGAGCAACCTACACAGAATCACAGAACTGTTCTTGTTGGAAAAGACTGTTAAGATCATTGAGTCCCAGCATTAACCCAACTCTATCAAGTCTGGTGCTAAACTATGTTTCTAAGCATGTCTTTTAAACACCTCCAGGGATGGCAATTCTGTCACCTCCCTGGGAAGCCTGTTCTAGTGTTTGATAACCCTTTCTTTCAGTGAAGAGGTTTCTTCTAATACCTAATCTAACAGCAACTTGAGGACATTTTCTCTCATCATATGGCTTGTTACTAGGGAGAAGAGACTGACACTCACCTCTCTACAACTTCCTTTTAGGCATCTGTAGAAAGCTCTAAGGTCTCCCCTCAGCCTCCTTCTCTTCAGTCTAAACAAACCCAGTTCCCAGAGACTTATGGGAAACACCACTCTTCATAAGACTTATTCTTCAGACCCTTCACCAGCTTTGTTGCATCTCTCTGAACTCTCTCCAGCAACTCAATGTCTTTCTTGTAGTGAGGGCCCAAAACTCAACACAGTATTCAAGATGCAGCTTCACCAGTGTTGAGTACAGGAGTATGATCGCTTCATTTCTGCTGCTGGCCACACTACTTCTGATATAAGCCAAGATATCATTTTCCTTCTTGGCCACCTGGGCACACTTCTGGCTCATATTTGGATGGCTGTTGACCCAACATCCCCAGGTTCTTTTCCTCTGGGCAGCTTTCCAGACACTCCATCCCAAGCCTGTAGCATTGTATGTGGTTGTGGCCCAAGTGACGGACCTGGCACTTGGTCTCGTTGACTCTGATGAAATTGGCCTTGGATCATCAATCCACCCTACCTGGATCCCTCTGTAAAGCCTTCCTGCACTCAGACAGATCTTGTCTATGTCTAAGTGTTGAAGCAGGTTGTTAATCATCTCCTTCTGGGGGCTTCAAACCGGCCCCCATCCCTGTCTTCCAGCTCAGGAGACTGGGTACTCAGCAAACAACTGATCCTACTACTGGAGACTGAGGCAAAGAAAGGATCAATTATATCAGCCTTTATCTTATACTTAATCATAATGTTTCCCCTCTGCATCCAATAAAGGGTAGAGATTGTCTTTAGTCCTCCTTGTGTTGGTAATATATCTGTAGAAACATTTCTTGTTATCTTTAGTAGCAGAAGTCAGGGCTTTGACCCCTTTTATTTTCTCCCTACATAGGCTCACATCATCTTTACAGTCAATCTGAGTGACCTGTTCTGGTACCTCTAAGACTTCCTTCTTGAAGAATGTCCAGTCTTCCTGGACTCTTTTGTCTTTCAAAACTGCCTCACAAGGGACTCTGTCAACCAGTCTCCAAAACAGACCAAAGCCTGCCCACCGGAAGTCCAAGGTGTCAGTTCTTCTGACCCCTCTTCTGTGCTTCCCCAATAATAGAGAACTCTATCATTTCATGGTCGCTATGCCCAAGATGGCCTCCAGGCATCACATCCTCCACAAGTACATCACTGTTGACAAACCACAGGTCTAGCAGGGTGAACTCCTGTGTCACCATCTAAAGCTGATGTGGTAATTAAATGAATGAGAGATGCTCTTTATAAATCCCCCTCCCTTCCCATGTTAAGGACGAATGAGAGAATAAGGGAGAGACTTACAGGTTGGAAACTGAACTACACAGCTTTAATGAATCAGTGAAATGAGGTGTGAAAAGGAAATAATTAAATATATACAAATATACACAAAAACTTTCACATCCCTCCCCGCTTCCCAACAGTAATGCTCACATCACCACCGAGGTTGCAGAGCAGCCCTGGAAAAGTTTCAGACTTGGTTCCTGGAGTTAGCTGCTAGGTAGGAGCTTGAGGTAGGAACACACAAATTCAGGAGAACATGAATTGAGATCAAGGGCAGATGAATTGACAGAAACCTCCCAGGACACCAGCCATGGACGAAGTGAGATTGACCCTCATGCTCTCTCAAATTTAAACATAATATGACATGTATGGAATGAAGTACCCTGTTTGATCAGTTTTGATCACATGTGTGCTCTGCTTCTCCCTAAAGGAAGGTCACAAGTGTAACCCCTTATTCCTTCTCTCTTTCTGTAGCATAAGATATATTTCAGAACCAAGCAGTGGCCTTGGTTCTCCATATCATTCTGTAGTTGCAACTGTAAACATCAGTCCAAGAAGCTGAGAAACAGGACATTAATTTCAGGAAATGCAGCTACTTAGAAGAGACTAAGCTGAAAGTAAAATTACAAGAAGGAAAACTGATTCTATTCTGACCTGGACCAGGACAGCCTGTCTCTTCTGAAGAGCTTCTAGCCACTGATAGCAGAGCTCCAGTCATGGGACTCATCCCAATATGTCTCTGTGTTGACAACTCTATTACAGTTTTCCTGCAGCACAATGGTTTCTAGGTCCTTGCTTGTTGCCCATGCTGTGTGCATTGGTGTAGATGCACTTCAGTTGGGCTAATGGTCTCAACACCTGTTTGCAAGGAGAAGTCCTAATTCCTACCTGATTGTGCTCATGGTAACTAACCCATCTTTACTCTTGCATTACTGCTGTATGTATCTACATATCCCACCTCCACTGAAATGGCAGATTGAAAGACATTGCTAGCATATGTGCCTCTAATACTTGTGTATGAGCCTGGCCCCAACCTCATTTGTAGCAAGCCTCTTTTTGCACCCTCCTCCTTCAAATCTAGTTTAAAGCCATCTCTGTCATTCCTTCTACCTCTTGTGTCAGGATCCTTTTCTCCCTCTGAGACAGGTGTACCACTTCTGTTGCCAGGATGCCTGGTGTCATGTACATCAACTCATGAACAAATAACCCAACATCCTGCTGATGACACCAGAAGGTGGAAGGAAAGTAGGACCATGTGGCATGTGAAATCCCCTCCAGCCTAGATTATTTCATGAAATGAGGAAAACAAAACAAAAAAACACAAAACATTTAATACATTTAATCTTTTATTTACGATTCTGAACATGAGCTAAAAAAAAAAGTTCCATCAGGCAAAAGGTCAAGCATCTTTCCCTGCATATTTGTCCAAGGTTTATAATCTTTCATGTGCCTTAGCCCTGAATACATTATGACTGTATTCAAATAAGTAATGATCTCAGAAGTATCAAGGACAATCTTTTCATTTACCTACGCTGCTCTGGTTCCAAGATGCCCTTTAGCATATTTAAAACCTATCATTATTTTCTGTTTCAGTGCAATTTATCCTCTTTTTCTATACATCCTGTTTTATTTTCCTCCCATTTTCTTCTACAGTTGAACCTGTTCTATTTTCTGTCCTAGTTAAGGGCTCTTTGTTTTCTCAATTTTTTTCATTCCTTGATTTAAAATGGTTCCATAAAACCATTATTTCATGTTCTTGGAGTGGCTTTGTCTTAGTTTCTTACAGCTTAGCTACATTTTATTGTCTTCTTTTACAGTTAGTATGATCTCATCCATTTATAACTGCTGAAGAGACCTGCTGAAGAGATCTGAAGAGAACTTTCACATTTAATGCTTCCCCACTTTGTCTTCTCTCCCCTCCCCTTTTTATAGATATTTTAATACCCCAACTGAGGGGGAGTATTAAGGTTTTTAATTTACCATTTCAGGTAGACTGGAAATTTCTATACACTTATTCTTTACTTTAGTGCAAATTTTTATCTGACGTTCTCTGCAAGTAGCTATTGTTTTTGTGATACAACAAACTGATGATGATGCCATATTATGTGCTACACTAAATTGGTGCATTTTTTGCATTTGAATGTCTGTTTAGTATATTTATTGAAACATTCTTGATGTTCCTCATAGTCCTTGTAAAGCAGAAAGAAATAGACTAAGAATAAACATCTTTATTTGCAGATCCCCTTCCAGAGTTTTTTCTACAAAATTGAAAAACATGTTCTTACAGAATAGGATAGGGAAAAAAAAAAAGCATCAAGAGAAAAAGAAACTTGATGAACTATGTAATCCACAATATATCATAACTGAACATTGTATCTGGTAATAGGATACCACAATTGTGATGAAAGTGTCATCCCAGTATTGGGACTTCCCAAGATATCTTTACTAAGCGCAGTTCTTGTCTGTATTTAAGATATTTCCTTAAGTTTTCAGGAATAAAAATATGCTTATCTTTGCTTTTGCTTGCATATAGTTTTAAGCAGTTAATCAAAAGACAGGGGCAGAGGTACCGAAAAATGGTACACTGTTGTTTACATATATTTACTTTTTTTTTTTTTTTCCGTGTGAACATTTATTGGAATTTTAACATAAAAACTAGATAACAATTCAGAATAATGAAATTAATTCTTCAATTGAAACATTTTTGTCAGGATCCTAGAGGGTCTCATGTAGGAAGGTAGCATAGAAGATGAAGTTTAAATGGGGAGCCAGGACAGTTACAGGGAAGAGACACACACATTGTATTTGCTGTAAGACAGAAATGTGATTTAAACTTGAGGAATGAAAAAAATAATTAAGGGATGAAATAAAAAGTCATAGATTACAGATTTAGGAACATTAGCTTGTGTCTTCAGTCAAATACTTTTGTCAGGTCTGTGTACTTGAATATCTTGCTACTGGATACTCTGATACACAGGTATATTTATAAGTTTATTATAATTAAACTAATCATAACTGTTAAGGTCAAAGCACTTCTGTTTTTGCAGGAGCAAACTGGTACTCTATTTTGAAGGTGGTGACAAAGATGAAATCATGTATGGCAAAGACACATGGGAATATATTTTAATACACTATTAAAGTTCCTCTGTCTCTTTTAAACTAAATGGTTGTTCACCTGATCTACTAGCTCTGCAAAAATGTTCCACTACACTGACTTATCTTGTCTGGCTATTTAATAAAGGGGGCTGATGGGTCTCAGCATAGGTTACTGTGTTCAGTGATTTGCATGTCATAAACTCTCATCTCAACATGGAAATCAAGCCCATTTTTCACTGTCATTCTTTGCACTTTGTGCTCTAACCCTCTGAAAGCATCTCCCCCTGATGCAACACATACCAGCCACTCACATTGTAATTATCTGAACAGCCAAGAGCCCAGTGATTTATTGGCTTTATTCTAGCAGGGATAACATGTAAATCTGCATAATAGCTGTCATTTTCAGGTTCAGAACTGGGAATGTGAGATAGAGATTGATTTTTAACTGTCCATTTCCTCAGCTCAGAACATTATGCAGTGTTTCATTTTGGCTTGTGCTGAATGTCTGTCACTGCAGACACAACATCTGACCACATCACAGTGCCTAACACCTTTTAAAATTGTTTTGGTCTGGCACGTCCTAGAAATTCTTTATCAAAACCAATTGTACTTTTAGACTGGATGTTCTCAAGACTAGACAATATTTAATAGATCTTTTTTCTCCTTTTATCTCCAACACCCACCCCAAAGACGCTCAAAATTGCAAAGAACAACAAGTAGATTATAACACTGGTCCAAGAAGCTGTTATCCACAATCACTATAAAGCTGTAGAATATTCATAGAATCATAGAATCATAGAATTAGCTGGGTTGGAAGGGACCTCAGAGATCATCAAGTCCAACCCTTGACCCACCGGTGCGGTTCCCAGCCCATGGCACTGAGTGCCACATCCAGTCTCTTTTTAAATGTCTCTAGGGATGGAGAATCCACCACCTCACCGGGCAGTCCATTCCATTGCCTGATCACCCTCTCCGTAAAAAAATTCTTTCTGATATCTAGCCTAAATCTCCCCTGACACAACTTAAGACTGTGTCCTCTTGTCTTGTTGAAAGTCGTCTGGGAAAAGAGACCAACTCCCACCTGGCTCCAACCTCCTTTCAGGGAGTTGTAGAGAGTGATGAGGTCTCCCCTGAGCCTCTTCTCAGGGGAGGTCTCCTCTTCTCCAGGCTGAACAGCCCCAGCTCCCTCAGCCTCTCCTCATAGGATCTGTGCTTGAGTCCCTTCACCAGCCTGGTTGCCCTCCTTTGGACCTGTTCCAGGACCTCGATATCCTTCCTGAACTGAGGGGCCCAGAACTGGACACAGGACTCAAGGTGTGGCCTCACCAGGGCTGAGTACAGGGGCAGAATCACTTCCTTGGACCTGCTGGCCACGCTGTTCCTGATACAGGCCAGGACGCCATTGGCCTTCTTGGCCACCTGGGCACACTGCTGGCTCATGTTCAGCTTCCTGTCAATCCAGACTCCCAGGTCCCTCTCTGTCTGGCTGCTCTCAGCCACTCTGTCCCCAGCCTGGAGCTCCCCATGGGGTTGTTGTGGCCAAAGTGCAGGACCCGGCACTTGGCCTTGTTGAACCTCATCCCGTTGGAATCAGCCCAATTCTCCAGTCTGTGCAGGTCTCTCTGCAGAGCCCTCCTGCCTTCTGGCTGGTCCACACTTCCTCCCAGCTTGGTGTCGTCTGCGAATTTGCTGATGATGGACTCAATCCCTTCGTCTAAGTCATCGATAAAGATATTAAACAGTACTGGGCCCAACACTGATCCCTGGGGGACACCACTGGTGACCGGCCGCCAGCTGGATGCAGCCCCAAACACAGCTGATGATGTCTTCATATCGGTATGTCTTTATATTCATGTTAGTTTACACTTGGTAATCTTCTTACTTCAGAAAAAACATTTTTCTGTTTTACTACATTTTAAACATACTTCATATTGCCATAGTGGTTTTTGCTGTATTTGAACTGCCAAAATTGAATAAGGAGGATTATAGGTTGACATGATTTCTATGCAGTAGTGCATTATCCAAATTAGTTTTCAGAGAAATGGTAGGAAAAACAGAAGAAAGAAGCTGTTAATGCACTATTATATTGATATCACTGTTTTTTTTTTTATATTAGACATGCCAGCTAATGAACTTTCCCAGGTTTTGTTTTGTTTTCGTTTTTTTTTCTGAAAAAAATTCAACACACATCTATCACAGATACACAAAAGTATCTAAGTAAATACTTTTTCAAAGGAATCAGTAATAAACAGTGTTCAAAGGATTACTGTCATCTTCATAGTTTCTGACAAGTTTGCATTTTACTTGAGTCACAGTGGAAACTGAATTCAGTTTTTCCATGAAGAGTACCCTGATGATAGAACAGTTGTATCTAAGACTATCTAACTAGTGAGAAACTGACTTTGCTTGTAAACTAGAAACAACCTATGATAATATCCACCTGCCTATATTCAAAATCTGTGGTTTGTTGCAAAAAAAAAAAAAAAAAAAAAAAAAAAAATGCGGAAGCAAAACCTATTTTCTTTTGGTTCAAAGAAACCATCTTCATCTTTAAAAGTGAAGAGTGAAAGAATTTACAGAAACAGACTACAAATCAAATAAAATGCACATTTATGTGAATTATTAATGGAGAAATTAGATTTTGGAAATTATCTTGAGTGAATACAAACATAAAAAAAGTATTTCTGCGAATAATAGAAAATGTCTCCATTATTTCCTAAGTATATTAGAGTAAATGTAATCTTCCTGTAATTAGATGATATCTGGCCTTGTTTTATATAAGGAGCAAGGCACAGCATTTGTTTAAAATGAAAAACAATTTTTCACAAATAATAGCAAATCAGAATATATAATAACTATTTATTAGAATTTGTCAGTAACCAACAATAGAAATTATTTTTTTATTATTAAAGCTTCCAGGTCAGCACTGCGATGTGCTACACACACATGAACAATCAAAATTTATTAAACCCACAGAAGTGTCCTATTATTTACTTATCTTCTGTTTGCATATGCAGAGAAAACAACTGCTTCTGACAAGCCTGTGAAGTCAATAATATTTGAATTTTTACCAGTTCTTTGAGGACTATGCACATATGAAATACAGAAATTTCATCTCTAGGCTTACAAAACAGGAATATATATTACACAGAATCCCATCAAGTCCCTTTTTTGTTCTTGGGGTTTTTTTTGGGGGGGGTTGTTTTTTTGTTTTGGCTGATTAAAAACCATTAATGTTCTGATTTGGGATGTGGTCTGGCAAGTAACACAGTGTTGTGGTTTAACCTTGGCCAGCAACAGGAGTAAAGCAAAAGCCATGTGTGCAAGAAAAGATGAACGAGGAATTTCTTCACTACTTCCCATTGGCAGGCAGGTGTTCAGCCATCCCCAGGAAAGCCAGGCTCCACCGCATATAATGGTGATTTGGAAGACAAAAGCCATCACTCCAAGTGCCCTCCCCTTTCTTCTTTCTCCTCAGCTCTATATGTTGAACATGAAGCCATATGGTATGGGATATCCCTTTGGCCAGTTGAGTTCAGCTGTCCCAGACATGTCCCTTCCCAGTTTATTGTGCACCTCCAGCCTACTCACTGCTGGAGTGGGATGAGAAGTAAAACAGTCTTGAATTTGCATAAGCACTGCCAAGCAGTAGTGAAAAGATCACTGCATTATCAACACTTTTCAGTAAAACTTGAAAACAAAGCCCCATAGTATACACTATGAAGAAAATTAAATCCATGCCAGCAAAAGCAGCGCACATGGTTATAATACATTAACAGCATTATTTATTCCCCACGTACTACTAGATGCAATTTAATTGGTGGTTACTATGGGAATTGCTACTGTTTTACTCTGATAGCATGTTTATATAGAATTATGAAAGTGAATCTAATTGCCATTTAATATTGTGTGCCTTGACATGACACACATAGAGTTCACCCTAGATGTGCCTGAATGTGTCGGGTTTTTGGTTTGGTTTTTTTTTTTTTTTGGGTGAAGCAGTGCTTCAATTCACTGCAGTTATGTGTGTTTTTATTAGCACTCATAATCTCCTTTAGGACTGAGGATGTTCTGGTGGTTGGCAATTCGTGTTGCTCTCTCTTCAGCATCTGCAGAAAACTGAGAAAAAATAGCTTTCTCTGCTGAGTATTTTTTGTTTGGGTTGGTTTTTGGTTTGTAGAATCTCATTATGTACAACATAATGAAAAATAATCTCCTGCTAGGGTAGAGGGAGATGACTTTTTAGACTTCTGCAACACGATGAATATTTTATGATCAATGGCTTCAGTTCTGAGTACTGGCTCCACTCCTCAGAATCAAAGTTTAACCTCTTCACGTTCATAACAAGTCTACATAACTTTTCTTAAGGGTGATCTTTGATCTTATTGAAAGAATAGTGGAGCAATAATATTCTTCATATCTTTGCAGAAACAGAGAATGCCATGTATGATTTCTGTGGTGATACTAGGGAACTTCTACAAATAGCTGTATGTGTCATAATTCATAAAATGAAATAGATTTTGGAAGCTGTCATCATCAACATTTCTCTGCAGCTCCAGCTGATTGCATCTGTGGGCAGATATGTTTTTGCCATTGAGAAGATCCATTCCTTTCACAAGTATTTTCCACTCTTTAGGTCACTTCAAAATATTCATTTTTTCAAATGTAGCTCAAGCATTTTAGTAGCAAATGTGGATAAAAAGATGGCCTAGAAAAACTGTGGATAAAGTTGTCTGAACATTTTGTTTGTTTACTTCTGGGGTTTTTTGTGAGAACTTTCTTGTTTTCAGTCCCTTCCATTAATATGTTCGGTGTATTACTAGATTTAAATCATACTTAATAAACCTTAGGTGTAATCTGACACATTAGATATCTGACACATGTTTCATATTCATAGACACAAAGTTATATATAGTTCTTTTTCTTAAGAGCATCTTTGCTCATAAACTGGAACAACTTGTTTCAAACTTGCAATTCCCTTTTTTTTTTTTTTTTTTTGTTAATAAAATGAGATAGGAATCAGTTCTGCTTAAAGTTTTGCTCATGTTTAAATACTTTTGCTAATTTTGTCTTTTTATTTCTCTGCAAATGCTGAATTAATGTTAATAATTTCAATATACAATATTATCTATGTCATTAGAGATATGAGTGTCTAAATTAAGCCTGGAGTTCTGCACCATGTAAGACAAAAATTATATCTTAAAAGTCACAAAAAAGGAATTTCATAAGCTGATTTTAATACTTCCAGGTCTACACACCACCTTACTAAGACCCTGAGTGACATAAAAAAATGCAAGACTATAACTCTCTGCCCTCCTCACCCTTTTTCCCACTGTTCCCTTCTGCTTTCTTCCTCTTTTTCTCTCATTTAGTAATTTTAATAACAAATACCATTTAGCCTTTATTGTTGCAGCTCTGTCTTAGGTTTCTCTAAAGTATCTGAGGACAGAGAAAAACAACATGGGGAAAATGGTTTCTTGCTTGTTTGGTACTGGTATGTGGTCTGTTTTTTTCTTCTTCCTGTCCCTCATTTTTTTCTAAGATATGTATTTTAGATTGCTAGAAATTTGAGAACACCATATATGTAATCAGTGCTGGGTCTTTTTGAAGTGTCACACTTTACATAGTGGGCAAATACACAGTAAAATATCCAGCAATCCCAGGGAGGGCAGGAAGGAGCGATCAGTGGGAACTACACAGTAAAAAAAAGGAAGAGTAAAGGAAACTATCTGCAACCACAAGCTTGCTATTATTTTTATTGGTAGTACATAGATGTTTTATGCACTATTCTAATGAATTACAACCTGATCTTAGATCACAAACAAGATTTTTGTCAGGAACCTAAGGGGGAATTGCATGTTCCCAAGAATGCATCTTAGTAAAGAATCCATTGAAAAATTATATTTGCTCAAAAAAGATAAGTACATTTTGTTTCCTTTTACATTCACAGTTTTAACATACTAAGCTTTTGAACGTCACATTGCTACAAGAAGCTTTTTGTATTATAGTGTTAACTTGTGTAACACCACAGCACCCACAGGTCATGGTCTCTGTGTACACAACATTGTACAAAAACAAAGCTGAAGAAAAAAGCTCCCTATTAAGAGATTGGCAATACAAGTAGAAAAACAACTGAATATGACAGGCAATTGTTTGAGCACCACAGTTCTGAAACAGTGTTAGGGGTTATACGGAAATGGGAATAAAAGGAAAAAGAATTCACACAAAATGAAAAATAAATAACCTTGAAAAAATCTATGCAATGTTGTTCTGGTATTCCCAATGAGACTCTCAGTGTAAGGTGCCAAAGGTAAGCAAGTTCAACAACGTAATAGAGAGATGGATGATTCCAAATGCTGAAGGTGAAGGAGATGTTGAGTAGGTTGGGGATAAATCATGATGTGCTTGCAATTGAAGTGGTTTGCTTGATTCAACGGAAAAGTGAAATTCAGCAGACCATCAAGAAGGGTGACACTGTCAAACTGATAAGGTAGAGAAAATCTCAAAATGGACAAAAACTGTGTGAGACTGCAGTTGTCACAATCAAAAAAAAAAAAAAACAAAAAAACCCCAAAAAACAAAAAAACAAAAAAAGAGTGTTCAGTAATTGATAGACTGCCAGAATGAGAGTTTTAGGTATGCAGCTGTACAGGGAAGACCTGTCCTTGAAGAATCAGCAAACACAAGCCTAAAAAACTTTGGCTTAAGTCAAAGATACATCATAGAAATGGTCCAGACTAACAAGAAGAATGATGTGATTAGAAAACATGGCACTGGAGAAAAGAAAAGCTAGAGAAATACTAAAAACTTGGCAATTTTTAATGCTGAACATTGGTAAAAGGCCACAAGAAGATTTCTGAAGTAAAATGCAATTCTGGTACACTATTACCGGTGTCAAAGTACAAAGTAGTTGCATATTAATAAAATAATATTTAAGAAAAATTCGTCCAGCATAATGTTTAACAGAGCAAAATAAAATTGCAAGTGTTTTCATTACAGCACCAGAAGACAAAAAATCAAAGAGCCAAGTTTTCTTTTCCCCTGAAATTCTTTCAGCTCTAAGTCTGAAAAAATTATCATAACCCACCCCAGAAATGGCAAAAAAATAAACTGGCATCCCTGACACAGTCTAATTTAGTAAGTGATCATCACAGAGGGACAAGTGTAATTCCTAATTTCTGTTGTCTTACTTAAAGTCTGAGCATGAAGGCAACATCTTTCCAATTGTTTTTCCCAGAGTGGTAGTGTGCGGGGAAGGTTCCCTGTTGAAAAATATGTTTATAAATAATTATAAAATCATTTTCTTGATGTACCAAGTAACAATCAAATAAATCAAGCAAAATATTCAATTATATAACCTTGGTTCCAATAGTCTTATGGAATCTCTGGTTATATTGATATGTCTTAGATTTAACAGTATTTCATACGCATTGCAGAAATATGTAATCATAGAATGGTTAAAGTCGGAAGGTACACCCTGGCCTACCAGTAACTCCTCCTACTTTTGTGATCAGCAGCCTTGCTGAAGCTACTCTCTCCCATCATCTAGATTATTAATAAAGAGTTTAGACAGGATTAGAATCACTTTTGACCCCCACGGTATGCCACTGGTTATTGATCTCCAACTGAACTTCATTGTGTTGATCACCACTGAGCTTGGTCATTAATTTCATTTTTAACTCACTTTGTCTGCTCATCCAGCCTGTACATCAACACCTTGCTTATGAGTATCTTATGGGATTAACACGTGGATGCTGAGGCAACCGGCGGATGTCATTGCTAGGCTGCTCCTGAGGACTGGAGGAAAACAAATGTCACCCCAGTCTTCAAGAAAGGCAAGAAGGAGAACCCAGTTAACTACAGTAAACATAGTTTATCTTGATTTCAGCAAGGCATTTGGCACCATCTCCCACAACATCCTTGGAGCTAAACTGAAGACATGTGGCCTGGATAATTGGGTAGTGAGGTGGATCAGGAGCTGGTTGAAGCATAGAAACCAGAGAGTTGTAATCAATGGGATGGAGTCGAGTTGGAAATCTGTTTCTAGTGGAGTCCCTCAAGGGTCAGTACTGGGACCAGTACTATTCAATTGATGACTTGGATGAGGGAATAGAGTATACTATCAGCTTGCTGACACAAAACTGGATGAAGTGTCTGACATGCCAGAAGGCTGTGCTGCCATTCAGAGGGACCTAGACAGAGTGGAGAGTTGGGCAGGAAGAAATTTAATGTATAACACCAAGGTTAAGTGCAAAGTCTTGCATCTCAGAAAGAATATTTAATCGGAAATATTGTGTCCAGTTCTAGGTCCCTCAGTTCCAGAAGCTCTAGGAACTGATTGAGAGAGTCCAGCACAGAGTGACCAGGATGATGAAGGGAGTGGAACATCTCCCTTATGAGGAAAGGCTGAGGGAGCTGGGTCTCTTTGGCTTGGAGAAGAGGAGAATGAGGGTTGACCTCATCAATGTTTATAAATATGTAAGGGGCAAGTGCCGGGAGGATGTAGTCAAACTTTTCTCAGGGGTGACCAACAATAGGACAAGGGGCAACAGTTATAAACCGGAGAACAGGCAGTTCCATATAAATGTTAGCAAGAATTTTTTCACTGTGAGGGTGGTGGGGCACTGGCACAGGCTGCCCAGGGAGGTTGTGGAGTGTCCTTCCCTGGAGACATTCAAAGCCCCCCTGGATATGTTCCTTTATGACTTGCTGTCATGATTTAACACTTGCCTGGTAATTAAACTGAATGACAGATGTTCTCTATTAATTCCCCTCCCAGATAAAAGAAGGAGAGAGAATAAGGGAGAAAGACTCATAGGATGGAAACTAAACTACACAGCTTTAATGGAACAGTAATGATAAAAAGGAAAAAAATTCTAAATTTATATAAATATACAGGAAAATTGACACCACGTTCCTCCCTCCTTCCCCCCAATAACTCTCATGTCACCACTGAGGCTGCAGGGCAGCCCTGGGAAAGTCCAGGGATCAGCAGCAGTCGGGAACTGGAGGCAGGAACACACAGATATGGGCTAGCACGGATCAGGACCATCAGGAATGGATGGAATCCTCCCAGGATGCCAAAGCAAACAGGAACAGGTGAAGAAGAAACAGGAAGGGGCTGACTCTTGTGATCCCTCAAATTTATACTGAGTATAACGTATATGGGATGGAATACTCTGTTTGGTCAATTGTGGTCATTTATCTTTCCTGCTCCTCCCCAAAGGAGGGCTGCAGGTGTGACCTCTTTACTCCTTTTCTCTTTCTGGACTCCAAAATGTTCCTCAGAGCTGAGCAGTAGCCTTGGCTCTGCACACCATTCTCTGGCAGTAACTATAAACATCGAGTGTTATCAGTAGTCCTAGAAGCAGACACTGACTGAGAAACTTGCTGTTAATTTCAGCAAGTGCAGCTACTTACAAGAGGCTTAGCTGAAAGCAAAATTACAAGAAAATTACAGAAAATTACCTTTATCCTGGCCCAGGTCAGGACTCCTGCTACAGGTGTCCCTGCTTTGGCAGGAGCGTTAGACTAGATGATCTTTTGAGGTCCTGTCCAACCCCTATGGTTCTGTGATTCTATGATTCTATGATGTAATGGGAGAAAATATCAAAGGGGGTTTTGACCTCATCCTCCTGCAGTAGGCACTTGTTGACTTTTTTTTTATTGTAGTCTAAACACTGGAGGCAGTATAACTTGGTATTTGAAAATATTAAATCATTAAAACTGACCTTGCTATAAAGCATGCATATTTTTCATGGAGTCAATATTCTATGTAATCATAGGCTGTTTTGTATTCATGAAATATTAATAGGTTTACATGCCAATATTACAAAATGGAGGTTTTTCCAACAGATACTCCCAATTGTCTACACTTGGTTGAGTTGTCACTTCAAAGGCAGAGCCTCTGGCAATACAAACACTAAAATTAATCGTGTTCCCGGGCAATGTATACTTAGGCTGTATTTACAGTTTCTCAGCATAGCAATTGAATAAATATCATCTTACAAGTAAACAAACCAGTTTGTGCTTGCAAAACAGTACCAATATTAACCATAATTTATCACAATTTAAATCCAAGAGCTTTAATGTATTTTAGAGAACATATTTAGTGTCTACTGAATTTCACAATGGACATTATTCTGTCACTGACTGTGACTCATGATACAGTTTTACGCTCTTAGAAGATGATGAGATGAATAGAGCAGGTCATTCTGAACCTCAATAGGAGAGAAACTAAGAAATGACTGTGGAAGGAAGGCCCTTTGATTAGAGTAGTTTTCTTGCATGAATTATCAAGGTACCCTCCTAAGGTACACTCCTAAGCAAGGTCACAGACTCAAATCAACTTTATGAAGACTTTATTTAGAAAGTTAAACAATTAGCTCTGAAGTACAGCCAGACAAGGTAATATTGCTAATAGAAAATAGAATGTGTTAATCACTGAGATTTTAGGAAGCTTAATTTATTGGTCCAGCTTGAAGGACAATTTTAGATATAACATTTCCTGAAATGTATTTTAGTATATCTTGTTTGCAAAATCCATATTCTCCAGCCAGTTGTCCTATAATCATAGGATGCAGCACTGACAGACTATCCTTAGGAGTGGTGAATTTCACTTGAATATTTGAAACAAGTTTTTTCATTAATGGAAAGTCCATAAGAATCCAAATAAGTCAATTTCAGTACCTAACCAATTCTGACATTAGGATGCATTTGCCTCTTCCTTCTCTGCTTTTGCTTCTCTTTTTTAAAAAAACAGCTATCTTCATGTGATTCCTATGAGGGATGAGAGGGACCTAATTTTCAAAACTAAACCTCTAGTGTATAGATTTTCCGTTGTACTATGCAGGAACTTTTTTCTGTTTCTTTTTCTTGTAGGTAGAGTAGGATTATTTATTAACTTTTTTTTAGAAAACATTTGTAACTGTCCATCCTTTGGTTGAGGACTTCCATTTTCTCGTAAGTATTATACAGGAGCAATTAAAAAAAGAAAAGTAAGAAATTACAAAATGCCCACAGCCTTCTATTATTTATAAATTTCTCCATAAAATTCTATTAAATGTTTATGTGACTTCAGTCAAAGGCCTTTGCAGTCATCAGGAAAAAAAATCTTATTCTCAGCCCCATCTCTATGATTCCTAGTAAGAATCTGGAGGCAGAGAAGGGGAGAAAAAAAAAAAGTATCAATAATCTTGGTGCTGCAAATGTTTTCCAGTAACCCATTAGTTTAAACAATTTTTTTAAAAATTTCTCTGATTGCTTCTGTTAACTCACATTCATCAAATATCAAAGGTGTAACAAGACAATCTCAGATTTCACTTCAGTCATCTCTAGTTGCAATGAATGTGTATTGCAGTCACCTTTTTCTCAGGGACTAGAAACAATGAATGGACATTATATGGTGTGTCCTCAAGTATTTTCAGATATGTATCTCACTCCCTCACTTATTACTCACAGCAGAGTTGTATGCGTATATCTTTGAAACTGACTAGTAAGCTGAATTCAGACTATCCTTCATTTTTATAGACTTCCAAAAATTTTAATTAAAAAAAAAGAGAAAAAATTATTAAAGAAACATATCTGTAACTTGTGGGGCACATCCTTGTTAAGTCAGGTGAGATCTTTATTCTTTTTTTTTTTTCTGACTCTCATTCTGGGACCCATAAACTACCATGAAGCACAGACTGTTTTCTTATTTTTTTTTTAAGTCTATCTGCTGAAGTACCAGTTATTGCTTGGTGTAAGATTGTTGCAGAAATTCCACAAGAGAAGATCAGGTGTTGGTGTCTGCTTCCCTTATTTTTAATAGTGCCATAAAAAGCAGCATTGAAAATAGACACACTTTTACAGCAAGAAATCCTTCTGAGAAATGTAGATCCAAACCAAGAAAAAGATAGCTCACATGCTAATGGCATTGCAACCAATTTTAAAATAGTAATGAATTACATCTTATTTCTTTCTTCACAAAAATTATTTCTTCTCTGCAGTACTATAATCTGCCTCTTTCATATAACAAATCTCTGTCTCTTTTCTTGTATTTCGTAGAGGCAGCCAATTCCCTTGACATGTCTTCTTAACAGATGATTACAATCAAAGTCCAATGTAATTCAGTGGCTGTTTTCAAAGAAGAAAGCTTAATCTAATAACTTCTTATTAAATTGCTGGTTCCTGTAAGAGTGCTTTTGAAGGATATTCAAGGTAAATCACTTAAATTTGGAACTCAGATGCTGGTTACCCTCATCTTTCCTAATGAAAATTTATTTCAATGTAGTGGCAGATTCACTATTTGTTACAATCTGATGGTTTTTTGAACAGGATAACTTGTGTGTGCATGTTAAATTCTCAGCAGAAACTACATGATCTGAAACAAATTACTTCATTTCTTTCATTAACTCTTTCTTTTTATGAATATTGCCTCTTTTAGAAGAGAAAAATATTTAAATAAGTTATTTTTTTTAGTATCTCACTGAGGTTTGAAAAAAAGACCATTTCATAGCAAGAAACACAAACCTACCATGACTCTTTAAAATCCTTCATTTTAAGAAAAGAATGATGTTATATTATCCAAAGTTTATTAAATACACCTACTCTCCTTTCAGATTTATATAGTTTCTGATTTCCAAAGAGGAAATAGCTTTCTCAGAGCAAGGAACTGTATGTGCAGGGAGAATTCATACTTGTATCAAGATATAGTTATAATCAGAGTAGGCAAACAGGCCAAGAAGGAGAGAATTAAGTCATTATCATAAGAAAGTATTCATCAAAAATAAAATACTCAGCAATTTGATAAAGTTTCACTAATAATGAGATAGTTTGTTTTGGATTTTTCAGGAAATATCAAAATTCTGAGAACTGCTTTTCATTTTTTAACAGAAATATTTACATTTTCTTACCTCTCTACCTCCCTCCCTTCTTTTCCTTCCCTTCCTTCCTTGACTTGGGTCTAATCAGTTGACCCCCTTTGAGAGAAAGCAGGCAGTCTCCAGCTTTGTGCAGCCACCCTCTGAATACTTGAATATAGCTTGAAAAATGTGGACAATAATTTATAAAATAAAAGACACATGGAGAGGTAGACTACTATTTTAAAATGCAGACTGTGGAACTGACACAGCTATGTATTTTCATGAAAAAAAAAAGCTTTCAGACATGAATTCTCTTTAACTATGACAAGAATGATAGGTTACATGTACTCTGTCATCATTGAAGCAGACATTAATGTAACTTTAGCCACAACTACCGAGATCACAGAGTGTGTAAGAAAACTTTCTTAGAATTTCTGTGCCTTCTTGGTCAGTTGAACCACTGCACTGGTCTGTACTGACATGATGCCACTCAAGGCAGTTTGTATGTTGATTGAATGTGTTCACAGATTTTAGGGCAATACTAAATGAAATTCTAGAAATGTTTTATATTACTTTACATTAAGCAATTTTGAAATAAAACTTTTTTTTTTAAGGCAAAAAATGTAAAATAAAAAATTGCCTGTTGTACTGACATCAATTCATCATAATACCAAAAATTTAAACACAGTTTCCACAAATCTATATTAACGGATGTTGACCCAAAGGCGGGTTTGTCTGAGTACCTTTGTCTTTAGTTCTTGTATACATAATAAACACACTAAAAGGATCTGTATCTATCTCTCTCTATATATATATATGAAGAACAACAAAGGCATAGGTGGATAACTTTCCTTGCATGTAGTGTGACACTTCAGAATGTGAAGTTTAATTACTTCCTTATAAATAATTGCCATTTTTCTTTGAAAAATACACTTGTCATTACCTTAGTGATATCATGGACCTATTGTATTAGTGCTTGCACACAAACATAGACCCATAGACCATTCATTTGCCATGAAGTGGTCAAATTCCGAAGCCTGTAATTCAACTGCAAATTAAAGACACTGACATTCTTAGGTGTCAACATAATACAAGGTTATTTTTCAAAGAAAGTGGAGTTGATGAAAAGCTATTAAATAACTTCTTCAATATGATGCAGAAAATATGTGGCAGGCTTAGATATGTCTCTGTCCTGTGCAATTTCTCTTATGAGATTAAATTTTATCTGTTCAAAACATTTCCTTACTTCCTTGGCAAGATGAACACAGAAGTAGCATCACTCATGCACTGATTAATAGTACGAGACAATTAATCTCCTAACAGGTGAGCATTTTTACTTATATACCAAGGGTTAGACATAGGACACATTATGACTGAAATTTTGTGGATGATGGCAATGACCAGATTGACTGTTTTCATGCCAGACCTTCTTTCTGTCACATTTCTGTTCTGGCAGTTTTCTATTCATTTAGTTATTGACTCGGCTGATTTTATATATATTTTGTTTTCTGAATGCTTCCCAAGCATTTTAGGCCTTTTTATAGAATGCTACAGTGTTTGACATTACAGGACTGACATATTATTTGGAACTTTTTTTGGTTTTTTTGCTTTTCTTAATCTGTTTTGAACTTTTTGAAATATTCAAACACTTTGAGTCCAAAGACTCAAAGACTAATTCACAAGCACCAAAAATACATTTTTTTATGTCATCCTAAAAACCCATATAATTTAAAAATGCAGAAATGCTTCATTAAGTTCTTCTTAAGTGTCGGGTCCCGAACTTGGTTCATAACCCCATGGTAAGCTATACACTTGGGGAAGTGTGGTTAGAAACAGCAAGATGGAAAGGGACATGGGGGTATTGGTTGATAGTCAACTAAAAATGAGTCATCAGTGTGCACAGGTGGCCAAGAGGACCCGTGGCATCCCGACGTACGTTAGAAACACTGTGGCCAGCAGAAATAGGGAGGTGATCATCCCTCTGTACTCAGCGCTGGTGTTTAGTTCTGGCCACCTCACTATAAGAAGGACATAGAAGTGCTGCAAAATGTCCAGAAAATGGCAACAAGGCTCATTAAGTGGCTAGAGCACAAGTGCTACGAAGACCAGCTGAGGCAGCTGGGGTTGTTTAGCCTGGAGAAGAGGAGGCTGAGAGGAGACTTCATCACTCTCTTCAGCTGCCTCAAGGGAGGTTGGAGCATGGAGGGAGGGGAAAAGCCTCTTCTCCTTGGTGGCATATGACAGGACAAGAGGAAATGGATGCAAGCTAAGCCAGGAAAGGTTTAGGCCAGACATTAGGAAACATTTTTTTCTCTGAAACGGTTGTCAGACATTGGAGTAGTCTTCCCAGGGCAGTGAGGGAGTCACTAATCCTGGAGGTATTTCAATGGAATGTAGACCTGGTCCTTAGGGTCATGGCTTAGTGGTGAACTTACAGTGTCAGTCAAAGGTTGGACTGGATGATCTTGAAGGTCTTTTCCAACCAAAGACAGTCTGTGATTCTGTGATTCTTTTTTACCTTTACATTAACCTTAAAATTGAAGGGAAAAATATCAAAAATGTTTCTAGGATTTTTTTAAAATTAGTTTATACTAGATCTCTCCTCATAAAATAAAAGCCTCTGACTTTGCTTTTATTTGTATTTCATCCTTAATGCTTCCTGGAAAAAGGTGACTTAAAGATGAAGCAGCAAATCTGAGAACTGTACAGCTCCTCTTCTCCTTAGGTTGCTTTAGGTCTATCAATCTTTCTTTAAAGATAGATACACTTCACTGCCTTTTGCTGTAGAGTGACCTCTTCTCTGAACTGCCAACTTGCTGTACAGCCACCATCTTCAGCTTTGTAGCTTCTCCAAGACAAAAAATTCCATTAAGAAATTATGTGTATTAAAGATCAGATCAATCTCTTAACAGCCAATGGCATTTCAGCTAATTTTTGAGAGTGCTTGAGTCATCTTTCAGAACTATTGCACTATTTGCATGTAGCATGTATGTAGGTTTATCTTTTGGACTGCCACAAAACCTGTAATTTGTTTCCTGTATGAGTCAGAGAACAAAAGAAATGTCTTAAATTCCATTCCTCTCTCCATACAATGGATCTAAATTATCAAGATATTTCTAAATAACAATCATCATAAATAATTTATTTTTCACAGCTGTTGCAGTCTTATAAATGGTTCTGTTTGTAGTCACAGAAATCTTTACTGATGCCTCCAAGATATACATGTGCTTTTAACAATTAGCATAACAGATCAGAAACCAAGCTAATCATCAAGTGTAGTTCCCTCTCCTGGCCTTTCCTATGCAGCCTTTCAACAGCCACTTTTCACTTCCTAGTGTTTAAATCTTGTACACATTTAATATTTGTAAAAAACTTCACTTCTAATACTAGGGGATATTTGTCAAGTCCTATTGACTTTGATGACGATTTGACACATTTCAGCTGTTCAGTCTCAGCAATACATATTTCTCTCTATCATCTCCATGGCAAGAGTTAGTTAATTAAAAAGAATATATATATATATATATATATATGCTTTATTTTATCATTATTTAAGAGATAACATAAACACTAGTACCATTCCAGAATTAACCCCCTTATTTTCTTTGTTTTTACAAATGTAACCCTGAATATTTTCTTGTCTAGAGAAAAAAAATATATTCTTTGTTCTTATAATCATAAATGTAAAACTCTTTTATGCAATATGTTGAATGACATATACAAGCTCATTTATCTATGAACTTGCAGCAAACAGTGAAAAGGTTATGCTTCTATAATTTTGCAGAGTTATCAAAAGGGTCTCACATTTTCCTTGTGCTGTTTTCTAAAAAAGTAAAAATATTGCTTGCAATCACTAAACATGTTCTGGTATATGACTTATTCACTGTATGTATGTGTATACAGCTAAGTTTTATATGAAAAGTGAAAATCTTTTTGAATATATAGGTATAATTTTAAAATTCCATTTTTTTATACTTAACTTGTTGAAACAAAAATAGCTCTTATTCTATCCATGAAGGAGATTAGATCACATAGTTTTCATTATAGACCTGCTCAACCTTGTCCTAAACATGCAGTGTAAATCAATCAGGAGGCTTTCAGCTAGAAAGTTTTATTTCAACTATAATGTAATTTGCATGAGAACAATTTTTTATATCATTTAATCAATCCCCGTGTCTGCTATGGCTGGTGCAGCTGGTGCAGTTTCTTTCGAATTTTACTTATTTTGGGAAATTACTTGGTCATTTAACTCCTTCAGTCTTTTGCTGGATATTTTCTCTATTAAAAATGATAATTAAATGCAGAAGACCATCTTGATCAAGTAGTCCATTACAAAGAAATGCCATGAATACTGGTTATGTCTTCAGACTGACAATACAGTGAATATTAATGAATTTTAGCAACAGAGACTGAAGATGAAATGCCAAGTAATGCTAATTGTGGACTCTACAGTAAGTGTAACATCAGCAGCTGCAGATGGGATTGAAATGGTCCTATCCACTCAGATGTCCCTGAGCAGCCGCTCAGCTATTTTATTTTAGCAGTCAAGCTCCTAGCAAGACAAGTGCTGTGAGCTGGGTTACAAGAAGGTCCTCCTTTCTTCATCTTTTTCTGCCTTTTATTATTGTTTCATCTGCAGGCAGATGTTCAGGTGTGGCAGCCTTCCATTTCCTCCACATATATGTAACTAATGCTATCGTTCATTACTTCTATCTGGGTAGAAGAAAAGACCTTACAAGAATTTTAAAGCAACGACCTGAAAACATGATTATTTTCATTCATTCCATCTGAATGAGGCCTAAGTCTAAGTAAGAAATCTGTTTTCCAAAGCTCTGATTGTAGCAGTGGCAAGAGAAAAATGGTTTTAGGGGACGACTCAGATCCTGGTGGGCTGAATAGCTCTTTATAAATGTCTTTCATCAACGTCTGTTTGCCTAGAGACACCGTTAAATGTTAAAAGACTTTTTTTTTATTTTTTTCATTTTCCCCTAAATTGTACAGTAAAGAAAAAAAAAAAAGTCTGAACTTTGATCTCAAACACTGTGAACTGTAAAGGCTAAATCCAGCTAGCTAGAGACAGCCCAGGATAAATCTAAATCTGCAATAGGTATCTCTATCCTCCCTTGACCTTTCTGTAAATGAATAACCTCTCTCTGTTTTTTTTTTTTTACATGAAAAAACAGCTTAAGCTTAGCCGCAAAAGATTATTTGAACTGCTGGTTCTTTCCTAAAACAGAAGAATTAAAGGTTTATTTTGTTCTTACCGAATAAACTTCCTAACATCAAATCATCAGAATCTCAATTCTGGTGGCAGTAGATTCATTATCCAAAATCAATGGTAGATGTCCTCAAGTTTCTGTCTCATTCAGTCTCTTTCTAGAGGCCACTGATTTCAAGCTTATTATTCCATATGCGAAAATATAGAAGATCTGCTTTTTATCTCACTTTTAAAGACTGAAGATTAATAATTTTCAGTATTTTAATTGGGTATACACGACTAGAGCTAGCTGATTAAAATGTTTCTTCAGGGTTTTCTTGAACATTCATATTAAATAAATTTTTCTATTATTTTAACTTGGTATTTCAAAATGCTTAACTAATTTATCTAATGTTAATTTGAGATGCCCAGTAGCATGCAAACTAACTGGAAAGTACATTTTTAATGCTGGGTAAAACATTTCTTTTGCCTATCATATATATGGTAACACTTTAATAAAAAGGAAGGGTAGAGATGAAATATGAAAGGAAGAGGTTCTTTTAAAAAAGAATAAAAGAACCCATTGAAACTGGGAAACAAACTGAAACGAGTACTGGAAATGTACTGCTCATGTGGGGTGGAAGAAAGCAAGGTCTAAAGTGGGAGATAATATAAGACCAGAGACTTTCTTCAGACAGCTTTTGCTATTCACTGACTCCCTCTAAATTTAGTTCTGATTTTTAGCAATGGGCAGTCAACATGTTCTGAGCTAATGTTCTTTTCTTGACTTGTCAGTTAGTCAATAATTTCTTGATTTTAAATGCTTTCCAAATTGGTACATGTAGTAATGTAGATGAAAGTTAATTGAGATGAGATGTCATTCACATTAATTTTCTAGCTTCTCCTTTGCCTTAATAAAAGGGGGGAAAAATTAAACGGACAAAACCAAGGACAAGTGAATTTAAATGTGCTGTTTTGAGGCTAACGTATGATATTTAGCCTTGTGTAGTGCAGGGATGGATATAACATAAAGTACATTTTTCCAAGTCATTTTGTCAAAAACATCTGAGTGGGGCATGGTCTATCCTCTCACTTTGTGACATGCAAGTCCAAAAAGGAAGTATTTTTCATTAGGGTACTTCTGGAAACGGGAAGAGAGAACACAGTTCAAAAAAGCTTTGTTAATAATAAAAACCAAGGAAGCGATGTCTAAGCGTGCAGAGATGGGGTTTGTAAAGCCAAAGCCCATCAGGACTTGAATCTGCTGAGAGGTGTGAAAGTCAATCAGAAGGAGTCCCAAAGATACATCACCAGATGCTGAAGAGAGAATGGGAGCTGGTGCTACACAATATGGAGAAAGCATAACTACTCAATGCCTCCTCTGCTTCAGCCTGTGTATTGTGAGTCTGGCCTTCAGGAATCAAGTAGATTTAAAATAAGTATGTTTGTCATGTACAGTCATAACCTGTGTCAACAGAAAGTTGTATGTAAAGTTAGTATGTGTGTTTGTCAAATGAGAATTAATTGAGATATTTAATACATGCTTATGTGTTTTGTATATACTTGTCTCTGAGAACATTTTTTTTTTAAGTAAAAACACTCTTTAATTCACACATAAATACTTCATGACCAGACAGAGCAAATTCATGAAAATTCAGATGATGTGAAGTGGACTGGAGGGATACTAGAGTATTTTTGAAAAGTAAATGTCCTGGATACTCAAATCCAGAGAAGAGAAGATGCTTGTTACTAATATGTCCTTCCTTTCCCTTTCAGCTTTCATGTTTTCACAGAAGCGGAGGAAGATACAGAAAGAAAATGGATATTTTTAATTCCACACATATACAATTGGGCACAGATTCATCATATTTTGGCATCCAGCTTACACGTTTAAATTAGGATTGTCACTGTCCATCTTCTTTCCACATTCGGTGGGGCATAGTGAACTCTAGAGATCTGATTCACACTGCCCATTTATCTCCTTTCTGTCCACACAACACTTTTAAAATCATAATTCTCATCAAGTTTCCTGTAGTTGGGAAATGTGCAACCAGGCTTAGCTGCCTGTAACTCAATTAAGAGCTGTTCTCAATACTGATAGAGTTTTTCAGTTGGTTTTTCTTTTAGTGACATTCTTACCTCATATATATATAAGCACATAAACATTGCACTGGCCACCAGCTAGCAAGGTTCCTTTTAGACAGCTGACTGCAAGAAAATCTCACTGTCTGAGAAATTAACATATAAGAAAAGTAAAAAACAGGAGCAAGGCCAGCAGCCAGCCAGTCACTAGAAAATTAACTGAACCAGTGTAGAGAGGCTCTAGTAGATGAGCCTGTGCACTGGATTAATAACCTGTGAGTGTTAGTAGCTCTCCAGATGCTGTTGCCTAAATGACAGCAACTTTTGTAAAAATCACCTGAGTCTTCAACAGCTTCCATCATCCTTTCAGATTGATTTGTAGTCTAAAATGATCAAGGTCCTTTAAAGGTTCTTTATAGGAATGTAAAGTGCATCTGAGTTCTCAGACTAGGTCAGTGCCCTCAATTGTGGAAGTTCGATGGGAAGTTAAGAAAAGATGTTGGGTCATTGTCACCTTGTGTAGCAAGAAAATTGAATCTTTGCCACTGAGAAGGAATAAAAGTACTGGTGATGTCATTAGACCTCCTAATATAGCCATAAATATGTTATCTATTTAACTGCAAGAGAGGAATTGCAAGACAAAATTGTAGAACTATTCTAGCATTAATATTGCCTTGTACTGCCCACCATATTGATTCAATTTTATATTATTGTTCTGTTAACTAGACCCCAGATCACAGATATGATTACTAAATTAAGTATCTCTAAATGCTAGCTTCACACCTATCATCTTAAACTCATATGTAGTAAATCGCTGCATCATTTGTTGGTCTTGAACCCATTGCATAAACCATTTACTTCTGCATCTCTGAAAAAAACTTTCTGGTAGGAAGAAATAGGGAAGTAACCCATGCGTATTAAGTACCTTCCTTTACATCCCAATATTACATACAAACTTCAGGAAACCTGGTGATGCAAGAGTTAATGAATTTAATTTCCTTTACCCTCTAATATGTAATTCAGTTTTGCCTCTTTCATCTTAAATCATTCTACATTCTCATATCAGATATTACAGTAGTTTACAAGAACCAACATGCCTACACTGAAACTACTGCATTTTCCTCTCATCTTTTTGCATAGTCTTCTGCATGTAGCTTCATTTTGCATAAAATTTTTCTGTTTAACCTACTTAGATATGCAAATAACTTTATAAAAATGTGAAAACCCATTTCAAATAATAGTTCCTAAAAATATTTTAGTACTACCCCCTTAACTTGACACATTTCTGAAAATCATACAATGTGTATCTAGCTTTAGTGCTTTCTATTTATGACACCTGTATCTATACAGATATCAGGCATTCTGCATGGTAGAAGCACATCTCTATCCATAAATCTTTAACCTTTTCTTTGGCCTCTTCATGCTCTCACTAGCATATCAAGTACTTTGATGTGAATTTGCTGGTCTGATTAGAAAATCTTAAAATAGGAATGATTTAACCATCCTCCAAACTGACTTTTGTAATACAAATAAAATGTGTCAAAATCTTAGATGAAAGGTCTAATTATACATTAAGACATCCTTAATAAGTACAGTCTATTTGTTTTCCTATGTCAGCCAAGATTTCTTAATATGATATCAATTTTTGGTTTCTAGGGTCCTCTTCTTTGTGAAATGTATAGGATTATTTATCAGTCTTGACCTAGGTGAAATTTGTTATTGTGATCAACTGATTCCTTTCTCAGTTATATAAATACATAATTCATGGATTTTGTTTGTATGATATGAGTCTACACCAGTCATATGTAGAGAAATGTATGATGTAACAGCCACATTAAATTTGAGGGTCTGTCATAGATTGCTCCATCTTGGTGTTTAAAGAACCCCCTTGTACTGTATTTTTATATCAATGCCAGCCAAAATGGTTCTTGTATTAGTCAAGAGGGCAATAGGCCCAATAGTGTTCTTATTTCAATAGCAAATCCAGTGGGCTGAGACAATCTGACACTTTCCAATCTTGCTGACTGGACCAGCAAGTTAAAACAATTGGTACCCTTTAGTACCAAATACAGCGATTAGGGACAAATAGGGACTCCCTAACCATACCTGTAACTCCAGTTGCCTGGGAAACATACCTGAACCCCACTCCCCCGTGATCCGATCAAAAGGCCACTCTGAATGTTGCCAAAGATGACCTAATTCAAATTCTGGTCATCGATTTGTGACCCTATAAATATTGATCCTGAAATGAGGTCCTGTGGAGCTCTCCAGGCCTGCAGAAAGTTGCTGCTCTGGCTCACAGTAGAAGTTGGTCTATCCAACAGGAAAGAGTAAGAAGTCCCCTACATCTTATATATGCAGCAAATAGATAAAATAGTAGTAGCCTACTATAATTTGATCTTGTGAGAGAATAGGTAGTATATTTCATAGAACCTTCTATTCATGCAGTCAGTGAAGCTAGGTACCAAAATTCAACACATTAACCTCTATGTCTGTGTGCCTATGCATGCAATTTAGTTTTGAAAGTTTGTTAAAACTTTGTTACAACTTTGTTACAACCATTGACTTGAATATAACAAATTGTTGATTATCAATCGATTAAGTATTGCTAGAAAATCATATAAATTGATTTTGTGATTTTTTAATAATGTCAAGTGACCTCAATTTGCTGCTGTTCCAAATGACACCAGACCCATAGTTATATATTAAAGCACCACGCTAAAATCCCTACAACAAATCACTAGTCGTAAGCTGTTGATCAAGTTTGGGATCCAGATGCACCTGGACTCCTCTTTAGAAGGAGTTTAGGAAGCAAGGGGTCCACTCTGAACCTTGTGACTCAACAGGAGGGTCTTCTTCATTCTTTTCCCTCTACAACCCAATCCTCATCCAATCTTCTCTATCTCTATATAAAATATTTCCTCTGATCCCTGTGTAAGTCACTCCCCTACAATTCCAACCCTTAGACATTCCTTCCACATAGTAAGTAATAGAATGATTCTTCCCATTTAATGATTTTAAATCACACTTTGATAAATCAATATTAAAATAAACTTTTCCTCATACCTTTGTCTCTGGTTCTCCAAGTGACCTTAAGACCTTCCACTGATATCCATGACATACATAAGCAATAAATGAAGTGAAAACATGAAATAGTCTTTTTAAGGTACAATAGTGTTGCTTTTTTTTGTAAAATGTGACGGTTTGGAGAGAAGGAGTAAAAACCCCATACTTATGGCATATCTGGTGTTCATCTCTCTTTTTTAAACCATGTTACAAAAAAGGTAACAGGCCGTAAGCATCAGCACAGTAGCCATCCGCTCATTTTGTACATGCTTATTAAAGTAGAAAGAGAAAAAGTCTTATCTCCTCATGAGTTAATGATCTAATAAACAGAAAAACAAAATGAGTAATAGTGGAGCTAGCTAGAATCAAGACTATTGTCCAAGTGTTCAGAGTCCCATCCTATGTCTCTCTCATGTGGATTAGGGATCATGGAAAGAGACAGTACAGTATTTCTGTCTCTAAAATACCAGTATGAACAGAGCTGTTCTTTCATTTCTGATGGAGTCTGTTTTTAAAGAGAAATATGCTCCAGCTAGAGTGCGATTTCTCAGAACTGCCAACTGTCTAAATATATGACCGAGACTTTTTGTAATAGTTTTATCTTGTGATTCCCTGTTGCAGGGATTTATTGACTAACATAAATTCTGTTATGTAATTACCGTGCTACCAAAACGCACTACATCCGTCTTTGTCTCTTTTGTTGGAGCTGTTCCATTTTAAATAAATAAATATTCACTGAGCCAGAACAAATGAGTGATTGCCTCTATACACCAGTGATTAAGATACTTGCTTGGGAAATATATGTCAGATTGAAGCTGTGGCTCCAATTGTTACTGATACAAAGTGGTACAGCTCCAGCCTGTCTTTTAACTTTCAGCAGCTTAGGTAGGTTGCATGTCACTTACATTTGACTTGAATCACAGGTCTAAATCAGGCTAATAAGGAATAAGCTGATATTATGTGTCTCATAACCCAGGGACATTTGGACATACTGGGAAAGAAGGATGAGTCACTTCTTTCCTACTACATTAATTGAAGAAATATATGTGCCAGCAAATCATCCAAATATAAAGAAACATAAGGAAATGGAGCAAAAAGATCATGGAGCAGAACTTCCTGAAGGCTCTGCTAAGGCATATTGAAAATGTGGAGATGGTTGGTGACAACCAACACAGCTTCACAAAGGGCACACCATGATTGCTAAATTTGATATCTTTTTACAATGGGGTCACAGTGTTGGTGGACAAGGGGAGGGCAACTGATGTTATCTACCTGGACTTGTGCAAAGTGTTTGACACTGTCCCATATGAAAGATATGGATTGGATGTAGGGATGACTCAGTGTTTAATCCATTGTCTGGATGGTTGTACTCAAAGAGCTGTGGTAAATATCTCAATGTCCAAATGGAGGCCAGTGACTAGTGGCATTCCTCAAGGTTCAGTTCTGGGACAGGTGGTGTTTATTATCTTTGCTAGAAACAGGAACAGTAGAATTGAGTGCAATTTCAGCAAGTTTCCTGACAACAGCAAGTGGTGTTTGGTGTGGTTGACACACAAGAGGGAAGGGAGGCCATCCAGAGGGACCTTGACAGGCCTGAAAATTGGGCCCCTGCCAGCCTCATGAAGTTCAATAAGGTCAAGTGCGAAGTTCTGCAAAAGTGCACTTTTTTTTGAGCCTTAGAAATCAGTCTTCAATCTCCCATCTCTCTCACTTAAGAAAACTATCTTCTCAAGATAACATTTGTCTTATATGCTTACTGTGTCTGACTAGAACAGATACTTAATAATCTACAGCTTTTATTGTAATTAATGAGACATACTATAATATAAGGTTTTTTGAAAGCAAAATGTTGCTGTACACTTTTTTATTCCAGTTCAGTGGGAGCCTTTTAAAAAATAAACCAAAAACCTCCAAGTAGCAGCTCCTCAAATAAGAACATCCCAACACACATTTGAAAGACAATGGGACAATTTTTGATCTTTGAAGATTCTCAATATATAGCACAATGAGTTGTCCACATCATTTTTCAAGATCATAGAATCATACATTTTTCAGTGTTGTAGGCACCTTTAAGATCATCCAGTTCCAACCCCCTGCCATGGACAGGGACACCTTCCACTAGATCAGGTTGCTCAGAGCCCCGTCCAGCCTGGCTTTAAAACCTTCCAGGGTTGGGGCTTCCACCACCTCTCTGGGCAACCTAGTCCAGTATTTCATCACCCTTATGATAAAGAACACCCTCCTAATATTTAATCTAAATCTACCCTCTGCTAGTTTGAATCCATTCCCCTGAGTCCTATCACTACCTGACATCTTAAAAAGTCCCTTACCAGCTTTCTTGTAGGCCCAATGATGTCAAAAGAAAGTTAAATAGTTAGAGAGAAAGTTAAAGTCAACATATGAGGTTGATGAGCATTCTGCACAAGGGCATAATTCTTAATCGTTTTAGGAAAGACAAAGATAAAGCAAGAGAATAGGAGTAGAAAAGTTAAGAGAGGTAGAGAATAGAAAATCATTGGTCCTGGACCCAGTGTTGTGCCAGCCAACGGGGCAGGATTGGTGTCAGTGAAAGTCCCAAATTCCACCTATCCAGTCCCTCATTTTATAGGCCTGTTTAGCTTAGTGTGATTGAGATATATTAGAGTGAACCACCTGAGCAGATCTCTGCCCACTTTGCTCCTGAATCCTTATCTCTATTGTATTCAGGCCCTAGGCCATATGCAGACCCTTATCTGTCTCCTTCCTCTCCAGCAATCCCTTTGGAAGTGCTATTGAGGATTTGTTCTGGGGTTTGTAAAGCTGACTTGGAACCCACTCCCTGCAGAACAGTCTGAGGTCTGAGGATCATGTAGAGTGGGATCCTCCATCCAGTCCCTAACAATAGGTAGGGATTTAGGCAGGCAGTTTTGGTTGGCTGGGGGTTTGTTGGTGTGAGGGTTTTTAAAATTTGTTTGCTTTTGACCACTTTGCAAAGTTAAAGACGAAGATAAAAACAAAAGATTATGTTCTTTACTGGTGGTGCTTACATTGGTGTGGTAGTGATATCTATAAAAAAACAGCAGCAACAACAAAATAAATTGACAGTGTACTTCAGCACTCCTTCTCCAGCCCAAACTAATCCTTCCTTCCTGAAGGATTCAGGAAGATTCTAGGCTTTTATTTATTTTTTTTTAGGCAAGAAAAAACAAAGCTCAGCAAAACCCTGCCATAAAAATGTTTTTTTATTTTTCCAGCATGGAACAACTTATTTTCTTCAACAGAACAAATATGCTTGTTTGAGGCCTGGAACAGACAATGCTGTCTGGATCAGTTACAGGTATCTGATCTCTTTAGTTCACTGCTAGAAACAGGTGCGTTACACTCCTGGATTTCTAATGTGCTACAGGTCTCTGTAATCCCTAAAAGCTTCAGAAATAGCAACTTGTATCTGTCATACTGCTGGGACTACCTGTCTCTCAAACCAGAATCTACCTCTCTAAATGACAATGGTACAGTTCTTTGTCTGAGGCTGTCCAAAATTGTGCCACCTCTTGGTCTGCTTTCTAAAAACTGCTACGAAAAGGATTATAAACTTTCACATTCTCCAGAGTGATTTTTCAAATTTTGGTCATATTTAGATATAATTTCTGTGTTGAACTTGTCAGCCACAGAAGACCATTTCAGAAGTCACTAATAAGACTTGTAAAGAGATTTTTTTGTGGAAATTAACTGTTTCCAAGTAAACAACATCCATGAAGGAAAATGTATCTATAGAATAAAAATATTACACTTTTTTTTTCTCAAAAAGTCCTTGGTTTGCAAATCACTGAAGTGTACTGGAAGCAGACTGGGGAAGAAAATATTACCCTTCCTCTCTTTGAGAATCATAGAATGGTTTTCGTTGAAAGGACCTTGTCCTGGTTTGGGCCAGGATAAAGGTGATTTTCTGTCTTTTGCTTTCATCTAAGTCTCTTGTAAGTAGTTGCACTTGCTGAAATTAACAGCAAGTTTCTCAGTCAGTGTCTGCTTCTAGGACTGATAACACTTGATGTTTATAGTTACTGCTAGAGACTGGTGTGCAGAGCCAAGGACACTGCTCAGCTCTGAGGAACATTTTACCCTCCAGAAGGAAGAAAGAGGTCCCACCTGCAGCCCTCCTTTGGGGAGGAACAGACAAGATAGATGCCAGAACTGACCAAACAGAGTATTCCATCCCATATTCTTCATACTCAGTATAAATCTGAGGCATCACGAGGGCCAAGCCATGCTTCCAGCTTCCGGCTGCCTGCCCTTCCTGCCTTTCCTGCTTCCCTTTCTTCACCCATTCCCTGTTTCCTTCGGCATCCTGGGAGGATTCTGTCCGTTCGTCTGCCTGTGGTCCTGATCCGTGCCAGCCCATATCTGTGTGTTCCTGCCTCCAGCTCCTGACTGCTGCCGACTCCAGGAGTCCAGCCTGGACTTTCCCAGGGCTGCCCTGCAACCTCAGTGGTGACGTGAGAGTTATTGGGGGGAGAGGGAGGAGGAACATGGTATCAATTTTCCTGTATATTTGTATATATTTAGTAATTTTTCCTATTTATCATTACTGTTTCATTAAAGTTGTGTAGTTTAGTTTCCAACCCATAAGTCTCTCTCCCTTATTCTCTCTCCTTTCCTTATCAGGGAGGAGAGAGAGATTATTAGAGAGCGTCTGCTACTCGGTTTAATTGCCGGGCCAGTGTTAAAGCGTGTACTACACAGACAGAGACACCTCCCACTAGACCAGGTTGATCAAAGTCCCGTCCAATCTGACCTTGAACAGTTCCAGGGACAGAGGATCCGATACTTCCCTGGGCTGACTGTTCCAGTTTCTCACCACCCTCACAGGAAATAATTTCTTCCTCATATCATTTCTAAATCTACCCTCTTTCACTTTAAAGCCACTTCCTCGATCTTGTGAGAAGGACCTCTCCAGCTTTCCTGTAGACCCTCTTCAGACACTAGAAATCTGCCGTAAGGTCTCCTCAGAGCTTTTTCTTCTCCAGGCTGAATTAGCCATACTCTCTTCCTGTCTTCACAGGGTAGATGCTCCAGCCCTCTGATCATTTTTGTGGCCTCCCTCCAGACCCACTGAAACATCTCCATGTCCTTCTTGTGTTGGTGCTCCAGAACTGTACACAGTTCTCCAGGTGGGGTCTCATGAGGGGCAGAATCATCTCCCTCAGCCTTCTAGTCATGTTTCTGTTGATGCAGTCCAGGATACAGTTGGCTTTCTGGGCTGCAAGTGCACATTGCTGGATCATGTTGGGTTTTTTATTAACCCCCAACCCAGATATAGGACTTTCCACTTGTCCTTACTGAACTGGATGCAGTTTGTACAGGTCTGACTCTCAAGACTGTCCATGTTCCTCTGGATGGCATTCCTTCCAGTGTGATGACCAAAGCACACAGATGGTTGCTGTCAGCAAACTTCTAGAGTGCGTGCAGTTCCACTCTCCATGTTGGCAGCAAAGATGTTAAATAGCACCAGTCCCACTACAGACCCTTGAGGAATGCCACTCTTTCACAGTCATCCAATGTCAGTCACTGTCAGAGACAAGACAGTGTAGTCTACACAGAGACTGTGTAGTCTTTTTGTTCCAATTTTGTACTGACATTTTTATGTTTTCCAATCTGTATGCTTGCGGAGGAAGAAGCAGAGCTATTGAAGTCTCTTCCAGAAAACATATTGCTTTTGGGGATTGAAAGTCAACCTCACATGTTAAGATTCAGGTGACACTTCAAAGATCAGAACCCTGTCCTTAAGATAATTTTAAAAAATAGAAAGTTTAAATGAAATAAACAGTAATTACTTCTGTCAATAACTAATATTAAAACACTTTCAGTATCTACTATCAATTAACAGTAGATAGCTATATTTAATGGTCAAATTAAATGAGTGCTGGGTGTATAAGCTCCTCTTAGGGCTAGTGCAAAGCTATGGAATTCACCTGCAGATGAGGTGTCCTTATTATCCCACATGGCTTCCAGCTACTCTTACAGAAGCACAGGTCACCTATCTCCTTTCTGTCCTGTCTGCTAGATCTATGTGAATATGTTAGTCTAGAAATATTTGAAATTATACTGCACACTCAGTTCCAGGAAAATGCTTCAATATACCAAATTAAAAATAGATTCTGAAGAATTATGTAGGAAGCTATATATAGATGAGTAATTTTTTGTTGACATTAAGAGATCTTGAAACACCTGGAAGGCTCTTGAATTAAAATATAAAGCTGAAAACTTTTAGTGATTTGGGCACTATTAGTTACTTAAACATGGAAAACTAGTGGAATTTGAAACTTCTAAAGTTACTCAAGACATGTCCAGAAGATAGGAGTATAGGACAAAGAACTTATTTGAAACTTGCATCTTTTGGCAATGGCAGATGGAACCCAAGTGGAATACACTAAAGACCCCAAAAGAGCACTAGACCATTAAAAAATCTGATCATTAACAAAGAAAGTTTTAAGTGAGATGCAGGTAACTTTTGCACAGAAAAAAACCTCTGGGACAATTAAGTAGATGAACATTTAAATGGATTCACCAGGTAAATGTGCTACTACTGTTATTATTTTAAAACCTTCTGGTGCATATACCAAATAACATTACTTGGCAATTTTACAATTTTATCAATGGAAGATGGATAGCAAATGTAAAAAAAAAAAAAAAAAAAAAAAAGGCTAGCGGCTAGCTAGCCTCTCAAAAGAGGCTAGCAAATGTATAAAAAAAAGTATGAAAAAAAAAAGTAAAAAAAAAAAGCCATAAAAAATTCTTGATGATAGTGGGACATATGAAAGAAGCATAGATATTGAGAGAGAAATGAAAAATCCTAAGGATTTTTTGTCCAAATGTGCTTTTATGTGGATATATACCTGGCAAAGACAATGAAGAGATACTGTAATGGTCAAAGATAAAGACAAGTCTTACAAAAGTCTACAAGTAGCTTTGTAGCTTTTCTCTCTGTTAGATAAAGTAGAGGAATAAACACGAGAGATAAAAAATTAACACCATAATCCAGAGAATAGCATAAACACACTGGCAAATGGTTACAGATTGTCAAAGAAGAAACTTTATCTGGAAATTAGGTGTGTTTTGCCCATGAACCTGAGTTTCCAAAATTAGTCTGTAATAGGATGGATAGTGGAAATGTGTGACAATACAACAAAATTCAGAGTGCAAAAGGAAAATATTCTTTGTTCTCATAATGGGATAGACTACTGCCTGGAGGTCACAACTGATAAACTGAGAAGCTCATTTATAGCCATACTACTCTTTATAACATTATTCTGTGTTAAATCTCAGTAGATTAGTGAGAATACTCAAAAATAAATTTCAAAGAATATTTTATCTGTAAATTGTTGGGCAATACCGACAAAAAGATATGACACCTAGGGTAAAACTAATGTAGGATTTAGGTACTGTTCTCACCTTTTCAGGTTCCTAGAGACCTGCTCATAATAATACTTTCTCTTAAACACAAATAAGCTCTTCAGCAGAATAGTACACACATCACTGCATATTATGGGAAGCTTGGGGTTCAAACAGCTCTTCTTCAGATAAGGTTTCAAATCTCTCTGCAGGGAATGCTAATGAACCAAAAAAAGGAAAGGGGACAGATTTGACCCTGACTACTATCATCACCTGTCTGTGAAGGAAAAAAACCCACTACTTTGTTTCTTTACTAAATGATACAAATGGATGTCTTCTAGTTTTCAAATTAGGACAGAGAAAAGAACAGCTTAACAGAAAAAAAAAAAAAAAAAGAACAAGAGCTTCAGGACATACTGAGATTCTTATTCTTCTTCTGATAAAAAAAAAACCCTGTAGATTTCACTCAATTCCATTTCAAGTCCCAGATCATTATCAGGCATTGCTGTGTTGAGAAGTATTAAATACAAAAATATTTCAGCAAATGGGACCTTGTATTTCTATTTTGCTCACGGAAAGGAAAAAAAAAGAGACAATTCCATTATTAATTTCTCTTTCTTAAACCAGCGTGATGTAATTTTCAACAAAGTATTTTGATTTTTCTTATTTGCATGACCACATAACAAAGATCTATAATTTCAGTCAGATTGGGAGGATGGATCTTTCTGAGGAAAGAAGGTGAAATAGTACAAACTTCTATAACCTTACACTGAAGCCAGATTTACAAATTTATGCTTTAGTTCTTATAGGTAGAATATGTACAGCTGATTTCAACACCCCCATAGAACAAAAGATGGGGCCAGTTCTCTTTAATATCTTTATCAATGATCTAGATGAGGGCATCAAGCACACCATCAGTAAATTTGCAAATGACACCAATATGAGTGGGAGTATTGGTCTGCCTGAGTGTAGGAAGGCTCTATGAAAGGATCTGGACAGGCTGGATCAAGGGGCAGAGGTTCATTGTATGAGATTCAACAGAGACAAGTGCCAGATCTTGCACTTGGGCCACAACAATGCCATGGAACGCTTGGCTTGACCGAGTAGAAAAGGACCTAGGGATGCTGGCCAGCAGGTGGCTGGATATGAGCCAAAGTGGCCAAGAAGACCAGCAGCAACGGGGCTTTCATCAGGAATAGTGTGGCCAGCAGGGCTAGGGAAGTGATTCTAAAGAATCAAGAAGGACATTGAGGTCCAAAGAAGAGCAAAAAAGCTGGTGAAGGGTCTAGAGCACAAGTGGTACAAGGAGCATCTCAGTGATCTGCAGTTATTTAGCCTGGAGAAAAAGAGTCTGAGGGGAGATGTTATCACTCACTGAAAGGAGGTTTTAATGAGGTGGGTGGTGGTCTCTTCCAGGTAACAAGTGATAGCAACATTTTCAAGCTTTAAACAATCCCATTTATAAACCCAGAGAAAAATAATTCTATAAGTACTGCTGGAAGAAAATAAAAAAAGAAAAAGAAAAAAAAAATCCCAATATACATTTCAGCATGTGTTTTTAAATCCTCTGACTGAAACTCACAATCCTTTTACCAGCTTAGAACACTGATAGTAATTCTATTACCGCTGCAATAGCCATCCCTCTCTAATTCTCTAGACACAATTACTGTGCACCATGCAAGATGAATACAAATTAACAGAAGCAAAAACACTGTAGAAAAGAGAAAATCAGTGTGAGCTGAAATGTTCCTGCAGGGGATGCTCTTGCACTCTCCAGTTCATCTGCATGAGCTTCAAGAAGCTAAAAAAAAAAAGAGGGGGAAATAAAAACAGACAAGAAAAAAGAAAAAAAAAATACCTAAAATATCAAGCAGTATTCTGCATATAATTTTTTTCTCTTAGTAATTCATACAGATACAATTAAAATTTTAATTAACACTGTTATATAGGATTTACTTTTTTCATTGAGCATAGCTATTCAGTACTCTAAAGAAATCCCTCATTGCTTATATTTAGAGAAAAAATCTTCTGTGTTTCTCTTTTTAGTAAGTAAATGTTTCTGTTTAAATTTATGTAAATCATAGGGAAAAACATTTTAGTATAATATTTTTCCCTTAAATAGAATTCCTGATTTCTGCTAGCTTTGAAAAAAACAAAAACAAAACCAAAAACATAAACAAAAAAAACCCAAACCAAGCACTGTAAGCTACTTTTAGCTCTGGGCATACAAGAAAAAAGGGTGAAAACAAAACTAACCGCCAGGTTAAGCCTTGATAATATTTTTTGCATAATGCTAGGAAAGGCTGAAGACTATAGTTGTATACAGTTTACCACTACCTATTCTAGAAGCATGTTTCACAGTGACAACCTATTTTATTTTCCACATTACAATGTTGGTCAACTTAATGTTTCAGTTTTGTTTAAACAACCTGCTTTGTAGAATCTGAGTAGTACAATTTTTAAGTTCACCTATTTTACCTTATTCCTCACATAGTCTTCTTAATGGAAACTATCTTCCAGTTTACTTATCTTCTGTAATGTATAAATCCTTATGTCCCGCCATCCTTCAAAACTCTAAGAGCACCTCCCCTTCTCAATACAATGCAGACCTGTCTTTTGATACAGAGAAACTTTCTTTTCTGTCACAAATAGAAAAGTAAAAGACATGGTTTTTAGTAAGAACTTTACTATTAAAAATCATTATTCATTGAAAGTAACAGACGTAGGACAGGAAACAAACTGCTCAACTTATGTACTAAATTGGAGTTCTATTTTCATTTCTATTGAGGCAAGTACCCAAGCCTGGAGGATGAAATCTTCTTATGGAGCCTCTAAAAGGCACCTACTGGCTTGCACCTCAATCAGTGATTTAGGCTTTTAGTTCAGGAGGGTCACTTTCTAAAGTGCTTTATTTTATTTGCAGGCCGTATGCCCACATTAAATAAACTACTCTGCCCTTATGAACCTAAGCAATACATTTTTCTCTCATTATAAGAGTGCAGGACCTATCTGGAGATCTGCCACGCTTATGCCCCAGGTCTACATCCCTACACCATGCTCTTATCTGACATTCTAGTTTGATTCTCTATTTATCAATTGTTTCTCTTAAACTTAAGAAATACAGTAATCTTCTGATTCACCACATTAAACTCATCTGCTTCTCAAGGTTTTCAGGACATCTGGTAGATGACAGTTTTCCTATTTTTCTTCAAGGATTTATTCCTAGGGAGGGAGGGAGTGATGGAGAGATGGAGAGGAAGAGGGAGGGTTAGTTCTTCCTCTGTTCCTCATTACAAAACCTCCCTATGTGCTTTAGTCTCCTTTTACTTTAATTCAAAAATGTTTAGCTATGTTAAGATAAATAAGACTGTATTAACATCCAGGAAAAGTAAGACAGTCTGTTTTTATCTTTTCTCAAGAACTTTTCACTGGTCTAACTCCTATACAAACTAAACAAGACCTAAATCCCACTTTTTTGAATCTGGATCTACTACTCAAAAGGGCAAAATTTGTCTGCTCTTGATATGAAACGGGAAAGCCTCAATATGGATACAGGCTGGGGGGAGAATGGTTTGAGAGCAGCCTTGTGGAGAAAGACCTGGGGGTAGTAGTGGATGAAAAGCTAGAAATGAGACTGCAATGTACACTTTAAGTCCAGAAACTGGGCTGCATCAACAGAAGAGTGGCCAGCACATTGAGGGAGCTAATTCTCCCCCTCTGCTCTGCACTGGTGGGGGCCCACCTGAAGTGTTGTGTCCAAGTCTGGAGCCCCCAACACAGGAAAGACATGGAGCTATTGGAGAAAAAATCGAGATGTGGGCCATGAAGATGATGAGAGAGCTGAAAGAACTCCCCTGTGAGGAAAGGCTGAGAGAGTTGGGGCTATTCAGCTTGGAGAAAAGGCTCTGAGGATTTCTTATTGCAGCCTTTCAGTACTAAAAGGGAACTTATAAGAAAAACAGGGACAGACTGTTTAGAACGGCCTGTAGGATAGAGAAAGGATAATGGCTTTAAATTAAAAGCAAGTAGATTTAGGCTAGATATAAGGAAAACATTTTTACAATGAAAGTGATGAAACACTAGAACATCTTGCCCAGAGAGGTAGTAGATGCCCCATCACTGGAACACTCAAGGCCAGGCTGGATGGGGCTCTGGGCAGTCCAATCTACATGAAGATGTCCCTGTTCATTGCAGGAGGGTTTGATTAGATGACCTTTAAAGGTCCCTTCCTATCCAAACCATTCTATGATTTGCCTTCTTATTAACTGATCTCTCAAAGATCTATTGGAAACTAGAAGTGGTCAGCGTGAGTATTTTTTATTACATACTTTGGGGGAAACTGTAATCACACTAAAACTAGAAGAAAAAAATATTATCCAAGGTTCAAATTTTTCTGAGTCTGACTTGATGGTATTTTCCATTAAATTATTCTTTTACTCTGCTCTGCCCCCAGTATTTCATATCCAAGATTCTTATTAATTCTGTTGTTTAATACAATCATTTAGAAAAACTATTTTTAGAAAGCTTATTATCATCAGTTGAACATTCCCGTGCCATGCAATCACTTTCAATTCCTACTGTATTTTTCTGTCAAAAAAGTATCATAATATTCTGAGTTAAACAGTAAAGAAGAGCTGAATTAAAAAGTAAGACTGAGGAGGCAGAATGAAAGACTATTGCGTATAACATGGATTAAGTTTTTAGAAACAATTCAAAAGAATATCCCTTTTTCAAAGTGGTCATGAAAATTTCTACTTTCTCCTAAGTTAGTCTTGACATTAATTTTGGAAACATTAACTGTTCATAGTGATCTTTATCCTTCCATATTTCATACTGCAGACTATGTCAATAGATAGGACTCTTTTTGGGAGAGGTAAATTATTCTCTTGCTGCTCCAATAAAATTAAATGGTAAACATCATTAGCTAATATGCCACAACAGTAAACTTCAGTGGAATATTTGTATCTGGTAACGGAATATAAATCTGTTTAATTAAATCCAGAAATCAGTACTTAGGCAAAAAAGTTTGTGTCTTTTTTCAAAATATAAAATTGAATTTAAAAATACTATGGATAAAGATTTTTTTTTTTTTTGAAATTCACTGCTATAGTATCAATGGTCAATAGTATTTTTTATACACACATGTAGTATTATTTTCCCTTTCTTAAGTATTTCCTATTTTATGTGTGTCACCAAAAAAAAAAAAAAAATCTGTTGCAATATTATAAAGAACATGCAACTTAGAAGTAAACCAATCAAACTTTGTTTTGTCAGACACTAGATCTGCATCTTTTTTTTCTTCTTTCCTTTTTTTTCAATAACTCAGTGTAATTTAAAGTAATGCAGCAGATAACAAGAGTTTGTCTAAACATTTTGATTATGGCCTTGCAAGTGTTCAGCAGGCAGTTTTCCTAATGGCCATAAAACGTAATCATATTTGTGTTAGCTGTGGGTTTTTTTGTTTGTTTTTTTGATTTTTAGGTGAGAAGCTGTGTCATTTGTTTGGTTGGTTATGGTTTTTTTTTTCCCACCTGCCCAGGACGAATGCCATGAATGAATCTTGTTTTTGTAGTTCAAATTCTGGTCACTGGGGGACTGTTCCAGTAGATAGTAGAAATGTGTTATTATTCTTCAGTATAAAGAGAACAAACTTTGCTTTCCTTTTTCTCAGAAAGTCCTCTGCCAATAGACTGCCACTCAAGAGACAATACCAACACCTCTACTCAATTGGTTTAGACTTCAAAGGAGCAAAAAAGCAAAACAAAACAAAACAAAACCCAAAAAGATGTGGATAAACACATTGCAAGTCCTGTCCCACTTTAGCAAAGAATCATCATGTGAAAGGTCTGAAGGTGTGAGTCCAGAAAGATAAGTGAATATCCAGAAGAGAAAAATTGCCAGACACAATCCTCACTGGAATTTTCTCTTGGCTGTTTTTTTGACCTAATGCTCAACATTGTGACTCTTGTGAATCTCTGTACCAGCAACTACATACTTGCCTGTAGGAGACTGAAGTATCCAAACCCCTGGACACACAACAAACAGTAACAGACACCTACTTGACTACACCTTTTTTACCACATGACTGCCCAACCTTCTGACATTCCTAGTTCTTCTCATTCATGGTACTCCCACAAAAGTTTTTATGCAGCCACAACCTGGCTCAGTGAAAAGGCTCAGAGAGGAAAATAAAGGCATTCTTATGAATAAAAAATACTCCGTCAACCTATCTGTGTGTTTTTACCAAAATCAGTTTCCAGATAGTTTTCTCTGAAACTACAGCAACAACCAAGCAGGTACAAGAACGAACAGAAAAGCTGGAAAACTTGAGTGTAAACTAGAAAAAGTTAGAAAGTTAATTCATGTAGTAGGGTGAGGGAAAATAATATAATAAGTTTTTCTGGATCTTTTGCAAGTGTTCTTGCACTTTTTCTGTTTTGGTTTTTTTTATTTGTTTGTATATTTTCCTTTTAAGAGCTGCTAAATAACAATTTTCTAATGTTAAAACTTTCCAACAAAAGAACAGGAGTAGTCAGCTTAATAGATTAAATAAATCTACATGTGAAAATTCTACTAATTTAACCAATTTATTGAAGGAGATTTTGCACAGATTGAGTTCTGGTGGCAAGTTGTCTGGTTTCAGTCTCTATATAGTCTCACTACAAATTTTGGTCCATTTGAGTCACCTTTAGACATCTATGTCGTAGAGCTAATTTGTAACCAGTTTATAGCCGTGGAAGTAGAATGAGATTTTTAAATTACAGTTATTGAACTCTGTAGAGTAACTGATTTTTCTATAGTAAGTTAAAGGGAATCCAGATGAGACAATGTTCATGTAGAATAATAAAACTTAAACCATATTATCCTAACTAATATCTCCAGTTTCTTACTCACCTCTCTTTAACTTCCCAAGATCAGTTAATTTAAAGACAGATAACAGAAAGTGAGATGACTTGAAACAGTTTAAAAGCCAGCTCTTGACACTTCCAAAAGTTTGAGCTGTACTGTTAGAAATCTAGGGTAAACTACACACATGTGAAATGAGACCAAAATTTGGATATTGTTCAAATTAGCTGTAATAAGTGTATTAAGTTAATTAATTTTCATCTAATTTAGCAATCAGCAGTCTTCAGGAAAATTGTCATATTTTAAGACAAGACCAGGCTAGCTCTCCTTACTGGCAGAAGAATATAAATAATAATTTTAGTTTTTCAACCTTTGAATTTTCAAATATATTAGGGGGATGGGAGAACCACCAACCTCTTGAAGAACATTTTGACAGCTACCTGGAGGAATTTTTACAGAGCAAACAAAGGAATTTTTATATGCTGTTGACTTGAAAAACAGCAGCTAAGGCCCCAATGTTAGTCTGGCCCACAGTGGAGCAGAACAAACCAGTGTTGTTCTCAGTTGTGGTCTCACAGTCATTTAGGCAATATTTGATTGTATGTGAATGACACTGAGTCTTAGATGGGTCAGAGAGGTGAGCTCAGCTGGATTACCTAAACGTTGCTAAGTGTTGCTCGGGTAATGTGATGTAACACAAAGAGAGTATAGTGGTGGTAGGGGAAAACGTGCAGGAGAAACATTGCCTCAGGCAGGCTATGGGCAAAGACATCACAGACTCTTTCTTCTTCTGATAGCCTCTCCTCTCCTGTCTCGTGTCTTTTTTCATAAAAATTCTTTGGATTTTAAGTTATAATTCTAATATGAGCATAGAATTCAAGTTTGCTGTATGATTATGGCACAGATGAGAGTGGAGGGGTTTAAGGTCACTTAAAGAATCAGCAACAAAAATATCAAGTGAAGGTGATTTTTAATACAGATTTATGAAAATGAGACGTAACCAAATTTGATGGCAAGGTTCACTCTGTTACTTACTATGTAGAAGGGACATGCAGGGCTTGGAGCCCTTGGGGAGTGACTTGGGGAGTGACTTACATGGGGATCAGGGGAAATTATTTATACAAGGATAGGGGAGACTGAATCAGGAGCAGGCTGGAGTGATTTGCACCAGGATCAGGGAAATGAATGAGGAAAAGCCTCCTGTTGATTCATAAGGCTCAAAGTGGACCCTGTTGCTTTCTAACCTCCTTCTCAGAGAGGAGTCTAGGTGCTACTGAATCCACTTCTAGTCCCAGACTTGGTCAATGGTTTACAACCAAGGGTTTAATTGTAGGGATTTCAGTGCAGTGTTTTAACGCAGAACTATGGGTCTGTTGTGATTTGTAATAACAGTAAATTAAGATTGATCAATATTATTGTAAAAAATGACAAATTAAATTATGCTATCTTCTAATAACTTAATAAAGAATCTCATAATCAATTCAGAGGCATAAATATAGAGGTAAAAATCTAACAGTTTCTAATCTAGCAAAGTTCTTTCATGGAGTCAAATTGTAACAGTTATAATTTGGTTTCCCCCCATGCCTAAGAGAAATGGATAGCTACATGCTCTTTCAGTCAGATGAACCTACTTCCTTCATGAGACATGTGGTGTAGGCTGCAGTTTGGTGTGACACTGGGGAGAATCTAATTGCCCCAGATCACTGCATTTGCACATTGTGTGGAGGCACTTCAGATGGGCTGTTGGCCCTATTACCTTTTTGGAGGAACATGCCTTCATTCCTCTGTGGTGTTTCACATGTATTTCCCTGTTGGCTCATACTACCTCAATAACCCCTGGCTTGTTTCTGTAAGAATTTGACCATGCTGCAGTGTCCCCAGAATTCCTCTGGGAAACAGGTTGAAGGCTCTTATTAGCACACCCTCCCTCTAACCCTGCTGCGTTATCCCACAGCTTGTCACAGACAAGCCAGATATCATTATCAGCCTTCCCTTCATATCTAGCTGAAAGCCCTGCTGATCAGCCCCACAATGTCTCGAGGAAAGACTGTCTTCCACCTTTGAGAAAAGTATCTTCCATCTGCTGCCTTCAAGCCTGTTTCTGTGCAAGCCATCCCATGGTCAAAAACCCACGAAACTGTGGCGGTGATACCAGCCATGGAGCCATGAATTAACAGACTGGATCCATTAACAGACTAGAGCATAGGGGTGACAGCCTGTGAGCGTGTTCCTACCCTGCCTGGAGTACACATAACATTAGGGGGAAAAGAAGGAGACACATAGGCAGGGCAAGAGTAGTGGGGAAGATAGGGAGGAATATGGACACCTGAACACTGCCTAGTGGAAAACCATGCCATCTTGTCATCCAATCCTTGTTGCTTTAAAAAATATTAAATATTAATATTAATATTTTAATATTATTTAATATTAATAATAATATTAAAATTTTGTCCATCATAAGTGTGGCCAGCTAGTGAACAGGTGGGATGGAAAGTAGAGGGGAGAACTACAGAGGTGTTTTGCTTAGGAAGATATGAAGCATCTAGCTTTCCTTCTGCAGGGACAATTGACTGCATGGTGCTTCATATCAAGGAGGACTGTCATGGTGCCACAATTGGGGGAGAAAAGATGTGGTGTGGAAATGAAGCAGTGCAGCACCATGTGGCAGGGAAGACTGGCCAATGCCATGTGCCACCTGCCAATCCATGCAGATTTGTCCCAGTGGAGAGTTGGCAGCGCAGAAGTGAATCCCTTACCTCTCCTATAGGGACAGACTGAGAGAGTTGAGCTTAGTTTGTCTGGAGAGGAGAAGGCTCAGAGGAGACCTAATTGTAGCCTTCCAGTATCTGAAGGGGGCTTACAAGAAATCTGGTAATGGGCTTTTTAGGATGTCAGGTAGTGATAGGACTAAGGATAATGGATTCAAACTAGCAGAAGGTAGATTTAGATTGGAAGTTAGGAAGAAGTTCTTCACCATGAGGGTGGTGAGACGCTGGCACAGGTTGCCCAGAGAGGATGTGGAAGCCCCGTCCCTGGAAGTTTTTAAGGCCAGGTTGGACAGGGCTCTGAGCAATCTGATCTAGCAGGAGGTGTGGCCGGGGGCTGGACCTAGATGATCTTAAAGGTCCCTTCCAACCCTGAAAATTCTATGATTCTTTGAAGTGTCTAGCAGGGACCTTAAAGAAGATGAGAATCTATTCTCCTATACAGGATAATACCAGAAGAGGACAACTTCATTTTCCCTATATTCACTTTCTCTTAGTCTTTTTATTGACATTCCTTTCCTCTTAACCTGTACATAGAAAATGGGTGGAAATGGATTCTGCACATAACTTGAATAATTTTTGTCAGAAGTAAAATTGGCTTTATCATATTTTGTTTGATAAAACTGTACTCTGTGCTCATATTTATCTTTCCAAAAGTCCTTAAAGCTCTTTGCACACACTTTTAAGCTATTTTTATGAGCAGGGGCTAGGTTCTTTTTCCAAGACCAGGTGTCAGAGATGGTATCCATTTTATGCAATAACTGATGTTAGCAACTACCAATGCTCCTTGTGATACCTTGTGGTACTAAATGCTTTTATTATTTTTACTAACTTTTTACCTTTATGAATGTGATTCTTTCAGTTAAGTGTCTGCAATCATCTTAGGACTGCATTGTATCTCATTGTATCCCAACCTTTCTAGGTTGCAAGTAAATGCGAGTGGAAGTTTGAGTACATAACACTGGCCAGAATATGGTATGCAAGAGACACATAGGGTAGAGGGTGTCTTGCACTTTGCAGGATTTTCTGTGATGTCTTATGATGGCTCAAACTGAAGAAAAAAATCAATAATTATGATAATCTTAAAACCAGACATGGTGACTGGTCTAGTGACTCAGCTTGCCTTTTGAACATGTTTTTGTCTTGATGTATGGATTTATTTTGAAACTTGTTAAAAGAAGTGTAATTAAAACATACATTTTTTTTATTTTTTTTTAAGTCAACATCTACAAAAAATGTATGTTATGTAATTTTAAAATAAACAGATTAAGATTTTCTCTAGTATTCAATTCTAACATATTCTATGGTTGCAGGTAGAGGTTTTGATGTAGCTATCCTTTATTATAATACTTATTATCTATATATATATATAAAAACATATACAATACATATATAATTATATATATATATACATATGTATATATAAATAATATGGGTTTTTTTATATATATATATACTTATTGTTTAATATAATACTATTGTCTGTTTTGAACCATTTTTTACATCTGTTACAACAGCTTCCTCCAGACCATGTTTTCTGAACTTGATTAAGAGAATGTCATGTGAGACAGCATCAAAAGTCCCACTGGAGTCAAGATATGACATATTTTTTGTCTCATGCCACAAGGCCTGTTCCTGTGTTATAGGAGGAAATTAGATTGGTTTGACACAGTTTGTTGTTGAGAAATCCGTGACGGCTGTAGGTGTTATATACCCTTGTGTAGGACATGCCTGCAAAATAAGATGAAATGGTAAATACAGAGGGGAAAAATGTTATCTGGGTATGTACTTTTTTTTTTTTTCTTCCAGGCTTAGAAAGGACATTGATTTTTCGGATTTTTCAATCTCTCTGTGCCTTATAATTTTCTTTGTCCATTTGGCATACACATTTTATAACTACTTGAAGGAGCTTCTGTGGTTCTTGGTTTCAGGTTCAGTCCAAATATATAACCTTCAACGTGGACATTCACTCTTTCTTATTAGTCAGTTGCATCTAGTGCTACAGGAAGAATTTGCAAGGATTAGTTCCACAGGGAGACCAGTGCTTAAAAAACAAAAAAAACTGGCATGGGAAGTAATAGATTCCACTCAAATGGAAAATTGAATTTAAGGTTTTGGTGTTTTAGCTGAATGGTGTGCAGAATTCTGTACAGAGACACAATTCAAGTTATTCTGTACAAGGACATTTTCATCTGGAAAACCTGGTAATCCATGAATATCTCAGATATTTCCAACAGACAAGTCACACTTAACTCAAGTTGCTTAAGCTGATATAGAGCCACTCAGGTTTAACTCCTTCCATTTACATAGTGCAAAGAAAGAATATAAGAGAACAGAGAAGAGGAAGATAGTCTCACACATATTTAAAATGCTTCAAAATATGTGAGCTTTTCTTTGTTCTAAGGATATAAATAAATATGGAAATAACGTATTAAAATATAAAAAAATATACATAGTTGAACACATTATTTGAAGAAGAGAAACAATATGTATTGGAATAAGAAATATACTTTAAAAGTGTTTTAATAAGATTTATTTTGGATGTGAAATTAATAATGGAAATAGGCACACTGTAGTGCTCTAAAATAAGATATCTATCTCAGAGGGCCTTCTATTCTATAGGAATTATCCAATATTTATCTTGGGAAATTTGAAGAACCATGGAATGTGAAAGAAAAACAGTCAAGTATACTTTAAAGTTTTTGAGCTCGGGTAGTAACACTACATTTATCACACAAAAATGAGATTAAAGCTATCACTTTATGACCTTTAAAAAATTTATGGAAAGCTGCAATGCAGAACATAAATTAAACTGCTTTTTATGCATAGGAAGTATTAGGACTAAGGGTGAGATATGTCTCTTCTCTGAAAACTGCTTGGCTTGCGGTATTACCGGAATTATGTCAATGTCCTGTCTGTGTAAGCACAATCACTTAGGAATTTAGGCAACTTTTTAATTTGTTCTCAGACCTGCTCTACTTAAAAGTAATTAAAAACCATTTTGTTGCTTCACAGGATTTGTTAGGAATGCATTTGTCTGACTACACAACCTGTGTTATACCATAAGTCAGAAAGAGCTACAAAAATTTGTAGATGTCCATTTAAATATTAGTAATTCTCAATGGTGATTTTATTTTTTTTCTCTTGGAAAGGGCATTTATTATATTCAGTGGCATTGCTATGACTTTTAAAGCCAAACAAAACATACAGAAAAATAATACAGAAATATAGTAGAAAGAAAGCCTTAAAATAATATTGCCTGGTCCTTCCCATTTCAAATTTTTTAATGGAAAGTTTAGATTTTGGTAGGAAGCTTGCTATATCCCAGAAAAATTGATAATAGGACTGCATAACAACATTCTTTTAAATCAATTGAAAGGAATTAACTGATTTCAGCTCACTCCAGTCTCTAAAAAAAGGCTAATTCCAAGATAATTTGATCAAGTCTTAGGAGAATCTAGTTCCACATAAAATAAATTTTCACGTCAAACACTGAGCTCCCTACAGATTTAGAAAAAAACCAAACAACAACAACAACAACAAAAACACTAAACCAAACAAAATACATAACACAAAAAAGAATCACAAAAAAAATTATGGTTGTTTTTCACAATTTTTCTAGGTTTCTATCTAGGTTGTTTTTCATCCCAGCCCACTGGCATTTTCCATGCTCATTTCAAGGTAACAGGACCTACCTAAGCAAACAGACAAATGAGATTCTGACCACATATATCTAAAATGTGGACAAGTACTAACTACACTACTATTGATGTTTATAGCAAATACAGACAAATAGGCATCTTAAAAGCACGAATCATGACATATAGAAATAAATGAAGTTCTAGAATTTAATGTTTCTTATCTCTTCCTATGAATGAAATCAGAAGAGATAAATGAGAATATGTACATATGGAAATACACATACATGCATATTTTCAAATCAATCATACGGGAACTTCCAGACAAACAAGTATATATAGTGTCCAACTCATTGGAAGGGAAGACAGGGCCATGAGCAGGTTCTTAGTGTTGAACCAGGACAAACTCCATCCGCACAGCAACAGTGAGATCTGCCCAGCCTTTCGCTCCCCTCCACTTCTCCCTTCCGATCATCATCAGTGCATTCATTTTTAGAGTGTATAACAAATTTCATATGAAAGGGAGTACTAAAGACTGAATTGCCAAGCCATTTTAGTCACCTTGGAACTTATGCTCTTCATCTCCTATACAATGAGATAAGACCTATGTCACCTTTTAAGCCCAGCTGGTATCAACCAGGCCATTGCTCGCTCACGCCTCACCCCCACTGTGGGAGAGGGAGGAGAAAATCCACCTTAAGACTCACGAATCGAGACAAGGACATGGAGGTTTGAATTTCCCAATTATAGTAATGGGAAAAAAAATAGACGGGTTCAACTTGAAAATTAAAAATATGTAATCTGCAAGGAGAACAGAAGAGACATAGCCAGATCTTCATACCTTCTCCCCCCACCCATCCCTTCTTCCTGGGCCCAGATTTCTTGACTCCTGTATTTCCCCCAGTGGCACAGGAAGACCGGCAGTGGGGGCTTAGGTCAGTTCCCCACACGCTGTTGCTGATGCTTTTCCTCCTCAGGGGGAGGACTTCTCCTCACATTCTTCCCCTGCTCCAACACGGGGTCCCTCTCTCTCCCAGGAGAGTCCTTCAGGAACCCCTGGGACATGAGTGCCTCCCACAGGTGCAGTCCCTCAGGCACAGACTGCTCCCGCCTGGGCTGCACACAGAGTCACGGCTGCTGCGGGAACAGTCACCTCCTCTCACACGGGCTCCTACACGGCTGCACAGACACATCTGACCCTCTCTGGGATCCATCACAGGCTGCAGCTCCATGTCTGCCCACCTGTGACACTTCAGGGGCTGCAAATCCACATTTACCTCACCGTGCCCCTTCAGGGACTGCCCCACCGTGCTGCTCCATGGGCTGCAGGGGCACAGCTGCCATCTCACCATGGGCTGTACAGAAATCTCTTCTTGGACACCTTTCCCCCTCCTTCTTCATTGACCACGATGTCTTTTCTCTGGCATTTATCTCTCATTTCATCTTCTACTCTGCTCTGCAAGTAATTTTCTAATATTTTCTTATATTTTTATGGTTCCCTTTCTTGAATACATTACTCCCAGAGGCACACCCAGCTTCCCGTATCTGCTCGGCTGTGGCCACATGCAGGGCAAGGAATGGAACTGCTGCTTCCAGCAGCTTCTCACAGGAGCCACCCCTGTGCTCCCCTGCTTCCAAAGCACCACTGCACTAAGCCAAAACAACCTATCAAAAATTTAAATTAAAACTCAAATATCATAACTTCTATTAAAAATTATTACTGTATGGAAGCAAATTTCACTAATCAATATGTTAAGTCCGTGGTGCCTATCTTTTCACAATTCAAACATAGCAAATAACCTCTACTAATGCATTGAGAAATGAATTGCATTTTCTTATCCTTACTGAAAATCTTATTTTATTTATCTTTGGTTTTTGTTTTTTTCTGTGGCTATTAGTAAACTTCGTAGATCATGTGGGATCAAAATGCTTCTCTTAACCAAATGTGGTGCTCTTTGGCTGCATCACTTTCTTTTCTGTATGTGAACTATTTAATATTAAGTTAACTTTTTATTCTCTTATCTGAACTTTTGAGCAACTATCTCAGCTTTAGCTGTACATGGGTCTTCTCATATATTAACATCATCAGTCAATAGAAGTGTTAAAACGTGCTTAATTTCTCCTTAATAAATGCTAAATTATGTAACTGGACAAAGATGCACCTTAGTAATTTTAAAGCAAAAACATTCCCATGTAAACTTCCTGAAGAAATTTAGAAAGCCAGGTGTGAGATGTGAATATTTGCGTGAATCTGATAAAAAGTTTGCAAAAGAGAAGATTGATAAAGTTGCATAGAAATGTAATTATTCGGTATGACATTAATTTGGATGAGAATGTTTTCAAATACTTGTCTTTATAAAAGAATTTTCTAAAGCCATTTATTTTATAGATTAATTCAAATTTGATGACAATAAAGAAGTCTTATCAAGGTGATTTTACAAGGAAGTTATTCTCAGTCCCTATAGTACAAGGTCTTTTTTTTCAAAATATGGTTTCATATCGAAAGGCAAAGAGAAAACAACTGTGAAAGGAGAGCAAAAATACTGCACATTGATCCATCAAATTAGGGACCCCAGACATGTTGCATTAGAAGTTTCAATTTTTGTTTGAAAACACATTTTTGATATCACTAATAATTTACTAATGAATAAAAAACAATTTGGCGGGAGAGAAAGTGCTTTTGCCAGATATACCAGGCAATACATATATTGCAGATTATATATTAACAGATTTTTTGCTGAATCCAAGGACTCAGCCAATACTGACGCTAGCAGTTTACTTAGAACTTACTATTCTGGGTGGCAACTAATAGCTATTTAGCTTTACTGATTCTTACACAGGTCTGAGAAAGCACATTATCACTATTTCTTAGCTACTTGGTGTTATGTAACTTCAGAGTCCCCAGATTGATGGCTGAGTTTGCATAGTCGTTTGACATATTTAAAAGTCTGAGAAATATGTATTGCCCTCAGATAAATAGAAATTGGGACAATAGGAGTCATTGTTCATGGAGGTGAAGTATTTTCATTTAATTAAGTTGATAACCCTAGCAGGAAGATACTTAAAAGGGTGGAATAGAAGACCTCAACAGAGTGAGAGAAGATGCAACACCATGTGAGAAGTGTCCTGGACATGGATAAGGGAACATGCATGCTCATTGCCTGGAAGGTGGAAATTCTTCATGGTACACATTTGAAAGACACTTGATAAGAGTACAGGTTTTATACTCTGTGAAGGTAAGAATAACATTGTTTTCTCTTAATCAGAATCCTTTTTGGCATTTTTCCAAATAGAGAGAAACATTCAGTCTATACTTTCCTACTGTGAATAGTATAATTTTCTACAGTTTACCACTACATAAATTTAACATGAGTAAATTAGCACTTTGATAAATAAAAAATATGCTTTCGTTAAAATTATTAGAGTAAATTTTCCTCTGTAATAGTTTCAAAATTGCTAGGTTTTTTATTTGGATCATATGCAATGTCAATAACCTTTCTGTTATTAGTTTAATAAGACAATAATAGAAAAATCATAGGATCACAGAATGGTTGAGGCTGGAAGGTACTTTTGGATGATACCTAGTCCCATCTCCCAGCTAAGGTGAGTTGCTTAGAGCTGTGTCCAATCTTCTTTATCTCCCTTATCAGGAGTGCATGCACATGGGTTCCCCTGAGCCTACACTTCCCCAGGATGCAATTCCAAATGTCTGAGCCTTTCCTCAAATGTTGGATGCTCCAGTCCTTTATTCATCTTTGTGATGCTTCACTGGATTCCCTCCAATATGCCAATGTACTGGATGACGGGGCACTTTTTCTGTTTGCATCAAACAGACTGTTGAGGGACAGAAATATGACAGAAGGAAAACTACAGGTGCCCAAGGGAACAGGTTTAAGAAACCCAAGACTGTTGTTGGCTTGTAGCACTATTATGGCAGGACTGCATTTATGTTCTGACAGTAGGTGACAGTGTCTAGGGAAAACTGGTGATCCACAACAAATTCATAAGAAATGTTTCTTGCACATTTAAAAAGCCTTGGTGTTTCTGTACTAATTTATGATTATAAACAATTCCATCTATTCCTAAGAAAATATCAAGAAAAGCAGAAAGATAAAATAGTGTTTCTTTGTGAGAAAATGGCTTTGGATTCTTAATGTGAAAACCAGCTCTTGTCACTCATATTTATTTCTTAACTGAAATTTATCTCCTTTGCTCAAAAACTGCCTGCATCTCACAAATGGTTTGTCTATAGTGAAATTATTTAACGTGTACAGAGGCCTAATAAAGTGTTTCAACTTGCACACAGTTTGTCTCTTACTGCCTTCTCTGTAGATGAGAAAACCATAACAACAGCACACATTAAAAGAAGGTAACTTCTGAATGAGTCTGTGCCTTAATTTTCCCTCTTTCAGTTCTATGGACTTCAAGACAAAACAAAAACTGTTGTTGTACCAACAATTCCTTGCTTCTGTAATGTAGTTTTTTGTAGAGATTAATAATAATAAAAAGTAGACCAAATAATCAAGGTGACTGGAGCTCTAGAATCAATCTATTCCAGCTTTCCACAAAAAGATATGAGGATTATCACATTTTAAAAGGGGATGGTTTTCTTCCTTTTTCTTTTCCCCTTTTCAGCCCTGTTTATAACTGAGAACAGTAGGTTCAGCCAACATAGTGCTAGAAAAGTTCTAGTCATTCAAATTCTTGTTAAAGTCCCAGGTTCATAAGATCTTAAAAGTAGACATGAAAGAGAAAGCTAAATGTTTTGAGATATTTTTAAACATATATTATGTTCAAGACATGAATAATTTTTTATTAAGGATAGCAAATAAGCACCCAAGAAGACTACAGTTTTGATATTTATTTTGTAGGGGTACAGATGCAAAAACAAGTCAATAGGATTTCCTTGGGCATACTGGTATAAATTTACTAGGAAAGGATGAGAAACTCTTTGCCCCATGCTGCACCAGAGACATTGAATCCCTCCTATCTCATATTACCTATTAGTTTTATGATAAAAGATTTTATCAGTTTTTCTGACACCCAACTGGAACCCCTCCGTGTGTGCTGAAGAAAACAAACAAACAAAATTCTAAATGACATAAATATATCAAATTAGTATAGAATCCCTGAAAAAGCAGGGAAATATAGACAGTTTGCACAATATTATTTTAATGTTTGGAGAAGCCTCAACCTTATGTAGTTATGGACAAGTACAACATTTTAAATTACACTGGTATTTTAAGCACAATTTTAAAATCAGAGAGAAATGGAATGAAAAGAAGAGCTAAATCTCATGCACGTAAGGCTGTTTCTCAATCCATCTCATTATGGCAGCCATGTTTAGCAGATGTGTACCACCATATGGGGACAGTGATGAAGGCAGAGAGAACTGAACAAGTATCTCTTTCTGGAAGAATGAGAAAACAAGTGTGATCTCTGCCTCCCCTGTAATCCTTACTTCTGTGTAGAAATGAAGCATGTTTGTATTTTAACAGAAAGACAGAAAGTTTCAATTAAGACACAGGTTCTTCAAGACAATTTTATGTTAAATTTTCACGAAATATCAAATTTTTTTTTTTTTTAATAAATTTGTGGGGATCTAAATAGCCCTTTTAAGCACAGTACATATATAAATTAAAAAAGGGAGTGAATTTTATTGCAAAGAAATCACACCTTGCGAAGCTGTTCTAATGTTCTGAGGTTATTTTAAACAAACAAGTTTTTTTAAAGACCAACATCTATGATCATTTTTTGTGCAGATAAGTAAAGGATATTGTAATTTGGTATTCAGTTGCCAAAGAAAAGGAAAAAAGTGCTGAACCATTTCTTAATTTGCCAGACCTCTCTAGCTGGCAAGAGTAATGGAAATAACATTTTTGCTATCTAAACAGATTAGGTTGGTAGCAGAAGTTATTTATGTTCAATTATACTGCCTGATTTATTTAGTGAGTGGACAGATATTGGTAATTTGTTTAATAACATCGTAGAACAATATTTATTTCATGACATAATTAAAAGATTGGAAGCATAGAATCATAGAATCAAAAAAAGTTAGGGGTTGGAAGGGTCTTCGAAAAATCATCAAGTCCAACCCCCCTGCCAGAGCAGGGTCACCTACAGGAGGTCACACAGGAGCACATCCAGGTGGGTTTTGAGTGTCTCCAGGGATGGAGACTCCACAACCTCCCTGGGCATCCTGTGCCAGTGCCCTGTCACCCTCACAGAAAGTATAAAATCCTTCTTTCCTTTGCTTTAAAGTTGTTTAGTTCTAAGATATGAGATCTATTTCCTGCATGAAAAAAAGATAACACTAGCAAGAGTTGGATCCAGAAAGAGGCTGAAAATAAACTTTTGAAGACCATATATTTTTTTTCATTGAATTTTTAAAGATTTATCTGTCCCACCTTTTCTTCTCTCACAATAAGTTAACACAAATTCCTAGCAGAGATCTTACTTTTCTGAATAGAAATACTCAGGCTCTGATTAAGAATATAATTGGTTTCATACCTGTAACAGTTATCATTGTTGTTTTGTTTTTTTTTTAAATCTCCTGAAGTCTGAAATGGGCTCATTCATTCAAATAGGTGAAAGATTCAGCTGCTTTATTTCAACAGCCTTGATCTGAGAAATATTTGGAGATTACTGAGGCAGAAAATTCTACATGCTCCAGTGCATGAACAGCTCTGAAGCACACATACTTTTGATGAAATTTTATTTTTACTGAGTACCCTGAAAGCTTACAACACATATGTAAGGTTGACTTCTATGCCACACAAATTCAAAGTGTAGAGTAGTCATTAAATATACTGTCATTAATTTCTTTCTGAATAGAATCATAGAGTGATCTGGGTTAGAAGGGAATCCAAAGATCATCTAGTCCAACCCCCAAATATCTACATATTAGGTGTGAAATCAACGTTTATGTAAATTCCCCTAAGTCTAACTACAAATAAACGTATTTGTTTATCATCTTATATTCAAGATATATTCCCAGACACTGATAAATTAATTCATCTTTCACTCCCACACAACTATTCATATCAGTGAAATTCAGTGTTTGTGAAGACACAGAATTTCCAGCCACAGATGCTGTTTTGAGGAGTCATAGACCTTCTTCTCACATTTCAATAGTTGAAATATTCACCATTTTAGTGCACTAATATACTCATAGAAAACTTAATAGAAGAGGTTGAGGTATTCTGTACCTCTTCAAGCTTTATTTATCATAATTTATTAAACATTCTAATTCACTAAGGAAGATAAAATGAGCAATTCCATGTATTAAATGTGTTCAATAGTAATTTAAAAGTAAACAGGGAGCCTTTTTGAGTAACAAAAATAGAAAAGATAAAGTAGCATTGAATCTTCAGAACAGATAAAAATGTAAATCTATCGACTTGCATAAAATATGTTACCTACAAATATTACGCATACTAAAAATTACCTACAAATATTACAAATCATATAAATCATAATTCTACTGAAGTGGCACAAAAGAATGAAAAAAGGAACAATGTTTTATTTAAGAATTGAGGGATAGCTTGGGATAGTTTAGCACCGGAAATAGCCAAAAACTGATGATTCAAGTCGTATTTTTACATCCAAAAGAGGAAAGAGCTAGTGAATGGAAGTGACCTCACAATAGAAAAAGTAACAGTCATGGAGAAAGAGACAAATTATCAGTTTAATTTCAATCTTTCAGTGTCCTGTATTTAACAAATTGATGTCAAGTACTTAGTAAGATATAAAGAACATAGAAAGGTTTGAGTAGGAAGGGACAATCAAAAACCAGATGATCCAGCCCCCCACTATGGGCAGGGATTTTTTTTACTCGATCAGGTTGCTCAGAGCTCCATCCAACCTGAGTGTTCACATTTCCAATGATGGCACATCCACACCTTTCCTGGGCAACCTGTTCCAGTGTCTCACCATTACTGAAAAAATATCTTCCTTAACTACAATATCAATCTACCTCTTTCAGTTTAAAAACCCTTTGATCTTTCACTACAGACCATGGTAAAAAAAGGTGCTCTCCATCTTTCTTATAAGCCCCCCTTTATAAATACTGAAATGCCTCAACAAGGTGTCTCTGGAGCCTTCTATTCTCCAGGCTGAAGAAGACCAACTCTCCCAGTCTGTCTTCAGTGGAGAGGTGTTCCAGACCTTTGATCTTTTTTGGGGCGCTTCTGTGGACCCTCCCCAACTGGTCCATGTCTTTTCTGTGCTGAGGACTCCAGAGCTGGACACAATACACCATGTGGGGTCTCTTGAGAGATAATGGAGAGGAAGAGTCACCTTCCTCAACCTGCTGGGCATTCTGTTGATGTTGTTTAGGATGTGATTAACTTTTTGGGCTGCAAGTGCAAACTGCTGGTTCATTTCCAGTTTTTAATCAATCAGTATCCCCTAGTCTTTCTCTGCAGAGCTGCTCTTAATTCATCCACCCCCTAACCTCTAGTGACACTGGGATCATCACAACCCAGGGCAAGGACCTTGCACTTGGCCTTGTTGAACTTCATTAGATGTACACAGGATGACTCCTCAAGATTTTCAAGCTCCCTTTGGATGGCATCCCTTCCCTCTAGCTAACCAACTGCACCACTCATCTTGGTGTATCTGCAGACTGACAGTGAACTCAATCCGACTCTCTATGTCATCAATAAAGATACTACATAATATTTTTCAACATGGACCCTTGAGGAACACCACTCATTACTGTTTTCTGCTTCAACACTGAGCATCTGACTGTAAGTCTTTAGATTTGACTGTCAAGCCATTTCCTTATCCATCTGAAAGTCTGTCTGCCAAATCCATATCTCTTTAATTCAGTGGCAAAAATGTTGTTAGGTATCAAAAACCTTACAGAAGTTCAGGTAGATCACATCTGTAGCTATTCCTTTGTCCCCTGATGCTGTCACTCCATTGTTGAAGTCAACTAGTTTAGCCAAGCATATCTTCAGTCAACTGAAGAAACAAAAAGTGAGAAAGAAAAAGGAATTAGTTGAGACATCAAAACTTTCATAGAATGTTCTCTAGAAAAGAAGTCCAATTGAACTCAGTTAATTTTTCATGTAAAAAAGGCAGAAAGTTTAGGTCTTTTGCTTAGTCATGTTTCCAATTTCATTACTAAATTATAAATTATTAAACATTAACAGTAATGATATTTACTTATATTTAAAAAATGAAGCATATGAAAAAAAACCTGTTATAATTTAACAGAATAGTACATTCATATAATACAATAGTTTGTTAAAATATATGCATGCTTGAGAAGTTTTGGAGTTGAAAATATGCATGGTACTCAATAACTTGGTTCTCAATATCAGCAGGTAAATATAACTCCACACATAAAACCTGTGCATGCATAAAAGTTTCCACATGAAAAAAGGTAACTCAATGGAGCCTGTAGAATAGACAGAAATTATCAAAATAAACAATATTTAGAAGAACTGAAAACAATTATTTTTAACATTACATACCCTCTTATTCTTGGGTATAAAGAAACATGCCATCATAAATCAGAACATGCTATCCAGTCATTCTTCTATGTAAGGAAAAAAAGATATGCATTAAAGAAAAAAACAAAAACATTTTTGGTCAGTATATTTCATTTTGCAACATGAAAACACAGTAATAGATTATCCATTTATTTTTCAGGTCAGACAACTGGGGAAAAAAAAAAAACCAAAACAACAGAGTAAGTTGTTTTTCAAAGTATTCCCTGACCCCAAGAAAGTAGATAAGTAAGTTTCAAACCACCACTGCCCATTTCACCCTCATTTTTCTTCATTTATTTTTAACAATTTAACTTAGTATCTAAAATCAAGCTAATTTTAGCACATCTTTACTATTTACTTTTTGTCATAAGATTATCTTCATTTTCTAGACAACATTTGCTAAGCAGCTGGATATGAGAACTCCGTTGGACCTCAGCTGTTATTTTAGAGCAAGCAGTGAAACTTCCTGAAATATATTCTTCTGGTAGGGAAACCTCAGTACTATTCCTTTCAGATAAAAAAAAAATCATTAAAAAAAAAAAAAATTCATTCAAAAAGATTCATCTGGCACAGACAGTTCTTCTTTTATGAAGTACTTGACACTCTTTTCAAGACAGGTCATAACGCAAAGATCCAGGAGCACTGTACTTACCCTTTGCTTTCATAACTTATATTTGTGAGCTCCTGTAATCAGCTGCAAAAAGATGGACTGTAAATATTAATATCTTTAATATGGGATTGATTCTCTTAATTCCTTCATCTGTTGTAAACTAATCACTTTTCCAATCTTATATTTCATTTACAGAGTTGTGTACTGAAACAGTATTGGCAGTCCAAGATAACTTCATCTCAGCCCCTCTAGCTTCTCATTAAAGTGAAGCAAATAGAAGTTCTTTTCTTTCCAGTTTCTAGACAGAAAATCTGACAGGTATGAACTATTCTGAATATATGAATGCATAACACATACTGAAATCACTTGCCTAAATGCATGGAAAGTCAAAAAACAGCTCCTGTTACCTTAGGAAAAAAATGGGAATTCATTGAAAACTTTAATAACCCAGTGGAAAATTGAGATATTGATGAACAGAGATGAGGACAAGATATTTTTTCACATAAAAAATTAATTCTTTATGTTTTAGGGTACTTAGAAGGAAATATCAGAGCTTTAATAGCTGACATTCTGGTTGTTCCACACTATATCCAAAGTTACTTCAAACAAGGATCAAGCAGATAAGATTTCATTTAATTTTTTCTTTTATTTGTATACTCTCATCAACTTGCTGATAAACATGTGAAACTTTCTCTTATATGTTTCTGGTGCTTTACACACAGGCTGGCTGCTGGTTTTAAATGTGCAAGGAAGTGAGCTGCTTTTCTTCTAGAAAAAAGGCTAAATTTACTGGGGCTTGTTCTCCCAGTACCCCCCCATAGACCTCATCAAATGCTCAGCATAAATTGAATCCTTCATTCTGTTCACTGTTTAAAAATGTCAGAGAGAGATGAAGTGAACAAACAAGTGGATGTGACTTCATATGACTCATAATCTGGGTTACTCAACTATGTAATGACTACATCAACATTTTTGAGGCTCTGAGATTTAGGCATCTAGAAACATGGAAGACCACAGCTCTGTATATATGGAGTGGGAAAGGAGGAAGGGGTAGTATTCCCAGGTAAGCTTACAAGTTGATGAATTGCTGTTTTGAAGGTCTTCTCTCAAGCTGCACAACTATTTAAGGAGCTACTCTAATTCATGAGAGGTTTCTCTGAAGAAGAAACATGGCTGAAATCATATGACATTTCCACATTGCCAAGTAAATGATATAAAGGTTCCACAGCCCAGAATCACATGAGATACACATACCTCTCTTGTCATAAATCAGAGCATATTCGCTTATTTTGTGTTCTTGATTTGGCAAAGGACTTGATGGACAAAAGAATTTCTTAGACAATCAAGGTCAGGGGTATAATTTCTTAGCAAGTTTGTCTGTCTCTGGAATGCTTAGCAGAATGGTGGCAAATGATTATGGCAGTGAATGTGACCTATTAAAAGAATGCTATTGAAATGAAGAACAGCATTGAAATATTATCACTACTCAGAATATTAGTAATACAACCTCTTTCATTTACATTACAACTGTATCAGGAGGATCAGAATAAATTGTGACTGTATCAGCTCATGACCAAGACCTGTAATATTGAATCTTTTGCTCAGAAAATCCTAGAATTTTCAGGATTGGAAAGGACCTTTAAGATCATCCAGTTCCAACTGCCCTGCCATGGGCAGGAACACCTCCCACTAGATGAGGTTTCTCAAAGCGTCATCCAGTCTGGCCTTAAAAACTTTCAGGGGTCGGGCTTTGACCATCTCCCTGGGCAATCTGCTCCAGTGTCTCAACACTCTCATGAAGAACTTTTTCCTAATATCTAATCTGAATCTACCTAGCTCTAGTTTGAATCCATTTTCCCTAGTTCTACCACTACCTCAGAACCTAAAGAGTGTCTCACCAGCTTTCTTTTAGGCCCCTTTACAATACTGGAAAACCACAATAAGGTCTTCTCAGAATCTTCTCTTTTCCAGACTAAATAACCCCAACTCTCAGTCTGTCTTCATATGAGAGGTGCTCCAGACCTCTGATCATCCTCATGGCCTTTCTCTGGACATGTTCTAGCACATCAATATCTTTCTTGTAATAGGGGCTCCAGAACTGGATGCAGTACTCCAGGTTGGGTCTCACAAGAGTGGAGCAGAGGGGGAGAATCATCTCCCTTGACCTGTTGGCCATGCTTCTCTTGATGCAGCCCAGGATACAATTGGCTTTCTGGCCTCAAGTGTACACTGGTGGCTCATGTTGAGCTTCTCATCCAGTATTACCCCCAAGTCCTTTTCCTCAAGGTTTTTCTAAAGCTGGTTCACTGCCCAGACTATATTGGTGCTTGGGATTGCTCCAGCCTAGATGCAGGACCTTGCACTTGGTTTGTTGAACTACATGAGGTTGGCATGAACTCACTTTTCCATCCTGTCAAGGTCCCTCTGGATGGCATCCCTTCCGTCCTGTGTGTCAGCCACACTACACAGTTTGGTGTTATTGGTGCACTTGCTGAGGATGCACTCAGTACCTCAGGTTTATTCACCTGAATCAGTCACAGGTTAGCACTGAATTGTTCCAGCCAGATGTAAATCAAAGGTCAAGCAACAAAATTAATGTATTGTAGTGAATCATATTTTGAAATGCATCTGGACAAAGTAAAGGAAGCAGAAGTGCAGAGAAAACAGAAATGAGTACTGCAGGGAGAAGGTAACAAATGAAATGTATATTTTAATTAAACACTTTGTCAGATTTGACCTTAACTTTTTTTGAGCTGAACAATGAAACATTTTTTTTTTCAGTATTCTGCCCAGAACATACAAGACAATGACATAAAATTAAGTACAGAGGCTACTATTCAGTTTTACTGTACTTTTCTCACCTGAAATTTTCAGTTAACATTTTAATTTTTCTATTTATTTTAAAGTATCATTTATTAGTCTTTGTCAAAACAGAAATAAATAGCATCTGGTTTTGCATTACCTTCAGATGAAATACATACAGAAAAAATAATTGCTTCTGTATTAAGGAAGTAAGTAAATTCAGTGGCTAAAATACTAATTATTTTCCCAAAATGGAGAAGAATTTGTTAAATAGCTCGCGTAAATGCAAAATATTATGAATGTACCTCTTATAGAATTCAAGAAAGATTAAATGGCATTCCTTTTATGTAAGTAAATGAATAAAAACAATTTCTGAAAACTTGGCTAACACAAATATTCTCAATGATTGTAAATACATTATTTTTTTACTGTTTTAATTTTAATAAATTAAGTTTCTATCACTCGCTGTTATAAAATCTGTTTATGATTATCTTCCCTGGAGGATGATGGGCTTCCCACATTGAGCTCCAAATAAATTATATTTCCCTATCGAAAATGCTTTCAAATCTGAGATCTTGTTCCATAATTAGCTAGTAAGAATTGATCTTGCACTACTCTGGAATATTGGCAAAGATGACCAGATATTTACTCAATGGATGGCATCATTCAAGTTGCTCAGTTGTAGGATCTGGCAGTAATGATGGAGTACATGTTATTATAAAATCTAATTGTAGCCTGTCTATTGAAAGCAAGGAAAACCATGTTATTGTTCTTGTTTTCTTTAACAGCTCACTCACCTAGCACTCAACTGATATGTGGGAGGCTTCAGTTTTCAGTCTAACAAGGTTCACACTTGCAGCTCCTGTCTCCCATAAGAATATCTAAACACCAAGTAGCAGGTTAAACTATCTTTTGTAACACAGCCTCTAAAACCTACAGGCAACATTAATTTTTATTGCTCTTGTACCCACAGGAGATCTGGTCATTCATTTTGCTCGCTGACCTTTTCAAAAGAGCTTTATACAACAAGTTTCTGATGAAGATCTCATAAGAGAAAACTCCTTACAAGTCAAAACAATGGTTTTAGAAAACATTCTTTGGTAAGAGTTTGGTAAGTGTCTTGTTAGTGCGTGGATGTTCATGAGAATAGGATAATAAGAAGATATTTATAGTAGCAAAGGGAAAACTTACTTGAGAGCTTGATACATGTCACTTAAGATATTTATACTGTATTACGGTGGGCACAGAAGAGTCAGAAGTCTTGGCAAGAAAAACAGTGTATTTTTAATAATCTGCAATTGGGATCAGGTATGAAAAGTGTAGGGAGGACTGGACTTGAGCTTCTATTGATTGAAAGATGAGCATGTTTGAAGAACTAAACAGCAAAAATATTTCTATCTTCACACATCCTAGAGATATGTGATGAGTAATTAAAATTTTATTTCTGTCTTTTTACTTCTGTGTTAGAATAAACACATGAAGCAGCAGAAATAACATTCATTGATATATTGGCATTTTCTCTTTTTGTAAAAAGAATGGATCTCTTTCCCGTAGTACCAGTGTCATGATTTTGATCTAAAGCTGTAATTGCAGGAAAAACAATATTAAATTTAAGAAGGTGCTAATGCCAGAGTTGTGTTTATTTTATGAGATTGCTTTCTGGAATAGAAAAAGTGTTGCAAAAATAAATAAAGGTTTGGAGCATTAGAAACAGTTTCAACAAAAAAGCAGTTAAGTGTGGGATTAAAGTAATTGATCACTCTGGTGTTTTAGATTTAATGCAATATTCAGCAGTGTATATGGAATTTAATAAGAAAGGTGGACAAGATTATAAATGTTATAAAACTGCATCCAAATATTTACTGTTTTGATCACTCTATATTAAATAGAACTGAAGGTTACTAGAAGAAGTATGGATTTGGTATTACATATTGAGGCGAAGGAATTAGCTCTTTTAAACATTTTTAAGAGCGAAGGCATTACAAACACTGATGTATTACAGCTCATATTTTACTGTGCTAACTACAACCATATTGTCTTGGGTTAGAGCAGTGGTGTTTTGGAAACGGGGGAGCACAGGGGTGGCTCCTGTGAGAAGCTGCTGGAAGCTCCCCCGGTTCCATTCCCTGCCCCGCATGTGGCCAAGGCCGAGCAGACATGGGAAGCTGGATGCGCCTCTGGGAGTAATGTATTCAAGAAAGGGAAATGAAACTGTAAAAATATAAGAAAAGGACTTGCAGAGCAGAGTAGAAGATGAAGTGAGAGAGAAACACCAGAGAAAAGACACCGTGGTCAATGAAGAAGGAGAGGGAAAGGTGCCCAAGCAGAGATTTTCCCACAGCCCATGGTGAGATGGCAGCTGTGCCCCTGCAGCCCATGGAGCAGTGTGGTGGAGGAGTCCTTGAAGGACCATGGTGGGGTAAATGTGGATTTGTAGCCCCTGAAGTGTCACAGGTGGGCAGACATGAAGCAGAAGCCTGTGCAGGATTGCTGAGAGGGACAGATGTCAATCTACATCCATGGAGGACCCCATGACGGAGGGGGGTGACTGTTTGCAAAGCAGCCATGACTCTGCGTGCAGCCCAGGCTGGAGCAGTCTCTGCCTGAGGGACAGAAGGATAGACAGAAGCATAGATGTTTAGAAGCATAGGCAGCAGGTCTAGGGAAGGGGATTCTTCCTCTCTACTCTGCCCTTATGAGACCCCACCTGGAATACTTCGTCCAGTTCGGTAGTCCCCAGCATACAAAAGACAGAGAGCTCCTGGAACGTCCAGAGGAGAGCAAATAAAATGATCAGAGGGCTGGAGCACCTCCACAATGAAGGCAGGCTAAAGATGTTGGGGTTGGTCAACCTAGAGATAAGGAGGCTCCAAGGAGACCTTATAGCAACCTTCCAGTATCTGAAGGGGGCCTACAAGAAAGCTGGGTTAGGGTTTTTTACATGGGTGTGTAATGAGAGGACAAGGGGCAATGGCTTCAAACTTGAAGAGGGGAGATTTAGGTTAGGCTTCATGAAGAAATTCTTTAATTTGAGGGTGGTGAGATGCTGGAACAGGTTGCACAAGGAAGTTGCAGCTGCCCCCTCCCTGGAAATGTTCAAGGCCAGGTTGAATGGGGCCTTGAGCAACCTGGTGGAAGGTGTCGCTGACCGTGCAGGAGGGTTGAACCTAGATGATCTTTAAGGTCCCTTCCAACTGTAGACATTCTATGATTATATGATTGTATTACTGCACCTGGTGGGGAGGACTCATATCAGAGGGGTTTGCAAGGCACTCAAGAGCAACCCTGCGTTGGAATGGGGCAAGAACATGAGGATTCCTCCCCTGAAGAAGTAAAGCAGCAGAAACCCCATGTGGTGAACTGACCTAAGCCCCCACTGCCTTAAGTCCTCCTGTGCCACTGAGGGAGAGACAGGAGTCAAGAAACCCGGGCCCAGGAAGAAGGGATGGGTGGGGGGAGAAGGTATCTGGCCATGTCTCTTCTTTTCTCCTTGCAGATTACATTTTTTTAATTCTCCAGTAGAACCTGTCTGGTTTTTTTCCCATTACTATAGTTAGGAAATTCAAACCTCCATGTCCTTGTCTCAATCCATGAGTCTTAAGATGGATTTTCTCCTCCCTGTCCTACAGTGGGGGTGAGCGAGCAATGGCCTGGTTGATACCAGCTGGGCCTAAACCATGACTAATGTCTTCTCAGTACTTGTTAAAATAAAAATAGAGCCTCTAATTTTGCTTAAGATTTGTGAATGGTATTATTTTCTCTATGTTTCATACCTGCTAAAGATCGGACCCAACAGCCAATTTCTAAGAGACCAAACCATATCCTCTTAGTACTTCTTTCTCACCTTATGTTCCCATAACATGGGCTATGGAGTCTCCATTGTCGGAGGTACCAAGAACCACCTGGAAATAGACACAAAAAGGCTGCTCTGTGTGGCTGTGCTTGAGCAGCAGTGTTTATATTACAGTCTCCAGAGACTCTTTCCACCCTCAGTCATTCCATGGCTCTGTGAAATCAGTGAGAACAGAAAACTGGTATCTGTAGGCTGAACCTTTCCTTTGAGAACAGTAACACAATGAAAATATTGTGTTTATCGACTTTGCAAGAAGATAAGACTGAAAAGGATGTTCTGGGTCATGGGATTTGGGTCCCTGTCTGCTGTAGACAAACAAATCATACAGAAATGTTCATAAATACATTGATTCTCAATATAAATACTCAGACATCTTTTAAAGTTGCTCCAAAGGGCAACTGAATCTTTTCTTCTGTCAAGGGTCAAATATTAATCTGATTTTCAGTCAAGGTAATTCATTAAAATTGTAAATTGGGGATGTTCAATTTCCCAATATTCAATAGTGAATTTTCTCCTTTCTGTACACAGAAAGCATAGCTTAAGCAGTCTTCTTATCTTTATTTCTGGATTTGCATAGAAACACTGAGAGATACCTGGGGAGTTGTAAGCATAATAAAAAGCTTCCAGACTCACTGCTGGATTGCCCAGTGGCAAGATGCCAGCAGATTTCAAGTAAGAATGCTGTGGCTTAAGCAGTTTTCTTTCCTCCTTAATGATTACCACTTGATGAATTTTAGAAAGAATGGTACACTAACATGGTTTGTAAAGTTAAAACACATCTCCATCTCCTCTATTTTACCCTTCTAGAGGATAGATATCACAAATAAGTCAGTTAAGCATAAAGGTATAAGCAGAAATACTGTACATTTAAGATCTAGGCGGCATCTAAGAATGTGTGTCCCATGGCTATCTGTAACACCAACATTTCTACTGTTGGACAGATTTCAGTAGGGGATATAAAATTCCATGTCCAAATCCCAATTCTAAAAGGAATATTTCTTTTAAGTCACACTAAAAAGAGATAAACAAATGTAATGGTCAAACCAGAATCTAGAGGTAGTTAGTGTGTATGCACACTCAGGAATAAATCTATTTACCAGGAGAAGTACTATTTTTAAAAAAGCCTCACAAATTCACACAATGAATAGCACCTTAGAAATTCAGCAAGTGTGGCATGTGTTGTTCCATGATAAATGAACAGAAAAACATCATCTGAAGTGAGCAGTCTCAATGGCCCATACAGACTTTAAAAAGGCCAAATGGAGAGAAATGGTAATGTAATCACCTTCCCCCTATAGATTCAAACACCTGCAGTTCAGCAGGTGATGTGGTTAATGTATTGCTGGCCATAAATTATTGCACAGGTGTCTTCCAAGTAAAAAATTGGAAGCAGGAACAAACTTCCAGGGCAGCTGCATTAAGAAACATTTCAATCTCTTCAGCATTAGTCTACAGAAAATGCTGTATTTATATTTATGTGTGAGTATGTGTATGCAAATATGGGTATGCATCTGTATGCATATAGACGTACCTTTTTGTTTTCAGCTTTGTAATGGGAAGAGATGCAAGGAGGGCAGAAGGAATGTGGAAAGGAAAAAGGAAGTCAAAATACAGGTCGTTACTTACGGAATACAAATACAATGGAATAAAGTCTGGCTATTACAATAATATCAAGCAAATGGTAAACTCCCACCCTGCTTTAAAAAAACAACACACACACACACAAAACCACACAAAAAAAGCACAACTAAAAACCAACCAAACAAAAAAACCCCCACAAAACAGTAAAAAAGCAAACCTCCCCCCCAAAAAAAACCCCCTAGGTTACTAGAAAACAAACAAAACCCCCAAGGAAACCCTTTGCTTTGGTCCCTCTTATTTTGAATACAGTCCTCTGTTTTTCTGATTTTTGAAAACTTCATTGCCTGCCCAAATTACCTCCTCTGTGTTATACTCTGCAAAAATTAAATCCTGATTTCTGTTGTTATAATTTTTTTATGCAGGAACTACTTTAGAAACCTGAAATTATACTACTTCTATGACCATTTTTTTATAGTACTGAATACTTATGGAGATGACAGTTTAGCTGTCAAAAAAAAAAAAAAAAAGATATTTTATTTCAGTATAATATAACCTCTTAGTATGTAAGAATGTGCTTTATGGGCAATAAGCACTGTGAAAATAGCAAGAACTGATGAAATCAAAGCACTACCATTTCCAAATACTTGCAAATACCAGGGGACATGCTGGGTTTTTTTCATCAAAACAACATCTCTGTGTTTCATTACACTTCCTTTAACCACAAGTCACTCATCTGCTGACTCCCTGAAAGTTACCTCGTGAAACTCCTACATAATGAATGGAAACTTCCCTCAAAGTGATATTCTTTACTTATTTACAGTCCACAGATTTCTCAGAAGTTGCTGGACCATGTATTTACAGTGAGGAAAATGTGCCACATATCACCTGTGACTGAGAATGAGCAAAACTTGTTAGTAACTCACAATGTCAAAATTAATTAGCTCACAGAATGGCTATTGCAATGATTACCACAAATTTCCATGCTAGCAGATCTTCAGACCATGCTCAGTCACTTGGTCTTTTGCATATGTTTTAGAGGACTGGGCATGGGGCAAGGAATGGGGAGTTTAGTGCTTAATTAAATTCAAGTAAAATTGAGAATTGAATAACTCTCTTATTCAGAACTGACATCTGGACTTAGTCTTCCTGATTGTAGTGAGACCTATTTATTTTCTGGGGAGGAAGTGCTGAACTTTCAATCTCTGCAGGTCAAAGCTTCTGACACAAATCTGACAGAAGTAGCCACGCTTTAAAGTCCCTCATTTTAATCAGAAGGCTGTCATCTTATCTGAGTAACATCACCTATGTAGTTTTGTCCAGCAAGGTACTTACTTGTTCTCTTTAAAAACAGAACAGTGCAGCTATTTCAAAGGTTCCAGAAGAGCTTGAAATTATTTATAACTACTTGATGGTAAAGGAAAATAAAATTTCCCATCTTTGCCTCTTGCAATTATCATCTTCTGTTTCTTGTTTAAATATTTACAGTTAACTGAACAAACAATCTACAATTACCTGATTTTTTGACCAGCTGTTCAATATGAGCACTTATGTGCAGGTAAGGATATATTTCATAGTATCTTTTAATCATTACTACAATTATTTTAATGTAACTTTAATTTCTATTTCTATTGTATTTAACTACATGCATAAGTAAAAGCGAGCCCCAGTCTTCAATACTTCATAAATAAATTCATAAACACTATTTTTTTCATTATCAAGTAAGCTCAGCATGCCATTTGTACTTTTAACAGTTAGAATGTACATAATTAATTTCTTGAGAGAATTCTATTGCAAATTCAAGCACTATTCTTTTGTACTCTGTCATGTTCCAAAGGCTGGAAATACGGAGGTTCTTGCTGGATCAAAAGAAAAAGTAAAAATAACCCAGTATCAGCTGTAAATACACAATTTTATTGAACACAGAACTCGCAGGCATTAAAACTATACTTGTTAGCCTAATCCTATAGAGAGGGGCAGAAGGGGAAAAAATAAAGCACCACCCAAAGGTAGAGGGAAACAGTAAGAAAGAGAGGGAAAGGATCCAGAAGACAATACTAACAATACTTACCTATGAATTCTACTAATTTCCAAGAAAGAGAAAATGTATTGAGGTTCCAGTGAAGCATGAAAAAAGACAATCCACATGAAAGCTAATCTTTATTACCTGGGAAAAAAAACAAAACAAAACAACTTCCTCGTCTACCCAATAACAATAAATAACATAATGATGAGGAAAAAAGTCCACCTTTCAAGTCATCTCTGAACCAAAGTTTAGAAGCAAAAGATTTTAAATCACTGCTTATGGGGAATATTCAAGCAGTCATAGCTGCTAATGATTTCCAATTAGAAATCATAGAATCATTTGGCTTAGAAGGGACGACTAAAGACCATATAGTCCAACCCCCCTGCAGGAAGCAGGGACATCCTCAACCAGATCAGGCTGCTCAGAGCCTTGTTGAGCCTCAACTTGAATATCCCCAGGGATGAAGCCTCAACTACCTCTCTGGGCAACTTGTTCCATGTAAGAGCCAGTTCACCAGTTACTGAAACTGAAGTCTCAGAAATTTAAATGGACTACTAAAAGTTAAAGAATGTATAAAAAAATATTTTCAAAATTTGATAAAGACAAGCAGGGTTAATCTGTGCAAGGTTACTAGAAAAGTTTTTAGACTGGAAACATTAGAGCTGGACTTGTCTTTGTTTTATTTTTCAGCACAGTGTAATTTCAGGGAAATGCATGCAATACACGCTGAAATCAATGTAATTTTGCTGTATCTATTACCTTATTAATTGCTTCTGAAATCAGTAACAGTACCTTCCAACTGATATATTTCACACATAAATAGGTTTCTTTTCAAAACATATATTCATAGAGCCAGTAATTTTTTATCAAACTTAATGTGCTTTCATTTACATCAAAACATTTATTTCTCAAATACAGATTTTTCTATTCAGAAGTACTTACCCATCAAATGCATATTTCCACACAACATATATCCATCCAGGCTAATACAGTACAGCTGCATCTACTATTTTGCTATGAATAAATATAACACTCTTCTGTGGAACTGAATGCATATTATTTAAAACATATCTGAAGCCATCACATTGTGCATTAAATCAGTATGGCGTAACTTCAACCCAGATTTTATTATTTATTTTTCAGCTTCTATTGAATGCATATTCCTCTACATGTTGAATAAATAACATTTTGCTAGGCAAAACTTAGATGTAGTTGAATATCTATTCAGATATCTTCCAAGAGAAACTAAAATGCTTTCATTAGTGATGGAAAAACCAGTTCTTATCACTCAAGCAATTTTACTTTCCTGTAGTGTCCAATTCTTAGGACCGACAAGTGAAGGGCAAAAAATTGAGACTAATCTCTCAAAATCTCATTACAATCTTTCTCTTCTTTATTCACTGGGTGTGTTAGCTACTAGTGGAAAAAGTGGTTGTTTTGGATGCAGATCAAGAAAGTATAAAGAGAGATCCAAAGCATTTCCATTTACTTTATGGATTTAAATATGGTTGTATTTCCATTTACACTACACCAGAGGCAATCTTTAGATAATAGAAACTCAGAATTTTTATTTTTTTTAATCTGGTTTCAAAAGAGATCCTTCAAAGTAAACATGAGGACATGAAGATGAGGAGGTAAGGGATCTTGCTACACCTTCATATATCAGCACTTTTAATATTCTCCCTTGATTCCTTCACTGATTATCATTATTCTATCAAAATAGATACTATCAAAACATTTTCTAATATTCAGATTTAAATAGCTGCTTATAATTTATTATTGTTCATATAACATTCATGTTTAAAGAAACCTGTAGCTTCTTCAATGACTCATATTTGCCCTTCCCTCTCCATTGCAGAAGCTAAGTTGATGAGGAAAGAAATATAACAAAATTGCTTGTCTGTGAACTCTGCTTCCAATTAACAAATAATTAGGAGGACTGTTTTAAGTATTTGTAGTGTTGTTAGAAAGGGGACATTTTCTAAATATACCTTTTATCAAAAATGTTTTCATGGTCATTGAAAGATTTTTATCTGACAGTGGCAAACAAAGTAAAACAAGAACAATGACAATTGTAAAAGGAAAAATGGCTTTTCATACTATAAGAATCATAGAATCATCAAGATTGGAAAAGACCTCTAAGATCATCAAGATCACGCTGCAACTCCTAACCACTGAACCATCCACTGTAGCACCTCATCCGTCCATCCATCCATCCATCCATCCATCCATCCATCCATCTATCTTTTTATTACCTCGAGGGATGTTGCCTTCACAACCTCCCTGGGCAGCCTGCTCCAATGTTTACCCACTCTTTCTATGAAGGAACTTTTTCTAAGATCCAACCTAATTTTGTGTTATTTTTGACTCTTTTTTTTTTTTTTTTTTTTTTTTTCATCCTGAAGCCTTGCTCCCACCAAAAGTGACTTTTTGAGGACATTTTTAATAATTCTACATATTAAGATATAAAACATTTTATATGGTTCTTCAAAATTATTATGTAATAAAAAATTAAAATATCTATCATACATATGTGGAACTAACCCCATATCTGCAGGTTTTCCCCAGTCAACAGTAATATTCAGAAAAAAACAATTATATTTTCAGATAAGGATTTATATTTTCATTATACTGTTTGACCTTAGGCTGCAGATATTTATACAATACAATTTCTTATAACTGCCATGCAAAATATAACCTTAATGATGCTCCACACTTTTGCAGTGCAAATTATAATCTGTTTATGATTCCTGATAGTGCAAATTAAACCTAATTAAGTCTTTTCTATTCAGGGAAACATTAGGCTCTGTAAGATGATTTTTTATTGGAAAAGCAAGGTCAATATAAACAATTAAAAATAATTTGTTGCTGAGCAGTCTGAAAATGTAATTGCAAATGCTGCTTGTTGGATTCAATTTAGGGGTTCCCCACTGGTTAATTTTTGAAGAACATTTATGAAAACTGCAAGCTTCAGAGTGTCCTGGAATCTATTTCTTCATTAAATTAAGATAAAAGAACAATAGGAATATCTTAATAAACTGTTGCATGTAGATTTTCATCATATAAATTGGAAGGCTTTTTCCAGAACAAACATGTGTCCTTAAGACATTTCTTCCTAACAAATGTGCACTGCATTATCAGTTTTGACAAAGAAAAGGAAGCTTCAGATAATGCCCATAGAAAAAGATATCAGTCTCTTCGATTTTGAGCAGAAACTCTGAAGAATTTCAATTCAATTTGAAATTTTTTCAGAAATCAGATTTTACCATTATTTTTTATCATTTTGTTTGCATAATATTTATTTTATCTGTATTCTAGATCTACTATTTGACTTAAGTCAAATCTTGTATTTAGCTAATTATGGCAACACTAGGAACACATTAAAACACCCAAGGGAAAGACTGAAACAGTGACTGTCATTTAATAGTCAATTTCCCCTGTATGTGCTGTGACATAATTTTGACTGTGGTGGACTGCTGCAAATGCCAAAATATTAACAGTAATGGTGTTAATTATTAGCTGAAATAAGTAAAATTTTTGAGGTAAAATCACATAGAAGAAACAAAAGAGACACAAAGAATAAAAATGGATCTTATATAATAGTGAAAAAGCAAAAATTAGAGAATAATAAATCCCAGTCAGAGAAAAAACTGTCCCAAATAGTCAACACCCTATCCTTGTGGCAAGCTTGCAAGATACCTGCAAGGCAGATAAAAAGGATGAAAAGAAGTACTCCCTACAACGTATCATGGTTATAGCTTTGAGCAGTAGGTAGAAAACTGAGGAATTGAATTCACCATATTAATATACCATTCATATATTAATGTGATAGTAGCATACTACAATACCCACCCACAGGCTAGAGGGATGCCTACCAAAAAAAAAAGGTTTCAGAACAATTTTTTAATGATAATTAAAATGGCACTGTGGTTTCACCACTTCTGAATAGTACAATTTCTCTAAGCCCAGAAACCAGACCTCTACAGAAACCTTCAATGGTCTGTAATAATATTTTCTTTCCCCTTCACTTTTCTCTGTTCCTCTCCCTCCACTGCAAATATTGCAATTAGGTCAGAAAACTTGCCACCAGTAGGGAAAAGGCTTTGATAAATACTTTTTTTTTTAAACTGTCCTACATTCATTCCCATTCAGAGATCTTGAAAAATATCTACCCTCTCTTTCTTCTTTCCCTCTGCCTTCCTGTCCTCCCATCCATCCTTTCTTGATCTCTCCCTCTCATTTTTTTTTTTGTTTCCATCTCTCTCACCTGTGATACCATCAGAAAGATTATGCAGATCAGATAGTAATTTATGTCTTCTGTATGCAAAATCTTTGATATTAAGCCATGATACGTATATGTATGTCCACATTGGCTTTATATCAACAGTAATCAGTGCAGAGTTTGGTAGTGTGCATGGGAAACAGTTCCTAGTTCTACTGGTAATGCATAAGAAAAAAACCATTAAAATCCACTTACAAATTCCAACACCTCATTTACTCTTCATTGCCAAATATAAACTTACTAACATAGATAGAAGTAGCATATACTTACTACAGCACAAAAGAGAAAAGACTTCAGTAAGTGCATGCCCCAATGCTAATGTAATGTTCTGTCCCTCTTAGAGGTTCAAATTTTCCAATTTCTTCTTGATTGATCTCTGGCTTTCTACTAGAAATGCTTGTTCCTTATGGGTTACCTATGCTACAGAAATCCTATCACACTAGATGACATTTTAACAGCTTTTTTATCCCAAGACGGGGTGATGTATAACAAGTGAAGAAAAACCCTACAATTTCACAAGTAAAGAGCGCTGAAACTTTACAGATGGAACTTGAACTTCTATGCCAGCAGTGAATTAGCACTTTTAATCTCTTTTCATGCAACATATTGCTTCGTATACAAGGTTCTCTACTACTCATGTCAGCTTTATTACAAGAAATGGTTTACTTTTTCATGTTTGCAACAACCATGACTAAAGTGTACAAAATGGTGGGGGAAAGATGCCCATGCAAGATTTTTTAATGTCACACAGACAAGGCTTGAATTTAAGAGTTTTAAGCTCTTTCAGTTTAAAAACATTGCCGCTGTCCTGTCACTACAAGCCCTGACAAAAAAATCTGACCCCTCTTTCTTATAAATCCCCTTTATATACTGAAAGGCTACAGTAAATTTTCCCTGGAGCCTTCTTCTGGCTGAACAACCCCAACACTCTCAGCCTTTCTTTAGAGGAAAGATGTTTCAGCCCTCTGAACTATGAAGTAAAGCAATCTGCAATCTTCAAACGTAAATCATAGAGATTGGAGTAAGGCTGAAGTGAATCTGAGGCACCTCCATGATAAACAGGAGGTGCTGGAGAAAATTTGAAAGAAACTAATCTGTGAGCTGCCCAGACATATTTTATATGAATCTCCTCCACGTGAACTCTTCAGTTTTTCTGAGGAGGTACATAGCTACTATAAAACACTATGCCTGTGCTAATTTTTTTTTCATACTGTGAATTATCTCACTAGGAGTTCAGCATATTTAGGTAATTCTCTTTAAACAGCTGTCAGGAACATTTGTTTTAATTAAAGTATCTTTCAGGTGAATTTTTTTTTTAATTAATATTGAAAGACAGTAAAATTTGTCTCAAACATAAAGTTTAAAGCGGAGAAGCATTTAGTGCCCCAAGTTTCACAATGGATAACACAGAAAAAAGTATAACCTGGTAATAAGTAAAGGCTTGGAAATTTTGCTACCAGATGTGCATACATTTTAATATATGAATTTGTCATATAGGTAGTGATAACCTGGAGTTAAACTGCAATGTCTGCCTGTTAACTGAACTTCACAGGCTGGAAACTGAAAAATGAAAACTTCTCTTCTGTGACAACAACAACAAAAAAGGCAATTATAATTTCTGCCTGTGCAATATTTTACATAAATCTCATTATGGCATCTGGACAGATATTGCTCTGGTTATTCAACAGCCTTGATGAGCTCTCTTTTTAAAGATGATCTAGCAGATATTTTTAGGATAGCAGAAAAACACATTTTCAGTATGTCATTTTAATGTGTTGCTGTCATTTCTTTCAAATTTTTAGTACAAAAACACGTGTGCCATGGGCCTCATCCAAAACCTATTTTAGTTAATGGAAAGTATCTCTCTGGTTCTAATGGGATTTGGATCCATCCCTTTGTCATTTGGGTAACTTGCTAAACTAGTGCCTTTTCCAAGACTCTTGAGAAAAAAAGTCTTTTCAAGACTAAGTCTGCTTTTTATGATTTTTTTTGTTTTATTTTAATTCAAGGATGAATGAGAAAATCTATTGCTGGGGAAATCTAGTGAGTTTACATTCAATTTCATTAGAATTTTTGACGATGATAGTTGAGAATATTCAATGGGTTTCTGCATGTATATGTCTATACACACATACACAGAATAGCACTTACAAAAGCTTAAGTGGACATCCATATGATCGGTCTAAATCTTTAATATATGAATGACAGTATTCTGTATTCTTACATTTCTATTAAACTCTAATGAATATTTATTGATGAGTATTTATTTTCATGGAAAACACAATCATAATCACATAAGGTATTAAAGCCATCAGTCATTAAAGCCACTTATGATAAAATTATTATAAAATTATTTTATATATACTACCATGAAAGAAATTAGGTCTGATCTCATACATGGAAGAATAGGATATTAAAAATCAGAATAAGATAAAAAAGGTAAGAACACTTATTTGAAACTCACTTTTTTTAAAACTCAAAATGAGTAAGAAAATAGCACAATTCTTCTGAGATAGTTAAAAAGGTAATATGACATTTCAGCATATGCAGCCAAGCCCTGCCAATGGCTGTCAAGTCAACATATGCCCAGTGTTTCCTTGCTACAAAATGTTCCTGGAAGCTGCAGGGGATGGTGTTACTATTAAGCTGTTTATAAAGTTATGGCTTTCCTTGTTTTAAAATGCAAGTAAAATTTGTGAGTGATGTAGAAGAAGAAATACTGAGATTGTGTTTTCAAGAATATGTAATTGTCCTCTTTATTTCAATAGCTCTATGAGGAGTTTGCACAGTAACAAATTGATTTGCTCTATTCCAGGGACTCCTCCACCTTAGGTCACTGCCAGTGCTACTATTCCAGAGATTGTGCTAGGAAAGAAAAAGGGATTAAGGTCTGTGCCTCAGAGAACAGTATATTTAAAGAATGAAAAATATAACCAAACTGTAAAAAATTATTGAACCATAGAATGATTTGTGTTGGAAGGGACCTATAAAGGTCACTCTGGTCAACCCACTCACTGAAGTGAACAGTAACATCTTCAGCTAGATCAGGTTCTTCAGAGATCAGGTTCAACCACACCTTGGACCTTTACAGATACGGGGTTTCTAGCACTTCTCTGGGCGATGTGTAACAGTGTTTCAACACCTTTGTAAAAAAATTATTTTTATATAGTCTAAATCTCTCCTCTTTCAGTTCAAAATCATTGCCCTTGTCCTGTCACTACAGGTTATGGTAAAATTCTGTCCCCTTCATATACTGAAAGGCTGCAATAAGTTCTATCCAGAGCTTTCTCTTTTCCAGGATGAAAAAGGCTTCAGATCTCAGCCTGTCTTCACAGGAGAGGTGTTTCTTGATGTGACAAGGAACATAATCTAGAGTAAGACTAATTCTTATGATCAAGAGATAAGTTTTATTCATTTTTTGAATTTTTTATGGATATATAACTTGCCACTTATGCTGAAACTTGTTGTAACTTTGTGTGAAAAACAGCAATATTTATTCAGCAGGCAAAAAGCAAAGAAAAAAAATTAAATTATAAATTGAATTACATTATATGTAAACTCCCCAGGAGCAAAATGCCACTGAATTTTGTATGTTGTACTGTGTATATTTGTGGCTGTTTTACAATTAAAATATTTACAGTGTTGGAGACTTCATTGATCTGGTTAATAATTAGTACTTAAGGCAGCTCTTTCATTCGGTGTCAGTTGCACAAAATAAAAGGCAACTTACAACAGAAGTAGAGACCTTTCATTATGTTACTTGGTGATAGGTTATGTACCCCTGAGCAAGCAGGAGACACAAAGAAAAATTACCTCAGTGGGTGATTCGTGTTTTTCTTGCAATGTGTTTACGTATGCTGCAGATGGTAGGGGAAAAAAACAATGAGCACACGCTGGTAAGTCTGCTGGACTGGTGTCACAGTTTTTCAGACCAGTAGATAAAATGTTGGCCCTACACACTAAAAAAAGGGTATTTTATACCCCTAAGCATTGTGATTCTATACATCTATGTGGCTTAAAGTTATGTGATTTTATGTGTCTATGTGGAGTGCAATTACTGTGTTCCATGTTTGTTTTATTGTCTTCTATGTAGCTGAATGTGTTAGACAGTGTGTGTCTCTTCAAGAGAATTTACTCTTCTATTATTAGCTATTTTTCCTTTGTATCATCTTCTGGGCCCTCCAAGGCCCACATTAGAAGTATCCATGGGGGGAAAGAAAAAATTATTAAAAAGACACAATTATGCTTTTAATGATGATGAATATTCAGACAGAAGAGGCAATGGATTTAGATTTATTGATATAAGTGAAATTTTTCCAGCACAACTACACCTAACTGTCAGATGTTCTTCTCAAAATCTGAGGGAATCTCATATTTTTCATATCGCAGTATTACGGATCAGTTCAGTTTGGAAGGGATTTCAGGAGGTCTCTAGCCAAACATTCTTCTCAGAGAAGATGCTTCAGCATGGTACTACATTCCATAACTGCATTTTACTGAACCACACAGATGATTGTGGGAACTATCTACTATTTGAACTAAAAAAAAAATCTTTTGCATAACATAAAGCCAAGATTTGCAAAAGTGCCTGTATAGTGCCAGAGGAAACAGTGATGGTTCAGTGTGATTCTTGTGAAAAGGCATCTAACAGCTCTCCCCTTGATCCATGACTTTTTAACCATTCTCTCTTAAAATACTACTTTGATATTTTGATATATTGATACTTTGATATTACATCATCCACTTCTGTTGTCCAGAAATCACATGCTATAAAATGAGTTCATGTTTTAGCAGAAAACTATCCTGTTTTGTCTTTTTTTTAACTTACACATTCTTTATCATTACATTCTCTCAGGTGTTAATTTATATTACTTAAAGTTTGAATTTTTAAACAATGTTCATAACTTACGTATTTTTTTTCATTAGTTCAGATGGGGATAGTTCCACCAGTTTATTTTTAAGTGTTTTTGAAAGGCTCATAATGTGCTGAATGGCAACAGAGCCATTAGAAATTTGACAATATTTGACACCACAAAATCTTTCATTTGGTGTCTGAATCCTTGGCTTCAAGAAATGTCTGAACATTTGATTTTGGTGAGAGGTTTAAAAGGCTGTACTTATCTCCATACTCCATGGGATTTATGTCTGATACTATTTAATATGTGTGGTCTAACAATGATATTTTTCACTGCACAAAGTAGTGACTGAGCTACCTAATATACAAGAGCAGGCCAAGCATGTAATCAGAAAACAGACATGTTATGCATTATTGCTACAGAAAGTCAGATAATATTTTTATCATTCTCTTTCTTTTTTTTTTTTTTTTATAAGAAGCATACATGGAACTGTGATTTTTAAAGCACAAAAGGAAACATTTAACTATCCTTCTGTAAGGACTTAGGGGCTTAAGCAGTCATTTTTTTGCCATGTAGATGAGTCAATTTCTTAAAAGACAGAGATTTGATAAACCTTATTAGAGCTATGCAGAAAGCTTAAAAGAGATTTAACAAGTGCTGCACACAGAAGTGAGGCTCTGATTGAAGTAAAAAAAAATAACATCAGCTCTTGGATTTCTAACAACAGGATCTGTTCAAATAACCACTGGAGACAATTTAAGAAAAAAACAGTCTGTCACTCATCACATTTTAATCAATTTATAGATGCTGCTATCATGGAAACGAATCAATGCCTACATTTTCTTAAATGGCACCAGTGGCAGGCATCCAAAAATATAGCTGAAGTATGTTTACTGAGGACACATATTTACTATATTGAACATTTACATACAAATACAATAAAAGACTGCAAATGATGCATGTGTTTATGGCTGTCTATTTTGGGAAATTTCACTGCAATTCTTCAATGAATTGTGCACTGTTTAACAATGAACTCTTTTTAGAATGCAAAAGGTCTGCTGCACAACTCCATAAATAAAAAAGGTGTTCATAATATGGAATGAATTATGACATGGCAGCTCCATAATGCTGAATGGAGTTATTAACTCCTAAACACTTAACAGCAGTAGTATTCATAGAATAAAAACAAACAAAACCATAAACAAAATCCCTGAAGAGATTCTCAAAGTTATTCCCTAGTTAAAAGGAACTCAAGGGATCTCGTAAGATATAGTCCCTGGAGTTTAGCTTTTAGCTCCCTTTTGCTGATGCTGGCTGCTCCTCTTCCAAAATTGTGGCATCCCATGATGCTGAATAAGCCAAAAAAATTCCTTCATGTCATTAATACATTTCCTCTTTAATCTCATTTTTGATAGTACAATTTCACCACTTGCTCACCTTGTTCTGAGAAAGCTCAGAATGAAAAGACATTTTTATAAAAATATCTGATTAAGGTGTGTCAGAAGTGCACCAGAGAAACCCAACTCTAAAACTATATATAGTCCATTCTACTCAGTTTGCATCCTCAACTGAAATATTGGCAGTAGACTTCTTCAGGTGACACTCTCAGTCACATAAAGTTAATTTTGTAGCAAATAGAAAAACATCAGCTGCAGGTGAAGTCAATTTACATTTACATTTAAATGTCATAGAAACTGAGCAGATTAACTAGCTATTTCTAATCTTTATTTTCAGGCTATACTGTAGTGATTCCTCTCAAATCCATGGGAGGAAAGGGATTACCTCAAACACTGGAAATTCTCAAGGTTTGGTGAAGAACCTAGAAGCTGGTAAGAAATTAAAAGAGTGAAGAGTGACCAAAACTGGATATAGTCCTAGAAGAAAAAGACATTGAAGTAGCATAGTTTCAAGCTGAATTGAGTTAGAATGGTCTGAAAGACTTCACTTGTGAAGAGACTTGTATTAATAAAGACTAATATATTACTGATTAATTCCTTAATTGTAGAAGTTCTTGTAAGAGGCTATTAGTTCTACAGCTATGAATATGAAGTGAGTTCTTAATATTTGTTTTGGAAGATTTTTTTCTTATTAAGTTTTCTTTGGTTTAAATGATACTGCACTCCATTATAAAGTAAGATTAATTTCAGTAATTTAATTCTTATATGGATTCTTCTAATTCAAGGTTAATATTGACAGACCCAAGAGAGGTTTACTATTCATCTCAGAAAGAACAATATTTTATTCTTGGATTTTATGTGTCAACTTAAATTTTTTCATGGTAATTACAACTCATAAAGAGTCTAGATTTGATAAGTATTATTTTTTCTTTGAGTTCATTCAGTGTAAATAAAGAATTATATTATTCCAATTGTTACTTAATGTCTAGAGCTCTAGAATATAGCAGAATACTGGAGACATTGTCTAAACTTCATTCAATGATGACAATCCCAGTGTAATGTTAAGAAAAAAAAAAAAAATCAAACAAAAAAACCCCAAAACTCTTAAAGAAGTTGCATTGAATAAAAAAACAAACAAACAAACAAAAAACCCCAAACAAAAAAACCCCACTAAAACTAAAAGAGCATAAGAGAGAGATCTAAAGACCAAACAATGGTTTAGTAATCTGTTTCAATTACAATACTTGTGCTAGAAGACAATTCACACTTCGGTCAGGGACCAAAAATTATTTAAAGGTATTGTAGCACTTAGCATTGTCATCTAAAGATTTAAGTGCCCGGATGGCAGGGTACCAAAACTGGTCTGCTGAAAAGCAGGAATAAGGAGACCTGCTGTCATCCCTGTTAGATGTAGTTCACTGAGCAGCAATGGCAACATATTGCCTTTTTGGTGAAGTGATTGGAGATGGAGTGATTGCCCCATGAACAGTTAGGCATGGGAGTGAGAGATACAGAGGCAGTTGTCTGAAAAATATTCATGTTAGGTGATCTAAGTTGTTGTAACATTGCTTTCTGTTTTGATTTCAAAATCATACTTATTTTCATAATGGTTATCTTCATAATGGTCATGGTTACCTTATACAAACTTTGCACCAGATTCTATGTTTTGTTTTGTTTGGGTTTTTTTTGGTTTTTGGGTTTTGTTTTGGTTTTTTTTTTAATTGTGATTATTTGAAAATAGTTGCTCAAATTCCCTTCTGGTTGGTATTTTGAGCTAGAATGTGGAACCGGTTTTAACAAATCTATTAAAATTGATAAAAAAATCCTGGTTGTATTGCTTATTTTCATTTCTCTTTTATTATTTATTCTATGCCAGTATTCCCTTGGCCTGTCTTGCAAACTCCATGAAAGCTAGAGAAATACTGAAGCAAAAACACATAAATGTGAAGAATTAAAGGTTTGTGTCCCTGCAGATCCTGGATTCATTAGAAAATATTAGAACAAGCTCATGTTCTCAGATTTTGGCTGACTGAAGAAGCTTAACAACATCAAGGGAAGGAGAGGCTAAAGACCAGTTTAGAAGTGCTTCAAGAAAAGTTCCTCCACTGGGTACAACTCTCCATCAGGGTCTCACAGGAACAATTGAACACTTTATGAATAAATTATTTCAATGAGAAGGCAGAAATCTGTAGAGTTGAATTAGTTTCATTAATACTGAAAATGTCTTTATTAGTCCAAAAGTGGATCGCTTCTAATGTCAAATGAATGCCATTGCAGTCCCACTTCTTGTAGCAGACTCAAGAATAGTCATCTTTCTGACAGTGGGTGCTATAATATAGATGTCCTATTTATATGAGTGTTATTTAAATAATATCTCTTAAGCATAAAACTTAGTGATGCATGCACATTTTAAGAGTTGGCTTCCTGTACTGTGAGTGTTCTATACATTTATTGCTACCCTATTCAGACGAGAGAAGTAATGGTGCCTTATCTACCTCTCCAGTAAAAGGACAAATAACCTTTAACCAACCTTATAATACTTTTGAGAAATAAATACTTGAATTTTGTACTTGTCAGAGCCCTGAGGGCACCAACAGCCCTGATTGTCCTTGCTCCTCACATAGGAGCTCCTCTGACCCTGCCCAGGGCACAGGACCTTGTTTCAGATTACCCTGGGACTGTCAGTCCCTGGCCCAGATATTTTGTGGATGTTTAGGTCCCCAACAATGTATAAAGTGCCATCAAAGGCACTGGTTTGTGCAGACAGCCTTGTTCAGTATGTTGTGTGTGTATGCGTAGGTGGGTAATAGGCATTAATCTTCTCTGCTGGTAGGAATTAGGAAGAGGGAATTGCAGTAGCCTGACTGTGTGGGAGTGGAGTAGGAGAAACCCTCTTGGCTTGAGCAATGAGCAACTCTGACTCTGGTGGACATGGAACGAACAGTGTCTTGTCCCCACAGACCACTAAATTCATCTTCCCTTGACAGAGCTGACACTTTATGCATATCATTTCACAGAATCACATAATCACAGAATTACTGAGGCTGAAAAAGACCTCTGAGATCATCTAGTCCAGCCTATGACCTAACACTACCACAGCGACTAGATCATGGCACTAAGTGCCACATCCAGCCTGTCCTTAAACACCTCTAGGGAGGGTGACTCCACCACTATACTGAACAGTCCATTACAATGCCTTATCTCCCTCTGTGACAAAGTGTTTTGTGAACCTCAACCTTCCTTGGTGCAGCTTCAGGCCATGCCCTCTCATCCTGTTCACTAGTTGCCTGGGAGAAGAGCCTGCCCCCCACTTGACTACACCTCCCTTCAGGTAGTTGTAGAGAGTTATAAAGTCCCTCCTGAGTCTCCTCTTCTCCAGGCTAAACAACTCCAGCTCCCTCAGCCTCTCCTTATAAGACTTCCCCCCTACTCTCTTCACCAACCTCATTGCCTTCATCTGGACCTGCTCCAGCAACTCAGTATCTTTCTTGAAGTGAGGGGCCTACAACTGAACACAGTATTTACAGTGATGCCTTGCAAGTGTTGAGTACAAGAGGAGGATGAAATTGCCCTTCCAGGCCACCTGGACACACTCCTGGTTCATATTCAACCAGTTGCCAATCAGTACTCCCAGGTCCCTCTCTGCTGGGCTGCTCTCCAGCCTCTCTTCCCCCAGTCTGTAGCACTGCATGGGGTTACTGTGGCCAAGGTATAGGACCCTGCCATTGATACTGTTGGATTCACACAATGAGCCTCAGCCAATTGACCCAGCCTCTCCAGGTCCCTCTGCAGCATCTTCCTACCCTCCTGTAGACTGGCACTCTCCCCCACTTTGTGTCATTCACAAATTTGCTAAGGGTAGACACAATCCCCAAGTAGTCAATAAAGATGATGAATAGGACTGGGCTTGGCACTGATCCCTGGGGGACACCACAGGTCACTGGACTCCAACTGAATCCAGCACCATTCACCACAATTCTCACGGCCTGGTCATCCAGCTAGTTTTCAGTCCAACAAAGGGTGCACCTGTCCAAGCCATGGGCTGCCAGCTTTTCCAGGAGGATGCTATGGGAGACTGTGTCAAAGTCTTTGCTGAAGTCTAATAAGACCACATCCACAGTCTTTCCCTCATCCAGTTGGTGGGTCCTCCGGTCATGAAAAGAGATGAGACTGGTCATGCAGGATCTTCCTTTCCTATTCCCATGTGGGCTGGGCTTTATCCCCTGGCTTTCTTCTATATGCCACTTGATGGCAAGCAGGATGATCTGCTCCATAACCTTTCCAGGCACCGAGGTTTTGCTGACAGACCTATAGTTCCTCAGATCCCTTCCTGGCCCTTCTTGTGGATGGGAGTCACGCTGGCCAACTTCCAGTCATCTGGGATCTTCTCAGTTATCCAGGTCTAGTGATAAATGATGGAGAGCAGCTTAACCAGTTCTTCTGCCAGATCTGTCAGCACCCTATGATGAATTCCATCAGGCCCCATAGACTTGTTGGGATCTAAGTGGCACAGCAGGTCACTTAACTACCGCCCCCTGGATTTCAGGAGGGATACCGTGTTCCCTATCCCTGCCTACCAGCTCAGGAGCCCAGTTGCCCTGAAGTTAGCCAGTCTTTTTGTTAAAGACTAAGGCAAAGAAGGTGTCACATAACTCAGACTTTTCCTTGCCTTCCGTTACTATGTTCCCCTCCTTATCCAATAGGGAATGTAGATTTTCCGTGACCTTCTTTTTGTTATTAATGTATCTGTAAAAGCATTTTTTATTATCTTTAACAGCGATGGCCAGATTAAATTCTAACAGCTTTTGCATCTCTAATTCTTTTTCTACATTACCTTACAATATCTTTAAATGCTTCCTGTTTCATCTTCCCCTTTTCCCAACATTTGTGCAATCTTTTTTTTTTTTATTTCTGAGTTTGTGCAAAAGCTCTGCACTCAGCCATGATGGTCTTCTTCCCCTCTGGCTTATTTTTCAGCATATAGAGACAGCCTGCTCCTGTGCCTTCATAATTTTTTTTTTAAGTAAGCCCAGCCTTGCTGGGACTCTGGTTTTGAGGGCTGCTTTCCAAGGAACTGTCCAAACCAACATCCTGAATAAACTAAATTCAGCCCTCCAGAAGTCCAAGATAGAGGTTTTGCTGATGACCCTCCTACCTTCACCATGTATTGAAAATTCTATCATGTCATGATACCTGTGCCCAAGACAAGCTCTGACCACCACATCATCTGCCAGCCCTTCCCTGTTCATAAAGAGTAGGTCTAGAAGGGCACTGCCCCTGGTAGGCTCACTTACCAGCTGTAAGGGGAAGTTGTCATCCATACACTCCACAAACCTCCTGGACTGCCCCCTTTCTGCTGTGTTGTACTTCCAGCAGACATCTGGTAAGTTGAAGTTCCCCACAAGAGGAAGAGAAATTTCACTCAGAAGAGTAACAATCATGTTGTTACTCTCCTGGCTTCAAATATGTGTTTTAACTCCTGATTTGTTGCACTGTTACCATGTTGGTGCAAACAGCTGGAAATTCAGTGTTCCACTGACAAAAATGCTCAGTGACAGAAATGGGTGAATTGAATGTCCTAATCTTTTACCGTGACCTAATAATGTAGGGGTTTGTTCCAGCTGTGCTTTCTGCTGGTTTATTCTTAGACATTTGCAGGCTTCCCTGAAGCCCTGAGACCTTACACATTCCTCCAAGACATCAGGACACATGATGTTAAAATTAGCCTTCTGTAGCATCCTATTCTAAAAGGTAATATTTGAGAAACCAAGAAAAATATCTTCATTTCAGAAAATTCATCTTCCAGCTTTTCAAAATGCAGATTTATTAGGTGTTTTGTATTGGCAAATCCTAGACCTGACTTGATATTTCTATTGATCAAAATTTTGTTTTTCTTTAGCAGTGTGCAGGCATCAAGCAGGAGATATTCCAGACTGTCTTCTGCTTCTTTGGGGCTAATACTGTTGAATTTTAAAATGTTGAACATGGTGGCTTTTTTTTTTTTTTTTCTCACTGCATCAAGTGCATAAGGTAGATTTTAAAATCTTTCTCCATGACAGAAGTCTACATAGTATCTTTTTAGGAAACTACCACTGCTTTTTGGCCTGTAGCAGCTTTGAAATATCACCTGCCAGAGTCCTGAGGCTAAGAGATCCTCACCATCAAAACCAAGTCCAGCCCTCAGTCACCCTCAAGCTCAGGTGAGAAAAATGGTGGCTGACTGTGGCAGGAAGGACAATTCAAACCTTGCATGTCAATGGTTTTTGAAGACCTTAATAGAAGTCTCTTTATTCAATGTGTGCCAAACACAGGACAATAGAGAGAGAGAATGGTGAACAAGTTTCTCATACAACATTATGCTGTGACAGAGTTTCACTTAGATTTACGAACACATATTTGGAAATTTTTAACTCAGTTGATAATTATTTCAGTAATATCCAACTAACTTCCTTATACTCTACATACACAACATGACTTCTTGATAGCCTTCCAGATGCTTTGCTTTTTAGTCAAACTCATCTGAGAGTGAATGAGATATGAAGTATTGCTTGTATCAAGGCCAAGGTTTTACTTTCCTTGTAGAGAATGTAGATGATATAGAGATAAACCTCTTGCTGATCAGAAGAAAGGTATCTCTGGATAAATTCAGACCAAACACTGGAAGTCAGTAGGAGTTGCTTGACCACTGCTCAATATCTGTTGGGTGTGCAAAAGGTAAGTATGGAGAATTATTCTAATGAAAAGCACTGACAAGAATGAAATGGCTTGTGAACAGTGTCAATACAGAGGTCTGACTTCAGTCTTAGGAGCCTTCACAAGATGCAAATGTGGTGAGCTCAGCTTTAGCAGGCATTTGTGTTCTTCTATGGCAATCATTAGAGGCACTAAAAAAATGATAATATTCACTTATATCAGGCATTGAAAAAGCAGATTTTCATCATTAACACAGCCAGCAATTGACAATAACTGTAGTTTAGAACTGTTGCTTCAAAATTTTTTGCCAAGATTATATAATCATAGAATCATTTTATTTAAACAGTTACATTTGCCAGTTACAAATACTGAAAACCATAGGTGACAAATAATTAAGACTTTTCACTATTTTCCGGTTAATTCTTGACTTTACTCTGTCTGAAAGGAAATTGGAATACAGTTTTTAGGAATACTTTGTTGCTAAATGTACTGGTAAAACTTTTGTGAGATGTTTTTTCTTTGAAAGACAGGTAGGGAATTTTGTATGTGAAGTCATTAGTTCTTTTTTTATTATTATTTTTTAAATTTTTATAATATATTTTTCATTCCAGCCTAAATTCTACGATGTTCTGATTTAATCTTTTCCTGATTTTGAAGGCACTATCAAAAATAAAAACTGTATTAAAGTGAAAAAAAAAAATCTTGGGCAGAAGCGTTTATGTAACATAGTGATTGTATCATAGTCTTGTTCTTTTTCTCTTCTTATTTTTCTCTTTCTTTATTTCAGCGCCACTGAAAGCTCTGCATGTCCATTGTGGTTCATTCGCACCTTGATGAGGCTCTGTCAAATGATCCCGAAGCAGTAATATAGAACTTACACAATAAGCATTTTACTATCTTTATCTTTTTTCTCTTTTTTTTTTTTTTTTTTTTCTTAAACATTGCTTCACTCTGTAAATTCCCAGAAACATTTTTATCTGATGGTATTAGTTAATGACACAAAAAACCCCAAACATATAAACACATTAGAATCTATGCCTGCAAAAATTATGTTAGTAATGTGTTGGATTTAGTCAATAGATGTAAAGGGAAGAAACAATACAGTAGCAAATAGTCAGGGTTTTACAATATTTTACATTTCCTTAGATTCCATGACTTCTAAACTTTTTGATTAGTTTATCACAATGTGGAACCAAACAACTGAGTATGACAAAATTTAATTTTGCTGAAGAAGAGCCATTCCCTTGATGCAGTGGCTGGGATCAACCAGTCAAAGCAGGAGTAAAGGTTAGGAAATACATCACAGTCAGTATGGCAGAAGGCATTTGATAACACCACAAATAACCTTATTCTTCCAAGGATGTGAAAACTGGAGGGAGGGAAGAAAAAGAAATTGAAAGCGAGAGGTTGTTCAGAGCATGAAAGCTACATTCAAGATGCCCTTTTTTCAGGTTTCTGCACCAATGCCTTTCAGTTATTAATTTTTCCTGTTTAATGAATACAGACTATCTAGAGGAAAAGAGAAACTAATAAAAAGACTTTCCATGATGAAAGTTCTTTGATTATTTGAGTTAAAAATAATTATGCTCTAAACCACAGCTTCCCTATACTTATACAGATAGTGACATACGTGAATTGATTTTGATTGAACTAACAGTGGGGAAAACCAAATAACCATAATGTCAAAAAATATTTTTCTTGGTTAAAAATGCTTCTACTAATAATAGAGATCTTAAATACTAAATTTGCACTGAGAAAGCTAATGAATTTTCACGCTTATGTATTAGAAAGATGTTTATATGCAATATAAAACTTGAGTTATGGGACATAGCAAAAGATGTAGTATGATTTTGGTGGTCTGGGGAATATAAGAATAACTGCAGGTTCAGGTAAAAATTACTGGTGGGCAGCTGAGTAATACGAGATCATTTGGATTGAAGAGTCAAAAATTAGATTTCATGCTAGCCATGTTGCTCCTATCCATGTTGCTGACTGCAGGTTTTTAAACATATTAGCTAAGTGGCTAACCCCGAGTCAGATGACATTTTAATTGCTTAAAATATGGTGTTTTAAAGTATATTCTAAAAAATACATTTACTATGTGGCATAGATTTTTTAACCTTACTTAAAGGATTAAGGGGCTTAGAGTGGAGATCTTAAAGAAGACATTTTCTTGCACTTGTTTTGCTTATTTTAATCAGTTTCACAACATGAAATTTACCCTCAGCATTCCTGTTATATAGATCTTTTTCTTCCATATTATCAAAGCTTAGAATTTTCATCAGCTGGCCCTAAAAGAAAAATGTTACTGCATATGAGTTTTTTCCCAAAGTAGCAATACTGTTTGTTTCTTTCTGAGTCACAAAAATGATATTAAAGAGGATTTAATGAATAATGCAAGAAGTCTAATTTAACACCAGGATTATTTCTGGCATTCAGTATCTGTGAATAACATATTAATAGCATATACCAGTTTTTTATCATTGAATGATAGGCATAATAAACTGGCGCTGAGCCTTTCTGATACCCGGCCAAAAATCCAAAAATCTAATACATTTTATATATACAATTAAGCAACTCACTGATTCGGATTGCAGGCTATAACAGTGGCTTTTTCGTTATTTTTAATTGCTATGTGAATTTACATGAAACTCATTACTGGTTATTGTGATGGCCATAAGGAAAGAAAACCTTCCTGATTTAACAACTATGCACCATGTAAATGTAAAATAAATGTATGTCATTAAAATGACATATGACATTCAGAAAAAAATTATAAATCCTGTAGCAGAAAAAACAAGCAAACTAACAAACAAACAAGCCAACCAGCGATATTTAGGTTTTGCCTTCCCTAAAATATCATTTTTAAGCTCAGGTTTGTCAGGTAAAATCAAGACTTTCTGACCTGGTTCAAGTTTCTCAGCAGTGTAAACATCAAAAGAGATTACCAGAAGAGAAGTTATGTGGTTCCTGTGTTAAGCAATACCATTTTGTAAGAAGTAGGTATGACTGGCCCAAGTGCAACATATGCTTTATAATCAGTGTAAAGAGGAAGGTTTCTTCACATGAAAGCAAACTGGCATCTTTTTCATCTTTCCTTTCTACTGCTGTTTTCAAAGGTTACCTCTTGTTAACATTGCAAATCCAGACTAAAGGAAAATTGAAATTTCTTGCATGTCCATTGAGCAGTACATAAACCAGTTTTGTAGCTTTGTATTATTGTGGTAGCCCTCTCAATAAGAAATTAACCACATGAGGTATAGATAGAGCATAACTACGACTATGAGAATCTTCTTACCTTTAATCCACTAATTCTCAAATATTTGAATGGTGGGAAAATAGAATATATTTTAGAAACCTAGTCTGAAACTGGGCTTGTTTCCAATTTTTAGGCTGGTTTTTTTTCCCCTCTAAACATGATTTTTATACCACCATGGGTAGTAAATAACTGATTTCAGCCATAGAAAACTAGTCTTGCTAAGCACAACTGTGGATTACAATACTCCATGTTTTCTCTCAGCTATGCAAGGAAATCATGACTGAAAAAAGAAACAGCCTCTGCTTTTTGGATTTGTTAATTTGGTGGCTTTATTTTACCTTTTGCAGTTTATCATGTTCTGTCATGGCTAGTGTAAAAATTAGAAACTATTTTTCTAAAAGGCATCTGGCATTATGTATTCAAGTGTATTTTTACTTACAGGGAAAAGCCAAGGAAGAAGAGGAGAAAAAACTTCAAGAGTCTCTCAGCTTGAAGCATATACTGCTGTGGACAGTTTCTTACTCCTGAAAACAAAAAGCAGTAGAAACCTTTATTCTTTGGTCTGCAGTGAAATACTTTTTCCTGGCTCTTATTTTGGGAAATAGGATGGAAGCTGTAATTCTGCCCTGGACAGTACATGGGCCTTCCATGGGACATTCTTATTGCAAGCTAAATTTCATTTACTGTGAGAGACTACATGCCCATTTGTCAAAATGTGAATAGGAATCTTTTATCTAAAGGACAGTAAGTACAGTAAGTTAAAACTTATACCTTTAAAGTCCAATTTAAAGGTCCTTGTGTTGCTGGCACATAGACATTTAAAATCTTCAGAACTCAACCTTCATTTCCCTAGTTTTCTCAGAGATTCCAAGGTCACTCTTCTCTAATAAAGATCCCTTTTTTTCTCCTTCTAAGTCAGAGCTCTGTTTACTATCTTCCACTGCTAATTGATTCTTACATTTCTTTTCCAAAAGCAATTGCTTTTTACAGATCTACACAGGCTCATCTTCCTTTTTTTTCTAGTAATTAAAAAATGATCCATCCAATTTGTTCCACCACTCCCTGTATCCCTCTCAATTTTCACGTTTTCTTAATTTTGTTGTTGTTGTTGTTGTTTTTGTTGTTTGAGCCTCTCACTTGAAAGTAAGAAAACAAAAGCTATGAAGAGAGCAAACTTTTTGAACAAAATATATTCAGCTTTCAGTGAAAATGCTTCCTAAAAGGAGACATACATAGTCCGACTTCTACTTGCAAATATCTCAGTTTTAACTACATACATTTCTGCATGCTAAAAAATCCACAACTTATTCTCAACACTTAGTAATGAACTACAAAAAGTGCTAGAGTATAACTATGATACAGATTAAATATGAGTCCATAGTCTCCATTAGGCCAGTTTGGATGGGGTTTTGAGTGACCAAGTCGAGTGAGAGTTGTCCCTGTACAAACAGGGGACTTTGAACTAGATGATCTTCAAGGTCCTTTCCTACCCAAACAATTCTATATATATATACTTACATATATATATAAAATCACGTATACTTACAAATTTCACTTCTAATATTTCTAAATAAATAATTTCTAGGTTTAGCATTATTTTCTTTTATAACTTGTTTTTTTTGCTACTAAAAATATTCTTATTTATATGATCAACCCTCAATACAATCACACGATTTTCTCTTTTTATAATTTGGGTATCATTCTGCAATTAACAATGATTTCTTTAAATTTATGACGGCAGAAAGTAGTAATATAGTGTTATATTACTATAATACATATATATATAAAAATAATAATATATATAAAGAAGTAATATAATGTTACTTTTTAATATTGTGATCATTAAGTATTGTTTACAAATATTTCCAAGGCTCCTATTAGTTTTAGGAACTTTACTAGCAACCTCTCTTCAGCTGTCTCTTTTCCTTTTTTTTTTATTCTTTATTTTAAACATAATAATTCTTACGCAAATCCTAAGACTTTCTATTCTAATGGTTCAGTTCTGAATCCAGTGATTTTTGTATAGTCCATATAGGACTTTGTTTAGGAAATCATCTCTTTTATCAAAGTGACCTATCAGTTTAATGTGGCACAATTTTCCTTTGTTAGCATATGACCTACTGTGTTTGTTTCGATATACTTTGGGAGGAAGGGTGAAATCAAGTGATTGTTCCAAAACAATCATAAACATGACAATCCTTCGCATAAATCCTTAATACTCAGAACAAAACCCTAATAAAATATGAATTAAAGTAAAGTAAGCATGAAAATTCATATTTGTTAGGAGAGAACACACAGCACTCAACCTCCTTTAAGCTACTTACTATAAACCATTTATTAGAAGCTATGTGACTCTGTACATGAGATGCATGCATAATTAGCTCAGTGTGAGCATTTCCAGATTTCTGAAATATCTAGAAAAAACAGGGCACATTCAAAGGTCAATAAAGAAATATTATCATAGATGTTCTCTTAATATATTCTGTTGTTTCATTCAGTGGTTTACCCCTTTGTTAAAAATATGATTATTTGGTTTTAACGTTTTGGGGGGGAGTGTTCTTTTCTCCCAAGTTAGTCACCCAAAATATATTTTTTTCACCCATGTTCAGCATATCAAGAGCGAATCAACTGAAATCCTATATCCAATGGTCTGTTGGGTTATGGCTTGAGTAGGTAAAGATAACAGACTGTCCTTTTTCAAGAAAAATTAACAAAACATAACCCCTCACAGTTATGGGGCAACATTATCACTAGAAAGCTAAGAATAAGGAAAATATTTTAACACTGCACAAAATTTTACTGTTTTTTTCTTATCTCATAGAGAACTAAGGAAATTGAAAAGTCATTTGGTTTGACAAAGTTCAATCGTATTTTTATATCTTTAACTCTGATATAAAACAATTTTCCTCCGTGACCTCATTTTTGCCTTTTTAATGAAAATAAAATCAAATAAATAATAACTTCAAAAGAAGAGAATTTAAAAAACCCAAAACAAACCAAAACCAAAAAAACAACAAAATAAAAAACCCCACACTTATTCTTTCAACTGAAAGTTCAGTGAAATTCCATCACCTGGATCATGTGTTATGTTATTTCGACTCTGTGTAGGCAGGTTCTGCCTTTGTTTGTTTTTTTTTTTCCCCAAATGGATTCAGCTTTGCTCTTGCTGACCTGAAATTTCTATGGAAAGTATCTGGAAGAAATTAGAGTAAGAATCACAAAAAGTGCAAAACTGAAAGTACTGAACAGAAAGCAAGAGGGAAAAAAAACCTAATTTGTTATTGGTAACCTTTAGCTACAGTCTATTGGAAGAGTATAGTGATTAGCAAGAATTATTCTCCATGTGAGTAAACAAAGAGGAGTCCTTGTTATTGTTTACAATAGCACGTTCATTAGCTAACATAAACTAAATGCTTTATAAGCTTCTTCAAATTAAACATTTTTACCAGGTATTTTAATTGCTCATAGCTAGGCAACCATGAAATAAATTACAAGTTGCCCTTGCATGATTCAGACTTGGTATGAGATTTGCCACAAACAAAAGAAATATTCCTCTGCTGGATTTCTTTCTGCATCATTTACTCCCTGCAGTTTAGAGCAGATTAATGTGTTCAGAGACTGATTGCTGTAATTACTCTGCCCTGCTGCTCTTCTATATTATGCAAACAAATGCACACAATGAAAAAGAGAAAATGGACAAGTACAGAGATTCTTATGCTCTCTGGATTCCCAACTTAAAGTATCAGGTCATGAATAAAAGCTAAAACTTTGAACCAAACTTGAGTGTAGCTGACAAAGAAAATTATGCAGCTCATAAGCTCTTTTTTTATGTTTTTTTCAAAGAATTTTTATGTCCTAATTTTCCATTTTAAATTATTTTTTTTTTACTTCACCCTCTCAATGTTGAAACTGTGGAATTCTACCAGACTTTCAATGTAAGTGAGTGTTTAACTTTTGAAAAACTACCTGCAAATATTTATTTTTCAGTAGCAACTATCAATGGAAATCATCCCCTTGCATTCCCATTACAGCAATGACTGTTTTAAATAGTTTACTTTTGCTTTATTATTCAAAAATTGTTAAAATAAGCATTTTATACAAACCTGAAACTCAGCTGTAAAATGGGTCAGGAAGTTTTGGATGATACCCCCAAAATTCCTACCAGCAGTATGCTGTTATCCAAATGGCATTTTTTAAAGGTTTAGAAATCCTTGGATGAAATCTTGAATGGAACGAACAAAAAAACCATAATATGTACATTTTGTACATAGTATATGTGATTATGATCTGTATGTCAGATTTAGGCCCAGCTGGTAACAGCTAGGTCTCTGCTCACTCACCCCGCAACACCACTCTGGGATGGAGAGGACAAAATTCAACTAAAAGATTATTAATCAAGACAAGATCAAGGAGAATTTCACTCCCCAGTTATGGAACAGGCAAAATAGAAACACAGTTTGGGGAAAACTAAAATTAATCTATCAAAACAGGAGAAAGGGAAAACACAACCAGATCCTAAATGTTTTCCCATCAGCCTCACTTCTTCCTGGGCTTGAATGACTTCACCCCTGCCTCCCCCTCAGGGGCACATGGGGAAGGAGAATGAAGATTTAAGATCAGTTCACCACACATTGATTCTGCTACTCCTTCTTCCTCAAGGGGACAGCTCCTCACAGCCCTTCCCTGCTCCAATGTGGGGTCCTTTCCATGGAAGAGAGTCCGTCATGAACCCCTCTGACACAAGTCTCTCCCACCAGGTGCAGTCCCTCAGGAACAGACTGTTCCAGCATGGGCTGCCCACAGCATTATATTCTGCTGCAGAAACAGTCACCTTCTTCAGGGCTGTAGATCCACAAATCCTGCCCCACCATGGTCCTTCCTGGGCTGCTCTTGTGTGCTCATCCATGGGCTGCAGGGGGACAGCTGCCACCTCATCATGGGCTGTGGGCACATCTCCGCTCAGGAACCTCCTGCCCCTCCTTCCTCACCAACCTAGGTGTCTGTTCTGGCACTGCACTCATCTCACCCTCTCCTTTACTTTGCAGGTTTTTTTTCAGTTTCATTTTCCCCTTCTTGAACGTGTTACTCACCTAGGTGCATCCAGTTTCCCTAATCTACCTGGCCTTGGCCAGAGATGGGACTGGAATTGTAGCTGGGGGATATTTCTCACAGAAAAGGGTCTACCCCTGTACACCTCCTGCTACCCAAACCCCATCACACTAACCTGAAACACAGTATACATTAATGAAATCACTCATACCTTTCTCTGACTTTAACCCTCTAGCACAGCGAAAGAAGTCTGATCTAAATGTCCAGCTTCGGACAAAAGCTGGACTTTGTGACATAGAAGGGCTCTTTCTAACAATGTTTCTGTGGCCCTGAAATCACCTTCAACTCTCCAATCACTTTCTGTAAACACACAATTTAAAAATTTCATTTAAGTTTCCTTGTATTTGCATATGAATTGAAATATATTGTTTTTGATTTACAAAAATCTGATAATTATTGCAGAAAAAGAAATTGACAGGATATATGTGTCTTACTGCTTCTCCTATGCACAACCCCTATTTATTTTATTTTTTTTCATTTTTCTGAATATGAATAAAGACAGGACTATAAAATGGGAATTATTCTTCCCTTTTCTTGTTGTTTATGTTATCTTCCTTGGGAAATTATCAAGGAGCAAGGTTTAGTGATGTTTTGTAACAGGCATCAGGTAACCTGTATTTATAAATTCTCTTGTTTCCATGGTACAGGAGACCTCCTTTCTAGGAGGACCTAAAAATATCACACAGTGTTGAAAGTATTAAATTTGAAGTTACAAATGGCAGAAAAATATATTTTCCTCATTTTCTTTGTAAATATTTTCATTACTTGTGTGCCACTTGCATGAAACACTTTTTTCCTATTGATTCTTAAAATATTTTTCTTTTTCACCTACTGTATTTATATTTGAAAAAATAATACAGATCAGACTATAAGCTTATATATCATTCAAGAAAAAAAAAAGACTCAGTAAAACATGTTATTGGAGCAAGATACTGAGAAATGGCAAATTCTTTTTCTGCTGCTGGGAGCTGTGTGTTAAAGTCATTGGCAGTCATCATGGACTCAGATAAGGACACAAATTGTCCCTTATAGGATTAGAAGAACACTATGTCTGCTTTATCTAATTGCTTCCTTTGAGGCATACATCTTACTTAGATTTGTCTCCCCTTTCTCATGTACTAAACTGCAAGGCCAGATTACCTTCACTTGTGTCTCAAGTAATATATGGAAAATGTGACAAATTCAGTTAGAGCTTTCTACTATATTTTTTATACAATGATCTTTGTGTCATCACTGTAGTAAGAATATAGTGATAAAAACCCCACCTCATTGAAAACCAAAAACCATACTCCAGAACAAAGCAAGAACAAAAATGCAACCTAAGACGAGTATAGTATTTCTGTGAGGCTGTCAATGTGATGAATGTGACTCATGCAGTAAACAGAAAGTGCATATTTAGGGTTCACATTTCAGGAAAAGCACCAGTCTTTAGAAACCACTAGATACTACAGGGCTCAAATGCTTCTTGAAGATATTTTCAAACAAAAATGAAAGACAATGGCAAATGAGTACATTGAATAAATCAACTGGACTTATTTTACTTGTTCTGTGTTTTCCTTTTAGTAGCCTTAAGTCTATTTGCAAATAGAAATAACATTTTTTATCTTCTTTCAAAAACTGCTATTAAGAAGTTTATAATTCAAATCTGATCTATCATGAAACTCGCATCTCAACCAGAATGCTGCTATGTTCAGAGTCATTCTACAACCAGGTTTGTTTGAGTTTGGTTATTAGAGTATTAGAATGAAATTTTTCAGAGCCTTTATCTGCTTCTGGATATGGTTACTAAAAGCCGTAGCATGCTTTTTATGGCTATTAAAATTGAAAAACTATTTCAGTAAGTTTCCACTTAAGACAAGCTCTTTGGTGTGAATCAGTCTGCAGCAGGTGCTTGTTTGTAATATTGGAGTTTTCCCCTTTTTCCTGACCCCATTCTCAAGTCTGCCACCACCTGTCCTGACGTTCTTGCAGTCATGCCTGTGACTCATCTATGTGAATTTGTTTCTCTTGTCTGGGAAAAATTTACACATGTTCTGTCTTCTCTCAGAACCTTTTACCCTTGATGACATTATCATTCAGTAGAGGTGAATGTGTTCAACAGGGAGATTTTAAGAAGTCACTTCTTGCCTTCATCTATTAATTACAACCTGCCATCTCAGACTTTGTTAGTGACAGTGTGAAAGAACCCAGTCTGTCCCAATGCATCCTTTAAAAAAATTATTTCAGTAGTAGGTGAAAAACTCACACAGGATGTTGGGATGTCAGAAATGTACCCATCACAGTTAAATTGCATACTGAAACAAATTAAAAGTTATTTTCATACCTTTATTTATGACGTATCAGAGGATAAACAATAAGGAAAAGGATCTCAAACTCTTTTTCACGCTGAAAACTATATGCCATCATCACATCAGAGACAAAGAGCCTGTATTAACTAAAAGAAGATATAACTTAAAAAAATAGAAATAATGCTGTAAACCACTCTGAAATAAATGAAAAGAAAAAGCAAGAAAACATCAACTGAAGATAGTAACCAGTGATATAATTTTCAAAGGGAACAACCAGGGATTTGGCTTGTTTTATTTTTTTGTTGTTATTTTTGTTTATGTAGTTTTGGTTTTGTTTTTCTTTTTGTTTGTTTTTGTTTTTTTTGTTTTGCTCTGGTTTCATCCCCCAAGGCATGAATGTTAAATATAAAATGTTGCTGTCTTTTTGTTCTTGATTTTTCAGATTTTCTCTTGGTAATACTCTGATGCCTCCTAGAGCCTATAAGAATTCCTTTATGTGCACTGAATTGCCTTTTTACTATGAAAAACATTTGCTGCTAATCCCATAAATATCAATGATGACTGCATGGTAGACCTCAAAGGTTTCAAAGGAAAAATGAACACATAATGAGGGGTGAACTGTTCTATCCTTGAAATGCCTTATAAAAATAATCAATATCTTGTTAAATAAATAATTTTTTTCTCAATTTTCTTCTCTGACTTAGGTGTATGTCCAGAGAGAGAATTAATTAATATAAACACTGTCTAATGTATCTTATTTTATCTGTTTACTATTCTTTGGCCTTGTACTTAAATTAAAATCACTTTTATAGACTATGGAAAAGAACATAGCTCTTGTTTAATGATAAAATAAATATTCATTTTATTTTTCTTTCTAATTATTTTCCTATAATTTTTAGCCTGACTCAAAAAACCTTCTCTGTCATGTTGTAAAGAGCTTGTGCTTATAAACATACTCACTATGTAATTTTGAGAAACTTTTTGGTTTTTTTCATTAAATGAGCTTTCTTAAAATATAAGATGCTATTTTAACCTCTCATTAAATGATTCTAGTTTATTCTGACAATTAATCTCACGTTTATAATAAGAGATTTATGAATTATTAGATATGAATCAATAGTGCTTCTTCATTCTGTAAATGTTAAAGATGGTTAGGACACATCAGGTTGAAGTAAATTAGACTTCATCATCAACATTTTTCCCTCACTGGTTTCTTAAAGAATGGGAGGAATTGAGGAATTATTTTCCAGTGTTCTTCCATAAATCTCCTCCAGGTAATAGAAGAGAAAAATCAAAATATTTAATTATACAGCTCATGAAAATAATGTTTCTTATAAATATATGCAGTAAGTATTCTTGCAGGGCAACAAGAAAAACATTGTTTTATTATATGATCATAATATAAAATTCTGCATATATTTGTCAAACTACTTAAAATTTGCAATTACCCTACACTTAGTAGAAGCTAGTTCAAACTCAACTTAGATTAAGAACTTTATCTTGATGATTATAAATGTCTCCGTTTCTTCAAATATTAATCTACAATTATTCTGTGTTAGTTTAATGTTCCTTGATAGAAATTTATTGATGAACCACCCTTTTATCTTAAATACTTTTTGGAGTCTCTTGTAGATACTTAAAATAGTTACTCAGGTATTCAGAAAACTATATTTCCTCTAAGTTTCAAATATTAACTTAAACTCTTCTAGTCTCATGTCACAAAACAAGGTCTCATCACAGGCTTTTTTCCTACCACTTCAGTTTGAGCAAATCTTTCCTGATTATAGAGATCAAAATTTCTCACAATGAATGTTCCATATAAAAATTTGTCATTAAAGTCCTTTATGATTTCATTAATGCTTTCACGTCTCTCTTCAAAATACTATAGATGAAAATTCCTTTTGCTATCCTGTAACAAATGCCAGGAATAAACAGTAAATAAATAAACAATAATCTTACTTAAGGCCCACAGCTGTCCTGTGATTAACTAATGCATGTAGGTCTATGTTCTCTTTTGTTTCAACTTAAGGAATCCATACCTCTGCTAGAAAATCTTGCAGATAACTACCAGGTGTTCAGTCCTTTAAAATATCCTTAAAATTCCTTACATTCAATATAACATACTGTTCATATTTTTTTTAATGCTACTTTTCATGTATAGTTTCATGTTGTCTGAAACTGGATCTTCTAGAAAGTTATTCAATGAAAGAATGAAATATTCCAGGCTCACTTATGAAGGTATGTTCTCAAAAGATCATATTGTGCAATTATTCTATACTATTTTACAGGAGAGCAATTTAATCATCACTGCATTTTGTACTGGAAAATTCTACATTATTTTAGCAACACGCAGAGACATTTTTTATGCATATACCCACACTTAAATATACAGGTATATCATCAGTAGCAGCCAGGAGCCATTCAGTAAAACACGTTTCTGAATAGTCTTTGAAACATGGAGTTCCTAACAGCCCACAGTTTCTGGTCTGATCCTGTTCTAAATAAAAGACTGACACTACTAAGCCTTAACATTAGATCATACTTATTCTGATTTTCTCAAATGCTCTGAGAATCAAGAAGCTTTGTATTATAAACACTAACGTTTATTCAGAGCTCAAATAGATACCTGTTTTCTTCTTTCTCTTTTAAAAAGCTTTATTTTGATCTTTGTGATGAAAGAAGTCCTCCTCCCCCTCTATTACTCCCTAGTGAGCCCACATCTACAATACTGTGTTCAATTCTGGGGTCCCCAGTTCAAGAGAGATGGGGAAGTACTGGAGGAAGTCCAGCTGAAGGCAACAAAGACAATTTGGGGACTGGAAAATCACTCTAATGCTCTAATTGAGTGCTTTCTCAGCAAGTTTGCAGATGACACCAAGTTGGGTGGAAATGCTGATCTGTTCAAGGGTAGGAAGGCTCTGCAGAGGGACCTGGGCAGGCTGGATCAGTGGGCCAAGGCCAATAATGTCAGGTTCAATAAGGCCAAATGCTGGGTCCTGTATTTTGGTTACAAAAACTCTATGCAACATTACACGCTTGGAGAAGAGTGGCTGGAAAGCTGCCTGGCAGAAAAGGACCTGGAGGCATTGGTCAACAGCCAAATGGATATGGTCCATCAGTGTTCCCAGGTGGCCAAGTAGGCCAACAGCATCGTGGCTTGTATCAGGAATAGTGTGGCTCGCAGGAGAAGAGAAGTGATTGTGCCCCTGTACTCGACACTGCTGAGGCTGCACCTCAAGTGCTGTGTTCGATTTTGGGCCCCTCACCACAAGAAAAACATTGACCTGCTGGAGCAAATCCAGAGGCAACCAAGGTGGTGAAGGGTCTGGAGAAAAAGTCCTATGAGGAGAGACTGAGGGAACTGGGAATGTTTCGTTTGGAGAATAGTCCTTGTTGATATTTACAGCTACCTGAAAGGAGGTTGTAGTGAGGTGGGCACTGGCTTCTTATCTCAAGTAAATAACGAGAGAACTAGAGTAAATGGCCTGAAGTTGAACCAGGGGATGTTTAGACTGGATAGTTGGAGGAATTTCTTTGCTGAGAGTGGTTATGCACTGGAACAGATTGTCCAGGGAGGAGCTGGAGTCACCATCTCTGAAAGTATTTAAAAACTGTGTAGACTTCAGTACATGTTCTAATGAGCATGGTGATATATATAGGTACATTATTTTCTTCTATTATTTTATTTCTTTTTTTTTAATTTTTTTAAAATTTTTTTTATTTTTTTCTTGAGTGGAGAGGAGATATTGGTGGATGGATGCAGTGATTCTGTGTGAGAGCTGATATTGTCTGTCCTGGAGAGGAGAAGACTGAGAGGAGACTGTGACAATGTCTGTGAATATCTAAAGGGTTGCTGTAAGGAAGGTGGAGCCATACCCTTTTCAGTGGTGCCCAGTGGCAAGACAAAGGGGCAATGTGCACAAGATGGAACACAGGAAGTTCCATTTGGACATAAGGAAAAAACTCTTTATTGTGAGAGTAACAAAGCAGTGGATCAGGCTGCCCAGAAAGAGTGTGGAGTCTCCTTCTCATTTAAAATTCCTCTGGGTGCAATTCTGTATAATGTCCTTTAGGAGATCCTGCTCTAGCAGGGGGCTTGACTAGATTACCTCTAGAGGTCTCTTCCAATTCCAGTGATTCTGTGATTTCTTCCTGGAATACTTGGGGTTTTATAATTTTCACAGGTATGATTCACAGCATATCAAACAATACTAAACAGGCTGATATATATGGAATTTTGTGATGGAAGAAAAAGCTTTGAGTTCAAATAGTTTCCAGCAAATGACATGAAATGTAGCTCCCCTAGTGTATCAGATATGAGGCAACTCAAACATTTTTTTATTATTTAACAGGTGGTAAGAGGGTAACAACAGTGTTTCAGAAAAGCTATGGAATGTTCTATAGCTGGTAGACACTGACTTAGATATTACCTAAACTTTCCATGCTGCTCACACAGTTTATATGCTGCTAGTATACTCTGCAAGAGAGAACTTATAGAGCTTCATATTTAATTTCATTTTTTAATCCACTTGCTTTTACCCACCTGCCAGAAAATCTTTTTCATATATTATGAAATTATATATATACTTAGTAAAAAACCCTTTATATATAAATGCTCCTCTAAATACAATGCTTTTGCAATACTGCTTTTTCCTGAGTACAAAATGACCTCTTCAGGTGTTTAAAATCAAGCAGAAGTAACAGACTGTTTTGGAGGACACTAGTGGTTCTGAGAGCAAGAACATGCAGACTGCTAACTCAGGAAAAGGGTGTCCCATGGTGCTTCATGGTGTCTGATTCTTTGTGGTCTCTTTCCCCATTAAACTTTAAAGAAGACGGTAGTAGGTTATGCATCTTACAAGAGTGACTGAGTCCTATTTAATGATCTTAAAAAACTCTGTGGAGGAAACTCAGCCAAAATGATAACCAAAGATGTGCTTGGTTGAGCTGACACATTAAGTCATTATTGTCTCTTATCCCAAGAAAGGTCTTGGTTTTGTTCACTCCATTTTTTTATTTTCAAAAAAATTCCCAAAAAAACCTAAATTAAATTAAAGTACTGTCATTTTCATTTTTCTTCTCTTAATTTTTTTCTTTTATCTTTCAAGATCAGGCCATTCAAATGTTTGATTTAATTTTGTCTAGAAGTACCAATTTAGCATTTTTCTCCAATGTAAAATATAATCTTAGTACTAATACAAACTTTTCTTGGATACTTCTTATTGTGCTATTATTCCTTTGTTAAAACACTGTTGTCTAACTCTTTCTCCCTCTACCTTTTAGAATTGTATATTCAAAATAAAATACATATTAATCAGCCTTTATTAAAAGGTCAAGCTGGAAAATGTTTAAATTGTCATATAAAAAATCACTATTTGAAGCTGTTGCTTTGACATAGGCAAAAAGTGTTACAGAAAAAAAAATCTACACTTATAACTGTGAAAATAATTATCAGGTGCAACCTCACATATTTGATATGAAAATCAGAGAAATATCTTGGCTTCATAGTTGTAGTTTTTTGTTCGAGAATGGAGACAGAAAATGTAAGAAAAATAAAATTATCAGAAAAAGAAATCCTTCTGAGACCCTAATGAGGAGAAACAACTAAGTAAAACATCTGAGGATGAGGTGAATTAGACATGTTTTTAGGAAACTGAGGGGAAAACAATTACAGATATTTATTGTGCATATCAGTAATTCTCACACTTTTTTTTACAATAAGAGAAGGATTGTTACCTCCATTTTAAAAAATGTAGAAATGGAGATACAGAAGATGGCAAGACTCAGAAAAAGGCTGATACAAAACATCTAGGAAGAACATATGCGCTTGAAATGGATTGCATAATTTTCTGTTCTTCATTAAGTGATCTTTTGCAGCAGAAAGGCTAAAAGGAGAATGAAAGAGGAGGGGTTCATCAACAGACAAAAGATTTTGATGTTCAAGTGGAGAAAAAATAAAATAATAATTCTTGAAAATACAGAAGTCTTGCATATTGAATTTAGTTACTTGTCAGAAGTCTCTTAAATGATAAGCTTTCTGCCTGCCTGAAATCAAAATTAGGAAAGATGTCATGACACTAATCCTCCAAAACAATATCAATGCTATATTCTGTAATTTCTTCCCTATGAATTACAAGTTGCCAAGCTACTAGCTGAATTGGACGGATAACACGTTGTAATCTTTGTTTTTAATATTTTGCTCCTATATTCAGATAGAACATGCAGATGTTAGAAAGTGAATTGCACCAAAAACCCTACAATAGCAGATGGCTGGTTTTATTTGCAGTCTACCTGGATTTCTGCTGCTCTTGCACATTATAATGAGGTCATTACTCAGTGTTTGTGAGGTGAGAGCAAGACTCAGACTTTCATAAACAATTTCTTTTACTGCTTTCACCATGCTCCTGTTGGATACTTGTTTACACCTAAACATCAAAATACTTCTAAAATGATACAGAATAAACCAGAAAGGCACAAGACCTCAATCACACTCCTACTTCTTCATATAATAATAAATACATTTTTGTTGTTGAAATCTGCAGAAAATGAGATATATCACGTTATTATGAGAAGAGGGAAACAGATCACTGAATTTTATGTACTTGCTCACTACAGCTTGGATAAGATCCTTTGAAAATAAACAAAGATAGTCTAGTTGGAAATACAGAACGCAGTTTCTGAAGTTTGCTGTATCTTCTGAATCTCAACATAACCTACATTTAGGGTCCAAGGTGTCTTACAGAAATAATCAGTTTATGCTGATTTTTGCGTTTTGATATAAAGAAGTAATACGGTTTCTTTGCATTCTTCATTTATAATCTTCATTCAGATAAGGATAAATACATTTGGACTCTAAATAATGCATAGGACCAGCACAAATCTGTACATGTATGTAAATATTCTAGTGCAATGATATACTTCAGAATAAATATGCCTTCACTTGATATTCACAATTCCCTTTATCTCTTAGCTGATGTTTTACATTTTCAGGAATATTTGTGGAAATTCAGACTGAGTTATGACTCTACTAAATTAGAACTCCATCTCTGAGCAAGACTTCTGGTTTTGTCAATGGGATGGGTCAGTGTGTTTTGAACTGTCTCTTTTCTTTTAGTATGTATATGTATGAGATTTGATTGGATGAAGTTAAATTTCTTACCAAAACAATGTTGTTAACACAGGGATGTTTAAGCTATTGCTGAGCAGTGCTTGCACAGCATCAAGATCTTCTTTGATTCTCCTCCTTCTATCCCAGAAAGTAGGCTGAGAATAAGAAAAAGGTTGGGAAAGGAGACAGCTGGGACATTTGGCTGGCCAAACAGATATTCCCAAAAAATCCTGCAAAGCAATACAATTTGATGAGGAAAGGACAAGCTCTTCCAGAGCAGCCAGTGCTCAGCAAATGACTGGGCATCCATCTGCTGGTTTTTGTTGGGTTTCATGTAGTTTTGTTTTTAATTTGCTTTGTTAATTTGTTTCTTCATTCTTGGTTTTGTTTTCTCCTTTCATTACTAATCTGCCATTATCTTGAGGGTTTTAGTGGGTTTTTTTACCTTCACATTCTCCTTCTGATTTGCCCTCTGCTACGGGTAAGTGACAGAGAAGCTGGGTGGGAGCTTAGCTTCCAGCCAGAGTCCGCCCACAACAGCACGATAAAATCAATTCTTGAGAAAAGACCTTTCACCTTTAAAATATAGCTATTTTAAGAGAAATAAAACACAAATAAACTCATGGACTGTATGTTCAGGGAATTCCATAGCATGGAAAACCAATGTTACTTATAAGTATGGACTGTTATTTGTAGAGAAGTTATTAACTCTTATGGACTGAAATCATACAAAAGTTTATATAGTTTACTGTACCTAACTAAAAACTTTTAAAGTGGATGATATGTCCCTATGGAAGAAGCCCTGTACATAAGATTAAGCTGAGTCTGAAAACAAGCCCTGATTATGGAAGAATGATAGTTGTAGGAGTAGATAAATACACAATTTTTCTTTTGGAAGCAGGAGGAGTCTTTTTGGAGATAGCTAAAAATATGTCTGAAGTTCTCAGCCTTATTTTTGATGCAGCTATACATATCATGGCTAGAGTTACCTCTCTGGATATGATGTGGTGCCATGTAAAGTCAGCAGAAGAGATTCTGGTGACTATGGAAGCCTGCAATACATTACTTGGGAAAGGGTTTGACATTTGGAAAAGTGAGCAAATGTATCTGCTTTTCCACTGGTTCTGACTGCCTCAAGAGCTGGATACACATTGTTACTTTTTTAGTGTTTTCTTCAAACTGTTAAATTTCATTACCAAATGAAAAATTGACTCCTCCTGCATGAAACCAGTAAATGACAGCATAATTTCAGCTTTGTGTTTTAGGGTGAGAAGTCTACAGAGCAGATCAGAAATACAGTCACACAAAGAACTTCATGGTGCAATACTGGACGGCTTTCACATTAAGCTTTTCAAATACCATAATATGGTATAGATTTGTAAGAATAGATTTAATATAGATGAAACTATTTATACTTTAGATCAGCTCTTCTGTCTGAAGAAAAAAAAAAACAAATCCAATAAATGTTGCTGTATGGTTTGTTTTTTAGCTTGGCTCTTAAATTACAGATGATGTTAGGATGAGCTTCTCTGATGGCCGTGTTTATGCTCACTGTTGCATTTAGACACCAGTGAGCAATGCAGGCATCGCTTTCATACAACTAAAAATTATAAGAATGTGCACTTAGGCACACTAGGCACAGCAGAGCTGAGGAGGAGTTGCTCCATCTCCATGTTTCAGGTGCATATCTTCACCAGAGCTCTGCTTCAACTATAAGATCCTTCTGAGAAGCTGCTTGTCTTTGGCTCACACTTGATTTTGCCTCTTTGTCCTATGGAAATTTCTAGTTGGCTGGTTCAGCAAAGTCAAAGCTCTCTGTGGGGTGTGTTTTTCATCAGCTTCTCTTCCCTAAGAAAAGCCAGAAGTATAATAGGTAGATTATTCAAGATTCACCTGTTCTCTCATTTAGGTTGAATGTTTGGGTGTCCAACTATTTCAAGCGTCAAATGTCCTTTCAGTATGGTTGATTGTCCTTTCAGACAGCTCTGGGTATGTCAGGTGCCTTTTAATAATGGATAAATTGTGTGAACCACTTTCTGCAATGGGACAAGACTGATACGGTAACTTCTGACAAGATATGACAACGTGCAACATATCATCTGTCCCCTGTGCCCAAGGTAGAGTAGAAAGCTGCATACATACAGAGAGACAAGAAGTCAGATTCTTCGTAATAGCTGTCTATGTGCAGACAGTTCACAAATAGAATGTGATTTAAAATACATTAGTGGTAGAAGATGGGTGACATAGTTACTGTAGATCAGAATGTGTAGAGTGAACTGAAACTGTGATAGCATATAGCCATTGTAGCCATTATTTGTCTACCACTGAACACTTTATTAACCCTTCCATAGTAATTTCTTATGTATGAGCTCTGCTATGTTAATCTGAAGTGGTCATCACATTCTGATTTCAGGAAAAATGAATGAAACTCAAGCTGTTGAATAGTGTATAAAAGTATTGTAAGTTGGATTGCTTTTCATAATTACATATGAATTTTTGAATCATAAAAGCCATGGTGATAATTTAATTTATCTTTCCTTTGGTGATTGATTACAAATATGTTTGTTTCAGGCTTGTTTTCCAACACTGGTTAGTATTTCTAAAGTACTGTTGTATATGAACTTGGAAAATGGTTTCCTCTTGTTGACAACCAGGATATACCCATGTCTATAAGTAAAAATGAGTTAAATATTTTGATACTTATATATATATATATGCATAGATATGAATATATATATGAATATCAAAATCTATGAATGCTTTCCATTACCATTAACCATGTTTGTGTTCTATATTCATTGGGAAACTATTCATAATAAAGAGCTGAGAGATTTTTCATATTATTTCACTTTTGTGAAAACTTCTCCTTAAGTTGCCTTTGGAACAGAAATGCATTTAGACACTTTAGATTTTATGTTTAAGGGACAAAAATTAAAAATCTCTCCTCAAAGTCTTCTGAACATGCATTTCATATCTTCTCCCAAATAGGTGGTTTACTCACTGAATTTATTTCTTGCTACTTAGCTAATTATGCTCAGAATGTAGTGTCTTTGATGCAGCTGACTTGCTACAGTGAATAAATAAAGCTCCGTATCTTGTTATTAGAGGAATTAAAAGTGCAATAATGCAGGCAAAGATTCTCAGGATTTACCTTGACAAGGAAATAATTTGGAAGAATAACATTTTTTTTCTGATGATCTATTGACTATTATATAGGATTCACAATGTATTCTCCATTTTCATTGTTCAGTATTTCGAGTTCTTTGTATTACAGATTACAAAAGGCACATTCTCTTTGTTCACCTTATGTTTAAGTGTTTTTTTTACTAAAAATACACCAAACCATTCAAGATTCAGGAGATAATTAAAACTGGTTTGTGTAATTTGGTACAACATTTGCATTGGCTGGTCAGTCTCAGAACCTACCCATACCTAATTCAACTTTGCTTTGTAAGCAGCATATCCCTGCCCTAGCTTTTATGATTGTCAAATTTCTAGAAGTATCTACAACAAAATATTTGCAGATGATCTTATGGGCTGTGTACCAGCTCTAGTTTGAGTGTGGAGTTTGTGAAATCTTCAGATCTGATGCTAGAAGTTATACTTTAATAATAAAAATTAAAAAAAACCACAAAACACAAACGTTTTCTGTTATTTCCACTTGTCTACATATTATCCATTTTTTTAATTGCTATTTTAAGTCTGCTCAGCCTTTAACTCAAAGATTGTAATTCTGTTCTTGTTCTTTAGAAATGTTTATTGATGTGTTTACCATGTAGTCTATAAAATGTTTGCCTCCTTTTTAAAAGTGCAATTACACAGATGTGCTAAGCTGGCAGCTCTTCAAGACATTAAGAGTAGTCCCTGGTTCAAGAAGGAATGGTATGTTGTAAGCAGGAAAATATGGTTTTAATTAGTATATCTATAACTCCCAACCACAGGACCAATAATTAAATCAGTAGGTTCCAATTACTATTTCAATCAGATTCAAATTTTACAGCCTTCTGTCTAATAAGGTAGCAGTCTTACTTCTTTAAAGCATCTGAATTACATCTTATAAGCAAAATATTTTGTTTACTATTCATTAGAGCACTGTGGATTTTTTTAATGCTTGATGTTGCAGAGGAGGCTGCAAAGAGCTGTGTCTGACAGTTTGTGAATCTCTAATGCAGCAGTTTGCTAGGGTGGAGTTCAGGAGGAGCAGCAACAAGAGCAGCAGTACACTCTTCCCATGCTGGAATTATCCAGAATGATGGGTTTTAGAGCTGCATATTGATTTCTGTCCAAAGATTTCTAATTTAACTCACAAACATTTGCATGTTTCTTCACACACACACCCCAGTGGTGACCCCCACCCCTCCAGGCTCTCTGAGAACTGGGAACTTGATCTGACCATTCAACCTGATGGGACAGAACTGGAGGCTTGGCCCCTACATGTGTGACAACTCCATTGTGGGCTCAGCCTGCTACACAGTGTCCAGCACTGGAGGATGTGTTTCTGCCCCATACCAAGGGGCTACTGTCTTAGCTAGAGGAAAATATGATTTTCATAAATACTGTCCAGATGTGACCTGTTAAAGATGTGGCAATTCTGTTGTGAGAGAAAGAGGAGAGATAAAAAGACAGGGAAAGGGAAAGGAAAAGGAGTAAGGATAGGGAAAGGGAAAGGGAAAGACATAAAGGAGGAGTAACACCAGCCGAGGATACCACAGTGTTCCAATGATCCTTCATGGGGTGATGGTCAGGTCGTAGCAGCAAAGGATGAACACATTGGCATTTCTTATATGGTCCTGGAGTTTCTGTGGCTCCTGAAGTTTCCTCCTTGTCCCTTGTAGATTCTAAAACTCAGGAATGTTGCTTCAGCATATCTTCCCTTTCACTGTAAGCACTCCCCGTGCTATTGTCTAGGGTGGCCCTTATCTAGCCCCAATGGTTAGCCAGTCTCTGCAGGAGACAGTTCACTGACAGATTATCTGGGAGAGACCCCTAATCTGATATTCCAGTCTTTGTGCTTATCAGGAGCCCAGTGTCCAACATTCCACTTGCCAATTGTCATTTGTGGCAAAGACAGTTCTCCTGAATGGAACCCCACATGGGGCTTAGACACTCTTAGCAGGGGCTTATGATTACATTTTATAAAAGGGAAAGGAAGTGTTTTTTATCTATCTGAATTCTGCAAGGCCTTTGACATTGTCCCCCCCCATATCCTACTCACCAAGCTGGAGAGATAAGCATTTGATGGATAAGGATATCAATGGATAAGGAATTGACTGGATGGTCGAATCCAGAGAGTGGTCAATGGCTCAAAGTCCAGATGGAGATGAGTTACAAGTGGTTTTCCTCAGAGTTTCATACTGGGACCTGTACTGTTTAATATCTTGATCAGCAATATAGACAGTGGCATTTAGTGCACCATCAGCAAATTTCTGGATGATACCGAGCTCAGTGGTTCTGTCAATAAGCCAAAGGGATGGGTTTTCATCCAGAAGGGCCTGGACTGGACAAACAAGACAAGTGGGTCCAGATGAACCTCATGAGGTTCAACAAGACCAAGTGCAGGGTCCTGCACCTGGGTTGGAACAATCTGCACTATCAGTACAGGCTTGGGGATGAGGTTTTAGAAAGCATCCCTGCTGAAAAGAACTAGGGGGTGTTCGTGGATGAAAATCTGGACATGAGCCAGCAATGCATACTTACAGCCCAGAGGGCCAATTGCATCCTGGGCTGCAGCAAAAGAAGCCTGGCCAGGAGATGGAGAGAGGTGATTATGCAACCTTACTCTGGTAAGACCTCACCTGGAGTATTGCATCCAGCTCTGGAGCCCTAAGTATGGGAAGGATATGGACCTGACTAAGCAGGTCCAGAGAAGGGCTATGAAAAAGATCAGGGGGCTGGAACACCTTTCCTACAATGACAGTCTGAGGGAGCTGGGGTTGTTCAGCCTGGAGAAAAGAAGGCTCCAGGGAGACATAATAGTGACCTTTTAGGACTTGAAGGGGGCCCACGGGAAGGCCATAGATGGGCTGTTTGCAAGGACATGTAGTGGTAGGATGAGGGGCAATGGTTTTAGATTATACAAAAGTATATTTAAATTAGATGTTAGAAAAAAATTCTTTACCACGAGAGTGTTGGAAAAATGGAACAGTTTGCCCAGGGAGGTAGTTGAGACAAGGCTCTGAGCAATCTGATCTAATTGAGGATGTATTTGCTCACTGCAGGGGGCTTGGACTAGATGACCTTTAGAGGTCTCTTCCAGTCCAAATTATTGTATGGTTCTATGATTTATTCCTAAGGTTCTACAGGTGATTCTGATACTTATACTTCACTTAATCTATATACAAGTCATCATCTCAACATTATGACCTTTTGCAAGATATTTGACTTTCGATATGTTGAAATCCACCACATTTTTGAAGGAGAAAAAAAACAAAACCAAAAAAAAAACAACCCCAAAAATTCCAAACAAAGTCTTAAATGGAAACCTTGAGAAAATACTCCTGTAATATTACCATGTTTTTCTTTCCCGAAAATTAAACACAGGCCAAAACCCCAAAAGCAAACAACAACAACGAAAAGAATTCTTTATTTCTCTCTTAGTGTAATTACTTTTTCTACAACTGAAAGTATTAACCCTATTAAAATTAATACTGATGTCTGAAAAAGATGATTTAAGGCACTATGCAGTTAAGTCCCATACAGTTTAATTTTGGCATAATGTTTCATTTATCAACAGTACCTGGAGGATTTTTCCTGTGCAGAACTCAATTTTTCTGTTGATTAAGATTAATTCCTTTTTTTTCCAGTCAAAAGTCTAATACTTTTGAAGAAAGTAATTACACAATGAGTGAGTTTTCTCAATAATAACACATCTTTGCCTGATGCTGTTGCTGATATTTCCCATTAACACACTCATTTTTTTAATTAAAAAAAAAAAAAAAAATTTAAAAATCTGAGTTTCAGTATGTGGCCAAATCTATTGTCAGTAAAGGACACACAGAAATTGGGTTTTTAGCCACTTGATTATATTATATAAAGGTCATATTCATCAAGATACAGGTAAACCTCAATTCAGTCTCATGGATATGTTGTTTGATTAATATCTTAAAATAATTTAAAAAAATAAATACAGAGCTCTTAACCGCACAGAATCACAGAACTGTCAGAGTTGGAAGGGACCTCTAGAAATCACCTAGTCCAAATCTCTCACTAAAGCAGGATTACGTAGGCACATTGAACAGGACTGCATCCAAGCTGGGCCTCAATATCTCCAGAGAAGGGGACTCAATAAGGGGATCTCCCTGGTCAGCCTGTTCCAGTGCCTTATCACCTTGATAGGAAAGAAGTTTTTCTCATATTTAAATGGAACTTCCTATGTCCCAGCTTGTGCCTATTGCCCCTCATCCATCCTCCTTGCACCCACCATTTAGATACTTGTAGACTGAGAAGGGTCTGGTTCCATCTTCCTTGAACCCACCCCTTAGTTACTTGTAGACATTGACAAGATCTCCCCTCAGCCTTCTCTTCTCCAGGCTAAAGAGTCCCAGCTCTCTCAGCCTTCCCTCATAAGAGAGATGCTCCAATCCCCAGTCAGCTTTGTTGTGCTCCACTGGACCGTCTCCAGTAGTTCCCTGTCTCTCTTGAACTGGGGAGCCCAGAACTGGATGCAGTATTCCAGCTGTGGCCTCTCCAGGGCAGAATAGAGGGGGAGGATGCCCAACCTTGGCCTATTGCTGGTCACAATCTTTATGAAACCTAGGATTCCATTGGCCTTCCTGGCAACAAGGACACACAGCTGGCTAATGGATAGATTACTATCTATCAGGACCCTTAGATCCTTCTACACTGGACTGCTTTTCAGCAGGTCCACGCTAAGCTATACTGCTACACTGCATTCTTCCTCCCCAGGTGCAGGACTCTACACTTGCCCTTGTTGAACCTCATTGGGTTATTCTCTGCCCAGCTCTTCAGCCTGTCCAGCTCATGTTGGATGGCAATACACCCTTCTGAGTGTCAGACATCCCTCCCACCTTTTTATCATCATCAAACTTTATGAGGACACACTATGTCCCCTCATCCAGGTCACTGATGAGGACTGGTCCAAATATTGACCTCTGGGGGACACTGCTGGTTGTGTCCCAACCAACTTGACCCTCCAAATTGACCCTGCTCCATTTGTCACAGCCCTCTGAATTCCGTCACACAGTCATCTCTTAGTCCACCTAACTGTCCAGTCAAAAGACAACATTTTGTATGAGAAGCATATTTTCATTTAAATGTTCTGTAGGTAAACATTTTCAAATTGTGACATTCAGGAAAAAAAAATATAGTTTGTCCAGGAAAATTTTTATCCTAATGATAAAAGAAAAAACTTATTACTGGAGAAAACTTAATTTAAAAATTAAAAGAAAAAAAATCAAAAGTACAGTTGTTTTATTTTTATTTGTTATAAAAGAAAACCAGAAACTCCATGGAAAATGATGAAGATGGAAATAGCTATTTCAAATTTGACAGGCTATTTATTTCTAGACAGACTGAACCATGGGACCTGTACTGTTTAATATCTTTATAATCTTTAATATCTTTTAAGCCTGGAGTAGAGGTGTATTTGCGAAAGAACTGACAGATGCCTTCTTTAATTACTACTGTAATAGAAAAACCCTGTGATTACTACTGTCAAATTATAAAATGTAATTGCTAGGTTCAGATTTACTAATGATAAGTCACTGCTTAAGTCCTTGTGGTGCACAAAAGCAGCTTCACTACTGAAATTATGTAATGTTTTCAAACAAATGTGAGTGAGAATAAAGAGAGTAGTCTATAAAATAAAAGCCTTGGCATAGATAGATCTTATAATTTCAAAACTGATAATATTAAGTGTTTTGCTCCTTCATTTGGCCAACAGGAATTGTATACATAAACACTTTTGTCTTGTGATACATCTGCCAAGGTGAGAACCAAAGATGTGTCTGCAATTATTCTGCAGGGAGGAAAGGCCATTGTCACCTGCAAACACACAAAACATCTCAAACAGATTCTGAGGCACAGATAATACTTTCTGATTTTGGCTTTAATAATAGTGTAGAATTAAAGTGTCTTCAGTTGTCTAAACTTCCTATTTTCATAAAGGCACAGAGTATTTATTGGATGTAATCCACCTCTCTGGGGTCACATTTAGACACGGGTAAACAGGTAGCTGTTCTCAGTGTCAGGACCTGATAAATTAAAGCCATAACCTTCCAGCTCTTCCCTGTGCCAAAGATGTGAAAAACTGAGCTGCTGAGGACACTGCAAGGGATTAACACACACCTGAGCAAAACCATGTGTCCAGGGTAGCCCAGGAGACATTGGTGCAACTGTTCTCTTCATGCCTGATTTCCAAAGCAGAAAAATCTTTCTCTACGTTCTCCAAGCTGTATGATAGTGCCTGCCAGTCTGCAGCTGTCCTTAAATTTATGGTGAGCAAAATAGAAACAGTTCTACTAATCTCTTGGGTTTTGAGACTACACGTTGACAATAGGTGCATTTTCAGGGCCTTCCCTGCAACTGTGAAAGTTAAACATTAATTTATGTATATACTTACATGTTTTTATATAATATACTTTATTATGTGCTTGACATTCTCTGATAATTACTGCTCACCAGGAACTGCTATTTTAACTGAACATGCATCATTACAAAATTCACAAGTAATTATGAGCATCAATAATTTTTTAAGTGTTTCAAGTATCGCAGAGAAATATTCCATAAATTTATATATATATTTTTTTTTTTTTTTTTGACACATGCTGTAGACACTGGATTGCAGTTATTTTTCACTAGGTATTTGCAAGAGGTCTTTTAAGATTCATTCTAATACAAAGGTGTAACATCTAATAAAGATGTCCTGAAAGGTAGCAGAGTATCTCCAGGTAGGCCATAACTAATAATTTATAGTGAAGGTATTTTGTGCCCTCATGTTGAATAGAAAGTAGCTAGGGAAAAAAAAAAAAAAAAATGCTTTTTGAGTCACTTTCTGACTTTCAGCCAAAGTTATCTTGTGCTCTCTAAGTCCTCTTGCTAAAACAGATCACTGAGCAATTTGCTGGTTCTGCTTACGCTTTCTACAGCTTGTAAAGGCACTAAAACACTCTCAGAAGAAAGAGCCCATGCACAAAGGTGAGCAGTGTGTATGTGCATTCAGGGCTCATCAGAAAATAAAGAAAAAGTCATATTCATATGATATATTCATATTGATATTAATCAATACCACTTCAAGTTAAAGGTAATTTTCTTACAATATTAGCACTTAATAATACGTACAGTGTCCCCTGTGCAGCTTATGATAAACTAAGCTATTACTTTGAACAGAGAAAAAACAGGTTTGAAATCAGAATCTCCTGCAGATTAGGAAACAGCTGTGGTCATTCAATGGCCATCAGGCTTTTATTCCTTCAGCAATATTGCATTCATTTTTTTTCTTCCTCTTTCCGTTGCAGATTTATCCCACTCAGCACCCATATCGGGAGAGTTTAGCCTGGATTCTTGATTGCAAATCATGAAAAATAACTACATCCTTCCTTTGACTATGAAGGGAACTCAAGACTACTTTCAATCTAGATAACTCTTTTAATAACACTTACCATCAAATTTCTCCTCCTTCCTGCCCCTCATCTGGCTCCTGCCCATCTTCATTCTCCAAAATCACTCATCTCCTGAATAATTGCTGCTTACAGACTGGAAGAAGTTATAACAGCAAAAGGAAATTTACTCAAATTCAGATAAACTACTACATAAAGAACCCAAGATGCAAGTGCTGTGATGTTATGTTGCCTGGGAGGCTATTGTACCTGTTATGGTCTTCACTTAATCACCTTTCTCTTTGCCTTCTGCTTGGTATATAAGGTTGTTATTTTTTTTCTTTCTTCATTCCCTTGCTCAGTTATATCCAGGTTATGGAGAGAAGGAAGGATTAATCGTCTATTTCTAATATTTAGCAGGTATTTTAAATAAATTCAAAAGGAAAAATGGGGACTTTTTATCTCAAGAAAGCTATTTTCTAGTTATTCATTCTGCCAAAGCTTATATATTTATTTAATGGTTTTTTAATGCTTTACTCACATCAGGTGTATTTAAGACAATGGAACTACTGCTACATGGTCAGAAACAAGAGTAAGTCTTAGCAGGCTCAGGGACTAACTAAACATGCATATTTTCTCTCTTTTGATTTAATCTCAATAAAGAAAGTCATAGATTTTTAAAATATCATTATATGTGGCTTGTCTTATTGCATTTGGACTATCATGGTGCAATGTTAATCAACAGAGATGTATATCAAGAATGTAAATGGGACATTTAATTATATTTCCATAATTTACAAGGAATCTAGTGTTTAGGATTCTGTTACTGAGAAAATATAATTTGAAATATCTCAACCAGTAAAAAAAAGTATTAGGGAACATTTCAACATGGCTAGCCTGGAAATATACACAGATTGTTGCCATAAAAATAGTGAAATACATTATTATTTAACTCTTCTGTTTAAAAAAAAAAAATTAGAGAAAATGTTCAGGGAATGCTAAATATTTCTAAGACAAGACTGTTACTAGGGCAAAAATAGTTTATTTCAGAGGTATTTCCCTGGAAATTATGGAGTGTTATGCAAAGTAAGTCTCCAGAAACTGAGGCAAGAGCTGTCACTTCTTTTTAATAGTTAATAGTCCTTTTAATAGTCTCTCATATGAAAATTAATTTATAGGCTGTAGGATGATTTCTCTTTAAATTAAAGGACATTCTGGGAGAAGGCCATCCTCAGGTTACCTTTTTCCCACAGCAAAAGTGATTGGCTTTTATTAAGTACAAATTATGGGAAAAAAGCATTAAGCCTGATAAGTTATAACTGTTGAAATATTGTTAAGGAGAAGGCATCTTATAAAACATTTTTGAATTTCACTTTTGAAACTGATTCTAGACCATCAGTTCTAGAACTTAACATTGTTCATTATTGTGTGAGTTCCAGCTGTCACAAGTCTTTAAAATTCTTTTAAAATATGAATGTATTGCATGCTTATTGATACATTATTTTATTATCAGTTTTAACTGCTAAAATAGTAGAATATTCATGACTACTATTATTCATCTCTTGATGATGACAGGACTAGTAAAGACCAAAACAAATTTAGTAGGAGACAGGCAGACTCATTAAAAGGATTTTTTTCCCAGAGAAACATATTATATAATATGATATCTAGCTGTTCCGAATTGGAAAGATATTTCTGCAAGCAGCTCGGTAAAACTGAAAGTATACACAAGAGTGGAAGACATTATTCAGATTTATTTCTTTCTGGTTTTGCTTACTGTGGAATTTTATTGGATATTTATACAGTGTTCACAGAAATATAAAGAAAAATGTTGACAATAATAATAATTTAAATTTATTAGTATGTAAACTTGGAATAAAAAAATACTCAAAATATAAATCATTCTGGTCTAATAGAATGCCCTCAGAAAGATATATTGGACTCAAGCAACTTGGGATCAGAAATTTGTGAATTAAAGTATTAAGTGGAATAGTTCATGAAATTTCTTGAGGAAATATATGGCAACACATCTGTTTCATGGATCTAAAGACAAGGTTTTTTTCTCAAAAAAAGCTGTTTCAGATATGAGAAGAGTGTTTCAACTAATTTTAGGTACAAATATACAGTGCAAATATATGCCTCTGAAACAGTCATCCCAGTGTAATTTTAAAAGCAGTAGATAAAATAGTATCTTTTCCAGGAGTGAGTTCTCAGTGATGAGGAGGGGAGAAAATATTCTTGCTCTTCATATATTATATGGTTAGACTACAGCATGTCAATTAATAGTAGATGTTTCACATTTATAGTGTTTTCTGAAGGCCAGTAGAACCTTGCAAAGCTCTTTTGTGATAAAATAGATGGAAACCCCTGAATAAATTTGTGGTTAAGAGCTCTGAAAGAAAACTAGAGGAGAAGAAGAAAAATGCAGGTGGTAAACCAAGTTCAAAGGAATCATTTAGTGAAGACATAGACATTAGGAGTTCTTAAGACACAAGATTTCTGAAAGGATAAAATTCTTGTGAGAAACAGATGAGAGCCTATTCAGAGGTTCAAATCCTGGCTTAAATGTACTAAAACTGTGTGAAGGAAAATCACCTGAGATACCACAGGAATTAATAACTTGATTTTCTAACAATGAAATAGAAATAATGGAGATTTCAGAATCTTCCTTCTAATGGAAGGAAGGCATTGCATGGGAAGGTAATATGTGGCATGTTCCATAAATACACATATGACATGATAAATGCTGGACAGGAAAGGCAAAGTAGTTACACTAGTGAAGAAGTGCATTTGTATGATGAATGAAATGCTGAGCTCAATAAAATATCAAGAAATTATAATCTGTGTTCTGAAACTATGATATGGATTGTGTCAAACACGAGCACTGTGACCAACTAAGAGCTTCTACAGATTCTGTGTAATGAGGGCAGAAATCACTGCTTCTCAGAAAACTATTGGTAGCTGGAAATAACAAGATAATAGAAGAACAGATGTTTAATCACAATGACTTCTGGAGCAACAATTTAAAAAACACACAAGCAAAAGGAAACAAAAATATTTATTTATAAGAAATGCATGGTATGTGGTTCGAAAGTGAATTTTGCACTCTATAATAAAAATTATTATCTAATCACATGTCCAAGAAAAGATGCCTTAAAAAAGTACCTCTCCCAATAATGCTTAGCTTCAAATTCAGTATTGTATATAAAAACAAAATAGTGCACTCTTTTCGTATGTTTGGAGGGTGGGGTTTTTTGCCTTTTAGAGAGAAGATAGAAGTCCATAATACCTTTAGGTGGTACAAAGTTGTTTAAGAGCACTATGTTAAAAGAATATATTTAATATATAACTATCAGAAAACACTCTTCAAAATATCCTCGACAAGATAGAAATCGGGAAACTCTGACAAGACAGAAGACAGCCACAAAAAAGGTATTTTAAAAAATTACAAAAAAAAACCAGTTTATTGAAAGTATTTAATCCAATAATAAAACAGCACAGAAACAGTAAATATGGCAAAACATTCCTGCAGAACCAATGATCAGCATACAAAAGGAGCCCTCTGAGATGGTAAAGCTGTAGGCTAAATAAATTCTTTGTGTAAGTGTTGAGATGTCAAGAAAGTTCTCACAGTGTTGCCTTTCTTTATGGAAGACAAATCAAAATAAGTGTCTCAGACTGAAGTTTCATCTGAATTTTTTTCAAAATAACCTTATAAACTGAAAAAAGAAGTTACCATCATAGTATTTTATTGATTTAAAAGGCATAAATGATTTAAAGGGTGAAAATCTCCAGTATTAATTGAAAAAATATATGGATTATATTGCTTTCAATACTAAAATTAACAACTTCAATAGTAGAGACCATAGCAAAAAGGAGGAAAAGAAATACTCATAGATATCCACATAAATCTTGTTCAGTGGTGAAAGGGAAGTAGAATCATACTGAATTACAAGGAAGAAGTCATAATACAGAGAAAAGGAAGCGGTTTTTTACAAAATGTATCTTTAAATTATTATTATTATTATTATTAATTATTAGGTGGTAATTCGGTACCACCTAATATTTCTGTTGCCAAATTTGTAGGTAAGGGTAGGAACCAATTAGACAATACCCTGGTGAAAAACTCCAAGGGCCTTACAGTGAAGTGCCTAAACTACAAGTTTGTGGAGAATAAGAGGGGGATACTTTCACTGTACATTTTCTCACTCTTGCATTCTTTTAAATATATTAATCACAGAACACTGCCACAGAAGTACTGCAACAAAAAAAAAAATTTTCTGACAGTAATAGACACGTTTATATATAATATGCAGTACATGTATAAAAATAATGCACCATATGTGTAGATATGAGAGATTAATTATACTTTATTATGAAATAAGAAATATTTTAAGAGGACTTTATATTCCCTATTTGCCTTTGATATTACGCTTCTGTCATTTTTAAAGAAAATTAATTTTGTAAGGATGTGCTTGTGACTTTTGTGAAGAAAATCACAAGTAATATTTGGCTTAGAGTAGCTTTTAGTTACATTCAAGGATTAGGTAAAGAAAAATAATTCCCATATTATTTATTATTAATTTATTAATAATAATAAATAAATAATAATAATAAATAATAAATTTATTATTATTAATTTATTATTAATTTATTATTATTAATAATTCCCATATATTTCCTTTTCCATAGTTGTACTTCAGCCTCAATAATACAAGATTTAAACACAATTAAAGCCAAAATTAAGAAAAACTGAATTAAACATAATTTAAATCAATTAAGTAATATGCATACAATGGAATGTAATAGTCTGAAAAGAAAAGCTGATAATTAAAGTACATTTTTACTATAACTATTTAACAAAGATTGCATGACAATGAAAAAAATAACACTGACAACATATTTGTTTCTAACGGATAATGTAAGGGAAATTATGCTAATCAAGATTAATTAATATATCATAATTCAATATTTACACATAAGACCAAAACATTTTATCATATTAGCATATGAATAAGTATTAGATTGTTGAGAAATTAATTCATATTTGTATAAGTTAACTAGCTGCCTAGATTCATTATAAGCTTATAAATATTTGGAAATAAAAACATTTTAAAGACTGGAGATACTATTCATTGTCTAATCATCTTCAAATAGTGTTCTGAGAAATGAGTACTCCACTTGGTTCCAAAATTAAAGTAAATATTTAATTTCAAACTCAGGATAGCTGCATTTTCTTATTTCTTTCACAGTATAATCATCCTGTGAGAGGTTTTAAGGCACCAGACCAGACTGGGACACATAGCAAACTCCAAAAGTTGGGAATATTAAAATGTCCTTTATGCCTTTGTTTCAAACTGTAGGACAAAAAATATTCAGCTTTTGTAGCAACAGACAATATCTGCAGATTTATTTTTGTTTCGTTCATTTCAGGTTTTTAGTATTCTCTTTTTCAAGTGGAATTAAAACACCTTAGATCCTGATATTACTTCTGTCCTTTCCCAAGCTTTTCACCTGTAAGTTTACCTGAAAGACTTAATGAAAAGCCATTGAAAAAATCCTTCAGTTCTAAATTTTTCTCACATTATAAGATGTGTTTTAGAAGGTATCAGGGAAAAAACAAACAAACAAACAAACAAACAAACTAAACTAAACTTCTTTATTTCCTGTTTTGTTGAGTATAATCAGCAGTGGAACAGGTTGATCTGAGAGGTTGCATCATTTCCATCTTTTAGTGGGTTTTAGTCCTCAGCTGGACCAAAATCTGAGCATCATGTTCTGCCTCCTGATGTGGCCCTGCATCTGAAAGGAAGTCTGGCCCAGAGACCTTACCGGGTCCCTCCCATGATCTCTGAAATACAGGAACTCCACTTCTTTATGTCATGTCAGCAAAGAGAATAAAGGTTAACTTGTACTAAATTTCAGTCATTTATTCTCTGTAACAAAGGTCTTCTGGATACAGTGATATATCCTTTCAGATCACAGTAGATGAATAAAGAAGAATGGGGAGGTTTCAACAAGTTGGGTCTGTTGTCATCTACTATGGTACCTGAAACTGATCACCAAAGATCTTTATGGAATAAGAGAAAAAAATTTCAAAATGTTATTAATCTTGTACTTCTGATTGTGCTTTCTGAGGAGAGTGTACATGAATATACTCCTACAGGATGCTACAGAAAGATTAAATTGGCAAAGAATTCCATAGGAAACTAAGTTTTTCCTTATTTCTGGACATATTTTTACAACAGGTGTTAAGTGAGTAAAGCCTTTCTGGAATCAGGTGGGATGTACCTATTACTTAATTACTTTCAGATTCTCAACTTATGAACTACAATGCATCAGGATTTAATATATTGATTCATTGTGGTTGTAAGTCCAGGACTGAGATAGTCAGGGGAAGGAGAAACTAGGACCTTGAACCTAGAGCATAAGGAACAAGGTAAAGAATATTTAGAGTTAGAAAGCTGAGGAGGAAAACTGAGATGTTTGAGGCTGGTGTGGTCTCGCATTTTTTTCTGTTCCCACAAATAACTTGAGTACTGAATTTTCTCAGATCCCTACAGCTGAAGATTATTGGGATTATTTCATTACATCCAAGAGGATAGAAGTTCCTGTATCATTTTATAGAAGGAATTCATTCTCTACAGACAGTCCTTGGCGTCCTGTCTCTTCTGTCTTTACTTCCCTGTCCCTTGGCACATGCATGCAGTCATGATTCTGCACCACTGACTACACAGCCATTCCTCAGCTGAGAGAAAAAAAAGTTTCAGCAATTTGGATGCCCTGTGGCAGTGAGGACTCTGCTAGATTTTGCTGTAGAAGATAGGGATGTCCAACAGGGGTCTCCCAAGCCACAGAAACAGGTACTGCCTTTTCATAAATACTGCACATACTGCATATACATATTTAGCATGTATGTTTTACTGTCAAAATTGCTGTCAATACATACTACATGCTTTAAAGGAACTTAAGAAATAGTTTACAGCTGTTTTCTGTTCAGCACACTGTAATCATCACATCAGGAAAAGTGATTGTAGCTGGTCTAATTTGCAGTGTTTGTGTCACATGTGTTAGATGTAAAAGTAGGATCATTTGACCATGAAAGCTAAGACACAGACCTTTAAAAATTATCATCCAATCCATGTTATGTTACTGTTTTAATGCACTAGAATTAAAAAATCATAGACTGTCAGGTTGGAAGGGACATCAAGGATCATCTGGTCCAGCCCTTCTAATATTATTATTTATAAAATATGTCTCAGCACCCCGTCGAGCTGAGACTTAAAACTTTCCAAAGTGGGAGAATCCACCACTTCCCCTCAGAGACCATTCCAGTGTTTGACCATCTCCATAGAGAAAATTTTTCCTCTTGTGTTCAAATGAAATTCTTCAGGAGCAACTTGTGCTCATTGCTCCTTGTCCATGTGACTCCTTGTAAATAGGGAGTCCCCATCTTCTTTGTGGAAACCTTTCAAATACTGGGTCATTGTAATAATGTCTTCCCTAAGTCTTGTCTTCTCAAGGCTGAACAGACCCAGTTCTCTCAGCCTCTTCTCATATGGCAGGTACTCTAGTCCTCTAACCATTCTCATGGCTCTTCTTTGGACCCTCTCCAGCCTATCCACATCCCTTTTGTACAGCGGGGACCAAAACTCGAAATAATACTCTAGCAGGGATCTAACAAGCTCTGAGTAGAGTGGGCTGATGACTTCTTTGTCTCTGCTGGTGATGCCCTTGTTGATGCAACCCAGCATTCTTTGTTGCTGCAGCACACTGTTTACTCATGTTGAGCCTGTTGTCCAGCAGGTCCCCCAGGTGCCATTCCATAAGGCTGCTCTCTTGCCAAGTGGATCCCAATCTGAGCTGCACATAACTGCCTGTGTTATGTGTTTCCAGGTTCAACACTTTGAACTTCTCTACATTGAACTTCATAAAGTTCCTGTTAGCCCAGTTATCCAGTCTGTCTAAGTCATTCTGGAGGGTGGCACTTTCTGGGGTATTAACCTCTCCCCTCATCTTGGTGCCAACAGCGAACTTCATCAGGGTTCTCTTGATCCCAACATCCAGACTGCTTATAAAGATGTTAGCCAGAATCCAGCCCCGTATCAATCCCTGGGGGACTCCACCTGTGACCCGTTGCCAGTTGGAGGATGAACTATTTACTGCCACCCTCTGGGTCTTTCAGATAGTTCCCAACCACTGCAAAGACCACTTGTCCAGGTTATCCCAAGTCAGTTTCTCCAGGAGGAGGCTGTGGGGTACTGTATCAAAGGCCTTGGAAAAGTCCAAGAGTCCAAGAAGAAAATGTCCACTGTTCATCCGTCATCAACCAACCAGGTTACTTTGTCATAGAAGGTAATCAATTTTATTAGGCACATTTGCCCCTGCTAAATCTATGTTGGCTTTTCCTGGTCACATGTTTTAATTGACCGGTGATAGTCCCTGGAGGATTCATTCCATGACTGAAGTGAGGCTAATGGGTCTGTAATTGCCTGGGTCCTCCTTGGACACCTTCTTAAAGATGAGGGTGACATTAGCCTTCCACCAGTCTTGAGGGATCTCTTACCAGTCACAGGGTGGAGGGCAACTGGACACATCGATGTGTACAGGTTAAGCTCCTGCAATAACTGATACACCAACTCTTCCTTCACTGGTGGTGGATCACTGTCTGCTTCAGCTTGAATTTTTGTTCTTATGGCCTGGGACCTAGAAGCACTGGTAAAGACAGAGGTGAAGAAAGTGTTGAGAACCTCTGCCTTTTTGGAATTGTCAGTGACTAGTTCACATCTCCTGTTTAATAGTGGGCCAATATTATTCATCTGTTTCTGCCTGCTGTTCATGTATCTGAACAATCCTTTCTTGAAGTTTTTGTCATCCCTGGCCAAATTTAGCTCAAGTTGAGCCTCTGCATACCCTGGTAATGGTCTTGTAATTTTCAACCAGCAATGTTCCACTTTTCTCCTTCTGGTACATTTATTTCCCTTTTGGTTCTGAGCAGTGCCAGAAGCTCAGAGTTAAGAAACGGGGGTCACTTGTTCTTCCTATTTCCCTTGCCTTTAGAGGGGATGAACTGCTTTTGCTTACCTAGGAGAGTGTTTTTGAAAAACTCCCAACACTCACTATATCCTTTACCCTCCATGGAAGCTTCCCATGGGATCCCTTCTAAAATCTAAAGCCTTCATTCTTGAATTAACTTCCATTATGCTCAGCAGTATCCCAAACTCCACAATATTGTGGTCACTGTGGTCAAGTCTGCCACAAACCATTTTCTCGGTTTTTCTTGCCTGTAAGTCCAGCTGTGCCCCATCCCTGGTTGGCACATCCAACAATTGTGTGAGGAAGCAGTCCTCCACACATTCTAGGAACTTGACTGATGCCAAGTGAGCTGCAGTGTTGATCTTCCAACAAAGAAGTAGTTGGAAGTAGTCTGAGTAGTTAAACTCTCCCATAAGGAGACTTTTGTTGATTGATCCAAGTATCACTTTATTGGTCATATCCTCTTGGTATGAGGGTTGGTAACAGGTGCCTACTATAAGGTGACCCTTGGAGAAAATGCCCGTTTTTGACTCCAAGGCATTCACTAATACTATCACAACTGCCATAGATGACTTTTATATACTCAAGGTTTTCCTTAACATACAGTGCAACTCTTCCACCTCTTTTGCCCTGCCTATCTTAACTAAACAGCTTATAGCCTTCTACCATGATTCTCCAACTGTGTAACTCACACCACCATATTTCAGTTATTCTTATGATTCCATGACTATCTGACTGGGCATGAAGATCCTGTTCCTTATGTTTACTTCCCAGACTGCATGCATTTGAATATATACACTTCAGGAGGCTGGACTTTTGCTTCTCATTTAAGGATACAGCTGAGGTGCATTTAACACTGCTCTGGCTGGTCTGGTTTAATCCCAGATCAGTTGCATTGGTGATACTTGGGTGATCATTGTCATTTTGATAACCTCCATCCAAGTCCTTCAGCTTAAAGCATGCCTCACCAAGCTGACCAATTAGTACCAATGTGTCACTGCCAGGCCCCTCTCCAGTAAGCCCACAAATAATTTAAGAGTTTATACACTGAGCTGCAGTAAGAACAATAATTTTGCAGATGTTATAGGCTTCTGTGCTTCATTAACATCTTACCATGCTGTGGAAATAGATATTATTTCTCTTTCAATACGATTTTGTTCAAAGAACTTAATGATATTGCATTTTCTTTCTCCACTATGAGAATGTTGACCACATCCATAAGCACCTCCGCATTACCAAATCTTTAACACCTACCTCAAAGTGGCAAACATTTAGTTACTTTCGTAATACATAACGTTCATAATTTGTTTTTGAGTCAGCCTCAGACAGAATCTTTAAAAGCTTTACAAGGAGTCCTTTATTATTATATCATACAAGTACTTTGTTGTCCAAGAAACACATAACATTATCAAGTCTCCTTGTCTTTGTCTTTCTTTCACATATGTGCAGTCTCTTTCTAAATTGTACAGTATGCTTTATTGAAAGAAGTCCTTGTACAAACTAATTGTGAAGTACTTGTTGCTATTCCACTGGAGAGTGGAAGGACCACATTTAATCTCTGAGAATTGTAATCACACATTCATAGAATATCTCAATTTGGAAGTGAGCCATAAGAACCATCAAGTCCAACTCCCTGTACCTCACAGGACTACCTAAATTAAACCATATGTCTTAGAGCATCATCCAGACATCCAGACACTCCTTGAACTCTGACAGGCTGATAAACTAAAAACGAAATGTATTTTATTTTTGGCAAAATATACTGACCTCTAAGCTCTGATGGGTTAGTGTGTACCTGAAATAAACTTTGATACAAGCAGTCCTGTATGTTTTTCTTTGCAGTACTTTCACTCTCTCTAAGGATATAGTTTGACAAACACTGTTTTGTATTTTTCTTACTTTTAAAGGCGCAAGAAAACTTGCAAAATAGTGAAAAGTTATTTGATCTGCACTGAACATGTGTACGAATATGTTCTGATTCCCAACTTGTTTCTATTTTCTGTTCTTTTTCTTCTTGCTTTTTTCCATTTTTTAATTAAAAAATCTTTACTTTGCCTGATTAATAATTCCTCTATATGGACGATAATTTTTTTTGTCATTAATGCAGTTCAGTCATGAGTTGAAGAGACAGAAGGAGAGGATATGAAACTCCTTCTGTTACATTTTTTGAAGTTGTAAGCAAAGCATATAGGTCTGGGCAGTGGATTTGCATCAGAGAAATGTTTAAAGGTCTTGGAGGCTGAGAATTACTTTCTGACAAGATGCTAAAACCCTATGTGGGTATTAACGTGGTGTGAAGCTGGGATTTTTTTTGTTTTTCATTTCTGCATGATTAAAGGGATATTTTTATTTCTGCATACTCAATTAAGAGAGAAACACTGCCCTTTGACATAGGAGAGATGGGCAATCCAAGTGAAGATCTAGCTGCCTGAAAAATGGGTATCTAGTCAAACCTATTTGTCTAAGGCTCTTCTCCCTACACATTTAGTTAATGGAGAGGGATAGATACTGCCACAGGCAATTCATCCCCCCTGTCTCAGGCATATAAACAAAGTGGGATGAGTTACCTTCTGGGAGTTGTCTCTTTCTCCTGGGAAGCTACATTTTCAGCTCTCAGCAGCCATTTAACTTTAGATGGTTATCTGAGCTGTAGCATAGTCTCTATGTACATTTGTAGCTCAGATTTCTGTTTGCAAATTAGGAAATTAAATGCTTGGCAAATCCATTCCATATGCTGGAAGCAAATACTCTTAGTGTGAATTACAAAGAAAACAGTATTTGCATGGGCTGTATTTCCAGTCTTTCATCTGCTACTGTGCCACTGAACTGTTGGGTTCAAAGAGTCAGTGATTATCAAGGCAGCAAGATGAAGGAGCTGAGGTGCAGGACAGAATGGGCACCTAAAAAATCTTCTGGATAGCTCTTCTGAGAAACCAGTAATTCTTGGTGCTTTCTGTAGCCATAGGTAGGCAAATTGTCACTAACTCTCAGCTTTCTAATAACACAACATTTAAATTCATTGGGGGCTTGCTTTTAGTGCTTGAACAGTGCATTCAGAAACTGTGAACTGATCAGCCAGTATTACACGAGCTTAGAAATGTGCTGTTCCATGTTACAATAGAAGAATTAGTGAAAGTAACCTAACAAGGGACTGTGAAATAGAGTAGTATAGTTGTAGTCCACATAAATAATGCAAAGAGTTGAACACAAGTTGAATCTTTGGTGTTTATTTGTAAACCACTCTGTTTTGAAACATCAGGCCAGGAAACAGTGGGTGGGTTTAGACCCCAGGCTTTATAAGTTGAAAAAACAGTTGGGTGGAGATGTTGCCCTCAAGAAATGTATAGAGTGTAAAGAACTGTCTCTGAGGAATAGCTACAAGCATCTTGAAAGCTTAAGGTTAGGCTGGATGGCGTATGAGCAACAATCTTGCTATTGTTGAAGATGTCCCTGCTCCTTGCAGGGAGGTTGAACTAGATGACCTTTAAATGTCCCTTCAAACCCAAACCATTCTATGATTCCATAAACATTAAACTGCAATTTTTGACCTGAGCACAATGTATATATCTTGTCAATATATTCATAAAACCCCTACATAAGCACCTTCTGAAATTCCTTTTTTTAAAAAAATAATTTCAGAAACAGCATAAAATTTTATGACGACATAAAATTTATGTGAGTATATTTTCAGAAACATCTGGGTTATCAGCAAATTTATCTACAATTTTGGAGCAACTTCAGTTACTCTTACAGTGTACGTACAGAAAATTCAGTCTTTGTAGGAAGCTCTGCTTCAAAGTAATCTTTCCAATTGCATGTGAATACAAATATTTTATTTATTAGCTCCTAGGCAAAGAAGCAGGAGGAATGTAATGGTATTTTTTGTAGCTTTCCTGTTGTCATCTGTAAAGGGATGAATCTGACATCTAACATTATACCAAGACATTTTTGTTTTTCTATCAACCAGAAGAGATTTTTGTGTGTGCCCAGTGTTTCATAGATTGAGTTTGTCCTTGAATCAGTCACTCTGAGACATTTTCCCAGAAAAGCTAAGCTCAATAAAGCAGATCTGTGAAATGGAAAGAAGAAAACCTATAGTACATTTTGCTGCAATTTCCCTTGCAGCCCAGGTGGAGACTGAGAGAAGACTGAGCACAAGGGCTAGAGGCAAGTGCTAGAAATGAATGACAGTATTTTTTGTGGTTTGATACAGAGCAAGAATATTATCCTGTTAGGTTCTTTACAAAATTTGTAAGATTGATATAAATTGCTGTATTTGGTTTGTGTGGCCAGGTTTTGGTACCAGTAGGCTGTTTGTTGGCCACTGTGAGAAGAGGCATGGGGCTGCCCAGTGTCAGACATAGCCAGTCCCATCTGACTCCCTAGTGGACTCACCACAGGACAAAACATTCAAAGCATATTTCACAGATGTATAAAATAGTGCCCAGCAGAAAGAACAGTGAGAAAAAAAAATCATGAGATAAAAACTTGCAAACAAATTCATATTAGGAAAAAGGGGGTGGTCCAGAAACTGGTGCAGAAATTTCCCTGCAGCCTGTGGAGAGGACCAGAGTGGAGCAGATAGCCACAGTGCAGTCTGTGAAAGATTGCACTGCAGAGCAGCTGGAGTATTTCCTGGAGGAACTTCAGACTGTAGGGACAGCCCATGGTGCAGCAGGGAAAAAGTATGAGAAGAAAGGAACAGCAAAGAGGAGGTGTAATGGACTGACTTCCCCCTCCATTCCTCATTCCCCTGTGCCACTGGTAGAGGGAGGAGGCAGAGGAATCAAGAATTAAGGGATGAGGTTGAGGCTGGTAAAAGGTGAGGGGAAAACACTGGCTTGATATTTTTTGCCTTTGTTTCATGGCACCCGACTCTTTTAATTGACAACAAATTAGATAAATCTTCCACAAGTCAAATCTATTTGGTTTGTGACAATAACTAAGTTAACTTGTAACGGGTACAGCTTCTCCTGTCTATCTCAACACATGAGCTTTCTCATTTATCTACATGTTCTGTTGAGGATACAGAGTGAGAGAGCAGCTGGGTGGGCATGTACCTGTTAGTCAAGGTTAACACACTGATCTTTCATGTCTTCATCACACTCATCCATTGAAGGAAAATTTCTTAGGGTTTGGAATGTCAGGTTTTGCATAAACTGTACAATTGGAAAAGTTCTTTAAAATTCTTCTAAATGAACAATGCTCCTTTTCTTAAATGCAACCACATATTAGGACTTCTTTTCCTTCTATGTAAGTAGAAAAATTTACAGCTGTCAGCTTTATCTCATTTGATATAAGTTCATGTAGTCCTGCTGGACATCTGTAGTGTCTGTCAGTAGTGTACCCCTGTGGATAAGAAGGTGGACTGAATACTGCATGAACAAGAGCAAAAGCAACAGATCAAGGGAAGAAATTATTCCTCTTTACTGAGGGTACATAAAGCCAAAAATAGACTATTGTGGCTGCTTCTTAGTCCCTCCCGCAGGTAATTTTGAAAAATTGAGGAGATTTCTGTCAAGGACAACACTGATATCTGAAAGCTGGAATGTATGATTTACAAGGGCATACTGAGATACTGCTGAACTTCGTATAACCTTGAGAGGAGAAAATTAAGTTTGGATCTAATTGTAATGTTGAACTAAATAAAATTGGTTCACTGAAATCTAAACTTTTCTCGGAGGTCTATTATTAAAGTACAAGAGCTAAAGATTACAATAAGATTTCAAGAAGAAAAATGCTAATTGTCCGTTAAGAAAAAACAAACAAAAAAAAATCATTATAAGAATTGTTGAATAGAGACCCTTATTGCCCAAAAAAGCTGTAAAATCTCCATCTTTAAATATTTTAAAACTGGTATGAATAAGGCCTTGAGCAACTAGTTCTTCAAAGTTAGCTTTTCTTTGAGCAGAAGACTAGACTCAATAATTTTTAGATATCCAAATCAAATAATTATTTATGTAATTCCATGACTCAACAACTATATTTACCTTAAAAAATTTCAACTACAACATTACTAATTAGTGAGCCATTTGGCTTTTCAACATATCTTCATAAAGTTTCTATATATATAAATACACATATGCACACACAAGTACTCATGCACATTACTTGCAGTGAAGCTTGTGTTAGATACAATTTGTCTCTCTCCCTACATATAACATAAAATTATAGGAACATATAATAATATAGACTGAAAATGGAATGCTTCTGGGGAAATATCGCCGAGATGTTCCTTGGAGGGAAAGGCTGTTCAAGCACTGCTAAGTACATTTTGAGGAAAGATTTCTTTCCATCTAAATCAGATAGAAATTTGCATTTCCCAGATGAGTCTGATGTGAAAATAATCATGTCATTATTGCTTTGCACCGTATGGTATATGATCTTTCAGTGATTATTTCTTTACTGTGCTCTACTATTTTATAAGAGCCAGTTTCAGAGAACAAATCTGCAATTTTCTAATGTAAATTTTGAATGTGTCTTCATAACACTGAAATATTTTTGTTCTATTGTATTAATTCCTCTGGTAAATATGATTAGACTGCCACTCTTCTATCAATATAAGTATATTTTTTCTTAGGATGTGTACCTAGAACATTACTTTTGTGCTTAAGAGTAAAGGTATTTAATATTTGAATAACAGCTACTCTACAGATTTCCTGAAACTGAATATATTATAGACATTACTAATAAATCTCAATTAATGTATCACAGGAGAACAGGCGTTCACTGAAGTTTTAACGCTAGAAGGATCTTACATTTATTGAATAGTATAATTTATGTCATCATGTATTTGATCTCGATAATTTAGGACAGGTGAGATTTAACAAAAACTTTTTTTAACTCTGGAAATCAGGTAAGTGAAAAACAACATTTTCCTGTAGTTGAACCTATGGGGAACTGAAGAAAATTGACTTTTCACTCTCTTAAAATATGTCATTAAAACTATCCTAATAAATTATCAGCAGAAGGACAAGAATTCTTGATAAGTGCCCCACGTTCCTGTGATCTTTAATAATTTTCTGAAATTATTAGCATTTTTGGTCATTCTAACACAGCAAGATGAAATATTTTTTTGTCTGTATAACAGACATTTATTCCTGCTGAAATAATGAAAAATGTGCATTCCTTATGCCTACTGGAAGGAAGATATAATCTCTGAAATAGTTTGGTATTCTTCCAGTACCATCTTTGATATGAACTATGATATTCTTAGGTTGGAGTAATTTACCTTTCTAGTTTTGATATTTTTGAAATGTATATATGTAAATGATTTGACATATATGAAAGCAAATTAAGCAGCATGATTGTTTCTGTACACTGATCACCAGTTGTTCACAGACACTGAATAGAAAATTTTCAATCAATAGTTTGTATAAGAATCATAGCGTTTCTTATAAAACCATAGAATTACTTAAATATCAGTAGCTGTAGGACATAATTGTCTGATCATATAATTGTGTTAAAAGACAGATGTCTGATTTTGTCTGAAAGCTGTTTTATTTACTAGACGTAGCAGCTATTAGGTTGAAGCTTAAAGCTATTTGTTAGAGTTGATTGAAAAAGCTCACCAAAAATCCTTAAAAGAGAAAAAGTTTCAGTGAGCATGCATGTATTTACACTAACATTTTTAGAGAGAAAGAAATAATGTTTTCTTTTTATAAAATTTTTAAAAATTATTATTATTATTTTTATTGTAACTTCTGGAGGTAGCTCCTACATAAATACTGCTATTTCAATATCTGTTAAGCCATCTGTTATCTTTCATGTTTTAGAAGCAATGCCATCTACTTTCTTTCATGTACAACCCAATGTCAGGGAGGACGTGAGCCCCACAAGTATCTAAATACTTTACCACCAGCATCTTTGAGGATTAGATTGATTCCTACAAGAGTTTACAAGTAGCCTGATTTGGACATCTTGTGCTGTAAATCAGGCAATTCCATGTTGACTCCATCTGCATATGATCCTGATATTCTTGGTATTTTTCTCAGTCGGTGAAAAGAAGCAGGGGTTCTTCAAATGTGATTCATCTCATCTTAAAATGAACTCTTAAAGTAGGTTGGATGAAGCAAATCCTGGAAGTGTCTAATGCTCTCCATGGGAAATCAAGGGTGTCTATATTTGCTAATACAACGGCAATCAAATAACTACATTTGAGATGCATGATCCACCCTGATGCTTTGTAGCTATTCTGACTTGACTTCACTGACATTTAAACAGTACTTTAGAATCCAGATGGTTTGATGTGGTAGACACACTCAACAAATTCTTCTGGACTGAGTTCAGTTCAGTATTAAATGTGACATAGCAGGTACTTTAGTTTGTAGGGACGTGCCCTAGCTGTTTTCATAATTTTTTCTATTTCTAATTAAAGCAAGAACTGAATGAGCACCGGAAAGAAAGTATCATTTTGTCATGAATGGGAAGTAATTAATTTTCACTATGAATGGAAATGTGCACTGATTTCAGCACATTTTTTTTATATATACCTCACTTTAGGCTTTAAGGTAAAAGAATGATAGTGGTACCAAAATGTCATTGATTTGTCTATAACCTCTGTCCTTACTGATCAGAAGAACCAAGCTGGTGGCATCTGAAAATATAAATAGAATACAAATTAGGTATTACGTCTGAACACTTCAAGCAAGTAATATTTCCTTATAGGATTACATGATTGAAGTTGAGGGGGGAAAAAAAAATGCCCAAATTTCATGATGTCCTCCTTCCACTCTTTGGCAAGATTTGTGTTATCAAGATTGATTTTCTTGGAAGCAGCAATTGTGTTAAGTAATTTCATTAGGAGGTGCAGATACAGAGAGGGCTGGTATTAAGACAATACTTAACACTGAAAGATCTGCTTGGTTGACAAAATTAGCACCTCACTGTCAAGTCAGCAGTATCAATTAAACACATTACAGAGTAAATGATTTTCAATTCTTTTTTTCCAGGCGCCACTCATTTTACTTAGTGCAATATAGATAGGTACAAGAAAATCCATCCTTTTTATTTGACTTATAAGTTTTATAAACTTATTATGGTTGTTGTGAAGCATCACATTGCTCTTGGGAACAAAGTATAACATTACAAATTTGATGTAAATCATCTGTGTCTACTTAAACAATATTTCAGCTACTGATCTTGTAGTCGGATCCGAGTGGTACTAGCACTCATGCAACCATATATTCCTATTGGCCAAGAGACATTGGCAGCTGAAAACTAATACAATGAAAAGGAATTTAAAAAAAAATATTAATTTTTATCACAGTGAACATGTTGATCTCCTTAACTGTTGTTTAACTTGATGAACATCAGTATGAGCACAGCATCTGTGTAGGCAGAAGGGAAACAATTCAAGGCTTAAAGCAGGAAGATGCACAGGTTAGCAGCAGCACAGAGTTATACATTCCTTATAAAACTGTGATGTGAACCAGACACCTATTCTGTTGTTTTTCCTGGTATTCTACAAATATGGAGAAGTAAATTTTGAAGCCCATTTGATTTTCTACATTAAAGTAGCAATTTTGCCATCCGTGTTAAATACTCACTTCTGCATCAAGCATTATCAAGTAAGAATCATCCTAGATGCTCTCCATCTGAGGACCTTGCAGTGTCCTGGCTTTTCAGTAAGCCCATCTGGTGCCTTACAGCATCTTGGACTTCCAGTGCCAAACCTAGGTCTCCATCTGCAAAAATGGAAGTGTGGATATTAAGGACATTGCCAGAAGACAAAGTTTTGAAAAGTCTGCTAAACTTACAGCAAAAGGGACAACATGGAATTATATTACAAGGTTATGTTTCTTCAGGCTTGAAGTCCAGGATATAAGTCATGAACAATCAATGATCTGTTTCATTATACACTATATTCTGTATTCAGCCCTGCAATGTGGTGCTGGTTTTGCTCATTGCAGGCCATAAGTTTTGTAATGAGTTTGCAACAATGTTTTGAATTTCTGTGTAATTTATTTACTTTTTTTAAAATTTGTATGATGTCATTATGGATTTACAATTCTAACATAAAAATTTGGTACAGAGAAATATAGGCCTGGGACAATAATAAAGGGCATGACAGCCTGCCATAACAGTCCCACACCGCTGTTACCCAGAAGAAGCTACTGACCGTAGGGCTCAGGGAATCAGGGGGAAGAAGAGGATAACATCAGGAAAAAAGCAGAAAGTTAGTTAAAAATGTGTGTTTAAAAGTTTTAATTGTTGTTACTATTAAAATTTCATAATGTGTTCTTTCACCTCCTGCAATAGTTAAAACTTGACTAATAATGACTTGGATTAGATTGTAAAGATATCAGTTATTCTAAGAATAAGTTCTTGGTTTTGTTATGTAAGATATGTTTTCTTTTTTCTCTTAACAAAGCTTGGAGAATAAAACAATTTATTCTCTGCTAATTGCCTATGAATCCAAAGTTTCCATGTAGGAAACAAAAAAAGCTGGAATGAAATGGTGAACAGCAAATAAACTAGTTTGAAGAATATAAAGAAAAGCATGCTTTTGAGTAGAATCTAAGTAAAGAGGTCACACAGTTAACATAATTTACACTGTGAAGGGGATGATGGTGGGCATGTAATAAAAACAAACAAGCAAACAAACAACTTTTATGATTATATACTTAGAAGCCTTACCATAATCCTTTCCTGTAGGATGTTAAATTAGAAGTTCATAGCCAACCTCAGTTACTGACAAAACCTAATGTCTCATTCATTGTCTTTATCTTCATGACAGTATTTTTTAAAACCCAGATGTTTTCTTTATAATGCATATCTATTGTATAAATCCCCAACATATATTTCCTTGATACAGGTTATTCAGTGGACCCTGAAGCCCATGCAGGATGCTGCAACAGAGCAAGCGGATGTGGCCTAAAATAAACTGCAGCCCACAGGGACACCACGCTCAGCAATTGGTCCTGGCTCAGCAATTGTAAAGTGGCACTTAAATGGAAAGGCCTGTAAACAAACCTGAAATTTTTAAGTATAGCTGAAAGGTTCATATGGCTGTGTATTTAGTGCATCTTCCTTACTGAGAAAAAGTTGCAAATAGCCTACATTTATCAGATTCATAGAATGTTTGAAATGTCGAGAAATGTCTGCTTTGCATGAATTAGAATAATTGACTCCAGATCCCGAGAGTCAGTTACTGAGTTTCAAGGAGTTTGTGTTAGTTTCTAAGTGGCAATCAGAGAGGAAGGCAAGCACTGAATCTAGAAAAATCTAAATTTTCATGTTTTGTCACACATTGCCACAAAAAGTGGTATCAACAAGAACTGAATTGTGGAATTTCACAACTTTTCAAATGGACTTGAGCTAACAAATTAATTTTTGATCTTTCACTGAAGCTCTGGGTTGGTTTGTGAGTTTTTTTCTGGGGGGGGGGTGGGGTGGGTTTTTTTTTTTATTGGTTGGTGTTTGAGTGTTCGCATATTTGTAGTTTCTCCTTGAAGAAGTACTCCAGCTGAATTATGAATCACTTACAATTTGCATCATGATGGAAGAGAATCTGAGACTGGAGATTTTTTTCTCCTTTTAGACGTCAATTCAGAATGCTTTAATGACAAAGGAATAGCAAATCTCTAAGAACAGGATGAACTCTGAAGATTTTTAATAAAATTGTGATTACAATAATTCTTTTCAGTATGATCAATCATTTTCATTTTTTTTTATAAAACTGAGAAAGGGGAATTTCTTAATCTGCTGGAGACTGTCAGACACTGTCCAAACCCTTTTTGAAATAAATAAAGTTTAATATCTAAATGAAATTGCAAATATTTTAAATTACCAAAACTTTTCATATTTGAAATTTTATCTCCTGCATATTAACGATGTATATGGCAGCTCATGATCTTTCTCATTGAGTAATAAAAACTGTTTGCTATTTACAGTGGTATTCAGGTTTTCTCAGAATGAAAATATTTCCAAGAAATTATAGCAGTGATTTTGAAGGAAAAAAAATACACATAAAACAGTGTATATGATAAATATTTTAAAAATATCTTGTTACACAAATGGCAAACATCAAAGTATGAGCTTTATTACAGTTCTGGTAAGAAGTTCATATTTCATTCAAATAATGCAAAAACAGCTGACATGATCTGACAGCAAATTTTAAAAGTTTTGCACTACAATATGGATACAGTAAATGTGATCAGTCTGGATATTGCCTGAGGATGAGGACAACAGATGAAAAAGATTTTCAAAAGGTGTCTTTTTAGGTTTTTTTTCCTTGAAAGTTGCACAGCTAAATAAAGAAACAGTGCAGAAAACATGCTACAAAAACGTCTTCCTGCATAATTATACCACAGTGGCAGCAATTTTTGTTGGTAGCATTTATTTCTCTACATTAATTTAGTTAATTAGATTCTCTTACATTAGTATTTTTTTGCACAGTGCAAATTTACTACAGTATTCTCATTCCTACAGGTTTTCAACTTCTCCAGGTGACATTCATCTCACTTCATTTCAGATACTGACGGTTTGCTATGAATTGACATGGTATTGAATGGAAAATAAACAAAAACCCCCCACATTAAACCCCCAGCCTTTAACAACATTGACATTATTGTATAAATACTAAGCACTTAGGAAGATATTCTCTTTTAGTATCAATATGGACCTTGAATTTCCAAAGAACTCTAAAGTAAAGATGTACACATAAATAAGGTATTAAGTATCTGGATGACTTATGCTTCTAGAAGAACATATCTTTTCCATGAACTGTAATATTGGAAATCCACAACTGGTTAGAGAAGTCTGTGGTGTTAGGTAGTGCTTCTTTTTCCTAGTATATATTGTATTTCTTTTCTCCCTTTCTGGAATAGTTTTCAAATTACATGGATTTCGTTAGCAAAAACCCCTGAGATAGATCATCACATGTGGTTAAGAGTACAGATATTCATAATTGCTTAACAAAATACTATGAAAATATTATTTATACTAGCTATTTCTTGTCATTTTGTTACTAGAAATTTCTTGAACTGGTGCAGATTCTTGAATCTTTTTCTAAGAAGAAGATAAAGACATAGTCACAGAAACAGTTATTTTGGTCATTATATATGTATCTTAACAACCAAATCAAATCAGGTCAAAGTTTATATAACAAACATCCTGTCTTGGTCCTTTCTCAGTAGTGTATACCTTGTAAAGACTATATAAAGTGGTAGGACAAGGGGTAATAGTTTTAAACTGAAAGAGGGTCAATTTAGAATAGATATTAGGGAGAATTTTTTTACAATAAGAGTGATTAAACTCTGGAGCAGGTTGCCCAGAGAGGTGGTAGAAGCTGCGTCCCTGGAAAGATTCAAGGTCAAGTTGCGTGGGACCCAGAGCAAATTGATCTACTTGAAGATGTCTCTGGTCATTGCACAGGGTTTTGACTAGATGGCCTCTGAAGGTGCCTTCCAACTCAAATCATTATATAATTCTGTGATTCTATATAGTGATGTTTCCTCAGCATGCTTGCCCAGTGTGAAGCAGTTCCCAGCTTCTGATTCCTATTTTTAAAATACTCTCTTTACTAGAATACTTCAGAAAATTCACAAGTTTGGGTTTTTTTTTTCATGTCTGGTAAAAGCAAACAAAGATAAAATGCCAGTGGGTTATTATTTCAATAAGTCCTTTAGTTTTTAATTTACCCTAATTACAGCATTTTGAAAGTTTGTTTATGAATGTGGGCAACACAAGCGATTCTTTTTCATGATGTTTCTAGCTGTCTGCATCCATCACCTAGGTTCAGTTTGTGTTATGTATATCCAAATACTGATATCGACAAGTATTGTGCTTGCCAACATTGTATTATTTAGACTACCAGTGAAGTAATAGGATGCATATTCCATCCTCCTTGACTGACACACTTGTTTGAAATGTTACCTGTCAAAAATGATGAATGATGGAAGGAAAAAGAAGCAGATTTATTTTATTCTGGATGACGAACATGAATAAATTGACATGATGTGTCACTGACAGAGTGTTATATCCTCAGAAACATAAATACTTTTCTTAATTTATATATGCTTGCAATGATTTTATTTATGTCTCTCTTGTTTGTACCTGTGGCATATGTACCTTTGGCATTTCCTCAAAGAAATTTTGCTGCTACTTTCACAGTCTATCTGAAATAAATCAAACAAAATTTACATGTGATGCTTCAGGTGTTTTTATTTCTTCGGTTATTTACATGTTAGTGCAAAGTTTAAGTCCACACATCATCAAATAAGCCTCAAACTCCAAAAAGGCTTATGTTTTCTGTTGTTGCTTTTTTTTATCTCTTGAAGTAGCAGCTCTGTTTAGTCCTTTGCACGAAATATATGTTCCCTTTTAAGTCCTAGCACAAGGATTTTCTGGATCTAGGAACAGGTGTAGGTATGAAGCATTAAAGAAACTGACATTTAGATTTTGCAGATATTTAGTAATTTCTTATTCTGTTTGCAAAGTGTCCATGTGGCTGTGATCTATGGCCCTTAATCAAGACATTTTTTCACTGCACTGCAGTAGTAAGACCAAGGAATTTTCCTTGCTAGTGCTTTTTTTGTGTCCTTTAATAAATGGTTCTGAGAAAAGAATTTCTCATATTTATTTCTGTCTTTATACATACAATATACATATACATATAAAACATATATATATAGTGTGTATATATATATATATAGTGTGTATATATATATATATATATATATATATATATATATTTAAGCCCTTTGTACCAAAAGTGTCCAGGCTATCGGGCTACTGGCAATGCATGCAAAAGTTGTTACGTTTCCTATGAGCAAACAAAGAAACAAAGTAATATCCCTCTGGAATATGTGCTATCTAAGTTTATTCTGTGCAATATACATTGAAGAACAGATGACATTCATTTGCATGGGAATTTCCTTATGAACTACAATCAGTATTAAATAAAAACAGAAATTCAAGATTTGAATGCACATATTGCTTTTATTTACTGTTCACAATTCTAAGAATTTAACAGAAATTAATTTGCTATTTTCTTCTTGTTTTTCTTGACTTTAGAAAATTTATTTCACTCAGACTAGTTTCAGCACATCATGGTGTAGCTTCTGCTATCTACTTCAGAGTGTATGAGTATCTTAAACCACGTTATGCTGAAACATACAAATAAGTTTAAAGGAGATGGTATGACCAATAAGTATAAAGAATGCAATAACCTTATAGTCTCTATTTATAGAGATATTTAATAGAGATATTTTATTGACAGAGATCAATTTTATAGAGGTATTTCATATCTCAACTTTCTAGAGATATTTTCTAGCTATAGAGATATCTACAGAGAATATTTTGTGACTCCTCCAAAGGTGAATAGTATGTAAACACCTTTCTGGTGTTAAAGAAAAGATTACAAAGACGAATATGGAGACAGTGTTATTCCTATGCATATTAGCACTGTGACAAAGGTTTCCTGATACTCATAAAATTACTACAAGTGAGAGGGTTCTCCTTTTGGCAAAATACTTAGACCAGATCATTATAATATAAAGCAAAATAAAAACATGTATCGATAAAAAGTATTTAATCAAGCTGGACAGAAGATTAATACAGACAGCAACAACTACGCAACATAAAATATAATTATTTGTAGCCAGGGGGGGTTGGTCTCTTTTCCCAGGCAACCCTCAGCAAGACAAGAGGGCACGGTGTCAAGTTGTGCCAGGGGAGGGTTAGGTTGGACATTAGAAAGAATTTCTTTACTGAGAGGGTGATCAAGCATTGGAATGGGCTGCCCCGGGAAGTGGTGGATTCTCCATCCCTGGAGATATTTAAAAAGAGACTGGATGTGGCACTCAGTGCCATGGTCTGGTAACTGCAGCGGTAGTGGATCAAGGGTTGGACTTGATGATCTCTGAGGTCCCTTCCAACCCAGCCAATTCTATGATTCTATGATAACAACAGGAAAGTAACTGAAAATAGAAAAATGTTGTGAAAATATAAACAAAATCACAGGCTTAACATTATGAAGGCAGTTTTAAATACAAACCAATGCTAAATAATAAACACACTGGATGGAATCTAATAGATAACAGGTGAGAAAAGTTTGAGTGGGTGTTTGCCTGTTTGATTATCTATTTTTATCTTATGTTTGAAATGCAATGGGGCAATTCCATTTTCATACATGTTTCAGAACAGCCTAGTATATTTGAATGCAAGGAACAGGAGCAGATCTACTCCTGTAGAGGCTCCGGAGAAGAGCCGTGTCCCCGAGAGAAGGCTCGCCGCAACATCTGGTGGAGAATGCGGGCAACAACAGCAGCCGTGAATGCTGAGGTAATATAAGAAGCTCTACACGACCACGTTGGTGCGGGAAGCTCTACAAAGCCTGGCTTAAATGCGGAAGGCGATATAAAGAGCTCCGAAATACGCAACCACGTCAGATGGAGCCACTACGTTGATGCGGGACGCTCTATAAAGAGCTCCAAATACGCAACCACGAGTGAAGCTCCACAAGGCCAGGCTTAAATGCTGTAGGCGGCATGTAGAGCTCGGAGTAGAAGCCCAGCACGGCAAGATACAACAGCCTGGAATGGTGAGCCAGGCAGGAGAGAAGAATGAGGCTCGAAAGGCGCAGCGAGTTGGCGCGTGGAATTCAATCCTGAGGAATGCTGAAGCTGAAGCGGAGCTCTGAGTGCGCATCAAGTCAGTGCGGTCCTGAAACGGAGCCTCCCAGGGACACGCAACAGTGCGGTCCTGAAACGGGGCCCTAGGGACACGCGATAAGACTGGTGCGCTAAATGCTCGGAGAAGCCTCTGCATGGCTAGGCATCCCGAGGTGGCGAGTACCAGCGAAAACTGAGCTGGTGTTTTAAGACTTCATCTCCTGCTAACAGAGGCTAAAGAGCCCGAATTTTCCCTCCTCAAAGTTTATTTTTCAACAAACAACAAAAAGGGGGGAAATGTAGAGGCTTCGGAGAAGAGCCGTGTCCCCGAGAGAAGGCTCGCCGCAACATACTCCCATATGTATAGTCCCTCTGCACTGTAATTACATAATAGTTGTGTAGCATAATTATATAAAAACAGGTCTGTACACATCCTTTGAAATCCTTAAAAGTTAAGCAAGAACAATCAGCACAAATAACTACCCAGAATTTGATAAAGACACAAAGGTTAATAGCCCATCAGAATACATGTCTGGAGTCTTCTGTATTCTTTGGATGAGGATCCTTTTGGTATTTCCATACAATAATCAAAGGCTGGGCCAGCACTTTCCTAAGTGAGAAGATGACCGCTCACAGAACCATCATAGCATGCTCTTTATATCATTACATTTTTCCTAGAGGTCCTGTGCCAAAGTGATGAACAGGCTTAATGATGCATGGTTTAAGATCTCATGAAATCATAGCTTCAATTGTGCTGGCTTCAGGTTCTATCAGAAAGTACAACTGAATGGTTATTCCATGAGCACCACATGTCACATACAGGAAAACGAAGTCTGAAATGTATGACTATTAATTTTGTTAATACTATACAAGAAGACCAACAATAATATTTATGAAATTTTCTTATCAGCTCCCTGATTCACTTTGCCTTTGCACAACTTTCTACACTATGTAGAATTTTTTAGGATTTAGATCCTTAATATATTGAACTGATGACAATTAACCATATTAAGGTAGATGTTACTACTAGTGCCAACTATATCTGTTCTCAAAAACATGAGTGCATTTTTTTAATATTTAATGAAATGGCATAGCTACAAGTTTTAACAGGCTTCACTGTGTTTAATAGAAAAATATCAAGAAATATCAATATGAAAATTGGCAAGAAAAAACCCTAAGAAGAAGTGGGGGTGTATTTTTCATTGGTGGGAATTTTCCCTAAAATTTTTCTTGTTCCATGCATAATGTGTTTTACCACTTTGGTTTTAACTGTTAAACAAAAAATTCAAATTTTAAGCAGGCTTTGTGTTAAGCATAGGTGTCTAAATATTCAGAGAGTTTTCTTATCCAGTTATAAATACAGACAAATAACAATAAAGTCAGTCCAAAACTAAGATACATTGGTACCACAAGGTTTTGAGTAATGGGAGAATTAAGTTACACCTAGACCTTGTACAAATAGCTTCACCTATGTATAAGATGCATGAGGCACAAGTCATAGATTGAGGACACTTGGAGTTTACCAGTTAATCAATTTGGGTAGGATTCATGTTGCCTAACTTATGTCATCTAAAATGTAGGAGCTGAGTGGAAACTTCTTATTTAGATTTTCAGTAAAATCAATGCAATGGACAAACATAAATCATACAAATTTTGAAACAATGTTTAGTCCACAGCTGAGAGTCCTTGTCATACTAGTGAGCAAAATATACTGCTATCTCACAAAACTCCCTGGAGGCTGAAGAGATCACCCTATGGCACATTCTGGTAACTGCTGCCTCTATTGAGACTGTTTGGGGATCATTTAGAGATGATGCCTATGAGACTTATGGCTGCTTTAAGATGAGGAACACATCCACAAATAAAAAAAAGTCTCCTGTGAAATGTCAAGAGGGTAAGAGGGCTGTAGCTCCCTTAAAATTCCATCACATCCTCCATTTATATCATGGTTGCACACTGTTTTTTCCTCATTTTCCCTCTTGTTCACTGTACTTGAGAAGTATTGTGCTAACAAGGTTTTATGTTTGTGGAAAAAATTAAATAATGGTGTATTATTTTAGATAGATGATATGGGAGAGTTATTTGTCTTTTAAATAAAGATCAGTAGGCAGATACAAAGATTCTGCAACTTGAAACATTTCCTACTTTTTATTTTGGAAATGGGAAATTAGCAGTCTGAATTCTGAGAAAGGTCAACAATATGCACATCTAAAACAATGCTTGAATTTTATTTTTAAAGCACAAAGCAATGTGCTCACTTGAGACTTTTATCCTCTGCAAGCCCAGGGCTAAAAATTCAAGTTGAGTAACTTGAATTGTGTTGATGTGAAGTTACATTTATTTTTAGGAGCAACACTCTCTTCAGGGCATTAAAATCTTGGCTGTGAAGGTAGATGCACCCTTATTTGATGCTGATAAAGATATACAAGTGCTTTTGTTTTCTTAATGCATTATGAAGGTTTTCTGGTTCATCCACAGTTCCACTGTCCTGAGGGACACAGCCAGAAGCATGATGAAGGCTAGTCCCTGTACTTTCTTTAAAGAATATTAGAAAAAAGTTAAGTATTTTTGGATTTGTATGGATAAAACTGGAACAGAAAACACAGCATGGAGCCCTTCAACAAAGAAACGAACATGAACATTTCAATGAAAAAATATTGCCTAAAATGTCCAAAAAAAAGATATTTTTGGATTATTTTTGTTCAAAAGATATTATGAAGAGAATTTCTACTGCAGTATGTTATTGTGGTTTTTTTTGGTTGGTTGGTTTGTTTGTTTGGGGTTTCTTTTTGGGTTTGTTTTTGTTTTTGTCTTTTTTTTCAGAAAAGTCATAAAGAGAAATTAATTGGTTTACTTACAAAAGAGAAAAATTAAATTATGATGAAATTATACTTGAATGATGTTTGAACATATTGCAATCTCTACTTCATTTATTTGAGACTTTATTTGTAGTTAAGATCTTTGTTTCATAAAATGTAAAGATACATTATACTGTAATAATAATTTTAATTTATATTTTAATGCCACCCTAGGATGAGTGTAGCAGATATTAGTCAATGGAGTATAAAAATTATTCCTCCACTCCCTGCTCACTTGAAATAAGTTAGAATATGGTGGTTTTGTAGGATGTCTTTGAGCATTGTGTAGATAATGGAACTGAAATTAAAATTACATGCATAACTTTGCATAAAGTAACATTTTGAATCCCTGAAATGATGGTTTATAGCAAATTGCTTCACTTTATAATCCAGGTAATATAAGAGGGAAGTCAAGTTAATTGTAGGTGTAGAGAGAAAAATGGTTATTAATTAGAAACACTTTGTTTAATTAAGAATTCAATTTCCTTCTTGACTTTAGTATATTTCAGGCCAAGATAGTAACAAAAAGCTAAAGCAGTTTCTCAGCCCTATGGCATCGGAGTAAACAGATGGCTTTGGTGATCAATGGCAACACTTAGTGAATCATAGGGGGTTTTCTGGGTTTTATTGTAGCTGTTTCTGGAGGCAAGAAAGCCCTTTTTTGCCCTACATCTCTGGAATATTCAGATGGCAAATACGTGGATTTTGGGACTGCAAAACAGATAGAAGATGATCAAAATCTCTACTGAGCACCTGTGAGTGCGAACCCAGAATACAGAAGTTTTGCAGAACAACATAAATGTAAAGAAATAATCCTTCTATTGAAATACGTGACAGAAGCAGAATGAAAAAATCTTTTTGAATAATATCAATATGCAGTAGCGATCTCTCTTTCCAAGACCTTCTTTTAAGTCTTCTCCTGATCTATTCCAAGGGTTATTCATGTACTGTGTAAATAAGCCAGGATTCGACTTTGTATTAGTTCCAAAGAAATCTGTAGATCAATCCAGATAATGATGCTGGGATTAATTTGTGAGGCTGGGAAAAAAAAGTCACCTTATGCCATTTGAAAATTCTAGGGTACATACTCATATCCACAGTTCTGGAAGATCTAAGACACAAGATAAACTGGGAGAGTCAAAGTTTTCCCAAGGCAGCAGGTTTAGGTGAGGTAACACACAGTGCCCAAAATGTCATTGCAAGTCTGTGTTTAGGCAACTAAACATCGATGCAGATTTCACAGCTGGTGAATAGGGGGCATTTGTCACAGCAAGAAAGATATTTATCCCACATAATTTCAACACCAGTTTAAGGATAACATACATTTCTGGAGATGTCTTGTTTTCCTTTTCTTAGTGTTTGATTCAGTCCAGCACCGTTCACCTTAACTTAATTTTCTTCCTACTTGCTGACTGAAAGGAGAAGCCTTTTTACAAAGAGTACCCCAAATTTTACCAAATATATTGAATGGTTTGTATTAGCTACAATGGTTGTTCAGATATATGCTTCACACTTCTATTGGAGATCCTCATACAGAGGTATCTAGAGAAAGATCTGAACCTCACTGTAAATTCTAAGCAGATTATAAATGTCCTTATCCTTTAAAAAAACACAAAAATTATTCCTTTTGGTGTGCTCATGGATTACATCTAAGTTCTGGTTCTCATAACTTTTAGGTGTTACTTGATCTCTACAAGAGCTTTATCTTTTTGACAGGTTCTGTAAAGCAAATGGAACTCCAACTTCTGATTCACATAATGGCATGAAAAATAAAGCATAATTATTTCTAATAGCAACACCACTATGCTAGCCCTAGGTACTAAGTAAAATAGTTTTCCATTCAATAGATTCTAAAATTCATCTGCAGGTTAAAAAAACTAAGGTCTTGCTATTAGATTTACAGTAAATTGAACTACCAGCTGCTCCAGAAGTGCTCATATACTAGGTGGCTTTTACTACTATTTGACAAGAGAAATTCAAGTCTACTCTAACATATTTAGAGTAGATGCTCACAAATGAAGTCCAAATGCTGTCGTGCTTCTTGTCATAGAGACACCAAAATTACAATGACCACTGGAAGAAACAACTTCCTCTTCTGACCCTACAATACCAGCTCTTTCTCTGTGTCCTCTTCATGAGGCAGTGAATCCCTCCAAACTCTGTTGATAACAGTGGAAAATGTGCTAGGAAATTGAAATATTTGTTAAGATTTCTCAGGGGTTACAGATTTGCCAAGAAGCTAAGCAATGATGGTTTTTCTGTTCATCTTAAATCCCACTTGGCTGAGGTCAGAATAAGTTTAAAATACATACAAAGTCATTTATCTGTAACATGAAAAATCAACAACATAGAAATGTACCCAAAAAAGACAATACATAAAAAAATTCCATATGGAACACTTGCCACATGAAAACATGCATGAGATATGCAATAAAATGGTTAATTTTATCAGTTTTTCTAAATCACAAATGTTTCAAGTGTCCAGAAGGCTTTAACCTCCAATTTAAAACTCATCTGTTTTCTTCCTTACAGAGACCTTGACAGGCTTGAGGAATGTGTCTGTGTGAACCTCATGAAATTCAAGAATGTCAGGTACAAGATCCTGCACTGAGTCAGGGAAATTCCCCTCTATCAATACAGACTGGAGGATGAATTGATAGAGAGTGGTCCTCCAGAGGACTTGAAGATATTATTGGATGATAAATAAGATATGAGCCAGTAATATGTATTTGCAGCCTAGAAAGACAACAGTATCCTAAACTATGTAAAAAGAATCATGGTTATCAAGATGAAGCTCTACCACTCTGCTATGGTCTGGTGACCCTCACCCAGAACATCTCTGTGGGATTATAAAAAAGACAGAAGGACCTTTTGCCAGGACCTGTAGTAACAAAATAAGGAGCAATAGCTTTAAGCTGAAAGAAGATAGATTTAGATTATACATAAGGATGACATTTTTTATAATGAGCATGTGAGACACTGTAACAGGTTGTTTAGACAATGTGTGGGTATCACCTCCTTTGAAATATTGAAGGCAGAAGGTTGGGGTTTTAAGCAACCTGGTTTAGTTGAACGTGTCCCTGCCCATGGCGGAGGACTGGGCTACATGATCTCAAGGTCCCCTCAACTCAGACTGTTCTATGATTCCATAATAATCTTGTGATTCACTTGATTGAAATGAAAGGGTTTCCTCTTTTGTTAAATATCAAAATAAATTCTTGTTATATTAAGCATTACCTATGTGTTCAATATTTTAGAGGTACCCATGATCACAAATAGTTAACAGATGTGATGAGGACTTCAAGGACACAATTTGAATGCAGTAAATGATTGATGCTAGGTAGATGGATACTCAAGGGTTTTTACAGTTGCTCTAAAAGCAAAGTTTAAGCACCAGAAGTCATCTTCTGAACTTAGAAAGCACTACAACCATTTTTCTCAGGGAGAGATAAAAACTCCCCTTCACTTGCTGTTTGTTTTTATATTCTATTTTTTGATAGCTTGGTGGATTTTTTTTTTTCTTTTTCTTTTTTTATGTCCTAAATCAGTATGATTATTAAAACCAAGTTAAAAATACCAAAATAGAAAAACTGTAAATCATTCTGTGAATCTTGTGTGTTAGATTTTACAATATTTTATCATACTAATGTGTATGGGTTGTGACTCATCATATTTTTTCTTTGGCACAGAGTGCAGCCATTTTCAGAGAGTGAACATTATAAAGGCTACATGTCCCTACTTAAAACCACCTTTTTTTCCTTAGTTGCCTTTTGCACCTCCTAAAAGTAGCCCACAGATCTCATTGTGGTATAAGGAGAACAGGTTAGAAATTTGCTATCTCATAAGAAAACACCAGTGTTTTGGTTCAGGATATTTTAGGATATTTAAAAATAGTGTTGATTCTGCTAGCTTCTGTAGAATAATTTGCATTTTGAAATGCTATTATGTATTTTCAGGTATGTATGTGTGTATAGTTAGCAATACCACTGTGTTACCACTGCTTATTAGTGTCACTTTGGACAGTACCAATTATCAAAGCAAGCGACGGTTTGGACATCAGTGTTATCAAAAGAGGAAAATGTTTCTTCAATTCAATTTGAGAATGAATGTTAGGCTGATTTTGAGACCTTCTTCATGGAACTACTTATAAAATCTCCAGGATCCAGCTGGAAGATTTTCAGTGAAAACATAAGACAGGGGGGGCTAATCCACTGGAAAAATGTTACTTGATGCAACAGGCCATTATTCTGAGTATGGCAAAAACCTTGTCTATGTTTCTTTGCTCCAACCAGACCCCAGTAAAAATGATAAGGGTTGTTAGTACAAATGCTGCTTTAAGCCCCATTGGTGCCTTGCTCAATATTTCTACTGGTTGGACAATGAAGCAGAGCCATGTTACAAGAAGACCTGATCTCCTACGTGACCACCTCAGCTCCCTCCTGATGCTGTTTCTTCATTTCATACTACAGATACCTGTGTCCACACAAGGTATGCCTCATTCACAACCTTAGCTAAAGCCTTCTTAGGTTCATTGTTTCTATTGATTTTGCTGGGCTCTGGATCACAGCACAGCCTTTCTAATGTGAAGTGAATATGTAATTAGCGGTGTTGTTTTATACACAGAACTAAGTCTCTTTTAATTTTTTTTTTCAGTCACAAATTCTAGTGGGAGCTGGGGAAGTCACTTAATTTATCACATGAATCCTATTAAGAAATACTGGGTGACATACTTAATCACCAGAATTAGTGTATGACTAATTCATAGGTTACAAACAATTTAGCTAAAATGCAACTGATCCTGATTTCTACCAATTCTGATGTTTGTGAAACTGCTCAGTTGTTTTCAAGTTTACCGAATGCAAATGCAGAAATTATCACTAATAAATTGGAAATGTAAAACAGAAACTATACCTTGGGTAAAAAGCAATAAGAAACTGTGCATGCTGACGAAAAGGTATAATACTTAAACACTTGTATAAAATTGTATCTACATACAACAAATTGAACTTTCAAGAAAGAAAAAAGAATTTTTCTCTGGATGTTATTTTTTTGCTGTTTCAGACTTCTGTTTGAAAGCTTTGGTCCTTATGTGTCCCAGCTGTAAGCACTGAATTTTTAATACAACTGTTTTTAATCAGAACTATATTTTTACCTAGGAAAACTAGGAAGGCAATATTGTGAACAGTATAGTTAGCTTTGTGGACTTATTTCCACTTCTCTGTAAGAAGATCACTGACAGTGTTTGTGGGTTTGCTGCTTTGGCCTTGGAGTAAAAAAATGAACGGTAGCAAAATCGACTACAGTTTATTAAGAAGGCACACATAAATCACAGATGAATATTACATATATATGTATGCAAAATAGTTAAAGATATAAGAGACAGAGATGATATAGATACTGATATGGATGTAGATATAGACACCCTTTTTTGTGTATACGTGTTATACAAATAGCAAGTTGCACATACAGAGAGTGATGATGACTTTAACATGAAAACTATATGTAAGCAAACAAAGCTACATTGAATTAAGTAAGAACACCCCTTTGCAAAAACAAACAAAACCAAAAATCACAAAAACCCCAACTTCATAGGTTAACCAGAAAATAGCAGAAATAATGTTGCATTCTCTCATTTGATTTTTTTATTTCAAAGCCATTTTTACATGTCCATCTATAGCTAGCATTTTGTCTCTATATCTATTAGTTGACATTTTAGCACTACAGGACTGAAGCAACTGACACCTAGACAGCATAGTATTAAAATGTGAAACCATTTCTAGAAAGCTGTGTATGGTATGTCAAAGCACAGTCAACTTACATTAGCTTAGTAAATCTGTACTGCATCACTGAACATTAGCTCTCTTTCATCCATTATGGTGCAGAGATTGCTTATTGTGTTCCCAGGGCTCTTTTATACAAAAGAGCAATAGTTCTGTCTGCCAAAATGGTCTTGCCCTGTCAGAGTAGTTTTAATTGAGCTGAGCCACAGGATCCTGCCCAGTGCTATTAGAGGGGCAAGAACCATTTGGTGAATAGCACTGAATGAGATTATAGCTGTTAAGAGTATAATAGACAGTTACTTTAATATCTCACCCAACTAGAACACTATAAACACGTCCATAGGTAGTCATTTTACCTAGTTATCCTGTTTCTTAAAACTGTACATCTGATGTTTTGTGTCTGCCTTTTATGTGAAACATTATGCTTGCACTGGCGTTATCCATTCTGCGTTCAGGGGAAGGAGATAGAGAAGTTCACCTTTAGAAAGCAAGCATTTATAGCTTAAATTCCTTTGACTTTCTTTAGACTGACAATACTATTACCCGAATAAAATGAAAAATAATGGGATTTAAATGTTTTATATATTTCCCAATGAAAATAAGTTACTGATTCAACGGAATAACTAGTTGATAAGGAAAAGGAGACCTGTAAATAAGGAAAAATGGAACTAGGTGATACAGGGACCTGAAAATTTGCTTTTTCAATTGATTTATTTGCATAGTTATGATATTTTACACATATTGTTGAAATTAAGTAATTATTTTTTTTGTTTGAAATTAGTTTGTGAAGTAGCAGAACAGCATGTCTGGAATGAAACCAAACAATGACTCAGTATTTCCCAGAAATCTTATTTAAGTTTGTGTATGTACTATGTCAGGCAGCAAACTTCTTTGAATGTGAGGGTACTTATATTTCCATGCTGTATAGATAATGCTTTTGTCTAGCATTGAGAAAGATTTTAGGGAAAAAAAAAAAAAAAAAAAAAAAAAAATTAAAAATTAATAAATTACTGCAGTTAAGGTGAACACTCCTCAACAAACTCTTCATAGCCGGCAGAGAGAAAAAAAGATCTGAAAGGTAGAATTTGTATGGTGTTGGGCTTTACTTCCTGTAAGGATAATTCACTGTCCAGAAATGTCTACTTCTTTTGAAATTATTTTGGTCTGTTTTCACAGTGTATGCTCAAAAGGTGAAAAACTTCCTCAGGTACCTTTTTACAAGCTAAAAAAAAAAAAAAAAAATGCTGTTAGGAGTTCTTTTTATGAGATTTATGACACTCCCCCCCAACCTGGTGTTGTCTGTGAATTTGCTAATTGTGGACTCAATCCCCTCATCTAAATCATGAATAAAGATATTAAACAGAACCAGGCCCAGCACTGATCCCTGGGGGGCACCACTGGTGAGCGGCCACCAATTGGATCAGCACCGTTCAGCACCACTCTCTGGGGGCATCCAGCCAGTTCCTAACCCAGCACAGTGCCCCTGTCCAAGCTGTGGGCTGACAGCTTTGTCAGGAGAATGCTGTGGAATGCTGTCAAAGGCTTTGCTGAAGTCCAGGTAGACCACATCCACAGCCTTCCCCTCATCCACCAGGCGGGTCACCCGATCATAAAAGGAGATCGGGTTGGTCAGACAGGACCTGCCCTTCCTAAACCCGTGCTGATTGGGTCTGGTCCCCTGTCCATCCTGTAGGTGCTGTGTGGTTGCCCCCAGGATGATCTGCTCCATAACCCTGAGAGGCACTGAGGTCAGGTTGAAAGGCATGGAGTTTCCTGGGTCCTCCTTCTGTCCCTTTTTGTGGATTGGTGTGACATTCCCCAATTTCCAGTCATCCGGGACCTCCCCAGTGAGCCAAGACTGTTGGTAAATGATGGAGAGCAGCTTGGCAAGCTCCTTCCACCAGCTCCCTCATCACCCTGGGGTGGATCCTCTCTGGTCCCATGGACTTGTGAGGATCCAAGTGGCTCAGCAGGTCACAAACTGTTCCCTCCAGGATTACAGGGGAGATGCTCATCTTCTCTCATTCTTCTCTCATCTCTTCTGCTCACTTCTCTCTGAAGCCCTAGAAGTGAGCTGTCCTCATGTCTTACTGTTGAAAACTGAGGTAAAGACCTTTTCCACATCTGTAGTAACTATGGTTCCCCCCATGTCCAACAAAGAATGGAGGTTTTCCCTGCCCCTTCTTTTGCCGTTCATGTATCCATAGAAAACTTATTATCCTTAATGGAAGTGGCAAGATTGAGTTCAAATCATGATTTTATCTCTCTAATTTTCTTTCTATGTGACCTAAATATATTCCTAAACTTTTCTGAGTAGCCAGCCTTTTTTTCCACAGTCTGCAAGATCTCTTTTTAACCCAAATTTCTTTCAATATCTCCCTGTTCAGCCAGACTGGTTGTCTTCCCCTCTGGCTTGCCTTTCGGCACACAGACACAGCCTGCTCCTTAGGATATCCTTACTTCTAACTCCAGGAAGGGCTAGTAGGTATGGGAAGTTTTCTGGAAAATTATGTTGTGGGAGCCTTGTTAGACTTGAGAAAAAACATAAAATGTAAGTTGTCTGAAATAATAACAAAGACAGCTACTAAACAAGTGTATGTCCAAAGACATTGTATTGTAACAATGACTATCTCACAAACCAGAGAGACAGCCACCTCTTCATAGGCAACAGAAGTAACAGAAATTTGCCAGACATGTAATGCTATTGATTCAATAAAAGCAGGTCATTTAGAATTCTTAGCTCTTCGAAGAGCAAATCTACTATGAACTCTAATTCTATGACTGATCAATAATTTGTACTCCTACAGTGTGGCTGTTTGTTTTTGTTGTTGTTTTTTTTCAAAAAAATTAGAACTGGAGATTTCTATTCTCTATGCACTTGGAAGAAGCTCTGGGTGACCATGTCTCTTGTAGTCTAGCTCTTCATCTTGTTGAAATGGCATAAATCAAGCATTTTGCTCTAATGAATACAGGCTCCTAGAGAAGGCAGTCCTATGTTATTGCCGTTCTTTACTCTCTTCTTAGTTTTCATATCTCATTTCGTGTTGTGTATCATCTTCGTCTAATCCTCAGTGAATCAATTCAAATAATTGCACTGGTAAAAAAACTTTTCCTATTTGTCTGCCTGTTTTCTTATCTTGTCTTCTTCCCCCTCTTTGTCTCTTCCTTCTTCTCTTCATATCTTCTTCATATCTTTTTTCTTTCCTCTCTTTCTCTCTCTTTCAATTATTTTCCATAGGGCTAAAAGGGTTCAGTTGTATGTCAGAGATAGTGCAAAAAGATTACATAGGAATCTCTAAGATAGAATAGCACTGTTACCACTGCATCAAAATACCAAAACCATGGTGGCACCAGGATATTCAACTGACCTCTCAGTCTCAGGGATTCTTTCTGTCACAAGTTTAGCCCCGACCTTGCAGCTGTAGGGGCTATGATTTTAAGCTTAGAATCATAGAATCATAGAATCCTAGAGGTTGGAAGGGACCTCAAAAGATCATCTAGTCCAACCCCCCCTGCCGGAGCAGGGCCACCTAGAGTACATCGCATAGGAACGTGTCCAGGCGGGTTTTGAATGTCTCCAGTGAAGGAGGCTCCACAACCCCCCTGGGCAGCCTGTTCCAGGGCTCTGTCACCCTTACAGTAAAAAAATTTTTTCTGATATTCAACTTGAACCTCCTATGCTCCAATTTACACCCATTATCCCTTGTCCTATCACTGGTCACCACTGAGAAAAGCCTAACTCCATCTCCCTGACACTCACCCCTTACATATTTGAAAACATTGATGAGGTCACCCCTCAGTCTCCTTTTCTCCAAACTAAAGAGACCCAGCTCCCTCAGCCTTTCCTCATAAGGGAGATGTTCCACTCCCTTAATCATCTTAGTAGCTCTGCGCTGGACTCTTTCAAGCACTTTCCTGTCCTTCTTGAACTGAGGGGCCCAGAACTGGACACAACACTCCAGGTGTGGCCTCACCAATGCAGAATAGAGGGGGAGGAGAACCTCTCTTGACCTACTAACCACACCCTTTCTAATGCACCCCAGGATGCCATTGGCCTTCTTGGCCACAAGGGCACATTGCTGGCTCATGGTCATCTTCTTGTCTACCAGGACCCCCAGGTCTCTTTCACCTACACTGCTCTCCAGCAGGTCAGCCCCCAACCTATACTGGGACATCGTGTTGTTCTTCCCCAAATGCAAAACTCTACACTTCCCCTTGTTGAATTTCATCATGTTTCTCCCTGCCCAACTCTCCAGCCTCATTGGACCTGGAAGGATCTACAGGAGGGTTTGTCATCCAGGTAGAAAACTTGGAAGATGAAAGCAAGCAATGTTAAGCCATTGCCAGAAAAAGTATGTGAAACATATTTTTAATCTGTCTTTTATTACAAGGGAACCTGTAAATTCTGTTTTATCATCTCTGAAGGGAGAGTAGGCATAGCACTCAGGGTCAAAAATGAAAGGCAAAATGGATGGTGGAAATTACTTCAGACATTCTGTACCAGCTGTTTTGTTGGCCTCTTTTTATCTAAGATCCATCAACATCTTTCAGCTTCCCTTACACTAAAAAGGAATTCCTAGAAATTTATTTGCTGTAGGACTCTACTTATTAATCTTATTCAAAAGTAAATTTGGCTGATGTAGGACAGTTGTTGTTAAACACTATACTGTGAGTTAGCTCATCATCAATGGACGGTTCGAAATTTGTCCCAAACAGCAATATTAGCATCCAAGATACAGATATTTCACTTCTTTTTTCAGCTGTCTTAGATAAATGATCATGTATTTTACAAACCAGCATATTGGTTTGTAAAACACTTTGGGGGAAAGTGTTGTGTCTTTCTCAAACATTAAATATTTAAATGGCGTCAGACAACATTTAAACTGTAGTGAGAGCATATTTATTTGTTTTGTCTCCTATCAATAAAAAAGGGAATGAATCAATGCTACATTCTATAACAATACTTTGTAATATTCTTTTCCATATCTCTGATGTTACCAAATTAAAATAATTTTATCAGTTGCATTGCTTTAATAACTTGTACTTCAATTTTGAAGCCATAACAGAAATTAAAGAAAAATAAAGGAAACATAATTACAAAAGTTTATTACATATTGTCCCAGTGACCTCACTGAAAGAAGATGAAAATGAAAGAAGCTGTTCTGTTATCAGACATGACACAGACCAGTAGCATGTAGATATTGTGCAGCTAAGATTTTTGAAAACTAAATATCTCATTTTCTGCTTAAAAGAAGAAACTGTTGTAGTCTTGAATATCACCAAAAGACAGCTGTTGAAAAATATAACTGAAAGTACATGGCAGGCCATTTCTTTGCAACAGAAAAAAGGACTGAAATTTAAAAGGAAATTTGAATACATTTACCACCACTTGCTTTCATACATTATAATAATTAGTAGGACTATTTAATACAAAAATACCAGGGTACTAAATTTCAGGGCATTAACTTTGAGTGAATTAAGAAAGCCAGTGACCAAAAATAAACAAATTGGAATAACTCTGGAAGATATTAAAAAAACCAAAACCACCTTGAAAGATAAGTCTATCAGAAGTACCAATTAGTCAATATTGAAGTAGAAAATATTCTGTGAATTATCAAGGATGCAAAGGAAATTGAAGGTGGAGATGAAGAAGTATGAAAGCAAAAAGACAGGTTCGGAATCTATGAACATAGCCCTTGATTTTACAGATTAAAAAGACAGTCACATTTATTCTTAAAGCCTGTAATTATGGTTTGATTTAAACCTCACTATTGCCACCTGAAATTGATAATATCTTAAGTGGGTTAATGACAGAAAGATAGAAATTTTCATTCCTCATTGATTACCAAGGGTATGTCAACAGTACTTGCACAGCACAAATAAGGAAAAACATGTTTCTGATTTGTTCAAAGGTTATTGCTTCTCAAAAGTGACAATGAAATTCAAGGCTCCTCAACAAGAAAGCAACGTCCGTGCTTTTGTAGATGGTACAATCATCTGGTCCAATGGTTTTAAAAGAATTTTAAAAAAAACCAAACAAAAATGAAAGCAAGACTTTAAAAATATTCATGTAACACTGTGTTTATCAATTTAAGTGTGATATATAGAGGTAGGAGGATATAGATAGAGATAGAAATTTGTGGCATCAGTAAAGCCAGTACATTATGAATTGATAGCTTTGAATTGAGTTTTTCATAGGAGCAAATATTTTTGATTGGTTATAACATCTGGTATAATATTTTGGTATTAGTTTTATGAAAAAAGGATTATTTTAAAGAACAAGTTTAAAAAAAAAAACAAAAAACCAAAAAACCACAACATGGGAGTTAACTGGCAAGGTTCTTTTGCTTTTTAGTGAGTTTACAGATAACAGATGGTATTTTATTTCATATACTTCATATATGTTACTGTGGTTCCCTACCAATGATGCTTTACCTTGTGAATTAAAAGAAGTAAGCTGTGTTGGGTTTTGGGTTTTTTGGGTTTTAGGGGGGTCTTTTTTGTTTGTTTGTTTTTGTTTCATTGGTTTTGTTTGGTTTTGGTTTTTTGTATGTCTGTTTTTCTGGTTTTTTCTTTTCCCCAGCACCTTGTATTCAAAAAGTACAAGCAAGGTGCTTGCTAAAAATCTATGAATGGTGACTTGTTCATCACCAAAGGACCCTAGGGTCCCTTAGTATGCAAATACTTTCACATCTGATCTTCACACTCTTTTATGTGGTAAATTTATTTAAGAACTGGTGCTACACATTAGTTGTAATATATCTCCATTGAAAACTACCATCCATAAACCATATAAACCATTCTTTTATGGCAAGGACAGATAAAGCAGGTAATGATGCACAAACATGTGCCAAACCCATGACTTTTCATTGTAGTATTTATTTTGGGGGGATTTACACATTGTTCTACTGAAAATTTAGCTAATCAGCTAATTTTGATGGTATCTGGCTAAAGGCTGAGGCAACTTGTAAATATTCCTTTTTGAAAGTTGTACATATTTTCAAAAAATACAGCCACCTACAGATTATTGTAAGCCAAATTAGAATTTACTGTAAACTCCAAGAATTTTAAAAAACAGACTGCTAGCCCTGCTTCTGGTAGAAAAATGAATCTCACATCCTAAAAAGCTGCATTTTGTATAAACGGATTTAAAAATACATGATAGAATAAATAAAAAGTTATTTTTTCTTCTAATTATTAACTCAAACTGTACCTTCATATGTAAAGAATGAAAAAAAAAAAAAGCTATAGCAAAACATTAGGAGCTTTGAAATATCATTGTGGATGAACTGAATGAAGAAGGTATAGAAGAGGAGGGAGGAAAGAGAAGAGAGTTTAGCTTTTACAAGGAAAGCAATGAATTCCAAAAGACAAGTCTAAAAGAAGAGAACATAAAAGTTAGAAAGATGGAAAAATTTTCATGCACTGTGAATGAAACTTATTGCTTATGGCTCAGCATATTTAAAGTGTACAGAACAAACTCTTGAGTTTTTTAGACTAGGTTTGCACCATTTCATACCTTACCTTTCATACCTAGATCTTGGTCCATGGTATTCTTCTCTTCCTTTTGGAATAAATCTGCTAATTCCTTGTGAACAAAGTGCAGTAGTGGATTCCAGATCGTCAGTGACACTACTGCCCAATGGAAACACAAGCAAAACCAGACACCGTTTGGCTGCCTTCTCCCTAAACATCTCTCTACAATTTTCACAGCACATGTAGCACCTTTTTTCATGCCAAAATCTTCAAGACATACAGAACATATTCTGAATAATTAACGTTACTCCTTCAACTTTTTATATTTATTCAGAGAATGATATACTTTGGAACAAATATGAATTTCCACTACAAGTTCAGGTCTCATAACTTAAGAATTCTTCAGAAAGGGAAGGAATTGGATTATTAATTCATGGTGAAGCTGTGAAAAAGCAAAGACTTTAGTACAATCTCTCAAGACAGGTAATTACATGAGAAATAGCAGGCACTAGTGAGATCTTACCTGGAGTAAGATTTATAATTCTGTTTAATGAGAAACCTGAATTCAGACTAAAGTAGTTAGAGAGAATGTTGCTACAATGAACAGATAACTGGAAAGAAAAGGAGTATATCATGTACAGTTTAACAAAGAAAGCTGTCACTGAATGTAATTGCTACTTAAATTCACCAAGGGAGGAGACAGAGAAGTTAGTATTCATGAGGGAAAGCAAAGAGCTATTTAAGCTAAGATAAAGTAGTTGAAAGTTATTCGATTGGATAGGACAATAAATGCAAAAAAAAGAGGGTGGCAACTTAAAGGATGCTTTCCTATCTTTAAAATTACACAGTTGTGGAACAGATTATTCTGCAAGACATAGAGACAGATTTTTTTTTTTTTTTTAAAAGTCTCCCCCATCAATACTTGAGAAAGTTATTAGAGACCCGGTTCCACTAACATAGGAAATCTTTTATTTATTTCCCCTGCCATTATACCCCAAGATGCTGAATATATATAGTTCTTTATTTATTTTTTACTGTTATGCTGAAAAAGATTGTAGATATGACAACATGAGGATATAGCAAAGTAGAGGCATCAGAAGTTATTCACTGTTGTGAGTTCTCATTTTCTTTATTGTACATTCACTTGAGACATTTTCTGTAAACAGATTAGATATTTACCTCAAAATGTGAAGTAAACAGTTCTTTTTCCTTGCAACAGCTTTGTTCTTGTCAACAAAAATTTTATACACCTTCCATTGGAGCACTCATAAAATTTTAGCAATAAGAAACATATGGCTGCAAAAAAAGAAATTCTAGAAAGGTACATACCTTGGCTTATTTCAGTAGAACAAAATATTGTCTAAATATCAGACAACTAGGTGCTATATTCATTTTCTGTCTCATCAGCAAAGCAGAGACAGATATCTGTTAGCTATGCAACTGACAACTTATTTAATGCAAGTATTTCACGGTACAATATCTGAAGCATTCTGCTAGATGCACAGTGTATGTACAATGGAAGCTCTATAGCCCTAAAATGGTCAAATTTATTTCAGATGTTTTTTGTGCACCCAGTATTCCATATGGATAGTTACTATGAAATTGTGCTTGCACATGAGACTGGGGAATGATGCCTGCAGGTGAGGTCCCCATAAGATTTATTTCTTCAATGCCTAATTCCTTCTGAAGAAGGCAGCTTTACTGTCTGCAACAAAATTCTTCTCTATTTTGGGTTGACAGCTGTATTCAATACTGGTCTAATTAACATATGTAGTATAGCTTGATGCAAAGAGTATTGTCACGGCTTAGGTTTTGCCTTCATTAAATAATTTCATTGATGCATACATGCCAATTGAAGTTGTTAAATTTGCATTACAGGCCAATCTATAAGTATCACAAAATCACATAACACTTCTGCAGATAGCTCAAAATGTTAAATTAACAATCTGAATTCCCATTAATTTATACTGAGTATTTTTACTTCCTGCATAATTTCAACAACAACAACAAAAAATCATATTCTTACTCTTTCATGGCCTGGAGCTCTGAAGTACTTCTGTATTGCAATGCTGTCATGGCTTAGGCTTGGACAGTGCTAAGGAGGACTCTACTCACACCCCACCCGTACCATGGGGCAGGGAGGAGAGAATTCACCTAAAAGGCTCATTAATCGAGACAAGGACAGGAAGGTTTTCATTCCCCAATTACAGTAACAGGCAAGAAACAGACAGGTTCAATTCTAAGAAATACGAATTAAATCTTCAAGGAGAAAGAGAAAGCATGGCCAGATCTTAATCCCTTCCCCCCCACATCCCTTCCTTCTCGCCGGTTCCGGATCCCTTCCCTGCCGCCTCCCCCTCAGGGCACAGGGAGGGGCAGGGGGGGTTTAGGGTCAGTTCCCCACACGCTGTTTCTGCCGCTCCTTCCTCCTCAGGGGGAGGACTCCTCACGGCCTTCCCCTGCTCCAACGCGGGGTCCCTCTCACAGATGGGAGTCTGTCATTACCTCCTCTGTCATGAGTCTCTCCCACAGGTGCAGTCCCTCAGGCACAGACTGCTCCAGCATGGGCAGCCCTCAGTAATGGCTGCTTCAAGGAAGAGTCACCTACTCTGGCACGGGGTCTTCCACGACTGCAGATCCACATCTGCCCCTCTCAGCAATCCTGCTCAGGCTGCTTCTTCACTCCTGCCCATCTGTAACACCTCAGAGGCTACAAATCCACATTTACCCCAACAAGGACTGACTGCTCCACCATGCTTCTTCAGCAGCTGCAGGGGCACAGCTGCCGTCCCACCGTGGGCTGTGGGGAAATCTCTGCTCAGGCACCTTTCCCTCTCTGTTAAAAACGTTTGACTCGTTTTAACGATAACAAAAATTTTATTGTAAATGAGAGATATATATAAGCAAAGCAACACACCAACTGCTCGCGCCTTGCATAGGGTAAACCAGTCCTTTTATACTTTCGGTAACCCCCCCTCCCTCTTAGTCCTTTATTAGTTTCTCATTGGAGGCTGTTTCGCGGGCTCTCTCTTTGTATTGGTCCCTGGTCCGCAGGTTCTGTCCCGTTGCTAAGGGAAGAGCTTCTTTGTTCTGTCTCTGCGGACTTGCCTCGTGGTCTTCGACATGCCCCAACATGTTTTCCCACAAACAACCCGAACAAAAACCCCGATCCTATGATTACAAACCACACCCAATTAAACATTCTAGGGAAGGATTCATTCAACAAAACAGTAAAGTAAAAATTTCGACCGGTATTTATTACACTCTCGTTCACTGAAATTGGTGTCTTTGATCTGGCATTGGTCTCTCACCTCCTCTCCTCTGCAGGTCTGTTTTTCACATTTTTTTTCAGTTTTATTCCCCTTCCTTGAATATGTTACTTGCAGGGGAGCATCGAGCTTCCCGTATTTGCTCAGCCTTGACCAGAGGTGGGGCAGGGATTAGAACCAGGTATCTTCCGGCAGCTTCTCACAGGAACGACCCCTGTGCCCCCCCGAACTTCCAAAAGACCACTGGAGTAACCCAAGACAAATGTATGTTCATCTGTTTGTCTCAACTTACTAAATGATTTATCATTTACATTATTATTCTAATTATTTTTAGATTTGCTCTCTTTAATCTCTAAAATATGGTCTAGTCAGAGAGAAAAGTTTTTTTACCTATGTGACAGCACCCATTAAATATTTCAGTTTGTATCTTTGCCTGGCACAGATGTCCTTTAAACTTTTCGTTTCTTAAGGACTGCTTGAGTTTGCCATTAAACAGCATACTTTCGAGGTATATTTTAGTACCATATTCTTGAGTTGTTCACTACTTTGTATACAAAGGTTTTAAAAATTCATGGAAAATATATCACTCATAGAAAAACTCATTAACAGGTTCTGAACTCCGGAAATTTTGTAGCAGGAGACAAGTATCTTGCATCTGATTAGATCACATTAGTTATGTTAGTTATTAGTTAACTAACTCTTTCCTCAGAAGGAATATTTTATGGAGTAGAGAATAGTTACCATACATTCTGTGTCATCTTTCAGATTTGATTATAACAAACCTTATTTGGATACTTTTAAGTGTTTGTGAGAGGCATATGGTTATGCTCTCATTACAGTGAAGTATACTTATGTTCAGCTATTATTGAGATATGGTGCATGAATTTTTCTGGGGTAAAAAAAAAAAGAAAAAAGACAAAAAAATCTTTGAACAAGACTTGAAGAATTTATTTTTATGTGCTTTGAGGGCCTTCTTCCCCTCAAGCTGCAAATATCAGTGGAGAGTTTTGTAAAAAAAAACAAAACCAAAAGCTGAGACTAATATGGAAGACAAGTTTTATTCTTGACTATTTTATTTAAGACTATTCATTGCTTCTGGGTAACAGAGAGGAACAATATCAGGAAGCTACATAAATAAAATAATTCAGATAGTACAGATGTCCTTCTCTATTATTTATGAAGCATACATTTCATATGCTATATGAAAGACTTTAATTTCCTATATCAGCAGAGCTGGACATTAGCAGTGGTGGATGCACTGCTTTCTTCTGTGCACAAGTTATATTTCCAGCATACCTTGTAAAACTGTGGTTTGCTATAGTAAAGGGAAAATGTTTTGTGGATAATGGTATGAGGTCCTCCAAATTAATTTTTTTTTTTTATAGTGTCTATGACTACAGGAAGTTGGGACTCACTTGGACATCCTTAACAACCACATTTTCCTAGGAGCTTACTGTTACTGTCCTCAGTTTTCAATCTATGTTACCAAATATTTGACATGAAAATACTACTTTTAAATACTTGACAAAAGATTGAACAGCTGCTGTTATTGATCAGTTCTGATGTGATATGTCATAAAACCCCCCAAAACATTTGCAACACAATGTGTGAGATTCATGTGCTAAAAGCTGATGTCTGATGTTCCATTTAAATTCATCTTAGTTAACATTCCTTTATTCCCACATGTCTGTGGGAGGATACTACCAAAGTTAATCTACTGAATGGTTGTCATGCTTCACTGACTAGCTGGGTCCATTATATTTGCTTAACCTAGCATATTTCTAAGGAAGACTGAAACTTCTTCTAATCACTTGCAAGGGAGAGATCAAGACAATAAGACTTTAAAATGGATTATTCATGCAAAATCTAATAAGAGGTGACAGGTAAAGGAAAAAGTATTTGCTGCTTTATCTCCTCCCCCTTTTATATCACTGGGTTTTAAATTAAGATAGGACAATGACAAGAGTGGGAGAAAAAAGAACTTTAGGATGCTCTTTCAAAGCTTAGGATTGTGCTAAGGTTTTTTGCAGTTTTGTAATGGAACGAATGAGTCACAATACAAAAACAATTATAGTAATGAAATTGCAGTTCAGATTGATTTTTAATATGTTTCTGTTCCCACAGTGTTATGGTTCAAAGTAAATTCTACTTTTTGGATCTGCATGAACAAAGTACAACCACCAAGAGTCAGGTGCAAGTTTTATTTGACAAATAATACAAGCAACGTGATATATTCTTTGGGATGATGATCCAGGCAAAAGTCCAGTGCAGAGTGGCATGTCAGTGGTAGGCAACCACAAATGAACACCACAGTGTTCCTTATACACACTGGTTTTTCCACCACTTCTTGAGGCTCATTCAGGCTCCAGGAGTTTCACCCCTCAGGAAGGTTCCCTCCCACCAGCTGCTGGCCTGCCCTTGGTCATTAGCAGTCACTGGCCTAATGATGGAGCCTGCTGACTCTACCTGGGCGAGAACCTTCACCAACATTTACAGTCAATGAGTCTACACCCTTATATTCTGTTTGCCACCTTGTCGTTTGAGGCAAAGAGAATTCGAAATTCCACTGGATGGAATCTCACACTTGGAAAAAGAAGTTTCAGACTATACTTAAAATTTTTCAGTTATAATCAATAAAAGCTGGATTTACCTTTTTACACAACACACTGACATGTGTTTGAGTCTGTTTTTTTGTACTTTATTCTGCAAAGTAGCAATTTCCTATTGGCCCAATAAAATAAAAAAAAACATTATCCACTATTTTATTCACTTAATTTTTAATCATCTTTGCTATTTTTGGACTGTGACCTTCTGTCCAACAATAGATGTTTGATGTGGTGCAGTTTTTGGTAGTGGTGGAGGGGCCCCAGCAGTGGTTCCTATGAGAAGCTGCTGAAAGATTCCCCAGCTCCAAAAAGACTGGCCCCACTGCTGGCCAATGTTGAGTCCATCAGTGACAATTCATGCATTTCTGCAATAAATATATTCAAGAAGGGGAAAGGACTGACAATAAAACCTCAGGGCAGAGGAGAGGAGGAGGTGAGAGCAAGATCATAAGGGAGGGCAGTGCCAGAGCAGAGACACCAAGGTCAGCAAGAAGGAGGAGGAGAAGGTGTCTGTTCTCCTGCATCCTGCAGTGAGATGGAAGGCTGTCCCCCTGCAGCCCAAGGAAAAGCACGGTGGGGTCATCTGTGAAGGACCATGGTGGAGCAGATGTGGACTTGCATACTGCAGTTTGGTAAATCTAACATTTTTACTTTCCATCCTGGATGGGGGGGCGGGGTGGTGCATTACAAGACCACATTTTTGCTCAGAGCTGATAAGCCACTTATCCTCAAGTCCAGGCTTTAGGACAATCCCTCCACCCAAGTTTTAGGACATTTGCCATGGACCCCTATTAGCCTTTCTCCTTGAGGCAAAGATTGTATTTTCTCCTGCAGCTGTATTCCTCTAGCCTTCAAAGACTCAGGGAATCCCCATATTAAAGGGATCATCCTCTCTGGCTCCACTAGCATCAACATAGGAAACTGGTGTCTGGGAACAAGTTCCTGAACATACATCATCTGCTAGCAAGCCACTTTTTGCATGCTTTCAGCTAGCTGACGGACTGTTCCTGTGGCTGCAAGAGGATCTCCTCTTATTAAGGGATTTAATACACCTACCCAATAGGCTGCTTTTTCGGTTAAGGATCAGGAAGCACTAGAATTCCCAGTAGTTACAAATACTCCTGACCCCCAGAACCCTTCTGTCTCCCTTTCCGTCGGCAAAATCCAAATGACTTTGCTCAAAGACACCCTCCAAACATGCTCCAACTCCTTAGGGTTGTGGCTGAATTCCTTCTGGAGTTCTGCCAGATCTGTGGCAGGAAAGGGCACTTCCCTGGTAGTTATTTGGGGATGAGCATCTTGCTCATCTTTGAAGACATATTCAGTTTTAACTAATGGTCTGATACTCAGTGTCATGCTTCTTAAAGTTCCTCTTGGGAACAAATCCGCTGAATCACCTACTCCAACACAGCTCAATGGTGTTTTTCTGGATGTTTCACTCTCTCATCTCTCAAAGCATCTTTTAACATCACATTCTGCTCCCTAAGCTCTTCAACTTGCATTTGCAAGGCAGATATCAAAGACCACTTGGATTCAATAACCCAATCTAAACCATCATGCCATCTGTCCCTATCATCAAATGCAGCTGTGAGACTAGCTCCCAGAACTGCACAAGTTCTTCACCTTGCCCAGATTTCACCTTCACATCATTTAGTCATGTAGTTATCCAGTTCACTACTTCTCTCATATTAAACTAATTGTTTTTCATACACTCCACCCCTGGATAACCTCATACCAGGATAATAATTCAAACAAGATTCCAGTGCCATCCTCTGTCAAAGAGGAACATCACACAAAGATGTTGGTTTTTTTTGCTTAATCATATTAACACCTACAACAAGAAGAGCACCAGAATGTCCTGAGATGACTGCTACTTAAGATTACAAGCGGTACCCAGATATTTTCTTGGGAGGTCACAACTGAAAGTTACAGGAGGCGACACACTACATCTCAAGGAGGCCCCACTTAAAAACTCACAGATTTTTTTTATTTGGCAACGAACTAAATTACTTTTCCCAAAGTTTAGTGTTTTGCCTGTGAAAAATCTCCCTGTCTTCATCTTTTTCTCTTACTTTCTTCCCCTGTCTTGTTGAGATGTGGAATTTTGAGAACAGATTTGTGGGCACCTGGCAGCCATCCAAAGTGAATCCACCCCTATGCCTGCATGGAAATGTAATGGGGTCAATAGTTTGAGGTCTGAACAAGTCGTAGAGCCAAGTTCTCAGCAAGCAGCAAACCTCATCAACACCAGGTCAGGTCAGCAGATGGGGGCCTTCCCAAAGAAAGGAATCTACCACTGTCAGCAGTTGCCAATTCCTCCCAGTGCTGCCATTGGCCTCACAGCACAGACAGCTCAGGTGCCTCCCCAAACACTGCTTTCTGCATTTCATCTGCTACCAAGGCATATTCTGTAGTTGTAGATCTGTCAGTGTAGGGCTCTCTTGGTGCCTGAAGTCATGATCTCCCAGCCTTTGCCACCACAGAAGTTTTAATTTGCCACCCAGTGAACACAGTCTTTTCTTGTCTCTCCTGGAGGTTCAAGCTCTCCTCTTGGAAGGCCTCAGAGAAGAACCTGTCAGTCTCATTTACATCTCCCTTGATGCTGTGCCATCTGCTCTTCTCTTGCTGCAGCTCCTTACTCAGTTGTCAGACCCAGCTCCCTCAGGCAGGGACAACACCTCTGCCAGCCCCATCTTTGTGAGAAGCACTGGGTGGTCCCATGGGACTAGGAATGGGTGGCCCCGCTATCCCTCCAGCACTGACATGCTGTGTAGTGAAATGAGGCAACGAGGTGCCACTAAATACCAGGTAGTGGGCATGATCACCTAAGGGTGATGAGCTCTAGTGGCGCAATCAGGTTAGCCTACGAGATATTATTTTTTACTGAATTATTGAGTCCAAGAGTCAATCCTTGCACATACAAGGATGTGAAGTGTTTCACTTTGAATTATTAAAGTGCATTGAACTGAATTCAGGCTTTCCTGGAGCAAAACATCCCCCTTTAATAAAATCCATTTTATCCAGTTAATTGTTTCTTGCTAGATCCTACCTTCAATATGTCTCCTACATTTGTAGAAATATATGATTCAGACCTTGATAATTTACACATTCTTTTAGAACACATTAATTTTGTTCCTGGCCTGTGCAAGTTCTGAAACAAATCAGAAAAAAAAATCTAATATAAAATTGTTTTATTTTTAAAAAAAGAAAATAAAATTATAAATAAAATAAAATTATCTTTATAATATAGTTTATACTATAGCTAGCTTTTTATTGTTTGCATTTATTACTTTATCACAATTTCTATTATTAAACCTTTTAGTTATACAGTGAATGACAGGAAAGTGAAGAAAAATAGTTTTTAATATAACTATTATTTAATCTTGATAGTTGTACACCATTCATAATCATGTCACTCAGCTGTATCTGACAATCTCACTTATTGTATCTCTATTAAAGATACTTAATGATATTATTACACATATATTTAGTAATATCTCTTCATGGGTAAGTGAAGCTACTTGAAAGTTTTTCAAATCTTCTATAGCAACATACTAGATCCACAATTTTAAAATAATTCAGGGGAATGTATTCATTGTATCAACATTTTCTAGGATAACACGTCAAAATAGTTTGTTTCAATGCATTTTAAACATATTGTATAACGTAGGTAATTTTGAAGATTTGGGTTTTTTTTTGGCAACAATAATTTTCCTCTGCTTAGATTCTTTTATCTTGATTTGTATCTAAGCAGAATTTAAAAATTCCGAAGGATGTATTCCCTGTTTTCAGCAATTTTATTTTTAAAAATTACCCAGCAGATTTAAAAATAAATAAATAAATAAGTTTAAACATTTTAAATTTGTCTTATTTCTAGATTAATTGTAAGTTATTCTGAGGAGTAAGAAGTCTATTTACACACGATCAAGCACTTTTACACACATAAAAGCACTTTCACCTAATGGAAGAAATTGATTTGTAGTGCTGCACAAGCCCATTGATTTTCATTCTGACTAAAGAAAATGGTTCTCCTGACTACAGTCAGCAGGAAATGAGTTCTGTTCTGTGAAGTTAAATGTTTACTTCAATGATCTGATAAACTCATAATCTTTTCAGCAAGTAGATGCCATCACAAAAACTATAAAAAAAAAAAAAAAAAAAAAAAAAAAAAAAAAAAAAAAATCAAAGCCAAATACCACCTCCAAACGGCAACCCAGTAATCACACCGGATACACTGTGTAGGATTAATCACTGCCATCATTGTCACTACACTTTTGTATGTTGAGAAGAGAACAGAAGATAACAGAAATGAAGAGTACTTCAAATCGCAGCAATCAAGTGGTAAATTTGTAGTGCACATTATAGTCAATGATATATTCTGCTTATAGGTATTCTTATTTCCATCAGGTCATGAGACTCTCTAGAACATATATTTTGAAACAGCTGATATTTTTGACAAATTTAAGACCAGTGTAAGGTGATTAACATCTTCAAAGACTAATATAGTCACAAAACAAAACTGAGCCAATGTTGCAGTGACTGATTATTAAATGACCTAGGAAAAGCGGTCAAATGTTATGTTGAGTTATTGTGCTGGCATTGGTATATACTGTCCAAGATGTAGATGTCTTAGTTCTCTCCTTCACAGATATTTGAGATTATGGTTCTTCTTTTACCCTTTTTCCAGACAGTTCACTTGTTACAGCACTCATGTGTTGGTTTGAGTTGTGCTCCACTGTATTTGGGTTTAAGTGAAGGCTTATTATCATCTGATAAAGATGCTTCTTTTTCCTTAAATATTTTGTTAATGCTTTAATACAAATCTGAAGGTGGCAGTTAGAGTCTGGTACGTTATTGCTGAATCCACTTTATTGCCTCTTAGTATTTCTTTCTTTTGAAATATCTATAAAAGATCTAAACTGTCTTTTAGATTGCTAATTACAGCTTCACTACCAGCCCTCTTCATGAGTAAACAAGAATCCCTTCTGAAATATACCCTAGCTGTGTTTATTAGGCTTAATATACAAAAAACCCCACAAAAAAACAAACAAAAAAACCCAACAAAAAAAACCCAAAACAAAACAAACAGAACCCCAAAACGATAAAACAAACAAAAAAACAACTAGCGCTTCTCCCCAAAAGAGATCACAGCACCAGAACACCATAACATAGTGTGTTCAGGCTACCTAAAATATATATAGTTTCCATGCCGAGTGAGGTGGAAACCATGTTTCTTATTGACTGAGTTTTCTAACTACACCCATAGTAGATTTTTTAGTTTGTTTTGTATAGTTCAGAATAATCATCCATAAGTATCCTGTTCAATTTAAATATGTTTTAGACTGTACTTACAAGTTTTTTATTACATTAGATATTTTTTTAAAGTTTGCCATATGCCCCTTTTTTTCCTTTTTTTTATGCTGATGTATTGCCTTTCATATATATGAAATTACAGTCAAAAACTCCAATTTCTATTGCATGTTCAGCAGAACACAGAAGAAAGGTCAAACAAGTTTCCAGTTTTACATTTCATAGTCTTATTCCTTATTAACTTAATAAATAGGGATGTCCTAGTGCCAAGAGGGTTTTTCTCTTATTATTTTTTAACTGTAGATAAAATAATTGTAAGACTAGAATAGGTAGGGATACAGAAAAGTAACACAGGACTGAGCAAGGTTAGCACAGGTCCTTGAAGCACATCAGTATCATTTTGTCAGACTTTTTTTTCCTGACTGGGAGTCAATAAACATGATTCATACTGAAATCTAAGTATGTTATGGTTATTTAATAAATAACTGTATTTAAACACAAACAAAACTCCCCACTCCCTCCAATCTTCCCCAGACAGCCTGCTTTTTTTCCAGTTGAAGTCATCCTCTTCAGGACACAGAATATCAGAGGTTTCTTCTGAAATTTTCCCAAAAACCTAATGAGTTTTCCACTGTCTATTATATTACTTTGAGTCCATTCCCCAGAAACTGCTGGTTCAATTTACATAAATTAGGTCAGACTTTCTCTAATAGCATTGCCTTTTTTTTAATTCCTTATAATTCAAATTTTAAACTCAAGATATCCTCAAACAGATAATGAGTTGCCATTAGAGAAATGGTCAAGTCTGCTACATATGTTATGAATGAAGGATTAATTTTCCTTGTCTGTGATTATTAAAGGAATATGCTAACATTTTTAGTTGTGAAGTTTCAATATCCATATAAAAGGTAAAAGAACCTATTACAATAAGATTGTGATACCATTTTCAATATACCTTTTAAATTATTATTAGATCATAATTATCACTAATGCATCTAGACTATCCACTACCAGTCTTGAGCCCAAACATGAGGGGCTGCAAAAAATACCTAAAACAAGTGCCATTAAAAGTGCCAAAACAAAAATATATAATAAAAATTTATTCAGTGAAAAAAAAAATTGATGAATTGGTCTGTCTAAGTAGTTTCTAGGGACTTAGATTAATATTTGTACATGGGTCTGTAGAGTGCTGCCCTAATAGACCTGCTGTCTAGATAGCTCAGTAACTTCAATTGTGGTATGATCAACTCTGGCATAGATAGTCCCACAGGATTTGGTCCAATTCATTTGTCATCTGGTGAACTGGTCAACTTGCTAGCTTCTAGCACATCCTCAGAAAACAGTTTAAAATTTCAGACATAACTGTGGCTGGCCTTTTGATGTCATGACACATGTCATTGTACACAGCAGGAAGCTGAGTCATTGCTGCTGCAGAGCTGTCTCAGCTCCAAAATCAGTGAAAACCAATAGGACCGACGAAGTCTTCCATCTTCTTTATTTTCCATGGATGCTGAGAAAGACTTTTTTCTCACTTTGGGATTAAGCTTTATCTGTCTTTATAATTTCCTTTAATTTGTTGCCTTTTCTAGAAGTTATTTTCTTTTCAACAGACTGTTCATCATCAGTGACCGAAACAGCTCTGGATCATGGTCTGGATCCGACAAGTGAACTTTGCTTCCATGAAAATATTTTAAGTACAGTTCTTTTCTGATAATCTTTGATTTCTTCCATGGATAATGGTCTGATATTCATGGTTAGTTTCAGAATTAGACTTTCAAGATCAGAGAGGAACATATCAAGAGGAATGGATTTTTAGTCAAAAGATTGTATTTAGAACATACAAAGTTTTCAAGGATCTCTAAAAGATTCATGTTAAATGGACATACTTAATTGCTCAAACTGAACAATGGAACCAAGAAAAAAAAACAAAAAAGAAGAAGAAACAAAAAGATAACAATTTCAATATAAACTAACACCCTAGTTCAACCTAATTTAAAAGCAGTTAGTATTTCCCAGACCTCAGCTGGGCATGTTTAGTTTGTAGGATGCTGAAGTGAGACCTCATTGCCCTCTACAACTACCTGAAAGGAGGTTTCAGGGAGGAGAGTATTGGTCTCTTCTCCCAAATGAATAATGACAGGAAATGGTCTGAAGATGTGGAAGGGAGGTTTAGATTAGCAGTTCTCTGCCCAAAAATTAAATACAGCCCATATGTTATAAAGCTACTTATGGTCTATAAAACTCCCTCTTAACTCTTTAAATGGTGTTGGGCAGGGTGTGCTTGTTGTTGGATTTTGGTATTGTCTTTCTCCATTTTTCCTCGGAAATATCAGATCTCAATTTACATCTCTTTAATTAACAATAATATTATGACTCACAATATCAAATAACTTGCCCAACCCCACTCAGAGTAATTTGATTAAGTAGAATGCTTAGCGCACCTATAACTCAGATTTAAAAAAAAATAATTCTTGTTGCAATGTCAAAGCATATTACAACCTAAATCTTTGCCTAAATCACAAAATTATTTGGAAAACCCACACAGGAATATATCTAATATATATGATGGCATTACAATAATTTAAAAAAATGTTGAATAAGGAAATTTTATTACTACCTGCTTTTTAAAAAGAAGATTTAGTTGGAAAATACTTTCCTTCTTTTTTTCCCTTTTTAGCAGCTGGATTGAGGGTATCTATTCCACTGATATATTTAATGTGCTAACCACACAGAATAATCTGCAAAAATATGGGTTAGAAATGAAAGAAACATGTTTGTGCTACTGAATCAACATCATATTGTATCCTGCTGGAATCAGCCTCCAAGTTCTTATTATCCAAGAGTCTCTTTTTCTTTCTTCTTTTTTTCATCCCTGTTTTTAAGAAAATGTGACGTACAAGCTAGCTATTCTCCACAGGTACTGAGCAAAATGCCTCTAAAATGTTCTTTTAATAACTTCTTCAGGGAGAATAGCATGGCCTTTCAGTCAAGGATACATCTAATTGTGTTGGATTTACTTGACATTTTCCTAGGATCTTAGGAAGTGATGAGGAAACTGAATTTGACAGTAAAGTGAAGTTTTTGACATTCACTTGGTCTCTTGTGAAGTTAGAATAGTGCTATTAAAGAGCTACTGCTTCCCAAGATAAAGCAATTACTTTTCTCAATATTTTTTTATTTGCTGAATAAGAGGTACAGATATTCTTCTCTTACAAAGATTCTTGCAACCAAATTGTTCTTCTTTACTATAGAGAGGAATCATAAGTAATATAGATGAGACAAAGGGAAGATGAGTCATTGCTGAATTGCCAAAGAAAATGAATAGAATTAATCTTGAAATTATTCCCTGAAGAGAACAATCAGGTAGCATTTGAACAAGCATCTGTTGCACAGTATGCAGTTTCCAGTAGAAAGATTCAATTTATAAAGTGTTCCAAATTATTTGTTCAATCAACTTTAAAGTTCAAGGTGGCAGGACTAATATAAAAGGAGAAATTCCCGTCACTCCTTGGCTTCTGACTCATTCACACAAACACTCATAGATCTGAGACAGAACTAAGTGTAAGGAATATTCACCTTGATCCATAATCTTCAAACACTGTACACATTAGTCACACTCGGAACTTCTGTGTGGTAGACTTTTTCAGATATGCCTATTAAATTCAGGTCTTTAATTTTTGCTCAGTGGCAACTACTTCATACTACAGTGATCAAGTTTTCCTTTAAGGAACATGGTCATGCAGTGCTTTGTTATTGCCTTCAAGAACACTGTAGGTTCATGATATATCAGAATATCTGGCTTGCGTGTGGAACTCTATGGTTTCAAGTGTGCCATGGTTACTACACATGTTGAGAAAACCACTTATACCCTTATTCACAATGGGAATTTGGTGTTGCGAAGCTCAGCACAGATGCATTCAAATTTCTAACACTTACCTTCTGATGAATTAGCCAACAGCCTGAAGGAAGAATTTAGGGTAATAAATTGGTAGGATGAAGTACCACAGTCATGATGCTTCTGGAAATCAATCTAATGTGGTTTGCCAGCCTGGAAAATAAATTACTTGTGCTATATCACTGCACACACTTTCGCTGGAGCCAAGATCTTTTAAATTCAGAAATGTATCTCTCACGCAAGAGAGATATGTGGGTAGTTTCCACATAGTATGGAACAAAAAACAAAAAACAAACAACAACAAAAACTTCAGGAAAAAAAAGGAAGGTACTGCAAGAAATAATAGACTAGGAAAGGAAAAATCTTCAAATAATAAATATCAGAAAAATTCCAAATATTAAAAAGAAAACCACTTGTAATACTTGATTTTGTTTTCAATAAAGGCTAACGTAAGACCCCTCGTGTATTTAAATTCTCTGGTTACTTCCATTCCTACTGTTTATTCCCATTATTTCTCATTGTCTCAGAGGTATGAGAAGAGTATTCATATAAAAAAATCATAGAACCAAAACTGGCAAAACTATTATGACCATGTAGCTGTTTTAGGCACTTATTCAGGAGTGAGTTTATTCACAAACCCCATGTCACTGTAATTATATTATAGGGCTTGTCTTCTTATGGCTCTATAATGAATGGCTTATGGCTCTATAATGAATATTTCTGAGAGAATTTTTTTTCCTACAGATCTTATAATGGAATGGTTTGATGCCTGTATGTGTCAGTGAAGACTTGTTTTCTGAGTGAATGTCTTCCCACAGAGATTTATTCAAAGATTTATGCATCTTTGAATGTTTAGCATAATTTTCTAGATGCCAAAATACTCTTGTATATTTACAAATTGCAAATGAAGATATGTACAACTGACATTGATGTGTTTGGTATTGTTTTTCTCCATTTTTCTCCATTATCAGATATCAATTTAATTTAATTTAATTGAAAATAATATTATGACTCACAATATCCAAAAGTACAATCATCGTGGCAAATGATAGAAAGACACAGGGACACCTAGTAGTGTAAACCAACATTCCCTGAAGTAGATACCTTTCTATAACAAATGTCCAGATTCTGCTATCTGTAAGCAAGAAATGTATTTACTCAGTGAGACCAAAGTACTCAGTATTTGAAATGACCCAGGTCTTGAAGGTTATTTATTTATCTATGTTCTACAAATCTCAAAAAAATTATTTTTTTTAACAAATGTTGAACAAAATGCTAACTTTACCAGCATGAAAAGTCTATCTATTTTCAAAAACAAGGCATATTTTAAAATTTTTTTAGGGTGATGAAGAGGACACAATTTCTTTTTTAGAAGACGACGGGCTAAATTGGCATTTATGGTAAGTCACTCCAACTCCTGAGAAGGTAACATGGTTCTTTGAGCCTACTTTTTCTACTGAATAGGCATGTGCACTTGCCACTGATATAAATGAAAAATAGTGTATATCTATTAGGAACTCATTCTCATATTGTTTGTTTAGAGTACTTTGTTTTGTACAAACTGGAGAAAAAACCTTAAAGGAAACTTGTGAAAATACTCTACTCTTGGATTAAAGATGCAGTCTTTGTTTACAAAACTTCTTTTGTCTTTGTTTAAAAGACTTTTGGTTTAAAAGTGTGTTGCTGACAAATAATACAGATTTCCCAAACCAAATACATTTGGTTCAGTGCATTCTGTAGTGGTTCTGAGAGATAACACTTTTATTTATGATAGACTGTTCCTTAGCCTTCTGTCCATTGCTTTCCACTTTAATATAGAAGGAGTGCAACTGATAAAAACTGCAGGCAAGTGTGTAAAAATATTTATGAAGCTTCAGACATTTCATTTTCCAGAAACTAATTTCCTGCAATCTGTTTCTATATTTCAAGAAAACTTCTAAAAATGAATGCTTTAATTTAAAATCAAATAGTTAGTATTACAATTGCTCATTTTCTTGTTGCTTGGCTGTCTATATTGATTTTTTTCATTCAGTAGTTAGTTTCTTCAAAATAAAAGCACATCTAATGTTTATTGAATTCCAGTTATATCCAAGAAAGAGAATTTACTAAGGGAAACAAACAAAAGGAGTTGCAGACCTGTGCATTTCTGCAGGGCTCTAACATTACTGTCATCACTGAGATGAGTTGGGATGACTTCTATTACTAGAGCATGGGAATAGATGGGTACAGACTCTTTAGAAAGGACAGGAAGGGTAGGAAGGATTTTGTTATCTTTGTAATTTAAAGAATAATAAAAAAAAAAAACCCTTACTTCCTCATCCTTTATTCCAGAGTCTGCGTTTGCCTCCTTACCACCAGAAAAGAGGACATACATTTCAGGCAAATTAGGCTAGTAATTTAAATTAGATAGAAGAGGGTTTAGGAAAACTGGTATTGATCTATTTGCAACAGGAAAAATATTTTGCTCTGAATATTTCTCATAGATGTCATCAACAAAATAAATTTCAAATTGCACCCCTCTTCAACCAACTCTGACTTCTTGCCCTCCTTTCTATCACTGAAGATTTAGAAAAAGGCTTTTTTTTTATTATCAAGAAGACAAAAAAAAAAAAAAAAAGTGAAAAAAAGCTTTCTTAATTACTTCGGAAGAAAAACTCTATAACAGACAATCCAGAGAATCAAACTATATTTCTGTTTTGTAGCTGTAAAACAGTCGTGCAGAAATGACAACTTTTATTTTGAGATATTGACAATATGCAGTACTGAAAACTCAGTCAACACTATGGCTTGTTTGTATTTTCATCATTTCGCTGCGGGGGGGAAAACTCGAGCTCAGTACAAATATATGGATAAAATGCTTGCTTGCTGCAATTGAAGTCTATTAACATTTGAAGTCAGATGTCAAATGTTCACAGGTAAACTCGTGAACCTGATGTTCTACTTGCCAAAATTGCCTGACTGTGTTAGTTACTAAATTACTTCTCTTTTTACCCTGGAATTTCCTTGTTTACTTAATTTCATCTATTCATAAAAACATCTTCTGGACAGTTTTCTGTGCAGAAGCTACCCTCCAAGCAACAGTGATTTGGTTTTATATGGAAGATAACCTGAATTCATCTTAATTTCTATTGCAAACCTTGGAAAGATAGATGCTGCCAGGTCTTCTTTAGCAGGTGGTCATTCTAACTTTCATCTAAAAGATCAGTATGTCTAAAAAATTAGTGAGGGCATGCACTCAGATAATGTAACCTAAATCCTAATACTTATTAAGAACTGATCACACAAAATAAAGTCTTCAGTATACAAAAAAGCCAAAAAAACAAAAAAAAACCCCAAAACCCAAAATACCAGAACAAAACAATCAAAAAAACCCAAACCCAACCCAATTTCATATGATCACTCAAGAAATATTCAGTGTCTAATCACTCTTGTAGAAGTGTTTTCTTCCGTTCAGAGAAAACATTCTGTTTTTTTAATTTATGCCTTCTTGTCTTGTCATTGGGCAACACTGAAAAAGCCTGGGTACCCTTTCTTTTCTACGCTTCATAATATATTTATACACATGGTTAGAAATCCCCCTGAGCCTACTCTGTCCAGGTTGAACAGTTTCAATAATTCAGACTCTTGTTGTATGAAACATGCAGTTCCTAATGGAGTCCAGCCTTTACCCTTATAGAAATATTTAATCCAGCAATGTAAATATATTTAAAATTATCCTTTCCTCCCAAGAAAGCCCCCAAGTTGTCAAACTCATACAATTTTCTCTGCTGTCTCATTTTTCTGCTTAACCAGAGATTCGTCCTCATGAGGACAGGATTGATGTTTAGCATGCCTAAGAAGGTTATAAAAACCAAGAGTTCAAAGTAAGGAGTACTGAAAATGTTGTGGTTAATAATCCTTGATGTACTTCATTTCCTTTCTCTTTGCTCTGGCCACCATGATGTTAAAAAGATGTTAGCCCGCAGATACTGCAATAAACACCTGTCTGAAGTCAATGAAGAACATTTACAAGTACCATATGTCCTCTCTGTTTTCAAGGACTAAGCAGACTCTGCCTAACCTAGTGCTCTGGTGCCACCTTCTTGAGGTCCTTAATTTCCCTTTAAAGTTGACAGCTGGATGAGGGGACCTAATTTAAACCTTGTTGGCTCTTTGGGCATGCTCAGGTTTTTGTCTAGGGAACTGGCTACTATAGGTTAGAGTGTTGTACTCTTTGCTTCGTAAAAAACTGGGTGGCCAGGCCCACAGAGTTGTAGTGAAGGGAGTACAATCCATTTATTGGCTGATCACAAGTAGTGTTCCCAAGCTTTGGTGACAGTTCTGTTTAATATCTTTATAAATGATATGGATGAGGGGTTGGAATACACCCTCAGTAAGTTTGCAGGTCAAGTTTTGGGTCTTTCACTTGGGTCACAGCAACTCCATGGATCAAAACTAAGACTCCATTTTGCTCTCAAAAATAACTGGTAAGAAATTTCCTTGTATATATTTAGACTCATGAGGTTTTCTAATTCACTTTTTTCTTATTTTGGAAGTGAGGGTGCTTTTGAATAGGAGTTTGATTGTAGCCAAAGCTAGTCCACTACATCATTACACTCTAGTCAAGGAATAGATTTTTTACACAATAGCTCAATTTCAGTCTGGAAAAGGGACAACTTCAGGAAAGTAACCACCTAAGCTTGAACAACAGCAAAAATTTTAGATTTAATGTCATTATTTTTATTCAAGCTTTATCAATGCTGACTAAGCGGTACAATTTCTTAATTTCTTAGAGCTTTTTTTTTTTTTTTTTTTTTTTAATCTCTGTGCAAAATCTGCTGAATTTTAAAGCCAGGGAACAGTCACTTGAAGAATGAGCTGTTAACATTTAAATCAGCATCTTGGAAGACAAACTTCTATAAAAAATGTAAAAGCAATCTTTTGACAGCTATAATAATGAGATTTATAATGGATTTTATGAAGAAAAAGTCCAGGGTATAGATACAGAATTTAAAACAGAGTTAGTTGAGTTATTTTTGTAGCTGGGGGAAAAAAAATCAATAGAGAAATCTGTATTACAACATGCTTTCTCAAGCTTCTCCATCTGTCTTAAAATGATATTTTTTAGAGGTATAAGATGGCCTTACTAGTTCCTGGAGGCACTTTGCCCCGAACTCCCTCTGCTCCTGAATTTGATTTTCACAAAATTTGACAAGCATACAAAGTAACTGTGTTAGACTGAGAAAAATAGAGTCAGAGGAAGGACCCTGTTGAATTGGAACCCCAGGAGGTTTTTCTATAGCCTATTCATAGTGTTAGGAACAGTAAAACCCAAGTAACTTAATTGCACTCTTATAAACGGGTCACTGAAAGCTCCATGGTTGATCAGAATTATTTGTAAAACTGATGCAAATGGAAAGGGAAACGTTACAGGTCAGAGCCTGTGGTTCAAAAAGTTACTTGCCTGGAGCAAACTTTTACACTCTGCAAAAGAGATGTTCAGCCCTAGTGTTGTCCATGGGACACTGGGAGCATGTAACTGGAAAGAACTCAACTGCAGTGCAACCCCACGTTCCTCAGCAACGTGAACAGTGAATGGAAAAACTTAGAGCAGACACATTCCAAGCTCACAAGATCAGTGGGCCCTGTCCTATATAATGGAATTACAGTAGAAGTGAAGATTTTAGTACACACTGTATGGACAGCAGGCAGAAGGAGTTGAACACTATTCACTGCCACTGTCTATGACTCTCTACTGTCATGAGACTCTCTACACATGAGAAAAGACATTAATACCTTAGATCTGGTATCAGTTTTGATTAAAAAAATGAAAGATATTTACAAATAGGATGTAGTGATTGGTGAGGTGACTAAGTAAGGGGGTGAAAAATGGAAATTTGCAGCAACTACGATAAGCACGGAAATACAAGTAAACCCAGAAACACTACTCTGTCTTCCTAAAAAAGCTAATAATTGGATCATTAATAAAGAATTAGAAACAGAAGACTTAGAGAAACTCCTAGATATTTTCTCAGTTCAGGATGAGTTTTCTAAGATCTCTCTGACTACCAGCACAAGGAAGAAAAGGGTGATGCCATGATGAAAAGCTAAAAACATTTGTCATCTTTGGACACAAGTAGCCCTGTCCCTAAAGAGAAGAAGTGGTGGTAATGCTCAAGGAATGAACATGGAAGCAGATCAAAACTTAAAGAAGGACAGTCCTAGTAGAGGAAGTAAAAGGTAACAAGAAGAGCTGCTTCAAATTTATCATTAGTAAGAGGAAGAATAGGGAAAATGTGGGCCCGTTGCTGAATTGAGCAGGAACCCTCTAACAGAGGATGCAGAGAAGGCAGAGTTGCTGAATGCTTTCTTTTCATCAGTCTCTAATCCTAGGACCAGCCCTTGTGAACTCCAGGCCCTGTACATAAGAGAAAAAGCCTGGAGGAGAGAAGACTCACCACTGGTCAGTTATGACCAGGTTAGAGATCAGTTATGTAAATCGAACATGCACAGATTCATGGGCCCTGACGGGATGCACCCAAGAGTGTTGAGAGAGATGGCTGATGTTATTGTCCTACCACTCTCTATCATTTTCAAGAGATCATGGCAAACAGGAGAGGTGCCTGAGGACTGGAAGAAAGACAATGTCACTCCAGTCTTCAGAAAGAACAAGAATTAAGATCCTGGAGATTACAGACCAGTCAGCCTCACCTCCATCCCTGGAAAAATAATGGAGTGGCTCATTCTGGAGGTCATCTCTACGCACATGGAAGATATGAAGGTTGTCAGGAATAGTCAGCATGGATTTAACAAGGGCAATCATGCTTGACTAATCTGAGAGCCTTCCATGATGTTTTAACTGAGTGCCTAGATGCAGGGAGACCAGTGGATGTAGTCTACCTTGACCTCATCAAGGATTTTGATACAGTCTCTCGTAACATCCTCATGAGCAAGCTCAGGAATTGTGGGACAGAAGAATCTGCAGATTTAAGAACTGGCTACATAATAAAGCCCAAAGAGTGGTGATCAAAGGTGCAGAGTTCAGCTGGAGACTTGTGACTACTGGGGTTCCCCAAGAATCGGTTCTGGGTCCAGTTCTGTTTAACATCTTCATCAATGACCTTGATCTCTGAGATCTTTAAGTTCAACCCTTTATCCACTACTACCATGGTTAAGAGACCATGGCACTGAGTGCCACGTCAGTCTCTTCTTAAAAATGTCCAGGGATGGAGAATCCACCACCTCTCTTGGCAGCCCGTTCCAGACTACCTTCTCTGTAAATAATTTTTCCTAATATCTAACCCAAGCCTCCCCTGGCAGAGCTTAAGTCCATGCCCTCTTCTCTTACTGATGGCTGCCTGGGAAGAGACCAACTCCCCCCTGGCTACCCCCTCCTTTCAGGGAGTTGTAGAGAGTGATGAGGTCTCCCCTGAGCTTCCTCTTCTCCAGACTGAACAGCCCCAGCTCCCTCAGCCTCTCCTTATAGGATCTGTGCTCAAGTCCCTTCACCAGCCTGGTTGCCCTCCTTTGGACCTGCTTCAGGACCTCGATATCCTTCCTGAACTGAAGGGCCCAGAACTGGACACAGTACTCGAGGTGTGGCCTCACCAGCCCTGAGTACAGGGGCAGAATTACTTCCCTGGACCTGCTGGCCACGCTGTCCCTGATACAGGCCAGGAAGCCATTGGCCTTCTTGGCCACCTGGGCACACTGCTGGCTCATGTTCAGCTTCCTGTCAGTCCAGACTCCCAGGTCCCTCTCTGCCTGGCTGTTCTCAGCCACTCTGTGCCCAGCCTGGAGCTCCCCATGGGGTTGTTGTGGCCAAAGTGCAGGACCTGGCACTTGGCCTTGTTGAACCTCATCCCGTTGGAATCAGCCCAACTCTCCAGTCTGTCCAGGTCCCTCTGCAGAGCCCTCCTGCCTTCCAGCTGATCCACACTCCCCCCCAGATTAGTGTAGTCTGTGAATTTGCTAATTGTGTACTGAATCCCCCGTCTAAATCATCAATGAAGGTTTTAAACAGAACCGGGCCCAGCACTGATCCCTGGGGGACACCACTGGTGAGCATCCGCCAATTGGATCAGCACCGTTCAGCACCACTCTCTGGGGGCCTCCAGCCAGTTCCTAACTCAGCACAGAGTACTGAGTCTGAGCCCTGGGCTGACAGCTTTTCCGGGAGAATGCTGTGGAAGACGGTGTCAAAGGCCTTGCTGAAGTCCAGGTAGACTCCATCCACAGCCTTCCCCCCATCCACCAGGCGGGTCACCCGATTTTAAAAGGAGATCAGGTTGTTCAGACAACAACCTGCCCTTCCTAAACCCTGTGCTGGCTGGGTCTGATCCCCTGTCCATCCTGTAGGTGCTGTGTGATTGTCCCCAGGATGATCTGCTCCATAACCCTCCCCAGTGAGCCAGGACTGTTGGTAAATGATAGAGAGTGGCTTGGGGAGCTCTTTTGCCAGCTCCCTCGTCACCCTGGGGTGGATCCTGTCTGGTTCCATAGTCTTGTGAGGATCCAAGTGGCTCAGCAGATCACAAACTGTTTCCTCCAGAATTACAGGGGGTCTATTCTGCTTCTTATTTCTCTCTACAAGCCCCAGAAGCAGCTGTCCTCATGACAACCTGTCTTACTGTTGAAAACTGAGGTAAAGAAAGTGTTAAATACCTCAGCCTTTTCTTCATCTTTGGTAACTATGTTGCCCCCCATGTCCAATAAAGAATGGAGGTTTTCCCTGCCCTTCCTTTTGCCGTTCATGTATCTGTAGAACGACTTTTTTTAATCCTTGATGGAAGTGGCAAGATTGAATTCAAATCGTGCCTTCGTCTCTCTCATTTTCTTTCTGCATGACCTAACTATATTCCTAAACTCTTTCTGAGTAGCCAGCCTTTTTTTCCATAGTCTGTAAGCTCTCTTTTTAACCCAAATTTCCTTCAATATCTCCCTATTCAGCCAGACCGGTCCTCTTCCCCTCCAGCTCGCCTTTCAGCACACCAAGACATTCTGTTCCTGTGCAATCAGGACTTGTTCCTTAAAGTACACCCATCCCTCCTGGACACCTTTTCTTTCAAGGGCTGTTTCCCAGGGTACACTCTGAATCGGTCTTCTGAAAAGGCCAAAGTTGGCCCTCTGGAAGTCCAGGGTAGTGATTTTATTGTTGGCCCTCCTTGCATCCCTGAGTATTGAAAACTCTATTATTTCATGGTCACTGTGCCCGCTTTCTACAGCCCTATTTGAGACAGTATTTATATGCTTAAACATCTTGATGAAGGCAGTTGCAGAACCTCCCCTAGACAGGCAGCTCCTGATGCATAATTCACCAAAATATACAGAGATATTTGCGTGCAGTAAATAGAAACTGCTTCTGCAGCTTCATGAAGGGACACACTGGAGTCTTTTGTAGCAAGATATTTAGGTTACGTTCTCCATGCAGTTTGCAATAATAAACAGAAATGGATTGTAGATCTGTTAAAATGATCACAGAGGAATACAGGCTATCTGGTTATAGCAGTCCACTGGAACAACTCAAGGATGTAGCCATTCATAAAGCATTGATTGAGATGGAAGTTCCTATTTTGCAGCTCCACTAATCAAAGTATTTTCTGAAATTTTAGGTGTTAAAAAAGATGCCACATGGTTGGCTAGACATACAGTTCCAGGTAAGCAGGAAGATTTAATAAAATACTATATTAAGCTTAGATAAATATGGTCAGAAACCCACAAAAAAGACTGAGATACAGAATTTCTAGTTACCCCAGTTTCTTAATGTCCGTTTCTGCAACAAGTAGATTTTGTAACCTTATGGCAAAAACTGGCTGATAACCTCATCTGTCTCTGTAGCTGAAACTAAGTTTGAAGCTGCCACAGACTTCCAAAAATGCCTTTCAAATTACGGTTACCCATCTTTCTCTGGAATTAATTAAAATAAACCGAAAACATGAGGGAAAATTTGTGAAAATTCTAAGAAAGTATTGTAGGCGGCAGGTGCCCGGACGGTGCCCCCCCGGCCTGTGCCCAGCTGGGGCTAGCCCAGGCGCGCATGCCCGGGTTCGGTAGGTGTGGCTTCCGGAGAGGTTTCCAGAGCCGGACGGATCAAAGTTAGCTCCCTGATACTATCCGAGCCAGCACTAGCTCGACTGACTCCCACGGCGAGACTCATCCCACGCAACATCTGGTGGAGAATGCGAGCATTAATTTCGGTCTAAACTGTCTCCCCGAGCGTTTCGTCTGAAAGTGACCCTTCTCTACAGACCGTCCGATACCCCAAAAAATTCGGGTAAGAGAAACATTTTCTTCTCTTCGATACCGTTATCAGTAAATCCGACGATGGGCTCCTATGTAAGCAAACCTGCCGGCACCGCCGCTGCTGCTCAGATTACAACCCAGGCGGAAACGCAGGAAAACCTCCGCTACCCGAGTCCCGAAACGGCCTGGGACCTGTGGGGAGAGGTGTACAACCTGCTGGCAAGTTTCCACTATAAGGAGGCCAACGGCGACATTATTGGTGCGGACAACACCTGGCGAACCATTTGAAATCTATTAGCTTGCTTGAAAGCCGAAATAGAAGTGACAATGGCCACTGCCACGGCCCCATTACGAAAGACCGAGGTATTTCCCCTGAAGGAAATGCCCACAGTAATCCCCTCGGCACCCCCCTTCGAGGGGGAGGAGCCCGGGAGGGCGCCGAGCGCAGCCCCGCCGGCGCCGCCCTCCGGGGGGGGGGGGGAGCCCGGGACAGCGCCGAGCGCAGCCCCGTCGGCGCCATCCCCGGAGGAAGCAAAAAACGAACAAGTGTATCTGGGGCTGACCACAGGCAAGCCTGCCATAAAGGGCATGTCCGGGAAGCCCCACCAAACCGTGACCGAACTCCTATCGGATATCGGCCTGGAAGTCAAAACACCGGAAAATGATGGGGCGGAAACCGCGGCTGGCGGCACCCCCGGCTGCCGCGGAGAGCTACCCCCGACGCCGCCCCCGGCCCCACGGAAGGCTGCGAAGATAAAAGCAGCCCCTAAACTAAAGTGGCTGTACGAGGGAATCCTTAACCCCAAGCTCTTTATGTTTCTACTCCTGCTCCTTGTCTCTGGTCCTCCTGCCATACACTGCTGGGAAAAGCCCAGCTCCATCATCCTGTTGATCACCTCCAGGAGCCTGCAGGCTTCGCAGATGATGCCTTTAACCCTCAGCTTCTGCGGCTTCATCGTCTTCACCAACCTCTCCCTGCAGACCAGTACCACTGGCTCTGAACAACAAGGCACCACGCAGCTAAGATCTTCGCGTATTTGTCATCTTTTCCCCCATAAAAAAAAAAAAAAATAAAAAAAAATAAAAAATAAAAAAAATAAAAAAAAAAAAAAGGGGAGGAAATGTAGGCGGCAGGTGCCTGGACGGTGCCCCCCCTGCCTGTGCCCACCTGGGGCTAGCCCAGGCACGCATGCCCGGGTTTGGTAGGTGTGGCTTCCGGAGAGGTTTCCAGAGCCGGACGGATCAAAGTTAGCTCCCTGATACTATCCGAGCCAGCACTAGCTCGACTGACTCCCACGGCGAGACTCATCCCACGCAACAAAGTATGAAATTAAGAAATAATACACATAGAAATAAACAATAGTAAGAAATTAACTCAAGTGTTTCCATACTTCAGAGTGCCTTTTAATAGAAGCACTCAGCCACTTACATGGTAGAATTTTATGTTAAAATAGAGCTTTAAATTTTAATTTAATGGAGTTCAAGAAAGATAAGTATTCTCTATCTACAGTTTGCAATATTTAAGGCAAGATCGCAGAACATTTAAGAGCAAACCTTATTAGCCAGTTAGTGTACAACATCTGCACCCACTCACAGCAGTTTTCAGTGTCGTCAGTGTAATGAAGAAGAGCATCCAGAAAGAAGATGTAAAATTCATGAAACCTCCAGAGGGTGCTCAGAAGACATTTCATATAGTCATAGAATCACACTTATCTGCAGGGATCATAACACAGGTGTTCCCATCTGGACACTGCAGAATGTTTCCCTTTTTCTCTTCTGTCTCTTTAAGTTATTGGAGTTGTTATGTGTTTTTTGTTTAGTTTGGTTTGATGTTTGGTTTTTTGTTTGTTTGTTTGAGGATTTTGTTGGTGTAAAGGAGTGGAGGAGGAAGGCAGTCCCCAGAAGCAACCTAGACTAAGTTCAGTACCTGCCATCAGCTATAGGTATTCTTGGACCTCTACACATCTCCAAATTTTATGTAACAGTAAGAAATACATCCATGTTTTAGTAGTAATTGCTGGGTGAGCTAATCAGATGCCTCTCAGGTTCTATAATTGCTGTATGAGAAAGAGACTAAATAGGATTAGAAGAAACAGATGAGTTTAATGCCCTTATCACAGATCACTAGTCTATCTTGAGCAATTATAAACTTTCTAGAAGCTTGTTCCATTACATTATTTTCTTAGAGCTGTGCATGTATTATTTAACATGAGATCTAAAATTTTCTGCTTCTTATCTACTCTTTCGGATGACCTCTTTCTAAGATAAATTTCAGTAATAAAGAGAAGAATTTTTACTTCAAACACCTTATGCCCTTAATGAGAACTTCAGAGTTTGAGTGAAAAGCTCCATTGTCATCTTTGCAGTTAAAAAAGAGATCCACCTCATCAGCATGAGGATAATAAAGGTTATACGAGCATAATTAAATACCAGATTGAATCCTGTGAGCATCAGAAACCCTAAATGAATTGTGGTTGAAAGAAATGTGAAAAAATGTGATTCACTTCTTTTATAAAAACCAAAACCCAAGAGTTCCAAAAGGATTTGTTTTGTTTTGTTTTGTTTTATAATAATGAAAGGGACATTTTGTTGTAGATGGCCTATAAAGCTGCAAGGGAAAATAATTCAACAGTTTCAGGAATTGCTGTAATAGAGATTAATTATCCTTAGTACCAGTAATCCAATTAGGTTTCATCTTGCATAATATTTTGTAGCTGGAATATTACCTTTTTTTTTTTTTTTTTTTTTCTTTTTTTTTTAATAAGAAATACTGCTTCCCATTTTCCCTTCTGTAAACTGGACCATTTTCTTTTGAAAACCACCTGAGTAATTTTTAGTGAATCCTTATATTATTAAAGTAGAGGGGTTTGGATTTTTTTTATAAGACTAAGATATATTAGAAATATAGCAGAAATGAAAGATACCTAGAACACATGTTAAGTAGGATGAGCTGGTTAGACATGGACTGTTTCTAGAGTCCTGGACTTTTGGTAATGTCAACATTCAACAACAAAAAAAATCACCAATAAGAAACGTATTTCCTTTGGAAAGAGTTTTCCAAATTTTCACATAGAAAAAAAATTGTCTGTATTTTTGAAAACAGAATTATTTGGGCCCTTGCAAGTGTGGTAACTGATCTCTTCTTCCTGTTACACAGCTTTCTGTGTGGCTTGGTAGCTCAGTGAAATCTGGTGCCCAAGGCTACCAGGAACTCTTCTTAGATACAAGAACTTAAAGAAATCTTGCGAAACCTCAAGAAGCCACAAAGCATCACAACCTCCAAGAGCTAAGCTGGTGAATGAAACCTTGAAAAAATTTAATTATTTCCACAGTAATTTTTTTTGAAAATAGATATGTCCTCACTGGATGCTTTTACTTAACTAAATGAGCAAAGAAATTATTGGACCAGAATGCAACTAATAAAAATTCCACTAATAAATTTTTTTAATGATCAAAAGTTCGAAATAAAAAATCACTTTTTCTTGTAACAAATGTAACTTCAAATGCTCAAATTCAAATTCCTTTTCAGGAAAGGTATTATCTCATTTTCACTTGACATTTGAAACTGATTTCAGTGCCTGGGTTGGAAATCTGAATCAAAAATATACCTAGTGGAAGTAAATGAGAATTCATCTGATAAATCAGCATTTTGAGTACAATGAAACTTCACAAAACATAAAATGCCCTTCTAAGGATTTTAAAACTTGTCTTTACCATGATCTCTTTTCAAAAACATATACATATGCTGTTAATTCAGTATATATCTACATTTTTACAGTATATTAACTTACACATATTAAGGATAATTATTTAGTGTTCATCTATGACAAAATTATATCTCTTGCATATAGACAAACCAAACAGAATAGGAAAACAGTTTTGTAAATTTATTCATTTCCTCAACTTTGAGATACAGCATTCTGATAAGAATAACTTAGATTAACTTTTAAAGCACGTCTGTTCTTGAAAGGTGCTGTGGGCTTTCTACACCAATATAAAATTATCTGAAAGAAGTGCTGCATGATTTTTATGGGGTATAGTTCAGTGATCACATCTCTGCCAAAAATGGTATTCAGGCCCTCAGACTACAAAAGGTTATATCTGTTCTTAATTTTACCTTTCCTATCATGGGCATAACTCAGCTCAGCCTCTGTTTTGTGCTGCTGGATCAGCAGTGAGTTTACCCTTTCCCTTCATTTGTCCTCACAGATGTTTGTACATTAGAGTAATCTCCAGATGATGCTGGACTCTTTCAAAGCTCTGTGATTCATTAAAATCTAAAACCCCAGAATGAGGCACACAGAACATGAGACACATCTGCTGAACAATCACATTTTGAGCTCAACTATGTGAACTTGCCTTGGGCAATTACAAAGAATGACACTTGATTATGATAAATGGGAATAAAACAAGTTGTCAGGATGATACCACTGCAGTTTAGGTACACAAGTGCACCCATAGATTTATTAGTGTAGACACTCAATAGGACAGCAGAGAAAAAGCTGCCAGATATAAAAGTGTTATTTCAGCCTGGCGATTCAGCCCACATCATTTTGCTTTCAGGAATCTCATTCCCACATTCCAGCAAGCCTGCTCCCTAAGTGGGTTTATTAACGCAGGTCAAAATGTCAGACAGCATGAAACAAAACACTGCATTTGCAAGGCAGTTTAGCCTAAACTAAGCCAAGTTAACCAGCAGCAGTTCATATCAGCCCTATTGTCTGCTTGTGCTCTGGTGACTGATTCAATTCCCTATTGACTGTTTAAGTTTTTCTCCGAAATACACTCCTAAATTTTATAATTCGTTCATTCAGAACACTTTGGAAGTTGGCCTTGCAGTTTTAAAACAAGTTATCATCCAGGTGTTGAAATGACAGGATGAAAAGAAAAGAAACAGTACTGGCTAGAAGCTGGAAAAAATCAATAGAAATGTTACAAAAGGGAGCATTTTATTTATCAAATGTGAACGCCTCTATATATTTAGGAAAAAAACAGTAATGTAGCAATTTAGTTATTGAAATTTACCTTTAACATTTTGTGTGTAAACAAACATTAATCAATTTGGCAACATTATTTTTAAATCATGCTATGGCATCTGCTGGAGTCTGCACCCATTTCTGAGAAATAATTTGTATTCTTGTTCTATTGAGACGAGTTAACAAATCTAATTTAGCCTGAAGCAATTGTTTTGCTGTTCCAGTTCAATGAGAAGTTTCAGGTTTGGAAACTAAATTAGAGTTTGGAAAATATAAAGCCCAAATATTGAACATAACAGATGATCACCCTTCTGTTATATACAGGTATCTGGACAGAAAAGCCCTGAAAAATAGATTCTAAAAGTCTGTCCTTTTTTTCATAGCAAAGCAATGTCCAAATATGATTACTATCATTGATTCTCTCTATACCAAACCTATCAGCAATCAAGTTTTTTAATAGTTTACTGGAGCCATTTGTTAATCATGGGTAAATGGTAGATTACTGCTTTATTTATACTGCTTGCATAGGTTGGTTGTTTAATTTCAAACATTGAATTTTGGCAGAGATCTCAGAATCTCTTTGATAGGATTGTGCTTTTGAAAGGTGTACTAGTAAACATCCCTATGGAAATTGTGTTTTCAATTTAACATGCTTTACCAAGAATAGGTATAAGCCTCTCTCCATCAGAATGCAAACCACCTGCCTCCACCTGTCTCTGCTCATGTCTAGTCCAATTGTATGAGATTCAACAAAGCCAAAGTGTTGGATCCTGCACTCAGGTCACAAAAACCTCATGCAATTCTACAGGCTTGGCTAAGAGTGGAAAGAGGAGAAGGATGTGGGGGTGTTGAGCAACAGCAGGCTGAGTATGATCCAGCAGTGTGCCCAGGTGTCCAGTAAGGCCAACAACATCCTGGCTTGTAACAAGAACTTTGCAAGACTAGGGAAGAGATTGTCCCTCTGTACCTGGCACTGGTGAGGCCTCACCTTAAATACTGTGTTCAGTTTTGAGCCCATCACTACAATAAGGACATGGAGTTGCTGAAGCATGTCCAGAGAAGAGCAAAAAAGCTGTTGAAGGGTTTGGAGAATAAGTCTAATGAAGAACTGCTGAGGGAACTGTAGTGGTTTAGCCTGGATAAAGGGAGACTGAAGAGAAACTTTCTGACTATTTACAACCACTTAAAAGGAGGTTGTAGTGAGGTAAGTGTTGGCCTATTCTCCCCAGTAACAAATGACTTAATAAGAAGAAATGGTCTCAAATTTAACCAGGGGAGGTTTAGAGTAGATAATGGAAAAAAGGTCTTCGCTAAAAAGGTTATTAAATGCAAATAGGCTGCCTAGAGATGTGGCTGAATCACCATTCCTGGAAGTATTTAAGAAATGTAGATGTGGTGCTTAGGGACACGGTTCAGTGGTGGACATGCCAGTGTTAGGTTAATGGCTAGACTTGATGATCTTAAAGGTCTTTTCCAACCCAAATGATTTTATGATTCTATACAGATGAAATATTGCATGTAGTTGTGTTTTTTTCATTTTTGTTAGTTTGTTTTTTTGCTTTGTTGTTTTTTTTTTCAATCACTAGCTCATACGATAATTTTGTAAGAAAGTTAGACCAGAAACTTTCAGATACTCTCCCAAACACTTTGATTTTTGACAATAAAAAGCAATAATTGAAGAACAAATAATATCTGCTTCTTACTACACTTTCCAGAGGGTTCTGTATGTCCTCTGATGTGAGATTTACATCAAAAATCATCCAATTATTAGATACTCAAAGTTTACTATTACTAACAATGGGATTTTTTGTGAAATGTATTTTCTACTAACTAATTAAAAATGTTTAAAGGCTCAGGAAGACTTACAAGACAGACAGAGAGAGCCTTTTTACCAAGACCTGTAGTGACATGATATGGGGCATCTGAAGGAGGGTAGATTTAGCTTGGATTTAAGGAAGAGTTTTTACAATTAGGATGATGGGACACTGGAACAAGTTGCCTGGGAGGCTGCTGATGTTCCATTCCTGTAAAAATTAAAGGTCAGGTTAGACAGGGCTTTGATCAATTGACCCAGTAAAAGATGGCCCTGCCCTTTGGGGAGTAGAGGTTGGATTCAACAGTCTTTGAAGATTCCTTCCAACTGCAAATTTCCCCTTCCAAGCATTTAATTGTTAATTTGCCCCTATACTCAGGGCTGGGGAGGCCACACCTCGAGTACTGTGTCCAGTTCTGGGCCCTTCAGTTCAGGACGGATATCGAGGTCCTGGAGCAGGTCCAAAGGAGGGCAACCAGGCTGGTGAAGGGATTCGAGCACAGATCCTATGAGGAGAGGCTGAGGGAGCTGGGGCTGTTCAGCCTGAAGAAGAGGAGGCTCAGGGGAGACCTCATCACTCTCTACAACTCCCTGAAAGGAGGGGGTAGCCAGGGGGGGGTTGGTCTCTTCTCCCAGGCAGCCATCAGTAAGACAAGAGGGCACGGTCTCAAGTTGTGCCGGGGGAGGTTTAGGTTGGACATTAGAAAGAATTTCTTTACTGAGAGGGTGATCAGACATTGGAATGGGCTGCCCCGGGAAGTGGTGGATTCTCCATCCCTGGAGATATTTAAAAAGAGACTGGATGTGGCACTCAGTGCCATGGTCTGGTAACTGCAGCAGTAGTGGATCAAGGGTTGGACTTGATCTCTGAGGTCCCTTCCAACCCAGCCAATTCTATGAAAAAAAATATTGCATTTTGGCCAAATCTATGAAAGGAAAATTTTATCTTTTAAGGTTCAAGTTTCTCTCCTATATAGTCAGTCATCTAGTTGTCTATTTTATTAATCTACTCTGGTTATATTTTTAAATATAGTAGCTGAAAATTTTGGACCATAAGTAGAAGGAACACAATTTCAAAAATGTCTACAGGTACGTCTAAAATTTAATATTCAGAATATTTTCCAAGTTCTATATGCAAGGGCTAATCCTAAGTGACTCCTCCCTGTACTTAAGGGTGGGCTTTAACACCATTAGTCTGTATATATTCTTTTTCCAGTAGAAAAAACCTGGTTGGTAAGAGGGCAAAATAAAGTATTCACTAGGTCACTTGCACTATTGTGAAAGGGGATCAAAGCTTGAGGTACAAAATCATGGGCACACACCCAACAGTTAGGAAGTGTCTTAGGAGTCACTGGCAAAGTCATGACAATAATTACCATCATGCTTTCAAAATTCTTAGGCTGCAAGATTGATGTTTCACAGAAGAAAAAAAAAAAGGCATCTTTAAAAAAAAAAGGCATTTTAGAGAACAATCCTGATTTCTTCTGTTAGAACTCTGCAGACATTATTGTAGTTTCACTGGAAATGAACTTGACCCATTGTGCTCTTCCCTGGCTTAAAAGCTGGACCCCTAAGAGCCAATAGGTCTATTTTTGCTCCGTCATTGTGAATCTAATACATTTCTATTAACTTCAGTGGATTACTATAGTTTTGTGTAATGGAGATCAGAATTTGTCATCCGGTCTGAATGTAATTTAAAAGAATTATGCAGCAAGAAAAGGCAAGTAAAACTTCTGTCAAAAGGTTAGAAAAATCAATAGGCAGAGCAGAAAATAAAGTAGTAAAAAAGGGTCTTAAAACCCCAAAGTTAAAATTACCCTTTGAAATGGGAGAGAGGAATTCTGCTGAGAAACTGTTGTTTATGGCATCAGGATATCTGCATGAATACACAATCAGTCCCAAGGCTGCTGGATAAGAGCATACTGCACAGTGTAATATAGACATGTTTGCACTCCTGGAGTAAGTCTAACCCTTTTGAGTCAATATCCCTTGACTCTTAAAAATGCTGAAAAGAGGCTTCCGTCCCACTAAAATGCAATATTTGCTTTGCTGTCTCTTAAGCTAACATTAAATTTGATGGTTGTATCCTTTTCCTTAGATGAAGTCAATGATACTATATCTACATTTTCCTATCTCTTCACAGCTACTAATGCAAGGTGTTTTGTTTTGTTTTGTTTTTGCAGTTGAATATATTTACTTATTACCTGGAATGTTCGTGTTCAAAATAATTTCCTCAGACTGTTATAGAATGTTGCATTACGAAGACTATGATTTAATGATTTTCTTAACTTACTTATTAAAGCCTTTTGATAGAAGTTTCAATATTTTCTAAATCTTTTCTTGCATATTTTATGAAAGTGTATTCTTAGTTTAGATAAGATCTTGTCCAGTATTTTCTCATGGTGTTGCAATTTAGGCCCAGCTTGAAACAAAGCATTACACAGTTGCTTGCTCACTTCTTGTCCCCAGTGGAATAGAAAAGAGAAAATATAATGAAAAATCTCATAGGTCAAGACAAGGACACAGAGAGTTCACTCAGCAATTACAGTCATGGACAAACCATATTCATCTTGGGGAAAATAAAAATCAGTTTTGTTTGCAATCAATGAAATCAGAGTAGGACAATGAGAAACAAAACTGGGTCTTAAAAACACCTTTTTCCACCTTACCAGTGCCTTCCTCCCAAGCCCAAACTACTTTGTCCCCATTAACTCTACCTCCTCCTCGACAGTGGTGCAGGGAGCTGGGGAATGGGGATTATGGTCAGTACATGTTGTTTCTGCTCCTCCTCCTCCTCCTCACATTCTTCCCCTCCTCTAGTATGGGGTCCCTCTCACGGGAGGGGGTCTATCATTAACCCCTGGGATATGAGTCCCTCCCACAGGTGCAGTCCCTCAGGCCCAGATTTCTCCAGCCTGGGATGCACACAGAGCCACAGATGTCTTCAGACACAGTCACCTCCCCTGGCACAGGGTCCTCTGTGGCTGCAGGTCTACATCTCCTCCACTGTGCTCCTTCATGGGCTCCCAGGGGACAGCCCAGCATCCCACCACAGACTGCAGGGGAACCTCTGCTCAGATACCTCCTCTTCCTGAGCTCTGTCTAGAAGTTTGGTGTAATTTTTGACTGCACTTGTTATCAATACTTTCAAATACATCCCTGTTGTTATTTCTAAACATATTCTGAACATTAGGCAGAAGGGCAAATTTCACTTTTTCTGAGTTAGCCGGCAGAAATGTCACTTGCACTGTTAAAAACACAGTTTAAATTTCATAATGAAAAGGTCATAACAAGTAACCAGACACTCTGTGCAGAGAGAATAAAAACAAATTAAATCCTAACTAAAGAGAAAGAAAGAAAAAAGTTGATTTTAATATTAATATTATTATATCCAAGGAAATACAGATTTGTGGTATTGGTATTAAGCATCAATCTTAATTCAGAATTAATATCTGAACTGTTGCATTTTTCCCTACAACCATAAGGTTCTTATTGATTTAGAATAAGAAACTAGAGATGATGCATTAATGTCTGAATTGAAATATACTTTACCTGACATTGAGCAAACAGCAGTCACAGAACTATCCTCAAAACATTCCCCAATGTACATAGACTATGTGCATAGATTATATGTACCTGTTAATGGGTACACCAGCACATAGTTGATAAAGATAAAAGTATACTTTTAATTTGTCTCTTTTTTTCCTCCTTTGCACTTGGTATGTTTTTGAAGCTGAAATATATTTTGATAAGCAGAGTAGACTTACTACTAGTAGATTTAGTGAACACCAGTGAGATTTAAAATATAAATGCTCTTCCTTTTACAGAAATACTTCTGCAGTTATAAGAATTATATATCCATTCTCCCTTTCTTCTTTTCTTTGCAAACTGTGCTGAAGAATTTTAATTAACTTCTTTATATATTATTACATGAATTGTCTTTCTAATATATGTTCAAAAACATAAAGAATAAATTTGAAAATTTTAAAGAACTGAAAACCTGAGCAGATTTTTGCCTTTAGGCACAGGCAAAGCTCTCCTGTGCTATCAGAGCAGAATTGGCTTTGACTTAATCTTCTCCCACTTCCTTCCTCTGTGTAGGTGTAAAATTTTTTTATGTACAAAGGTCAAAAATCGTTGATTATAGCTGGTTAAGGAAGAGGTCAGCAAGCTGAGGAGTGCTCAGAAGAAAAAAAAATGTTATTTTGCAGATCCAGGAATTATGAAGAACAAATACTCTCTTCCTTTTGTGGATGATCACAGAGGGCTAAAATATAACAATGTTTATGTTTAGAAAACCCAGTGATCCTGTTGTACTGAAATGACAGCCAGAAAATTATGAGCAAATGGAACAACGAATGACAGAGAAAAATTCATATAGCAACCCCAAAATCATAACACCATGTGGATGTGTTCCACATTTAGATTGAAAAAAAAATTATTTAAAAATTTTGTTTAGTGTTATTCCATAAACTCAGAATCTCAGCACCTATACAGATAAGCACCAAATAACACATACTGGATTTTATGTCAGTAGAACATAATGATGAAATTATTAATATAATCTCTTTCATTGACATAACTGCTTGAAAAGCTTTTTGATGTAGTCAGATTTATTGGAGATATAACACCTTATAGCATAAAAGAGATTCTGAGATTTTCAAGATGTTACTATTTCTACAGGGAGTCTTGCCTGTGCTTATTTGAACCCTGCTTCTATCTCTAGCATGGACTGTCTTTTAAAATTTACTTGATTTATATTTAGCTTAGGGTCAGAAGGAAAATCATAATTGGATCTGTACATATTACTATTTCTTACTTTGTATTTTTAATTCCTCTAGTGCAAGCTAAGACCATACTTACCTGTAGACCATAATATAGTTTTGGAGAATTTAGAACTCATTCTTCTAACTACAAAAACTTCTTGCCCAGAAATATTATTCGAGTATTTGGTGATTTAATCTTTTTTAATGAATAATTCAAATTTAATTTTTTTGGCTTTATTTTTCCAGTTTAAAAATTACCAGCATTAGGATTGGCTTTATTTAACTGTAAACTTCAAATTTGGCCATTGTCATCTGGAAGAAGAGTAAGAGTTAACATTTTCTGCAAACTTTGTTACAGACTTACATCTAGAGAATGGATAAGTTAGTGCACATTGCATAGAGCCGTGTTCTGAGAGGCAGCAAGTTATAGTTAGCTGGTATTTTGTATAGTCACCTTTCTTTCTCTGTAGTCATTACAGGTATTTTTAATTTATTCCTAGTATTCAAAAGCCTAAACTGCATAGCTGTGTCTTGTGATTTCTTCCTTTGGTTTTCAAAGACAACACTGTTCTGCACTGGGGGTGGTGGTGGGGTGTGAGTTGAAAGTGAGTTGGTGCAGGGCTATTTCTGGATCTAAGTAAGTTCTGACAATATATGTCTTAATAAAATGACCGCTTTAATAAGACAGAATAAGAGTACGAATATACTTAGTGAGCAAACTTTTTGTTCCTATGGGCACCTACATTCTTGCAGCATCAGACAGAACCCGGTTGGATTTTCCCCTGATGAGCTGTGCAGAACAGAGCAGATCTTGACCATGGTGAGCAGCTCTCCCTTTTTGTCATTGAGCTACTGTCTAATTGCTTCACAACCAAAAAAACCTCTGTTCCTAAAGTATGCCTTTATGAGAACTTGTTGCTGCACTGCTAGATAAAGGTAAGGCCATGCAGGTGAGATAATCATCGGTATTTCATGAGAGCTGCCTGCAGGATACTCTGTCACCTCCATCTGGCTGTGTTCATCCTGCAGCTAAAACATGTAAGCTGCACAACATGGGCACATCCATACTTGGGTTAATTGCTATGTGGATCACTGACTCTTATCATTTATCTCTGGGAGAGGTAAACTATATGTGAATCAAGTGTCCTGACCCAGAGACCACTGCACATATAAGTTACAGACTACATTAATAACATACTGGCTCCTTAAATCCTAGATGCAATTCTCAGTAGAATATAAATGCTCAAGATTACCAACTCCTTGAATACTGTATCTTCATCAGTGCTCCCAACTCACACTACCAACCAGATAGCAAGAAAATTTTCCTGCTTGAGTAGAAGATTAACATAGTTATTATTAATTACTGAATTTTTGGAAGTCCAAGTATGCAGTAACTGCCAGTTTTATAAATTCAGCATACAACTCTACTCCATAAATAGAAAAGAAAAGAAATAGAAAATAGAAATAGAAAAGAAAGCTTGTAAAGTACATCTACTCAGCAAAGGAAGTGTTCTTTAAAGCAGCACTTCAGTCTTTTGTACTAGGGAATTGCTGTGGTTCTTTTAGTTTAGATACAGAGACAGATAAAGGTTTGCTGGAAAGGAAAAGTAGGGTGGCCCTTTAGTATTCTGCACAATGTAAGATTCTTACATGCTATGACAGTGCCAATGTAATTGCACATAATACTCCTGCTTGCCTTTCCATTTAAATCAAAACTTCTTGCACCTCCTGAAAGGGAGAGATCAGCTGCTGGGGAATAGTGAAGGTTCCCTGAGACTGCCTAAAAGGAAAAAGAGATAACTTGGTCAACTTGCAAAATACAATTTGAAGAAATGTTTCTTCTTTCATTCAGTTAAGATGATCTTCACTTTCTACACTGAAATCCTTAATTTTCTTCTGCTTTGCTGCGATGAAGCAGTAAAAGTTTAAGCTCAAAATGAAATGCCTATGTATTCTGATAGAGCAGACAGCCATATTACAATGAATTTCGGTACAGTAGAGAGCACTGATCTGTCTGGAAATTTATAAGAATGTAAAAAAAAAAAAACCACAAAAAACAGATACAAATTTTGTGCAAAAGACAAGAAATATTTTCTTGATATACATATGCCCCTGAGGTATTATAAGTCCAATCTTGTGCACTCACTCAATAACATAAACACATATTAACAAACATACATGCATTTATCACATGACTTATAAATGTTTTTAATAATTTGGAAGCACTGTTATTTAGATAGTATTAGAGGACACAAAAAGTCTATAGGTCCAAAGTAAGATTATAGGTGTTGAACTAATGAATACCTGATCTTTTAACAAAGAATGTCTTACTGGCCTATAAGCTCCATTAGGACATTTTGGAAAATTCTCTGCAGGTAGAAAAGGATGTAAAATTAAGTTTTACAGTCCAAAATGGAAGTAATTAACCCCCCTGTGTTAACATAAAAATTGATTTTTCATATCACTTAGGAAAAAAAATGACTTGACATAATTTCATCAAGTAGCTGCAACAAGACCCAAGGAACAACATCAGACCTCCAGAATCCCCTACAGAAATATGTAAGACCTAATGAAATATCTCTAATTCACAGTTTTGTTTATCTGTAGCAGAACAAAATGGACTTAGAGTCTCATGCAGTCACAGGTAATAAAGTTGGACCTTCAGTGATTATCAGCTTATTTGGGCTTTGAAGGAGTGGTGTAGGCCACAATACCTCTTTATCTTGAGTGTATGGATTCTTGTATTCTTCCTTTATGAATTGTTAAATAAACCCCAAATATATATATTCAGTTTGCTGGCTCAGCTGTGCTAACTGAGTCCTCTTCCGGTGTTGATGACTGTGTGCTGAAGAAAATTGAATCCTGAGAAACCATTCTCATCCCTTTATATAATTATTTTCCAGAATATACTAGGTTAAGCTACCTTTATTAGTTATCCACTTAAAGTTGTGGAACATTAGATTCAATACTTACACATTCATTGAAACTCCAACTAGACAGAAAGGTAGGGTTTTTCATAAATTATGACCTGGATTCCAAATCTACACATGTCAATATGTTGAAGTTTATGCAAAATTTGGTCAGAGTCCTCTCTGTAGTAAATGAAATTTCTGCTTTTTACTTTCACTAACACTTGGTCTTATAAAACTCAGTAATTATCTAAAATCTACAGCAAGATGAATTCAGCTGAATGAAAGTCTAAGATATAAGTTAGAAAGAATCAGTATAGATGGTATATGGTTATGAATATAAACATGAAAAATTTTTGCTGAAAGAGAAGTAATAAATAATAAAATTGCAGTATAGATTTTTGTAAGCTGTTTTAAAGTACTGACAGTAATTACCCACATAATTTACATATTATTTATGAATGCAGGATCACACTGCACAAAAAACTTATTTTTTGTGGCCTTTCTTTGATTAAAATGTAGAAATAGGATTGATATTATAAAGATGTATTAGTTTTCATTCATTTATTTTACGAACATGTAACAGAATTCCAGGAAGAATCATGGTAATGTCCAAGAGATTCACATGTAAAAACACAGTATAAATAATTCATTTATCTGAATACAGATTCAAAGACAACATGGCACAGCTATCCAGTGTGTCAATGTTATGTAGGGCTTTAAGTGTTATTCAATACTTTCTTTACTACTTCTAATATTGCATTATCACTATACAAGTAAAAATTTGGTTTTCAGTTCTTTTTGAAAACTGCTTTGTAAGTCTGAATGAAGTGCTTCTCTTTATCAATTTCTCCATTTTTTAAAGCAATTATAATGAGTAACATTTTTTTTTTTTTTTTTTTTTTTTCTTTTTGTGGAAGGTACTTTAAACTCTGCAGGTAAAATGGCAACTTCAGTTAGAAGATTTTTACTGGCTTAAAATATATTTTGGGTCAGACCACCTATGTAATAATGCATAATACTCAGCCACCATAATTTTTATTTGAATTAATCTTATTTTGAGATATGTTACCAGATTTATATCAAAATTTTAATCTGTAATGTTGTTCTACCCTGACTTTCTTAAAACTATAATATTTCAGGTTTTAAATTCTGAATTAAATGTCAAATCTAACTGTCCACATTAAAGTGAAAAAAAGGAAAGTTAGTATATGTCTATATTAAAAGAATATTTGACATAGCAACTGAAAGAATTTTTTTTTTTCCTCTCAAGCAACATCAGTTTCAAAAGGAAAAAGAATGGAACATTTTGCAGCATTGTGTTTCAGCACACACTGACAACTTAACTTTTCAAAAGTTCAGGACACATTGGTCTCAAATAAAAATTCTGTGCTAGATCTGAGAATGTCAAGAATTGTGTTACTTTCCCAGTTTCCATGTATCACTGACATCAGAATTATAACAAATAGCCTTCTCTGGATTATAAAACTCCATCTGAAAGCTTTACATGGAGAAACACAGAAAAATAACACACTCACTGTCCATTTTACTAAAAAAAAATAAAGAAATAAAAAGATAAAAGCCAAGAAGTTGGCACTTGTTCTATTTTTCTCCTTTAAATGAACATCCTCTCTGACTTCAAGTTTAAAATGGTGTATACAAGTAAGGTTTTAGAAAACTGACTGAGCTGCTTATAAAAGGAACAAGGATAGGAATATGAAAAGAACTGTATTTAAATGGTATTAAGTTCAGTTGAAGATCAAAGTTTCCTTAACAAACAAAAAATCTCAAAAATCTAAAATAAATGCAGAAAGAGCTAGCATGTCTATAAAAGCCAGCTGATTTTTTTTTAAATCTTCTCAGTAATAACTTCTAATGGGTAATCCAAGAAATGAATTTTCATTTCTAATTTTTAGAAATATTTTAATCCAAAATTCTTTTTATATTTGTACAAAATTGTTTACTGTAAAAAACCTCAACCCACCAAACAAAAAACCACTACGGTATAAAACACTTACTGGAAAAAAATAAGTCACTTTTTGAGGGAAATCACCTGAATTTCCTTCTGTTTCCTTCCATTAACTTCAACAAGGGCAACTAGACTTGTAGCACAGCAGATTAAATTAAAATGACATGAATTCCCCCTTTCTGTATTCAAAACAGTCATGCAGTTCTAATCTGCTTTTTTTTAGGTAGCTATCCAGTTATAGTTCATCATCTGTGTGAATTTTCAGTTGATGTCAGCAACAAAGATAAGCAAACACAGTTGCAAACACAGCTTTAGAATCTGTATGAGAAACTGTGTGAACACTGTACAAAATATTTGAAGTATATGAATGAAGCATTCTCTTTCATAAGGGAAAATTATTATTTAAAATCTGTGTCTATTTCTAGTACGTTTTAATGAAATGAAAATAGGTCACAGAATGTGGAAATTAACATTTAACAGCAATCACTTTGAATAAAAGCAGCAGGAAGAACCTAGGGAAAGATTTGTGGTGTCTGCAGTAGGGCTTTGCATTGATTCCAAATTGCAGTTTTAAGACAACTACCAAAAACATTCCTGTATGTGGACAAACAGCTGGAGGCATCACTTGAATGTTTAAAAAGCTTGTCTGACTATCTGATGGAACAGAACAATTGCAGAAGAACCCAACGGGCATAATATCACGCTCAATAGAGCTAAACGGTAAAGGAAGAAAACTTTTCACCTCCTGGAGTGTCTTCACATTAAAAGCACATGATTCTAAGACACTGAGGGAGAAGTGTGCCAGTGGTTTTAAGACAAAGATATAAAAAAATAACATACTTGGAGAAGTTAAGTAAGAATTATGCCATAGTATAGTGTTGGAGATATCTCAGGCTCATAAGAGATTAGAGTCAGAAAACCCAATGGAAAGTTGAAGTTAAAATTTCATACTGCTTCAGTTACTAACAGAGCCTTTGCTTTATAGCAGACATAATTTATAAAACACATTAGGTTTTTCCACTTTATTTATATACCAACAAAAGCAGTGAAAACAACAAATAAACATGTTTTATTAGGGTAAGGAGGAAGCTAAAAAAAGAAATAACTCCTTAGTACATCTGGACCATTTCCACAGTACTGCCATATGGCAGATTCAGCTAGTGTGCAGCAGAGCTGTAATAATTTTTGATTGTTTTCGGCAGCTCTGGCAACTGCTTACTAAAGATAACAGCAACCAACCCCTCATTAAACCCAGTACTGCTATTTCAGTCTGCACCATCTTCAAATGGTCCCAAATGACATAAGGGTGGAGAGTAGATCAAGTGTGTTACAGTGACCATAGGTGCTTTTCACCCTGTGGCCATGGCCAGAGAATGGCTGAAGCTTCCTTTCTGCTTGCTTTGATATGAAGGGAGTTAAATGCCAAATAAAAGTAACCTTGCCCGCACGAGATAGAAGAGGTCTCTGAGTTGCCATGTGCAATGAAATCACCAAAATGGCTCCGAGGTCTGTAAATGGGCACTTTATGTTCTAAAGAGAAAGGCTAAGAGCATAAAGAGCTTTAACTCATTAGCAGTTCTGTGTAACAATGTAGCTCTGAAGTATGTATGACTATTTATATAAAAAAGATTTATCCTGACATATGCTACCTAATTTCTTTATCAGACAGCAGTTCTGTCATAGTTTAAGCCTACCTCTAAACTGTTCTAATCTTGTATTCTTCTTGGTACTAAAATTCACACTTATCTGATCCCAGCAAATACAGATAATTTGTAGAAGCAAACTGCTCAGGAAACTGAACCAAAATACAAGCAAATAAACACTTTCTGCTAAGGGTAGTAGTGTTAGTACAAAAAAGCAAGAAAAGTCACTTTACAAGAATCCATAATTCAGAATTACCTATTTTCTGAGGACTGTGAAATAATAAAATCCTTCTAGTGCATATGTGTATCAGTCTTTTTAAAATGGTAGAAAACAACCAAGGTTCAAGGTTGCTAAATTTGAAGAGGTAGCAGTGGCCTGTCTTGTTGGCTTGTATCAGGGCTTAGCAGTTTGGGTGGACCAAAAATAAGAGGACAGAATTGTTCTCATTCCTTCCTCCAACCCCGCCAACCCTCCCAAGGGAACATAAAAGGGGAACAAGCATGAGACGTAAAGTTGGAAATTTAAAAAAAAATTGGAAACAGATTTACTAAAATTCCAGAAGAAAGGCAATAACATGAGGGATAGAGAACAAAATTAGAAATGTATACAAATATATATATATGTATATATATAAATATACAACCCGATTTCGTTGGCTCAGAGATAGGTGTCTGTGGGCCCCTTGCAGTAGGGCTGACTCAGGAGGGGCATCCATGGCTCTTCCCAGCACCTGATAAATATGGGCTCTGAAGAGCAGGTGGTGAGATGGTGGTAAAGGAGGGCAGGAGAGCAGCAGCACAGACAGGAAAGAGTGAATAAGAGAGGAGGGTCTGCCTGTCTGCCTGAGCTTGATAGAGTATGGGCAGGGAATGAGAGATAATAGACCCCTCTGTGTTCTGTCCCTTTCAGAGTCTGAAAGCCCTCCTTTAGTTCCTCATACTCAAACTATGACAGTGTGATAATTATGCTTTTCCAAGTTAACATTTTCATGAAACTTACATGTAGGACATAGAAAGAAATTTTTATTTTCTATTTATCCTCACAGTCTTCATGTGAATAAAGATAAAGCTTCTAATTTCCAACAAGTATCAACACCTCGCTATTACTTTAGTGGCTATAAGTGCACTATTAAAGGGCAGAGTTAGGAGAATAAAGGCTTCCATTTTGAAAAGGTCATAGCATAATTCATCTATGACTCAGTGTAGTTGGGCATCCCATTTACAACAAGTCTGATATATACAGCTGACAGCTGTCCTTCACAGAGTCTGTTCATATGATGCTTTCCAGTCTTGCAGACTATGAATCAATCATTAAATGCAATACTGTTTTCCTAGATAAGTGTTTTTCAACACTTCTCAGTCTGCAAACTCATAAACTGAAGAAGCAGACTTCTGAATCTCAAATTTTAAGTCAGTCTACAAATAAGCTTATTTTTCCCGATTGCTTTTCATGTGTCTCTTGGATTTAGTTGATTAACCCTGTAATCCAGAAAGTAAATACTTAAAACCACTCTGGCTGATGTTTTACATAAGCTGAAGAAAAATCTACCCCTAGCAAAGATACGGTAAACTCTGAGTTAAAATCAGCAATGTGGTAAAGACCTGAGGACAGTGGTAGCCATGAGGTAGTAACAGAGTTTTGCCTCTGGATCACTGCATTCAGAATCAGGATAATAGCTACTCTGAAAATCCTGTTTCCTTGCCAATAATTGCCTTTTTCAAGGCATTTCAAGGATTTAAAGCTTTGCAGATATTTATTGGGAATCCTGCAAACCAGAGGAAGGAACATGAATATATTAAAATTTGTTTATTTTATGTTTACAATTTAGATGCACTGTATTGCAATATAATTGTTTCAGCAGTATCATTTCCAGTAGCTATAATGATTCTAGCGCTTTTTATTGAATGTTTGGCATTTAAACATTAATTCAATTGTCTTTGCAAATATTTTCTTTCTAGCTGTTACCAGGAAGCTCAGCACAGTGTGTCTTTTGAATTAAATCAGGCAATCCCTATCATTTCACTCAGAGCCTTCCATAGGATTACGTGGAGGAGTAGGCTTTAGGAGAGGAATTTATCAACTTGGAGACTCTCTTTCTTACTGAAAATCCTTGTTCTACTTTTTGTTAAAAAATAGCCCAGTATCTGAGATTCAGATTGAGCTACATAAAACCATTACATCTCCTTGTTTCTTGATATATTAAGCATATTCTTTTATTGCATGTTTCAGCCACTACTTTATTTGAATATCACAACTTCTGTAAGTTCTGTCACACAAAGAGTTGTGTAATGTCAATAATCATCAGGGAACATTATGACAGCAGGCTCTGCAAGAACATGTTTTGGCAAAGGACAGGCCTTAGTAGAGGTACTTTGCAGCTGTTCCATAGTTTCCTTAAGTGCAAGAGCTCCTCCTAGAATGAAACAAGACTCTGTAATTACCTGTCTTGCTGATCCTACTTATCTTTAATGGGACTCAAGAGGTGGTAATAGCAACACCTTGATGTTCAGTTTCTTATTGTTATGTATGACAGCTTGCCTCTGTATTCACCAGCCACAGAATTTAGATTCAAGAGAAAGCAATAGCTTGTGTCTTCCTAAAAGACAACTTTCTTGACTGAAATGGAATAAAGAAAAAAGGTCTTAATTTTTGTCAGTAACTTTTTTCTCTTCATGTGTCTAATGATGAAACCTGTTTTCTCATTTGTATTTCTTTGAGGATTTTTTTGTCCATAAACTACATTTTATTTAAATCATTCCTTCTAAATTAAAGTCCCTATCTGATTCCACCTTTTCTCCACATTGAGAAGTAACTGAATTATTTTTAGTGGGAATGTTAATATGTATCACTTAGCACTATTGACAACATTAGAATGTATCATGAAATGCACTTGTTCATAAGTCCACTGGCTTAAAACTATGTACAGCGTTTTTATCAAGAAGGTCTTCATTTAATAGATGTTTGATTTTAAAAATTCCAAAAACCCATAGAAACATACTGGAAACCAGTGTGATTTTGTACAGAAGTAATGTGTTCAGTAACTTGTGTCTATTTGTTCTTTGATGTGATATTTTACCAGACTTCTTGTTCTCTGATTACCTGAACCAATATGCATGCACTTTCATTGGATATTACATTTATTTCTTCTGCTAGGACTTCTATTGCAAAGAAATTTAAAAGAAAAAAACCAAAAAGGTTATTATTTACATAAATTGTCCCACGAAAGCTTATAAATTTTATGTACTTTTCAGTAGCTTTAATAAACAATATAATCTATTCAAAAAGCTGTTTTGTCTTCCAGAACTTTTCAAGCTGTTTAAAGAAGCTAACAAGTGTCTTCACTGGTATATCTGAATATTAGTATTATCTTCAGTAGTTGCCTGTCATCACAGAAAGAAAAGTGCTGCATTTTTTATATCCATATGAATTTGTTAAAAAGTAGCCAAACTAACAAACTTAGTAAGCCCATGAATACATGTTCAGGAGTTGACTGGCACAGTGGAGTAGATCACCTAGTTTAATTCAGAATTCAATGCTGATTCATGATGCTTTCATTGCTCTCTGTTTGTGACAATTAATTAATCAAACTCAGCTTAAGCTGTTGGAATGGACTACCTAGACAGGATTTAACCTGATTATAAATTTTAAAATAGAGTCTCATTTCCTAGGAGGATCTTGCTAGAATTTTTATGTCTGTGTTTGAATTGCTAATGCACAATTAAAGAAAAAAGTAATGTTATGTATTAAAACATGCTATGCTCTGAGAATTATTTATTACTCCTTGAGTAGCTTCACTGATATAGTTAAAATAATTTTCCACAAGTAAAGGTAGAAAAATCAGAATCAGAATATACAGCATGTTTTGAGCTACTTTGAAAAAAAAATCATAACACATGGCAAAATGGAAAAGAAATTTAAAAGAAACAAACAGCAAAAGAATTTAATCACTGGATTACTGAGGCTGAAAAAGACCTCTGAGATCAAGTCCAGCCTATGATCTAACACTATCACATAGACTAGATCATGGCACTTGGTGCCACATCCAACCTTTCCTTAAGCATCTAACATCCACTATACTATAAGGCCTAGATTTTTTCCTAATGCATTTGGTAATAATAATTGCACAAGGATATGCATGTTAAGAGTCTATTAGAATTCTACGACCATGTTTTAACTACACACACATAACCCCCACCACACAGAAACACAGACACAGAAATTGTGAGGGATGAGAATACCACCCTCTCTGTTATGTGAAGAAGTGTCTAACCATGTCCATTTTTTAGTACTGCATTTTTAAGCTATGTGGATAGCAAAGCTGGCAGAATCAAAACTGTTGCAGATGAAGCTAAATTTCAGTGTATTGATGTAAGGGTTAATATAAAATACCTGCTAGTAATTGTCTAGGAGTCACATTGACCTGATAGAAGCTGACACAGAATGCTTGTTTAATAGAAGCTAAGAAATTGTTTAGGTAGTTGTCACCTTATAAGGGAAATACATGTGCTAAACTGATAACTATAGAAACTTGAGATAAGAAACAGAACACGTTGTTGGCTTGGCTGAAGACTGAAGGAATGTGCATGCCCGGAGAAGCAGAGGTGAAAAGTTTACCCAGAGAAGACCTTTGCTTCATTTTTACTTCATCCCCACAGCCCTCATGACCACCACCAGGGACACTACACAAGCGCAGGAGAGAGGAGATTATGAAAATGACCTCATGGGACTAATTTTGATACAAAGCAGGAGTAGGTAATGCCTATGCATAAGGTGTATTGTGAAATCTAATGAAGATGTAAGACTTCAGTGTATATAACAAAAGCCCCATTGCGAGATTGGTGCACACAGATTTTGGAGGAATTGTCCCCTTGTGTGCCCAGCACTGAATAAATATACCCCTCTCTAAAACTTTCCAAGCTGTAGAGTCGTTTTCTGCAAGTCAGTATCCCAGTGGAACAGATCCCTGCAAGCAGTCACTCAAGACTGAGGTACAAGAAAAGCTGTCCGTGAGCAAATACAAAACAAAGAGTTTCCTGAAGCACTAGGATGTCTACCCCTCAGCACCATTCATCAGACATACAAGTGGACAGTATATAGCTATAACCACTCCTGTTCTGAAGTCAGCCAACAGATTTCTTGCACACAAACATGTACAGCTTGCTTTGTGTCAGCAGCTACATTTTGCAGCACACAGAGAGCATCTGATGACTATGGTGGTATTTATAAAGAAGACCACCATATTTTATATTATTAAAATGTAAGAAAAATCCCTGCTAAAGTTTTCTTGCTGGCAAAAGAGAACCACATATGTCAGTATTTATCTTACAAATTCCTGACACGTGGTTTAGAGGAGAGCAGCCTGGTTTAACAGGCAAAGGTAAAAAAAGAAATGCATTCAGTAACATGAACATGAACAGCCCCATTCTAGGTGTCATTAGTGCCAGTTACAGACACAATTATTTTCCTAGTTAAGTATCTCATAATGCAGTGAGGGTTTGTGACTGTGCTTGACATGAAAGTTTTATTATATATTTATATACATATTTAAATATTTGGGTATTTATTCCAGATGTATAAAGTACAAATAAATAATTGTTTTTTCTCCTAAATTTTCATGTTTATACAGTTTTCCTGCCTCAGAACTTCTGACAATTTCAAAGAAAAAAATAACTATGGATGATGTGATTTCAAAAGTTTTTATTGTATTTCTGGACACAAATTGCTAGTAAATGCTACAGGTTTGGGTTTTTTTTACAATCAAATTAAATATAATAATAAAAAAAAATCTCCTTCCAAAACCAGAACTTTTAAGGGAAAACCATTTCAACTGCCTTGACCGGAGGTTTGACACTGGCATCATTAAGGAGATACAAGCTTTGCTGCACCATTTGCAAATAAAACTATACTTTACATTTAAAAAAACAAAAAAACAAACTTAAGAGGTTACATGAATAATCAAATGCTAGGATAACCAGCATTCTGTCACACATTTCAAAGGCACTAACATTGTACAGTTGAATTATGAGCTTCAGTTTAAATTGGAGTTCTTCCTTGTTAAAAACATTTTGAAATTTATATTGCTGTTGGATGCTAAAATATTTAGCCTGTGAAATTATCTTAGGAGACCTTACTCTGCGCAATGCCATATTAATACACTGAACTAAAGTCATCTCCACTTAGAACTTACTTTACTAAAATAATCCTCTTGCATTCCAAGATCTTAATATCCAGATCACTTATGGTTCATATATTAAAGGATGAAAATAATTACTTACTGGTTAATGCTCCTGATTATTTGTATTTTGATATGTTATTTCTTTTTGCTTTTGATTTCCCTCTCCTCCACCACTTAAAGTACAGAAACATTCAATGAAAGTCTATATGTGAATTGGTGTTTACATGTATATACATATATGTATATATACCTATATCTATACATATATATACGTATATATATGTGTGCATATATATATGTATATAAATAAATCCTGTGTTTCAAACATTTTTAATTTGCTCTGAGACACTAAAATGAATTGAGTTGATTATGAAACAAGCATCCTAGGTCTGCAGTAGTGGTTTCATTTGAAATGCTTTCTTTTTTTTTTGTCATCGGTTTACATAATACAAAAGGATAATTTCTTGATGTTACATTGACAATAAATGTTTTCACATCATTATTTTTATAAGCACTGCATTAATACATGAATGACACAATGATGAAATCAATAAATGCTAAGAACTAATTGCCAGGGAAAAAAAAAAAGAAATCAGTCTCAAATACACAGCGTTAAATACCTTTCCTCTAGTAGATAATGAGAACTGTCACTGACCTTTTTCAATTCACTTCTCACATTTAAGTTACTTTCTCATTTAACAAGTCAGGTCAATTCACAGGATTTAATGTTGACTAAGACATCTGTTTTTATTGGCAAATGAAAGATCTCTTTGCTACTACAGCTGACAGTAGAGCTGCTTCTGTTCCTCTGGTTTCAGGTTTAGGACCTTTCAGTACAAATTTTTTCTGCATTTACTAGACTGAATTGCAGTATCTATCTAAAACATGAATTTTATTTGAAAATCTATCTGAATTTACTGCTATTCTTAAAGTGCTAAGATATTTAAGTAAACTTATATGAAAACTGGTAATGCAGAAAACCCCCACAACTGTTAATGCAAAATAATAAAAAAACAACAACTGGTAATAAAAAAGTATGGCCTTCATATGATATTTTTTCCCTACTGCAACAGAAACCCTCTTAAATGAAAAAAAAAGTAATCTAAAACAATGTAGAACAGAAGTACCATTTACTGCCCTGAATTCTAGAATAGTGCATTAAAAGCCTATTGAAAGAGTGCAAATATTTATCCTTTTCCTCAATTTTCCAGCTGCACACTATGACCAATGGTCACATTGAGAGAAATATATTTTGAGACAAAAGCAAATGCATTAAAGCCCACGCTATCCATAGTTCCAGAGTCTTACAGTTCAACATTTTTAACATTTCCATAATAGTATCTAAAATTAAAAAAAAAAACACCTCAGCAATTGAGTAATAAAGTATTGTGTTTATTTTGTTGTTGTTGTTTGAAAAACAGGTTGTACACAATATGGGATAAGGAGTACTTTTAAGTGCAACCCAGTATTTTCCAGAAAGCACTACTGAATAATTTTTCTGTGCTTTACCAAAAGCTGTAATTGTATGTAGCAAGACCTTCCTAGCATGGATTTTCATGACATAGTGAGACTGGTCAAATTGTCCATCTCCCTTTCAAGAAGATTATTATGGGCAGCATTAAACAAATGAGGGTCCATTTTGATGTAGAAACAGGACAGATGTTTTATTGTGGCTTGGAGGTTGGTTCTGTTGTCTCCTTTGTAGCCCGGTTATGATTTTGCTGTTAACTACTACTACAACAGAAAGGCCATAGGCTTTGTATCAACCTGACACTGCAGGACTTGGCTCAGTTGCCTCAACAGGTCTTGGCCTGAGCTGATTTTAGATTGCTTTAGCTCAGACACTAATTTAGTTAGATTACAGTGTCCCAAATTTGTTTTAGCTTTAGTTTAGCTTTGTGCTACTTTATGACTGTACTTCCTGTAAGCAACAGATCACAAAAATACCACAGTTGTTCAGTGCATAGCTGACTAGCTATGGTCCTTGAATAAAAGTGTGCTGTAGAAGAGTACATACACAGGATGACAGCAGAGGACCCAGACTGTAGATAATGAACCAGGAAGGTCAATTACTCCTTGTTAAGGGAAGGCAACCTTATGAGTTAGGTAAAACTGATTTTAAGGGTAATAGTCAGAAACCATAGTATATGTAGAATTTAGAGTCAGCAAAAAAAGCACATCAAGTAGCGCATTAGAAAGTGTATGAAATAACCCAAGCAATCCTAAAATGAAAGAGGAAGAAATTCCCACAATCAACCTCATATGGCTCTTGGCAAAGGGCAGGATGCCAGTGACCAGGGGTAAGCTGTCGGCCACTCCATGCACTTTTCAAGGAGAACTGTACCCATTTAGCATGAGCATAACACCAGAGAACAGGGTAGGCACCAGAGAATTATTCTTTCTGATCTCTTTCAGGAAGACTGAATCTATTAATAAAGAGTATAAATTACTACCCATGTTCAGAATCCGCTTTCTCAGAGTATGAGGATATAATCTGGCTATGAATAATTTCTGTAGGAAAGAATTTGAAGACTGAGAGAGTCAGAAGGAAGCAATGAAGAAGTTCTGTTAATAAAACAATGCACTAGTTAATCTTCTGAGCTAGCCATTGTGTGTACTATAACCTAGTATTTTTTTCCTAGTATTGATATATACTGTCTTATGTAGTCTTCAGCATAAAAAGATGAAAACCAAAGCCAGACCAACAAAATAATATAAAATTAAAACAAACAAAAAACCCTCACAAAACAGAACAAAAAAAACAAACAAAAAACTGAAAACTGCACAAAAAATCAAACCCAACTGACCAAGAAACAAATAAAAACGCCAAACGGAAAGCACCTTAGCAAACAGGGACTGCAATTCAGAAGATCTTCTTTGTAGGTGAATACATTAACCAAAAAATAAAAGCATACTTACAAAAATCCATTTTCTTTCTGGATCCACAATATCTGTACAGCTTCATCAGAGCAGCCTGTAAGATGGATTAATTTCTGTCTTTAAATTTGGAGTATGTCCTACTCTGATTCCCTAACGATACAGAGGGCACAATTACTTTCTACAAGTTGTATGGTTATAATGAAAAGCAAAAGCTTATTTAAAATGCTGTCATTGAAAGTCTATGAGTCTATCTTCAATTCTCAGTAAGGTCCTTCTGCTGCTCAGACCTTTAGAAATATCTGTATTTTTATCGTTCTTTTTCAGTAACTCTGTGTTATAGATCTTCTCTGGTCAACATGAAGAAATTATGTTTTGTTGTTGTGTATTGCCAAAGCTTCAGAAACTTGCTCATCTGAAACTATGCTGGGGAATCAGTAGCTGAGAGGAGCAGAAGAAATGCAGTTTTAGTATTCAATGTATTTATAGACACTTGTTCTGAAACACTGATGTAACAAGTAAAATAAATAAAAACATGAAGACTGAAACTCCAGGGTTTAGATTTTGTAGGTTTTTTTAGATGCTCTTTACTCTATGAAGCTCCTTATATTCACACACTTCAAATTATGGGCAATTGCCATCTCACCATGACCAAATGAGAAAGAGAAGAGTTTCTTTTACTAGTAATCAGGAAAACAGCTACAATATGTTATTGACTTTTTGTTTAGGTTATTTTTGTGGGGCTTTTTTGTGTTTGCTTTTGATTTTTTTCATTTTGCTCAATGTTATCTGAAGCGTCATGTTAGTAAATGGCAAACTGTACAGATTCTGAATTATACAGGTGAGCTAATTAGGAGTTGTTAGACAGTAGGCTGGAACAGGTGCTGTTTATGCAATTCACTCTGGTAGGTACAGGTGTAAAAAGAGTAGTTGCAGATTTCAGGCATTCGTTTTCTATAACTACATGAGATATACACTGTGGTCTATTTCAGCTCTACCCTGTTGTCTTACTTCAGTAATTTGCATTCCTGACTACATTTTGTGCTAAAAATAGCAAATCCCAGGACAGACAAAGCCTGTAGAGAGACTTGACAATTGGTTAGATCTGCTTATTATATTAAAATCTTAAAATTCACCTCATTATCCAGAGTACTTGCTTCAATTATTTATCCCATTAACCTGAGGCTAAAGATGCTTCATACGATACAAATTTCTCTAGAGGTTAATCTCAATGGATCTTTGTCAAGGTTAAAGGCTTGTTAAAGGATGGACTGTAGAAATGCTACTTCCAGTACCAGCCTATCACTTTTTTTCTTTTTCTTTTTAAATGAATTTAAATTTCAGAATAGACTATTAAAAAGAGGGTTTTTTGTAATGTGTCCAAACTACATTTTAAAAAAATGATACATAGCATGAAGCTACCACAAATTAAAATTTAATGAGTGGAGCTGCAAAACTAGTGAGAATGTTCTGAGGGTTTGTTGTGAGGTACTGATGCTACCCTGTTGTTATTTTGTTGATTGAGTAGTCATTTGCCTATAACACAAGTGAATTCTAAATTAAAATTCCATTGAATAGAAGAAATGTACAGAGCAGTTCTTGAGACCAGAAGTCCCTTTAATCTTTAGAAAGCAATATAAACTTAATAGATACCTTTTACCTAGTGGCTTAGATGGGAGGAGGCACTAGAAAAATTTTCTGTACACAATCAGAATCATAATCATCTTTTCCTTTCCAAGTAACAGAGAAGTACATGCTGAAGTGGAAAAGGAAGAGGAAGAAGTGGATGAAAGCTGAAAGACAAGTAGAAAACATAAGAAAGCTAAGAAGACTTAGAAAACACAAAAATGAGAATGTTGCTGCTCCAGAGTTAGGAAACACATTTCCACATTTGTCTCTAGTTGCATAATAAATTGTCTTAGCCCATTTTCCTGCATATTTACTATGCCCGCAAGTTACAGATCAGGGCTCTTATGACTAGCTGTGCAGTTAAGAATTTCTAACACAGCTCTCTTGCCTTGCTAAATAATTCAAGTCCCTTTATTTAACAAGGTTTTTCTTGTAGAAAAATACAGAAATTGTTCCAGTAAGTGGTGGTGTGATTAAATTATCCTCTGCTAATTTGTATATACCAGGGACACAAAACTTTTCTGTTAGGTGATGGTGACAAAAAGCTGATCCTTGTGCACCCTCAGAAGGGAAGGGGAGCCCCAGCTGTGCCCTGGGGGGTGCTACAGGAGCCAAACTTACCTGGATCCACCAGCAGGAGAGGAGCATCTCCTTGGGTCATATTGGGCACCACATGGGAAGGAAGGGCAGGGGTGTGAGGGGGGGCTGGTCAGCCCCTGTGCACAGTCATGCCTGCACTGGCCAGCCTGGCTTTCCTGTCTCCTCTAATTAAACTCATTTTTCAGATGGGGTTCCTGGGCAAGGAAAGCAAAGGCTCCCAAAGAGAGGGAAACTAATTTTCTTCCCTGTTGAGAATAACCAGTATGTTTATATATTCCAAAATGTACTTGTTTTCTTCCTAAAGAATTAAGAATATTTTTAACTGAAAAAACCCTCGCCACATCTGGATTATATGAAAATCATATATAGCATATTGCTCTTGCATCATAATAACCATAATGCTATATTACATGCTACCTTCTTTATGTTTTAACAGCTTAGAGATATGATAGAAATGGATTTTGTATGCCACTGTGAAATAAAATTCACTATTAAAGAATTACGAGTAAAGAATACAAAAATTATAAATAGTGCTGATGTTTTATGGAAGAGTTAATGCTAAGTCATGTTAAGAACCTTTTTAAAATAATATTTGCTTGCCCAATTCAATCTTAATTATTGAATAAGTAAATCCATTGATTTTCTGTTTTCTAACCAGCATGAAGTGATTGTTAATTAATCAAATGAAGGCTATAGAGTCCATTTTAAAAGCAAAAGGTAATTTATTAATTTTAATATAAAATGAGATTATTTATAGTATTTATTCAAAGGCAGTAAGAGCCTTATTCAAAAGCCAATGAAGGCAAAAGACTGTATCACTTGATTTCAGCAGGTTTTCAATCAAGCCTCCAAGAACGAAAAATGACTAAAAGAGTCTGACTGAAATATGAGACAGGCATCCCTGAAAGATTTATTATAGAATCTGAATAGGACTTGAAAAACTTACAATATTTTAGACAGGGGTTTCTTCTCTGAAAAGTTAATTTGGGACTGAATTTGAAGGCATTGAAAAGTGTCCAAATCAAAGAAGTAATTGTTCTAAGAGACAGACTTTATCTACAAGACAAATGTTGGCAACTGCAGGGTGAGATTCAGGTCTGGATTCAGACATAAAAATATGAACTCAGAATCATAGAATGGCTTGAATTGAAAGGGACCTTAAAGACCCTGGCAGGGCCACAAACAACTTGATCTGTGTTTAGTGGGTGACCCTTATGTAGTGAGCAGAGAAATTAGAAGGGTGGAATTCCCTTTTCTAAATGTAATCACATACCTAGCCTCCTTCTGCTCTTACAGAAAAAAGTGTGGGTGCTGTTGGTCATGTATTACACCTGTCAAAGCTCACTTAATTTGCCTCTCTTCTGGAACATTCCCTATATTTATGCAGCATCATCACACTCTGATTAGAGTCCAGGGGTCTTGCAAGATACCCAAATGTCAGCTAGAAAATAAGTTAAACATGGTTCCAGTCTATAGTCCATAACTCTACTGAACCTTCTGTTGTCATTTGAGATGCACGTGGGAGCTCAGGCAAGTTTTTACAAGTTATCTACCATCCCAAATGAAAACCTAATACTGGGCAGAGTGTTCTGTTATAATGTGGTTATATGGCTGTGTAATTAATGAGAGTCCCCCTGTAGAGTGTTTTTCCCTTCACAGCATATATCTGTAGCAAGACTAACCTCTTCCATGGTTGCAGCGCTCCAAGGTCCAACCAGGTGTCCCAGTAGAATCTCACGAATGGTGCTCTGACCAGCCTGGATTGGTGCTACTGCTCCAAAGGTGGCTAAACCAGCCCCCTGGCTTCCCCAGGTGTGAGCTTTTTATTGGCCCCCTAATCCTGCTCATGCCAGTAGGGGCCTGCCCTAATTAGGCACAGGTGGGCTTAACACGAGGTTAAGCCCACTACCAGGCAATTATTGGCACCTGGTTGCCTCATTTCACTACATATATCCAGCACTCCTGCCTTGGTAATGGCTAAGCATCAAATGAAAGGAATGGACATGATACCCATGGTAAGATAAATATAGTTCTATGTTGCATAAGTTTCACTTAGGTTAGTGTTACAATGAGTAACAATTCTGTCTGTCAATCTGGTCTTAGCTTAAGCAATCAATAAAAAAGGACAAAAATCCATTGGTTTTTGCAGGTGCATATGATTCACTACACCAAAGATAAATGGTGTAATGATCAAAATGTGTAGTCAATATCCTTGTTCAGACAATTGTACATGAAGTCGATGTTAAAGTAATAATTAAATGTCTAATTTTTTTATTTCTTTTTTTTTCCTGGGAAACATACTCAAGAAAATAAAATTCCTATTTTACTAGAAAGGAAAACATGACACATGGGGAAATTCCCCAGTATTAAAGCTTCAAATGTAGAGGTCTTTTTTTTCAGATTTGTATTTATTATTCTGAACAGACACTTGTCTGAAACTGGAAAGATGCTAAGGTTGGAAGCTCATTAAGATGTGATCTGAATCCAAACTGCAATTCTTAAAAAGGAATTGAGTCTTCCTGCTGAATACTCCCTGAGAATAGATATTGCTGTTTAACCTAGCTTGCAATGCAGCATTATGGTGCCATTGCACTTAATGTTTAAAGTTGGCTGAAAAAGTATGATTTTTCGTTCTGGGATATCTAATACTTACAAAACAAAGTTTAGACTCCAGGAGGTTTCTGTAGTACAACATACTTCAGATAAAAACCTGGTAAAAGAAATAGGGTATCTTTAAAATTTAGAGGCAGCATTGATTTGTAAATTGTAATCTACTACCTAAGTGGAAGAAAATGGCAGAATTAAAAAAAATTACTTCTTTTATAGTTCTAAAAGCATAAGCTATATAGTAAAATTTTAAAATGGAAGTAGTTTGAAAAAAAACTGAACAATTTTTTAAAAGTTATTTTAGTGGATGGGGGATGGCAGGTATCTTTTTCTCCTCTGTGCAATTAGCTAATAAATTAAATTAATGCTACGTACAAATATTTCTCTTTTTTCACAAATACATTTACATTTCTTTTCAGTTACAATTTCTGCTTAATTTCCTGGTTTTCTAGTGCTTGCTTTGAGGGTTAGCTTAACATTCCTGTAGCTTTTATATCTTTACCTACCACTAACCCTACCAGAACACTTACACTTTTTCCTATTTAAAAAGATGTAGTAGATGTACATATAAAAAAAAAAGTTTGACGCAGAATGTGTACTCACATTTGTTTGAGAGTATTTTCTAGCGGTCTTAATGGCATCAAAAAAGCAGGAAAACAGTGCAAGCAAATTTGCTGGGTACTATCTACAATCAGCAGCTCAATAAAATGCTAACCATTTTGACTATTAAATCTAACATGGACCTAAGTGGTGCCTAATTTCTTCTTAAAATATGTTAAAAAGTAACACAAAGCCATTTTCAACTCTGGGTTTCAAATGTCTCTTACTGAACTGATGAGTATTCATTCCTTCCAACAAAATCTAATTGCCTGGAGGAGACTGTAATAACAAGGTAAGCATAAACCAATGTATTCTCACATCTAAGGCTTTTTGCAAATAAATTGTTGTGGATTTAGTAGAAGTGAACCCTGACACTCCATATTTATTTTTGTTTCAGTTTCCAGATATGGGCTATTTTATGATCAACACATTCATGTTCCTATAAATCTTTCATTATGGGTGCCATTACTAAGCATGTGGAGGACTAGAAGTTTAGTAGTGGTCAGCATGGAATAGAAGTAGTCCACATGGATTCACCAAGTGCAAATGATGCTTTTCTAACCTTCATACCTTCTATGTTGGCATGACTGGATGAGTAGATGAGGAGAGAGCCATGTATGCTGTCTACCTTGACTTCAGCAAGGTTTTTGACACTGATTTCCATAAAATCCTCATAGGTTAGCTTAGGAAGTGTGGGTTAGGGGAGAATACAGTGAGTTGGATCAGGAACTGGCTGAATGACAGAGCTCAGGGGATTGTGATCAGCTGCACAAGATCTAGTTGCAGGCCAATAGTTAGTGGTGTTCATCAGGGATAAATTCTGGTTCTGGGCCCTGTCTTGTTTAACACTCTCATCAATGACCTGTATGAAGGGACAGAGTGTAACCTATGCAAGTTCATGGACAAGTAAGGAGAGCAGAGAGGAAACTAATGAAATTCACCAAAGGCAAGAGAGCAGTCCTGTATCTACGCACAACCAAACCCATATGCTGGTAAAGGTTATGTGTTGGCCTGCTGGAAAGCAGCTCTGCATAGGACCTGGTAGTCAAATCAGTCCTCTGCTGATCATACATAAATCTGCAATGTGACCTTGTGGCCAAGAAAGCCAAAGTTACCTTGAGTTGCGCTAAAAAGAGTGGCCAGCAGGTTGAAGGAGGTCATTCTCTCTCTACTCTGCTCTAGTAAGGCCACATCTTTTTGTGGAGGGCTACAGAGATGGTTATGGGACAGGAGAATCTCTCTTATGAGGAAAGGCTGAGAGGCCTGGTTCTCTTAAGCATGAAAAAGAGAAGACAGATCGGGGATCTTATCAATGCTTATAAGTATCAAAAATTTGTGTGTCAAAAGTGTGGGCCCAGACTCTGTTCAGAGGTGTCCAGTGACAGGACAAGTGTCACTGGGCACAAATTGGAACACAGGAAGTTCCATCTGATCATGAGGAAAACTTCTTAACTTTGAGGGTGGAAGAGTTCTGGAAAAGTCTGCCTGGAGTGTTGTGTGATATATTTCTCTGGAGATATTAAAAACCTGTCTGGAGATGATCCTTTCCAAGCTTCTCTGGGTGAACCTGTTTTAGTAGGGTGGTTGAGCTGGTTGGTCTGCAGATCCATTCCAACTCCTTGGTTTGTTCTACTGTGATGTTAATTTCTAATTGCTAGGCTTTGTAAACAAAAGGACAAAAAAGCAGCCATTTCAGATGTGATATTTCTTATTTTATTCACTTGTTTGTTGTTAAATATACCAACACTTCAGAATAAAACTTAATTTTTTCTCAACTTTTTTTTCTTTAACCCTTTTAATATAGATTTCTGCATTTGGAACTAAACATACCACAGAATTATCAGAGTTGGAAGGGATCTCTAGAGATCATCTAGCTCAACTCTCCCACTAAAGCAGGATCACCTAGAGTGTACTACCCAGAACTGCATCCAGGTGGACTTTGAATATCTCCCATAGAAGGGCACTTCACAACTTCCTTGGGCAGCATGTTCTAGTGCATAGCAAATTTTTTTCACATACTTAAATGGAACTTCTTATGTTCCAGTTTATGCCTGTTGCCCCTTGTCCTGTCACTGGAAACTACTGAGAAGAGTTTGGCTCCATCTTCCTTGCACCCACCCTTTAGGTACTTGCAGAAATTGGTAAGGTCTCCCCTCAGCCTTCTCTTCTCCAGGCTCAAGAGTCTCAGCTCACTAAGCCTTTCCTCATAAGAGAGATGCTCCAATCCACCAACCATCTTTGTTGCCCTCTGCTGGACCAATAGATATTTTACAATTAATTTCACACAGATTTATTGGTACAATTTTTCCTTCTTTTTTTTCCTCTTTTCTTTTTAATATATATATACATATGAGTCAATAAATAAATGCATTAAATTCACGAAAATATTTTGAGATTAACTCTTTTACTCTTCTTTTTGACAATCTGTACCATTACTGTACTATGTGACACATTTCATATCAGGGAACCTTATTTAACATCTCTATGGAAATAAAACCTTGCTATCATGTTTTTCTCCAATTCCATAAAAAAGAAAGGTCACAAAGAGAGGGGAAACGCCTTACAGAATTTAAAACCATGACACTTCCTAAACTGGTGGCCTAAGAGACTGTATGGATAAGATGATATGACTTTCTTTGAAGGAATAGTTTTTAGTAATAGCTAACCTCTCTATCAGTTATTTCTGAGTTATTTTCTTCCCCTATTCATTTCAGATCATGTTACCAAAATATGTAGTTCCTTTAGATTTTTTAAACTAAACCTAAAAATTAACTAGTAACCTTTTTGCAATCCCAAGGCCAGAACTTGAAAAGTTAGTTTTGTTGCTGTTTTAGGAAACAACAAATCTTGCTTACCCAGGCCTTAAAATAATAGAGGCTAAGTCTAGGCTTCTAGATCTTAAATAACTGCAATAAGCTCCCAAAATTAATACTCTGAAAATTCATCCTTTCTAATAATATGTCACTTTGCTTCTGAGGTAACTTTGTTAACTGAGTTTCTTATTTCTGAACAGCTATAAACTTTAAGGATTTTTCTTGTGTTACCTGTTTACCAGTATCATGGATTAATGCATTCATACAATGATACTCAGTAAAGAGATGTAAATTACAGCCCCTACAGGTCATACACTACAGATACATTTTTTCCCAATTATCCAAGTCCAGCAAAAATAATTTCTCCATGTCCATCACCACTGCTCCTGGGTCTACCTCTCAATAAGTATAAGCTATTTTTGAACAGGGTCATTGCTATATGTTTCTGAATAATAAAATGTGTCTGCAGAGAGCAGTTGCTGCTATCCATAGGTTTACAGCACAGGGTATGACCTACAGAAGCTGCTGGATTCTGATCACTGTTATTGTGGAGCTAGATAATTTTGAGATAAATACAAATGAGTTATAAAATATATGTAGCCAAGCAGAAATGTAGCTCCTCTCTAAGCCAAGTTCTTTATACCTCACTGAGAAGGTTAACACACTATCGAGACCTTCTTTTTAATGACATTTTAACTACAGCTCTGCTCTCTTAAACAACTGCATGGCTGGATTATCTTTTGTGACCTGAGTTCTCAGGTGTTCTGAACTGGAATTATTCTACATATTTTCTTGGACTTGTCTCTCATTTTTACCAAATATTTTTGTCACAGTGTCTGGTTTAGATGCATTTGTAATTTTTATTTCTAAATATATCAGGGATGAAGGTATAGCAGATTTTTAAAAAAGACTACTCTCAAGCAAAAGAACTTATTTCCTTACTACTGCTCTGATAGCATTAGTTGTCTGCGTGTCCTTGTCTAAATCCAAATTTCTGAAGAAATGAGAGAGACACAAATTACACCTTAAACTGTAATATTAATACTAATTAACTTATTACCAAAATACCTAAAACCAAAACTGCAGTAAATTTATTAATTTACCTTGTGAATAGTTTTAATTACATGGAGTGCTAGTAAGAGCTGTAATTACTCCTAAATTTTAACTGTTGTATTTTATTCTTTTTTAACTCAGATTCCAGCCTCACAAAGACTTACGAAAAGGAAAAAGCTTAAGTAAATTAGCATACTGCTTCCCTTGCACCATTCAGTTTTCAGGCTTAGAACAATAAAGAGGTTTGAAAAACACGCATACAAAAAACCCTTGTATGCTTTCACAGTTTCCTTAACATTTACTACCATCAATTTATTTTTCATATTCATTACGAAAAGAGAAGTTTATCCTTCAAACACACTTAAGCTTAGGGCTTTGATGAAAATTATATTTTGAAACTATAGACTGGTGCAGATAAATGTCTTTGTACTTGAAAGATGACTGTTCTTACCCTCACTCAACTCAAAACTGATTTTTTCTTAAAATTTCCTTTGGGATACAACCAACAAAAAGGGTATCAACGATGTAATGGAATTTTAAGTGCACACTAGAACTGCTTAGCATAAATGTATTCTGAACAATTTTTTCCAGGCAGTTTAAAGTTCATGTTTCATTGTCCACAGAGCATGGATACAGAAAAATAAAATCAAATACCTTGGAAAATCTGTTCAACAGAAAATCTGAGTGATAAAGGTTGGATTCACAGTAAACAAAAAACTAAATCCAGATTTGAATTCCAATTACTCTGACTTAGTCATAGCATTTTCAGAAGTTTTCCTTTGATTGCAGTTTTGTTGCTCTAAACATGGAACTGAGGGTAGAAGAGTTTCATATGACTGAAGACTATTAAATTGTCCTTGCTAATAATACACAGATCTTTCCAAAGCTTTGAAAATATTTAAAAGCTGAACTGTCATGGTGAGGTATCATAACAGACTGGAACATTATTCTCATGTAGGTTTTTTCTATTCCATAGAAAGGTAACATTTTTTCCTGTCCCCTCATGTAAATCAAAACAAGTGCTTTGAAAATCTAAACAGTAAAAGCTAAATGCCAATGTATTTCTTAAGAGATCCCTGAAATACCTCCTTTTCTTGTAAAATACTTGTCACATACATGAACATAGGAAGTGACTGGGAGAAGAGGTATTATGGGTAGTCATTTTGGCTAACCTCAGTAGTTTGAATAAACAGTAGTACTTGTGAATAATACAGTTAATTAATATTAATTTCAATAGAATCCTCCATTAAATGAATATGACATCTGTAGGAACCTTAGAGAACAGAACTTACATATGAATGTTGTAATTTCCTTGATATCTCTATGTAAACTATTTGCTCACCCAGATTAGTTTTCTGAAGTATTCATCACTTTTCTGTCTGTGTACCCATTAGGACCTCCATGCCATTATATGAAATGTCAGGAGGTCTATTAGACAATTGCCTGATAAAAGTTTAGACTATATTAAAAATTCAGTATGCTGTCCATTCATAAAATATTCATCAAACAGCATATTTATACTTTGTTACATGTGCTTCAGTGGCCTACAGCAGAAAATGAAATAAAACAAAAAGATCTTGTAAAAGTGACCCTTTTTTTTTGGGAAAATGTGTTTTTAATTTGTTTTATTGTAACCAAAATGCAGATTGAGGAAGAAATAGTCAATGCATTTCATTTTACTGCAAGACTCTCAAAATGTTCTGTTTTCTTAAAGGGCCCAATAGAGGTTAATCGGCTTATTTATGTGCAGTTTACACATACTGAAACAAATTAAACAAGTACAGAAAATTAAGATAAGTGCAGAAGTTCAGATGTGTCTGTGGAGGACTTTTCCTAGTGAGTTACCCCATCTAGCTGCCTTTCATTATAAGTTGTGCCTTGTTTCATATTTTGCTCATAAAACTTTTGTAATGAAAAGTACTTTCAAACTTGAGTGTATGTGATATGTAACAAAAAAGTCTATCAGCAGGATGAAAACCTGTAATTTATTAATTATATCCACAAATAGTTAACTTTTAAAACATTATTATTTCTCCACAGGAGAAAAAAAGTGGCACTGTGGAACCAAAGAGTAAAAAGCCCTGTTAACTGAAATAGACAATTTTTTTCTATTACATTCAAGAATACTCTTTATTTGGAAGAAAACAGGTATCTGTATTTACAGTCTTACTATTCTCTTTCATTTATATTGCATATGTTTATAGTAAGGTATGGACTTTTTAAAACACTTCTGCCAGGCAACTTATTGAGCTTGAGTATGGCCCACAAACAATGACATTTTTAGTTTTTTCACAGTCAAAATGCATGAAGAATCAGAAAATCCCTCCCTGGTGGTGCAAATTATGGGACAAAATGCAGCGATGCAAATTTAACTCATTCTCCTTACAGCTGTAAAATTCCATGTTTCACAGCCTTTGTCAGTATGCTTCTTTTAGATTTGTTTTAGATGCTGTCTTTCTAGATGCAGAAATTCAGAAGTTTGCTTTTTGTTTCATTTCATTTGTTTGTTTTTAGTTTTTTGGTTGGTTGGTTTTTCTGCAATCAATTACTTTTCAGAATGAAATAATCATTCAAAAACAATAATGAGATGGTACCTCAAGGGATGACATTTTGATGGTTTCTAAGGACAACAGATTGTTCATTATCTTCATATTCAATGCTATTCCTTTTATTTCAAAGTGTACCCATGCTGCTCATAGCAATCAGTGCTGGAATAAACTTCAGTCTCTTGGTCCCAAGTTGAGAGAGGCTCTGCATAGAAAAAATGTGTACTTTAATTTTTATATCTTTTTTCCATGTACTAAATTATTTAAATTATTGGAAAGAACTGTTGATACTCATACAATGTGATAGTAGAACTAGTTGCACTTTTAGATGACAAACAAATTCTTATCAAATAAATATTATTGCATAAAAAGAGCATATTTGGCATAAAGCAAAAGCTATTTGTTGCCATCATAAACCTAATTTTCTCATATATTTGTATGTCTTTGGTCAGAACCAAATGTCTTTGCGATATGTAATTAGCTCATTACCTTCACTGAGCTCTGGGTCCAGTCCTAATCAAGTTTTTTTTAATGAGATACATATTTGACCATTTTTCCTTCAGCAGTTTGATGATTATCATTGCTTAAATTAGTTATTCTCACTGAATGTATAAGCTACTCTTCATCTGGTGCTTATGCAGTTTTTCCCTCACGAGCATAATCTTTTCCAGAGGAGACCCTCTAAACAACCCATCCAGTCATTCTCGGTTCCTAACACCTCCAAGATTTCTTTTAGCTGCTGCAGCCCACAAAGACCAAAAAATCTGGAATTTGGCATAGACACAATGAAAACCAGTGTCAAAATATTGACAGGAAAAAAAGATCACTATGAAATTTCCTACGTTAGATTGTTAGGATGATAGTAGCAGTAATGCTTTTGTAACCATGACTGCATCATAGAAGGTATTACTCTCTGAAAAAATAATTTTATTTTCTGTATGAAGTTTTTCAGGTTTGACTGAGTTTAAAATGAGATATTTTGAACTCCCAAAATTTAATATTTAAAATCCACTTCCGTAAATCTTAAGCTAAAAAAGAAGAAAATTCACATTTCTTATAGGTATTTACACTATATATCTGCTTAGTTCATCTGTCTCCAACAGTTCTTGTTTAACAGGAAATTAAGATGTTTCTGGGAAAAAAAAAAAAAAAGATCAAAATCTTACTGCTCTACCCATCAGAAGAAAACCTCAAAATTCACAGAAACTTTATTCAGTGGGAAGCTTGCTGCAGTATTCTAGACATTCCCTAAATAACAGTTTTCACTGTTTTATCTCCTTAGAAAGATCTTAACTGACTCACGTTACCACAATTTCTCCTAAATCTTAAAAATTTAGGAGAAAGAGAAAAACCTCATCAGCGGTAATGTCAGATACCTACTCTAAGAGCTGAAGGCCAATAAGATGAAACTATTGATATAACTCTTTAAGGCATCTCTGTATTAAAATTACCTTTACTGGAGTCCTGTTTGTTACATTAATCTGGGAAAGAGAATTATCAGAGCAAGAAAGCTGAATACCTGTTGTTTGGGGTAGGAAATTCATCTCACTGAATATGCATGCTGATATCAGAGCTGCATACACTAGATTTTTTTTTTTTTTCTTCTAGATAATGAAGAAAAAAAAGTACTTTGAAAGCTCCAGTCACCCTGCCCTGAAGTAGTCTGAAAGAGGCAAGATCAATACTTGGTAGATGCCTGTTGAGCACAAAGGCAAAGGGAGTTGTTGTGACATAGTCTTCTATATTTAGACAACAAGGATGTCCTTAAAAGAAAAAACAAACAAAAATAATCATGAAACAGCTTAAGTTGATACTGGTTGATTTCTGCTCTCATTTTGGTAATGTAAGTACTGCCTTGCTGTAGACTAATTTGATCCCTAAACCTATTTTTTCCCCAGCAAGTATGATCTTGATATTTTGAGCAAAAATTGCCCAGAAGTTTCAGCCTTTGTTTTGGTGTTATTCCTGCTTGGGTTCTATTTACAAATCATTTTATGTTTGCTGGTTCTCCATTCCCCATTCACTGTTTCTCTTTTGTTAGGGAGAGGATTGCAGTTACACTAAATGTTACTAGCTGTCTATTTCTCTTTTTCTTCCCTTCCCTGTGTGAGTGTTGAGAACAAACATAACACATTCTGCCACTGGCATTGGGGAACACAGGAACTGAAAATATCCTGTGAAGTATTCTCTTTGGAAGAGATTGCAGCTCTGAAAGCAACATATTTTATGAAGCAGTAATGCTGAAAAGAATTCCCTCCACAACTAAGCTCAGTCTTCTTTTAAGTCTGAAAAAGTGTTTTGTTTTTTTTTTTTTTCCCCTATGAAATTGTATATTCTTGCACTTTTCTATATGAAAAAATGCTTTTGAGAACAGGACATGTGCAGGGTAACAAGAATCTATGAGGCAAGATGAGATTTTCACTGCAAAACAAAAGTTTGTTTTAATTTCTTTCAGAAACAGAGTGAAAAATCATCAGGTATTTATCATCATTGCAATTTTGGAAAAACACTTAACAAGAAATTCACAAAAGGTTATTAGCTAGAGAGGGGGTGATTTTGACACTTCCCTGATATAAATCATCAGCACTATATGAGTGTATGCAACTCATCCTTGATCTAGAAGTCTTAATCAGTGATAGGACAGGCTTTGCTTTATGCCAAATATCCTCTTTGTATGCAATAATATCTATTTGATAAGAATTTATTACAGCACTGATTGCTATGAGCAGCATGGGTACACTTTGAAATAAAAGGAATAGCATTGAATATGAAGAAATGAGTTGTTGACATGAAAAACTTGTATTTTATTTATTTATATTGAGTTTTAGGACTGCTACTCCAGCCATATTGTTTATATTTGGGAGGTGGTGTGGTGGTGGCTGGGAGGGTGAGGAGTTGGTGATTGTTCATTGGTGTCAGTGCTGGATGGAATGGAAACTGTCTTCTCAAAGAAACAGAAATAGGTTTGAGAGTGCTCAGATTTTCCAGATAATGAACCTTTCATGCTGAATTTTCATAATGATCCATAGAGGACTCATTTTGTTGAAAGGTACACTGGGTGATTTCAACAGTTCTCAGATATAAATATTCATTCTTATAAATAGACATATATTTGTGTATGTGTGTTTCCCATTGTTTTCCCCAAACCAGAAATGTCTGTTTTTACTTTCTCCTAAATAAAAATGCAAATATTTACTTATTATCTTAAGAAAACTGTATCACTTCTAAGCTAAAAAACAATATAACATGTTGGTGTCAATCACTGACTTTGGACTGCCAGAATGAATATGACCTCTTCTGTTGTTACATTAATAAGTTTCTTCTCTCTAGAGTAATCCTTTGGGATGTATCAGTGTAACTGCTGTCTTTTGGCATTCCTCTTATGTCAGAGACCAATTGTTACACGAGGATATCTTTTTACCTCTTTTTTTCCTTTATCAGATTGAACCATTCAGTCCTCTTGGTTCATCAAGAAAAAAATTGGAACATAGGAAATGTACCAGATCCAAGGTCAGTCTCTTAATTAATATGGATCAGGAGGTGTTTCAGTGAAGGTATAATAACAATTAATAACAATTTGCACAGAGAATGCTGATGCTTTGCAATTTGAAAGGAGAAAAAAAGAAATGGGGGGAAAAAACCCAGCAAAAAGGGGGAATGGAAACAGTTTCATGGTTTTTATGCAATTGTGTTGCTTCAGCTAAGACAGATTCTTGTGTTGGGACCTGAGAGCAGTCCTTCAAGCCTCTCATGCCAAAAGAGCAAGTGGAAGAGCAGGCCAAAACCCACACAGGCTTGGAAACCTGCCTGACATAAGTTTTAAGAAGTTTTGCCAAGGGCTGTGTTGCATCACTGGCAAAACTGTGAAATAGTCTGACTTCAGCTGGAACTGATCTGCATAGTAAGAAGTTATTTCCTGACAGACTTAAATTAAGAAGACAATTTTTTCACAACCTTCATTTATAAAATTTTATGTATTCATTTTAAAATTAAGATGTAGTTCTAGCAAGGTTTGTAGGAATAGTGTGTGTACCCATTACCATTGTATGCTTAACCATTTTGATTATAGATCCCCCTTTTTATCTTGCAATAGACTGTAGGCAAATCAAAATGTAACTATAAGATGCAATGACATTTCAAAGGCAAGTAATTCCATATAATCTTAATGAAAAATTGTGGCAAACTGGAAGAGACACCCAGATTAGTGCTTTTTCTAAGGAAAGAAAATTAAGGAAATGCAATTTACATTTGTTATTTTTTGTTGCCAGCCAGATGCATGTAACTGGTCAGGTTGTATCATCTGTTGTCTTACTTTGGTGTTAAGAATCACTGGTGACAACAGAGAGTAGAAGGGACAATTAGTAATACCCTTGTTATGAGGGAATGGTAATAGGTAAAAAAGCAGGCAAAACAGTCATCTGCTTCTGCTTGCTCTGCTAATGGAAAAAATTGCTTTTCTAAAGTCTCAGAAGTGTAGGAGTGTTTAAAATATATTTATATAATTCATGCCTATTTGTATTAATCTCATTTTTATCACAGAACAAGGCAGTTGAATTTTTTGTGTCTTTAGAAGTAATAACCTTTATTATGCAAAATATCCTCTAACGGTTATCACACACATCATTGTAACACTACTAAGATAACCAAAATTCAGAATGCTTTATTTAAAATTAATTTTTATTATTGGAGTCTTGAGAAGCCATCCATCAAGGTTTGAGATATTTTTTGCATTTCAATAAAAATGACCTACAGGTTAGTCTGCACCAAAGAGATTCTATTGTAGCTGGAAAAAATTAAGCCATTTTGAAATTACAATGCAACGATAGTTATATTTGCCCTTCTTGTAGGCTTGAAGTTCTTTAAGAGAGGTATGAATATATAGGACAAAAACTTTCATGTCTTAGGAACCAGCTTCCATCTGTTTTACCATTGCCTATTTTGCATGAAAGAAGAAATTTCAAAAGTAGTAAAAAAGACCCTGTGCTCCTCAACCCCCCAAAAGGAAAGCAAGCAAACAAAGAAAAAAAAAAAAAAAAAACCAAAAAAAAACCCACCAAAAACCCAAAACCCAAACAACCTCCAAACTACTCCTCATTCACTATCCAAGTATTTTGAAATTTGTTATCTTAGCTAGAGAATTCAGCTGCAGCACAAGTAGCTGGAATTCAATGAAACAGTTTAGTAACTCAGATTAGACCAAAATAATAAATGCATGTGTAGTGGGTCTGGACCTTTCATAGCTAGCTTTTTAATTCCTGGATCTTGGACTGCTTTAGACAGGTAGAAAGACTTTTCTTTGTTTTTTAGACACTGATCACTTTGTGAAAACTGTCGTGTATGTTATTACGAAATAACTGCATTTGAACATCATGAACTATTTATGACTTAACCTTTAGAGATAGCACAAATAGTTCAAAGCAGAATCAAGAAGAAAGGGTGGAGGATGACAGCATAGTTTGAAATTGTTTGTTCTCCAGCCCTATGTTTACCCAATAATTATGACAAGGAAAAAGTGAAGAATCTTTTCTGGCTAAAAATAGTGGGAAATTGTAATTAAATTCAAGCTTTGAAGTTGTGAGAAAAAAAGAAACTGTTCTGACAAAAGTTTTCTGTATCTATGAGAACCACAGCATGGCTGGAGTCATAATTAGAACATAGGTTTACAATCCTAAATGAGTATGATTAGATTTGAATGTGAAAGTATTTCTTTTTTTCACATTCTACACCTATTTGTTTTCAAAATTATTAATCTTTCACCGTGAAGAAACGGTGAAAGAAGTACACATAAATAGTGAACATAATTTTGTCTCTAATGGATGAAAAGACTTCAGTTACACACCACTGAATTTTTTTTTTTCTACCTTTTAACTTTATATTTCTTCCCTTACCATCATTTAGTTATTTTATGCCTATAAAACATAATAGCATTTCACCAATTTTGCATCAGGCTGTATAAAATACTGCCATTTTCATCCTACTCTTTCCCTTGGTTTTGTTTTTTTTTTTTGTTCTTTTGGGTTTTTTTGGTGGTTGTTTTGTTTTGTTTTGTTTTGTTTTATTTTAATAAAGCCAAAATCAAAATATATTTGCCAGACTGGAATATCTGTACTAGTCAAATTACACAACCCAGTTATAGATATGGCAATATTTGCTACCCAAATTGTATCTCTGGTTCTCATATTTATTTTTCAGTCTGCACTACACTGAGTGTACAGAAGAGATGTGGCATGTTTGATTGACTATAAGTGCTTCAGAATATGGTTTTCCTGATGACATTTTGAGCAATAATTAAACAGGAATGAGCTGAGCAACCCTTCCTGAAAAAAAATGTAAGTATTCAGAGAAGACACTTATGTTTCCCACACACATGGAAGATCACTGAAATAAGATAGATGAATATCCAAAATGTCATAATGCCAGCATTTGACATGTCAAACCTGAAGAATATGAAGCTATTAAAAGTGAAATGCACTTTAGGGGCTAAATTATGGTTTATAAAAATGGGGAAAAAATCAATAAAGACAATCACTTTCAACCTTACAGTACCATTAAAAGAGACATGTTCCAGCTTAATGCCAGGAAAAGTGTTCTGCCTTTTCTCTTGTTGCATTCACAAGTCTGAACTGGAAAAATATGAGTAGTTCCAGTGAGAATCTAAGTAGGCAAAATCCATGGATGTCAGTGATATTTACATGAATAGCTGTTCCTTGATTCAAATATGGATAAATAACTTGCACTTCAACAAAGGAAACAAAAAACCCTATTCACTTATACCTTCTTATAAGATCTTATTGCTGACCTACCAAAACTTATTTTTTCCCTGTTCTCTTTTTCTGAAAGATTTAACTGATCATAAGTCTTCATAATTTTTTCAGTTTTTTCCTTTTCCAGTGATGGGCACTTTGACTTTGGGCATATAGAATATTTTGACCTGTTCTTCCTGCTCACAAGATAGGAACTTAGCAATAAGTTTAATAATTGGTTGATTGATTTACACTTACTGGGGAATATTTGTTCATAATTATTGCATTATAATAAACAATCTTGTGAAATAACTGACTTTCTGTTTGATACTTCAGTTGACAATGGAAACTTTCACTGAAAATGTGGTGCAGCACCCACAAAATTCTGAGAAAAACTGGAGAAGTTAATCTGTTTCCAGCTGAAGAACCTATATTTTTCTGAGAATATAGCATCTTCTTCTTTCTTCTGTTTTACTTTAAAATTCTTTATTGTTCTAAATGCAAATTGGACTAAAACCTGGGGAATTTTCTAAAAATGAACATTTATAAGTGTGTATTCATATACAAACCTATAGAAACCATATATATATGAAAAATTCTAATCTCCTATACTTAGTTTTTAACATTTTCAACATGTTTCCTGTGTTTTACCCACATATATTTTCTGAAGAGAAACATATACAAATGTGTTTGGATTTAAGAATATCCAGTGTTTATCAGTATACAACTAATATAATGAGCTCTGAATTACACAACTGTAGCATTCATTGTACTCACTGCTACATATAAATTTTACAGTATACTCAGAGATTTTCCTACTATTCTGTGCATATTACTTTATTACATTTGTATGGAACTATAGATGCAAAGCTGCCATTGTTCTTTTAAATCAGAAAAAAGTCATCTCAAATGAAATAATTCTGGGTTTTTTTGATAACCATGAGTTCCTTAAATTAATCTAGATTTAAAAGATGAAATATAAATAGTCCAAATATAGCCCAAATTTGCCATACACCTGCATGACTAAAACTGTTATATAATGAGGAAGTGAATGTACATTGTTTTATGAATGCAATTGTATTACTAATAAAAATTGAGAACGACTGTTTTCAGAGGACACAAAAAAACAACAAAACAGCTACTAGTGAGAGAAGAAAGACACTAACTCTTCAGCTACATCAACTGCTATGCAGAATGTACTGGCTTCTATCTGGATTTCATGCATAAATTAGACCTGTGGACAATTTGACCATTCAACAAATACTGAAGAGAAGCAGTAGTATACACATACCAATAACAGATATTCAAGAAAACTTCATGATATGGTGATGTTTTCAGATATGTTGTTATTTATTGCCGAATAAACCAAAAATATGTATATGAGACCAGCTGTATAAAGAGGTCAGGCACAATGTTTGCATATTGGACTACCAGCCAAAGCAACATCTTAATTTCTCTTCATGGTCACACAAAATAGACTCTACATTTGAATCTCTTATGTTACAGAAAATGGATCATTAATGGTAATTACTTTGAAACATCTTTAGTCACATTGACTTGTATAGGTTGTTCATACCCTCTAAGTTAAGAGCATGCTGAAATGGAGCACTTCACTGAATCACACTGGAGAGTCTTTAGTAAAAAAAAAAAAAAAAAGTCAGTAGTATTTTGGGACTCTGAACAAGTATGAGTCAAACAAAAAAGAGCTCTAAAAGTTTATTAGTTTCCTGTTGTCTCCTACAGATGTTGATACATTAATCTTGATAATATAAACACAGCTATGAAAGAATTCCTTTGAATTTCTTTTAATTTAGCTTGTAATAACATTTTATTGGACACTTAAAACCTGAATGCATTGTTCTATCTCAGATTCCAATACATTCTCTATAGCTTTTCAATGCAGTCCTTTCAAAATTGTAACTAAAGGATAAATTAAAGAAGTCTGGGACCTTTTTAGTTATATTCCTAAGCAATTTTGCAGGTAACTGTAAAGGTACCATGGAAGTTTATATTACATTAAAAAATGGTAAAACCAAAATCAATAGCAAAATCATACTAAATTTTATTTAGTAATTTGTATTTCTGAATGAATAGCTAACTAACCTTAAAGCTGTAATTTATAATTTGCAGCTGTGTGTACTCTTCTTGAAATCTCTAGGAGTTTAAGCTGCAGAAGGTCTCCAGCAGGAACTTGGGTTTTGGAACACAGATGGAGTCCTCTATAGCAGTTTATCTATATATATATATATTTTCTTTTTTCTTTAATTTTTAATCTTGGTGTGAACAGTTTTGTTTCATCAAGCATCTCAAAGTGTTTTGTGTCTCTTCTCCTCTGTTTCTGCTCACTGATCTGCTCTATTCTAGCCTATTTAGTATTAACGTGCTGAATAACTTTAAAAAAATACTGTTCTGGTGGCTGAGAACAGTAATGTTTACCAGTGGGTTTTTTCACTGTGTTCACTAATACATAGATCACCTTCTAAATAAGTACCATGGGTTTTTTGTTTTAAGGGGTTTTGCATTATTATTTATTGATTGATTTTTAATAAACAATACAGTCATATCTGCACAATAAAATTCTTGGATTAGGAAAGATGAGGAATTTAAGAACTCCAGATATTGTCTTAATAAAGGTCTAAAAGCCATGTGTTGAAGGGTCGATATTCAGCCTATTCTTTTCTGTAGAGACAATTTATTTTACTACGTGTTGAACACAGACTTATTATACGGTTAAACGAACATAGCTTAAAAAAGATATCTAGCTTGCTATTTAATAAGCACATTGTCAGATTGAACTGGTTAAATAAGAATATTCAGAATGCACTTGCAATAAATTGGAGTTGTAACTCCTTTCAAAAATGACTTCATTTAGAAATTTTTGGGTATTGTTTTGTCCTTCATAATCTCTTCTTGAGTCAATGAACTCTTGGATAATAAGACATGTTGAAGCAGTAGCATAATCTTATTTTCTTTCTCTTCTTTTTATTTTGTTTAGTGCAATTTTATATTTTATCTTTCACTGTTTAAACACTGCTTTCGCTTGGACAAAAATCTTGTATGTAAAATCAGTAAATAATTTCTTAAATGGACTTTAGTTATGACTCTTGCTGAACAAGCGATTGAAATATATTTTATACTGAATTGTTGGCCCAGTCAATATATATTGTGTGGAAAGTAGAATCTTTTTTGTCCCTGAGGGGTTTTTTCAAGTGGAAGTAGGTTTATCCTCTACTTTGAGCAATATGGTAGTTCCCTTTTTATAATGAAAGATTCAAGTCCAAGGTCTCATGGACACAGCTAGCAGAAGCAGAAATAATGGGACACAGTGTCTCAAAACTTGGGCTAATAAAAACCAGAACAGGTTTTCTTGCTGGTTCTAAAATCACACTGATTAAAAATACAGAACAACACTTTCTCTGGGGCTACAATATGTTCTTGCTGATATGTATATAAATATCCAAGATTCCTTTAATCAAGTTCCTTAAAATGCCTGAACAATACACTTTTTACATATTAAAACAAAAAATAAACAAACAAAAAAAAACCCCGAACGAAGCCAAAAAAACCCCAAACCATCCAAAACAAGCAAACAAAACCAAACTAAAAAAACAAGAAACAAACAAGACTAAATCAAAACAAAACAAAACCACAAAACCAACCAACCAAAAAAAATAAAAAGCAACTAACAGGATCACAGATATTTGGTTTTAAATAGGCAAAGTTCAGGACAAGAGGTAATGAGTTTGAATATTGATGGGAAGGTTCACATTATATATTAGGAAAAACTTCACCAAAAATGGAGAAGCACTGAAATAGTTTGCCCAGAGAGATGGTGGAGTCACTGTCCCTGGAAGTATTGAAAATATGCTTTGGGAGATGATTTAGTGGTCAGTATGGTGTAGGACTGATGGTTGGAGTCAATGATCTTGATGGTCCTTTCCAACCATGATGAGTCTGTGATTCATAAATTCAGGTAAATCAAATCCATGAAACGAGTAATGCTTCTTTATCTGAAATCTCTCAGATTACCAGAAAATTGAAGTTACTAACTGAAGTTAGTGAAACTCTAGCTTAACATGATGCATCATTCTGTGCTCATCCTTGCATGATTGAATTGTGTAGTTTCTGTCAGTAAGTGTAAAATGTTAGTTTTTGAAAAGTGCAACACAAACTGTGCCAAAGATTATGTGTCCATCAGCATTCCAAACAGCTGAGAACTAAACACTATGCCATCTGCTTGATGAAGTAAGATGGTATGTTAAAATGTTATGGTGGAATAAAAATTAAATGCCAATTCTGACATAATCTTGGGGAGGCTTTGTTGCTGTTGGTTTTGGGTTGATGTTTACTTTTGTTTGTTTGATTTTATTTTTAGTATTCCAATACAGTTTTTTGCTGATACTACAGATTATCTTGGTAATAGAAAATGTACTTCTGTAATAGAAAACATCCTTTGAAACATCACTTTTTACCATATCTATGATAGCAGAATAGACAGAGATTAACTGAACCTTTTTATGTATTTGATTTCCCTTTCCTCTCAGACAATTAAAAATAAGAATGTAGCATATGAATGCAAGTCAAAGTAAAATTAGCTGGCACAGATAACTTTTTAAAATTACAAAAAGAATTAAGACTATTAAAAGAGAGTCAATTCACTTCTGTTGCAAAATATGAAATGCCTTTGGGTTTTATTAGTTCTCTGAGAAAAGAAATTACTAGCAGATAAGGTGCATGTTACTGTCAGAACTGCCTTTTCTGCATATGTATATTATACATTACACACTGTATGGAAGAATTATGTGGAAAGAACATCAGAGTGCAAAAGTTAGGGATCTCAGAATTAAGGCTGACTTAATTCTTAATCTGCCGGACAGTGCAAATACAGTTTGTACACTCTTTGCATACACAATCAGATAATATTTCTGCCCATTGTTCCTACCTCTTTCATTGAACATTAATTTTGATACAACCATTGGAGATCTTCCTTTTCTAATGATCCATATGCCTAACCTGTTATCATTTCAGTTACAGGACAAAACAGCTCATGTTCTTTATCTTCAAGAAACAGTTGAAATACCAAATCTTTAGTAACCTATGCATGTCTTTTTCTGTGACAAGTTAATGAAATCATTATCATTTAATTCTCCAGAATCTGTAGATGCAATCCACCCAAACAGCTCACTACAATACAGTGTGGGAGCATTGATATTCTTGCAGGGCTACTGTCAGAGTGAATCTGGAAATCTCTCTCAGATCTCTTCACACTTTCAGCTTTCCAAGTGATGTGATATTTTTTTGCATATCTCAGATATACTAAGGTTTTTGTATGTGGTAACAGAAGAAAGGCATTTAATGTGTTCACTCATCGTTGGAAAATCTGATGTGCGATGATGAGAAAAAATCAGCTTTATCAATATGTACTCTTTTCTCAGTTCGTTTCCAGAAGCCAGCCCTTTTTCACCCTGGCTTATGGAAGTATTACACAGAGAACTAGAGACAGCAAAATCTACATTAATTTAAGAAACAAGTATGAATGTTTCTTTAAAATGAGACCAAAATGGACAGGAACATATGCAACTTTGGAATCTAGCCAGGAGTGGTTTGATATTGTGTCTTGATTTGTATTTATTAATCATTAAACACAATCTGGAAATTTTCAAAGAAAGCAAGGTACAATGTCATGCATATATGTGATTTGGCATATAGATATGTAAGAAGCTTATTTTGTAACTTGCCTGACACATGTAAATCTACAAAATCTTCTTGATGAAGATCTTCTTGACGTGGCATAAAATTCTAAAAAATCCTATAATTTCTTAATTTATTATGAGAAATAACAGAGTTATTTTGAAATAACAGAGTTTTATTATCAGTAATTTGTCTTCTTCAGTGTCTGCCTTTATGTTCAAACCTATGGGCTGACTAAGCAAAAATGGTTCCAGGAAGAGAGATGCACCCTTCTTTACTTTGGGTGCAGAAGAAAGATCCTTTGGGACTTTACAGAGGGGCAGTAAATAACAGTGTTTTACATGACACAGAATTTCCCTTTTGCAGCAACCGAACCCAACAGTCTCATTTTTAACTGAGTTTCTTCTGATTACGTGATTTTTACATTTGAAGCACAACTTTTGACTTGGAATTGAAAATAAATCCTCATCCTCTGCCATAATTTCACTATGGCTAAGCACCACCAAATAGTAAAGAACGGAAGAAAGCATTAGCTCCTATCAGTTTCTGAAAGAGAAAAGCTTCAAAAAAAATAAAGCATCCTTTCAGTCAACATGTTCTGATTATATGGCTGGTAAGCCACTCTTATCTTTCATTTGCTTGTATTACTTTCCCTTACCCAGAGACTGCTCTTTCCTCAGGGAGTGAGAGGTCATCCTTACCACAGGTTTCTTTAGCAATATCATTCTTTGATGTTCTGTCTTGCCAGTGACATGCAGACATGCAGCACCACTGGGGGTTTAAAAGAGAAATATGTTCTCTCTATATAGACAGATAGTATTCATTTTCTAGATAATACTAAGATCAGACTGTGTAGCTGCTATACACTGGAAAGTAGAAAAATGGCCAGCCTGAATTCCCTTCTGAGAGTTAGGAAGGATGCAAAAACACTAAAGAAACCTGTCTCATCTTCATTAGAAAAAGAATCTATGCAAAAATTTTGAATCCTGTAACAAACTGTTACAAGACATCACTGGTCAAGTGTTGGAACACTGTCACATGGATGTTTTTATCATGTTAAACTTACCTTCATGGCAATGAATCTCTGTTATGGCATGATTTTGAGGAGGGGCTTTGTAGAATGAAACTGCTATTACACCAATGAAGGCAGAAAGAGGATGGGTTATAACGCAGGCAAGTGACCTGTTCCTGAGATGTGATAAATAAATTCACTTTTCTACTTAAGGCTTGCAAATTATACTCTCTTTAATGGTTCAGTAAATATTTGAAGTGGAGCATAAGAAAATGGTTTCCTCATTATCACAGAATCACCAAATCATTTAGGTGAGAAAAGTTCCTTAAGATCAAGTTGAACTTTTTTAGATCAAGCTCAAGACTTTAGATTAGCTGCTTGACAGAGAGAGATGTTTTATTTAATCACTCACTGCAATGTCTGGATATAGTAGCAATTTGTTTACAGTGAATGTTTTTATGAATTTTTAAGGTATTCCTTTGAAAATAGCTATTCCTTACTATCTTTTCAATATTTATGTAGTGTAGGAGACCAAGGAAAAGAAGGAACATTGCCTGGATGGCAGATAGCAGCAGTTTAAAGTCCAGACTGAACAAATATATTCATTATAATAATAATGAATTTAACTTCCACCAACAATGACATATTTGTTATCATTTGATATTGGAAAATTCTGTAGCAATATACATATTTTGGCCAGGTTCTCTTCATATCCTCTGTTATTGAGGCTGCTGAAATAAATCTGAATGTGCCCCAGTAGGAGGCAAGTGTTTCTGCAGAAAAGAAAGCATAACAGTTTATTGACCTCTGTATGTTGAAAAAAATTATAGAAAAACGTAATCGCTTAAGACTTTTTCAAAGACTGCAGTCTACATCTGCCACTTGTTAGGCCCCTTATTCTTGCACCAGAAGAAGAGGACAAAATATATGCTCCAAAACTAATTATAGACACCAGAAAATTGCCTGATTCAAGTGCTTATTTCTCTCTAAGGATATATTTTGATATAGAATGGGAAATATCCTCTCCATTTTTTAAGAATTGAATCTAAAATATTTCTTCAAAGATCTCTTCTTACATTATGAAGGAAAAATGAAAGGCATTTATGTACAAAATATTTTAAGTTAGAACCTGATAGAGGTACATAAATTTTATGAATGTAAGTTACATTAATTTTTTAAATAAAATATTGATTTTTTTTTTGTTCATACCTTTCCTGTATTTGCAAAGGAACATTTCATGGCCTTCAAAGAAAACATCATTGATTTTCTTAGGTTGAGAATTTGTACTGTAATGTTATCTGATTGTTAGCTGTCAGTTCCAAACTTTTTCAGTGTTTTTCATTTTCTTTTTTTATACATCTTTATCACACAACCAGTGTGAAGTTCATTGAAAGTAATAGTTCTAATAGCAGTAACTTTACTAAGAGAACTTTTAGGAAAAGCCTTACATAAATAATAAAATCTCAGTTTTCCTGAAACTGCCAAACAGTGTTTGTGAGTAGCTTTGAAATAAGAATCTCACACTCTATCTATTGGTTTACTCTTTCTCAAAGTGACTAAATAGTTCCAGTTTGGTTTTTTTGCCTCACCTTATTCTCTGATCAAAGCAGCTAAAAGAGAATCTATGAATACCATAAAGAGAGCTTTTGCCTTAAAATTTTCATGTTGTTACCTATCTGCAATATAATCACCCTGATGTCTAAGAACAATCTTAAGCGTTGAAAATTTCATGACAGCTATGTATTGTTTTATCCTCACACCTTACATACATAGAAAGAAAACAAAAGCTGTTTTCTTATCATTACAATGGTTGCTGGAAAAAATAGACTGTATCAATATTTTGCAGGAATTTATAAAATATTTGCAATGACACTGTACTACACTCATGTCTCTATTTTTGCACTAGCAACACTTCTTGTACATCTCTGCATATTTCTAACAACACAAACGCATCTACAGTAGTTTCCATTGAGATTCACTCCTTTTGTTACTATGTGAGAACTTAAATATTCTGAAGTTTTACTAAATATATTCTTTAAATATATATATATATTCTTTATTTATATTATTTACGTACTTAAATGCATTACTGTTTATAGTTGCTCAAATAATCCCAAAAAATGCCAGTTTGGAGATTTTGCCCCTTCTGTCCTGCATGTGGCATAGAAGAAATACTTGATATGAAAGTCTTTTGCTAGATTCTGACAGCTAGAAGGAGAAATGATGTAGAAAAAGACTGAGAATAAACATTTTCAGGACACTGTTTAAAAAAATTTCCTAGTTCCCTATAAGAAATCAGATGGTCTTTAAGGTCCAAATCAAACCATTCTATGAATTAATGGTAAAAAGCTGAAATCCTCATAGCTTTTTAGTATGGTAGGATACTTTTCTATGTAGGTGCTTAGTATCAGCATATCTATTCTTTGGTAAGAAAATCAACATTAAGTGTGCAGAAAATCAACAGAAAAACCGAAAACATGTGGGTCATGTTTTCTACAAAAAAATTTTGTAGTTGAATGATAGGTGAGAATCCTCAGACAGTTTTGTATTGAATTTATTTTTCTGGGAATAAAGGCGTATAGATGCCTAATTTTATCCCTTTTCATACATCCACTGAGGTTTTTATCTTTTTTGTGGAATGATATGCTGTCAGGCTGATCTTGGAATCAACCATTAATTTCTCTGGCATATGCATTATGTATCATAACCTTCTATATTGCTTTTGTGAATTCTTTTTTGCTTCAGGGAAAACATTGACCACACATTCAAACTGTTTTCTGGTTATACTGCTGCTAGGAGATGAGCTATTGTAGGCAATAATTTACAGTATTGTAGAACAGCAAAAGCATGCTATTTTTCCAGCAGCTTTTTAGTTAAAACCTCAATCAAAGTTAACATTCAGTCAGGGTTTGGACACAGATATAAAAATGGGATACAGTATTCTCTAGCACAGAATTTGGAGCAAGGAGGCATTATTGTCAAAGTGTGAAGTGTGTCAGAAAGAAAACTCAGCCTTCCTCATGAAACAAATCCTTAGTGAAAACAGACTGTTACTACTGTTCAGTAAAAATGACCTTAAGGCATTAATGGATAACTATTTTGGCTTTAACTTTTATTTTTTTTTAATTCAAACAACAAAAATTATCATTGAAAGTAACATGATATTTAGGAAAAATATAACGTGACCAATATCTGTACAATATTGTTAATAGAATTCAAGGAGATAACAAAGATACTTATTCATGAGTACAAAAAAAATCATAACAAGAGAGATTAACCTTCCTCTCTTCTCCACACACCTAAGGAAAACTAGATGAAAGCTCATTTGTTGACAAGACACCATTTCAGTTGTTCTTGTGAGGTATGGTATATAACATTCTCACCTGCCACTGCTGAGAAAAATATAAATAAATTTATTTGTGAAATAGGTGGAATCATTCAATTGAAATGTGACAAGGTGGTCTCACACCCGAGTGCTGTTTCTGTGGTTTTCTAAAAATCTTTGGCGTATGACGTAACTTTAAATTATTGTATTTATTCCAGCCTATAGCCAAGCCTTCATTGAGCTGTATTTAACTTCATTGTCTGATATTTTTTAGGGTATTCAAATCTGCATGTGAAACAATGCTGTAATTATTGAATAAAAATTATTTGAGTTACTCATTAATTAGAGACTGCTTTAAGCTCGCTGAGAAGAGTCTTATATGAATTAAAGAAAAAAATGTTTTGAAAAAGGCTCCTTTTGGATTTCTTGAAAAAGGTACAGATGAAAGACACTGAGTTGCTATGAAAGTAATAGAAGGAACAAATATAAATTTGAATCCTAAAGTTCCGAAGAAGTAATGGGAGAGCTAAGATGTTTTTCAGAGCACTGGTTTGAGTCCTTTCCTACTAAGAGAAAGATATGAAACATGTCAGACTCACATTCTGCATTTATCAGTGATAAAGTGTATTTTTACAAAAAACAATTTTTTTTAAATACAAAGAACTCGTATAGAAAACTCAAGAGTTATGTATGAAGGATGAGAAAGAGAGAAGAAAATGCAACAAGACCTCAAGGGAAAAGTTCTGTGTTAACCCTCACCTTCCGTAACATATTGTCTCTGTTTTTTCCTCTCGTCATCAGTTTCAATGTCTAACCATGTCTCAAGTAAAAGAAAAATGTCTTTTCTAAAAGGCAAAGACAGAACCTGTTAATCATCTAATATTGGAGGCAAAAACCACCAGAACGAAAAGAACCTGACTTACTTAAATCCAGACTTTAAATATGAGATGCCAAAATTATATTTTTCATTACAGGGCTAATGCCAGCTCATAACTCCACAAGCTCATCTGTTTAATTCCAATTTATTTAAATTTTGCCATACACACGGACATTGTGTGTATACTGAAAACTAACACCTCTTATTCCAGAGCACGAAGAGTAAAATTTAATTGTATTTATCTGTCTAAAAATTATGTATCTCATTTAAACTAGAGTAAACTCTCTTCTCTCTTTTAAACTGAGAATGGAATCCAAACTTTATTTGTATTTTCCACTATATAACTATGCCAGTTAAGCCTCTTTTGATACAGGCTGCCCCTGTCTCAGCCAAAAGAGGTATAACTTACATCAAGTTTGGTGAGTTAGAGACGGTGTAGGTTGTAAGCAGCAGATGCTTTATATTAGGAATACAATTTTATTAACAATTCTATCTGTCACAAGTACACTGGCAAATCTTTGAATGATAGTCATAATCTGAATCTGGAGATTTCTAACTGAGCAATAAAAAAAATCTTCATTTCTCTTTGCAAACTTTTGTGATGTGATTTTATCAATATTTACGAAGTAGAAGGGGTACAAGGGCAATGAAACCCTAGTGATGAACCAAATCAAAACACATCATATGCAGAATACAAGATTAAGTCAAACACACAGTTTTCCTTAGATGCATCTGTAGAAATAACTATCAGAGGTGTGTGTGATTGTTTGTTTATTTGCTCTTCAGTTTTTCTGCCTTTTGGCTTTTGTTTTGCATGTGATGAGAGAATGTCTGAATAGGTAAAGAAGGGGTAGAACAGCAAGAAGTCACGAGGGAATGTTAGCTGAAGTAGAACTCAGAGTTATAGTGAAGCAAGAAAGGTTACCTTATGTATGAATTTCTGAATCTGCTTTTCAAAATCGATTAAAAATAATATTTCTACCCACATTTTATCTGAACCATTGCTTGTTTATACAGAGAAATATTTGGTGAATTTATTAATTCAAGTGGTACAAAATTATATGTTTCATTTAAAGGTGACATTACCCGAAGAAAAAGAAAAGAAAGAAACAAATGAACAAAAATCCTGATGTATTGTGATGAACATATCCCTACATGGATATCCGAAGGATAAATATAATATATAGCTTTATAATATGTAAAAATATCATGTGGAAAATGGGATACTTTAACTAACAAAGAACAAATTTTCCAAATGGTTAAAATTATGAAATGAAATATGCTTACCTGTAAAATAAAACCAGAACTTAATACAGTAGTATTTACTTTGTTGTTCCAGTTCGAGTCATAGGTGAATGTGAATTAAAAAGTGTGTGGGTGATATTCTGTTCTTGCTTTACATAGATATATATTTATAAAACAAAAACAAAAAAACAAAGAAACAAACAAATGTTAAGTAATTACTTGTTGGGGGCTTTTTTGTTGGTGTCGTTCGTCATTTTTTTAGAATGAAATTCTCAAAATTATAGTGATTAGAATTAATATAATCTTACTATACTGAATACTTATTTTATGTAATGTAATTCCTTTTTTTTCAAGTAATAGTTCTACTTGTTTACTTCCCAAAAAATACAAAATGAAAGGACTAATCTCCAGCATTCAAGTGAGCAGATGCAGAAAAATTGTTTTCATACTATTATACTCTCCCATCTCTTAAGAGAAGATGGTCTTAAACAAAATAATTATTCAGAAGTGGAAAGCTGGAAAGCTCCCTGTACCAGAAAGTACAGTGAGACTCTACAGTCCAGAAGTTTTTTAGAAGTATACTTACTAAAGCAGACAAAAAACTGTGAGGTCTACCTTAAAAATTTAACAATATGCTCACTCAAGTTCCAGTTCCTAGTAATATTGACTGACTCTATTTAATATCAGAGAAGTAGCATTTGAATTTAAAATATGACTAAAATACTACATACATAATTTATTCACTGAAAAAGTAAAATAGTGTCATGCATTTCTTTTCAGCACTGAAGTTTTCAAACTCAGAAACATGACATCTCTCTTTTATTTTTCTTTCCTTCTCTCTTTCTCTCTTTCCCTCCTCTTCCTAATTGTTTTTTCTTTCTTTTTTAAGATTTTCTTCCTCTCCTTGAAGGAAGACCAGTGGAACAGATTTCATCCTGAGGTGTCAGTAGATTGTAAAGTATTTTATTTTTCAGCTTGTCTATCTGTAGAGACCAAATGCCTTGAGTTAGAAAACATAGTATTATTTATTTTCAGAGGGGTTGAGTGATGCCAGGATATGGGACTCAAAGCTGAAATCTGCTAAGGATTCTGTCATATATTTACTATGTGAATTTGAATAACTGCAGTTATATCTCTTTATGTGGTTGAATACTGTACATGGATACTCAAGATTACTTTTTAATGTATAGCCAGGTGTCTGTATTTGTACATCAATCTTACTCTTTTTTTTTTTTTTTTTTTTTTTGTCCTCTGTTTAACACGTATATACCTGTGAATTTCACATATGAGCAGCCTGTGATACTACCATTTTTAAATCCTTAAACGCATGCCTCAACTGAAGAAAAGCTTGTTATGGAATTTAATTTACATTTTTAAAAAATTATGTCAGGCTTTTGACAATGTGAGGGGTGAGAATGCTAAGTATAAGAACACAAGAACAAATTATTGTCAGTTAAGTGCTGAGATTCTATAATCAGCTCCAGCCAGCTGGTTTTCTGGACCCCTCTTTTCTCTCTGGCTGTCATGTCTGCTTCATAGCACCTGTTTTATGTTTGCTCTTGCTGCTGCTCTGTTGGTTGACCAACTCGAAAGATAAATGAAGTATTAAGGGAGCAAGAGCAGCTGAGCCACTGGCTTCATCCTAGTGCTCAGGGACCACCTTCAGCTATTGATAAGACTGCCACAGCCCTTGATTGAATTTCATAATTGTTTCTTAGTTATTGTTCACAATCAAAGTCAGAACAGAGGGATTCTGGGAAAGCCAGATAATGACCTTGGCATGTGTAGAGGAACAGAACTGAGAAATTATTTACAGCACTTGCCTTCAAGGGATAATTTGGCAATACAACTACAAAGCAGGTTTGTGCTGGCAACACTGAAATTAGTAAAAGACTTTAAAAAATTAAAGCTCCCTAAAAATAACTGCAGATGGCATAAGGGAGAACAACCTCTGGGACATATTTTCCATCTTGGCAACATAAAATTCTTGGTTTAATAACAAAAGACATCTTATTCAATTACATTAGGATGAGCCAGTTGTGTAGTGCTGGTGTCAAGCTGGTAGTGTTGCTAATACCTACTGTAGCCACACATGGTACTATGAAAAGCCAGCCAGTATTTCAGGACAAACGACATGGATGTATTATCTCTCAGTGTTCTGAAAGCATTTAATTACATGTAATATTTATTAAAAAAATGTGTTCATGGTTATCTTATAATATTAGTGCATCAACAGGGAGATGGAAAACACTTTCAAGGGCTACCCCTTCAAATATTCATTCAGTAGGAAAGGCAGCAAAGAGCTGTGATGACAGCTTGGCTTCTCAGACTGCAGGAACTGGAATGTGCAAAAAATGTCCCTTTTTCATAATTTCAGACCCTGTTTCGTTAGTTTATAACAAGCTGACATTTCAAATTATAAAAAGGTATTTTTTTACATCACAATAAGGAAAAATATTAATTGCTAGTATCACTTCCTGATAATGCCACTAAATTGAATATTCAACTCAAAGATCTCCAATGTACTGTTTTATACCAGATTATATGTCCTCACCCATAATTTGTTCATAAATTTAAACAAACAAAAAAGCTTAATATCTAGATAAGCCCTGTGCTTCAAAATTTACTGTAGACTATGAAGATACTAGAAGATCATCAAATGCCCATGCGAAAATGCTCTGTTAAATATGGTTGTGAGAATCATCCAGTTCTGTCAGGATTAATATCAGTTCTAATGACTGTGTTCTGAAATGCTTTATGGTTTGTGGCTGGGGGACTCTGGCTCAAATGAGGCAAAAATTCTCAGAAAGAAACTTATGCAGCTTTTTCATCAATCTTCATGCTTTAGCCTAGTCTCTGTTCTACCAAATATCCTAAAAAGTTAAAAAGAATAATCTAGATCTGGAACAGCCAAAACTTGATATTTCTTTTTTTCTGAAACCTATTTTTAACAAGGTTTTCTGGCAAAATTCTTGTATCTTAGACTTTCTTTTGTTCATCATCATTAAGAACAACCAATTCTAACAGGACAGGTCATTCAACAAGAACTCTGAGATGAGTGAAGAATGTACTTATTTTAGATACTTCTTCTCCTCTCTGCTCATCTTCCTGACAGACCAGTTGTGATCTGTAATTATTTTCTCATTAGCTGTAATTGCTCAAAGGGTTTCTAATACACATAAAACAGACTGAAGGATTTATTATCTTATCATACTGGGTCACCTCAGGTGTGCTGCTGTTTATTTACATTCTAAGATTACGTTTTTGGCTCTAATCCAGTATATCAGCATCTTCTCTGTCTACAAAGTGCAGGTAGACTTTGCATATAATAGTTGCAAGCAATGGATGTTGGAGAATGCTAAGAAAAGAGTGGCTGTGCTATTATCCAGTTTTCGCATTCCCTGTGTTTTGATGTGTCATTAAAACAACACAGTCCTCTTTTCTATTCCTTCTCCCAAATGTTTCCATAGGTAGTGTTACCAGGTCTGATTCCAATATTTCTTGAAATATATTATTTCTGCATGTGTTTTGACTAAGACCCAGCAGATTATTCAACTGGTTTGGTGACTATCACAAAGTGCTGAAATGCCAGGCCATGGTCTTGAACACAACATTGTTACTGAGAATCACTGAAAATAAGAACCAAGATCCATGAAAATCATAATGATGTCTTAAGGTGAGGCATTACTTCAACACCCGAATCTATTATTTCTTTCCATGTTTTCTAGTCTTTAGTTTTGATCTCTTCAAATATTGATACTGTCCACCACCGGAAGGGAAATCTTAAACTACTGTACACTAACACAGCTTTACTGATTTCAGTAATCTCCACAATTAATATTGTGTACTTGTAAGGACAATTACATTGTCAATCTACTGTATGTAGGACAAAAAGATTGTCACCTAGGTTAAAAAAGAAAACAAAGCAAAACAAAGCCAGTAAAAAGTAGACCCTTAGAAAGCCCCCAGACTCAGTTTAATCATAAGGATTCTATTTTGCACAACCTTCATTCAACTTTGCTTTGTCAAACTCTGCTGGTAATTTCATGTTTATACGGTGGGATTATGAATGTGGTCATTCATGTGTGAATATCAGGGATTCAGGTGAATTAAAAGCTCTTCCGCAAACATTCATACAGCAAAACAGCTGTACAAATGTCCATGATGAAATTCAGATTGAGAAGAGTACAAGGGTAGAGCTTAATTTCACAGCTCATTGAAGTCTTTGAGAGCCTTTAAAGTGAAACCAATGGGTTTGTTTGGAGAATGAAGTACAAGAGTTCTCAAATATGGCTCAAAAAAGGCTGCAGAAAATTATTCACATTAGAATGGTATGTACAAAGATGTGACTTAGATATGTATAACTGCTAACTGAGATTAGGGACATGAGCAAATTATTCTGGGATAATAAATTCTTAAATATTGGCTATTTCACGGTAATAGTCTTTCTTAGTATCTTTATCCTGAAGAAAACAAAAAGTTGTATGATGTGCTCTATTTCCTAAGTGAAATAAGGGTAAACTTGTTCTAGAATGGACAGAATGTGCTACTTTTGTACCAAAAATACACATCTTGGACCTTCAAGTCTTCTTTTGAAGCTTTTTCGTTCTTGAACTTTACAATTCAGTAATGTCATATACTTAGATCAAATTTGCAACTACTGGTATTAAGGGTGTAAAAAATACCTGGAGAAATTATGCAACTGAGATTCAAGCTTTTATAAACCACTGAAGAATTTAATAATAAGCCTAACATTTGGATAATAAAGAATAAATGGAACAAAGACAGCATGCATGTTCTTTTAACAATAAGTAGATACTGTCTTGTACATCAAGAAGAACAGAATTCACCAGTCTCGTGTTATTATCACCTTAACACGTTTGCTCAAAGTTCAGCTATGAACACTGTGGGAGTCAGTTTTCTTTCAGAAAGCAATAATTAGAAAACTGTTCTATATTTTACCAGCCTCTAGCACTTTTAAAATCAGTAAGCATGGTATTTACATGGATTTAAATTGTTAATATCTGGTTTTATTATAGGTGTCCTTCTTCTATTCTAGAAATCTACTCAATAGGTGTCAATCGAACACCACCTATCTTTTAAATAAAGAGGTAAAAAAAAGGAAAATTCATGATAGCAAGTTAAATTTATCATCCACAATCTGTTGAAATTATTGATTTCTGTTACAGATTCTTGGAATAAAAATATGGCTGGTAAATACTTTTCTTGTATATGTTTCAGTGCCAGTTCATAGTCTCATTTTCACACTCAATACATAGTGTTACACAGGAAATATACATATCTATAAAAGAATAATACATGGCCACTATACATGTTGAAGAGTCATGATCCTGCTCATATTTTCTTTTCCTAAACATCATTTATCAAAAGTGGTATATACTTATCTTGTGATCCTCATACCATCAGATTTGATTGTATCCATTTTATTTTAACAGTAAAACATAATTTTGAGATAATGATGTTTTTAAATTAGTGGAATTCTGTAATTTGCAAAAAACATTCCTCTAACAATCCTGCTTTTGTGCATGTTTATGAAAACAGATGTTTTCAAAATCTCTGTTAACTCACAAAAAGAACTTAATTCTAAGTAAATTCCCTCATTGTCAGTTTTTCCTCTCTGAGTCAGCAGAATAATTGACAAAAATGTTCTCTATTATATTATGTTCTGTGATTTTGCTTAAAAAAACCAACCCTAAACCACAGCAACAAGAAAAAACAACCAAACAAAAAAAACCCACCAAAAAATAATATTAAAAAAACACCAAAACAAAACCAAAACCAACCAAACAAAAAACTACAACAGAGATTTAATAATTTTATATCAGCAGATTACATGCTTAGTATCATTTTGGTGAACATTATATGTAGCTCTTTGTAAGAAAAAAGATACTTTTGATATTTTCCACTGTACCCTTATCAAAACTAAGAAAACTTCAAATGAATATTCAGATTAAAGAAACTAGTATTAAGGAAAATGGTAAAATAGGCTGATAGGATGGTCACCAATTCAGTCCCATTCCTTTTAGTGGAAATATTGCTATAATACCAATAAAGTGGGAAAAAGACAGTCTTTCTTTTTTACAGAGAGAAAAAAGAAGAACATAAACAAAGAAAAGGGAAACAGCACTCCATTAATCCTTCCCAGATGCCATTACTTTTGGTTGCAAATCATTAGTCAAAAGTAATTAAGTCTTCCTCATCAAGGTATATCTTGGTGTTCAGGAAAGAGCTCAAACAAGGAAGATATTTTAGTGAATAAAGGAACAATTTTTGAGATATGTGAATGCTCTAGATCCAGTTTTACACAAAACAATAGTTAGGATAACTATTATTGTTAGGATAAGCTATTATTGGTAAGATAAAAGAAGCTTTTTCCAAGACGTCTGTAAAAAACTCGGATGTGTTAATTGCTAATGAGTAAGCAACAATTGTGGTATCTTTCTGAAAAGGAAAAATACAATATCACTACATATCAAGTCAAGTTTTTCCAGGAAAATTTAATAATGTATGCCCTCAACAGTGAGATAAGGATGTGGCAAACTGCTTTTGCAAAGTAGGCAAGTGCACAGGAACATGAAAAACATGAAGGCTGGCTATTGTGTAACTAAGCCATAATATTTCATGCTATAAAGACTGTTTGATGAATAAAAAAAAAAACCCTGGAGGAAGAAGAGGAAGAATATCCTTAAAAAAAACCCTAGTATCTCAGAGATATTATCTCCTATGGGAGAGCTAAAAAAAAAAATTATGCTAGCCTATGCATGCACATAGGACACAGATATTGTAATAATGCAATTAACATATGGGAATAGGAGAGAGATGGAGGATTTTGGACCAAATCTAAGTGCTACATCAAATTGCTGTGAACCTTGTCTTTTACTGCTGGTACATTAAAGAGTAGGTTTACTTTTAAAGAAAATTCCCTGGATATAGAGGTAGAAATGTAAGTGGTGTGTACTGTCATGTGTGCATCAAAAGAAAAACTGATCAAAATACCTTCCCTAAGACACAATCTTGTATGTACATTCCCTCTGTGAACTTTTGTTACTATACGCAATTTTTTTTCAAGGCAGAAACAACATACCTTATATGCACATGAATATATATATATATATATATGGATGTATAAAGTATGTGTGTGCTTTTGTATTTTTTTTTCATATATGTGTACATATGCAAAGCCAAATTTTCAGAACAGTTAATATCTTAACAGGTTAGTTTAAGAATCATTATTACTCTAGACCTATTTCTACAGAAAAAGTAAGGAAGAATAATAACACAGTCAGAATGATTCTATAATGAAAAAGTCTCAATCATACTAATAACACAATTTTAAAAAGAAACCCAGAATTCTTTCTATCCCTTTTCCTGGTTTTATGTTCATCCTTTCCATTCTCCATTTTCTCCTCATGTTTTATTCTAGTGGAGAGGGTGGGGGTGGAGGTGTAGTGTGTTTCAGGGGGTTGTCAGTGTCTGGAGTCCTTCACTGGGAGCAATATGAAAGGAATATGATGTTAATACTATGGTTTCTTTTTCCTCACTATAGGACACAGTCTGGGGACCTTTTTGAGTGTATTTTTAAAACCATATTTATATTCGTTCTTCACTCATCTGTATCTCCTTGTTGCATGCAACTAGACCATACAATATACATTTTATGTACATTATAAACTATTCCTTAATTTCCTTTGCTGTCCAAAAACCTGCCCACCTCTACGTCTACCTTTCCTTAACTGACAATTAGTGATTTTTTCAGTTTGTGGTCTCCAGATCCAAGCTTGTTCTCTATCTTTGATCTTCCCATGCAGATATGTACCCATGCAGCTGCATGCTGTGTTTCCACTTTTTTAAGATCCCTTTTATTGTACCAGGCATGTTTTTGTGTACACTGTGTGTTAGAGTAGCAAATGTTTTATTCTACATAGAGTAACTGCTTATTACTACTACCTGTGTTTAGCTGTGGTTATACCACCACATAATGATATATTAAAATAAAACAAACGAGCCACAGACCTATTCACATAGTGCAATTGCTGTCACAGTTAAATCAAGACTGCAGGCAGGTCTAGAAAAGTTCAGACAGAAGAAACCTGACAGGAACTCAGTCCTGAGGCTTTGCAAATGCAGTAAAAATCCTGTTACTAACATTGGCAATGCGATATTAGAGTGACACATGATGACAGTGTTTTGCATTTTTATCACTAAAAAAGGTTCATCACACTGATGGGTAAATATTGAACTGTATTACAAATAATGAGAAAATAGTATGTTCTCCATTTAAGGAGTAGTCTGACACCATATAATTCACATATACTGACATTTGCCATGTCTCATACCACTGCAATGTCAAGATTTTGTTAGAAGCATTATCTATATAAAGCATCTATCCATGAACTTGTCTGTGCATTATCCATCGATGGAGCAGAGAGGAGTTAAGCGAGAATTCGTAAACAGCACCAACGCCCCTCTATGAAGGCCAAGTATTTCACTGGGCTCATACAAACATATTGCCCAAGGTTACAGAGCTTAAATACAAAATTTAACAGTGTCAGGCCCTAGACTAATGTTCCCCAGACTCAGTTATATGTGTGTAGATTCACAGACAGTAATATCAACCCCACATGTGATGCTGTTGTGACACCAGACAATTCTGTACTGGAAAATGAAGCTGTTTGTTGAAAATTTTCTCACAAATGTAGGAAAAAGGAAACCACTTGCTACTAAAATCATATTTATCCAGTAAGATACTAATGTATAATTTTTAGCACACTCTAAAAAAAATGTCTTTAAAGCATAAATATCACTAATGATCCAAAGTGACAGTAAATAAAATGTCAACAAGCATGTTTAAACAACACAAAATACTTGCTGCTAAATACTCTTTGTATTTATAGAGGTTTCTTTCTCCCTTCAGGTTGTTTACTGTATATGACAACTTGTGGATCATGACAACATGAGATTTCTCTGAAGACTGGAACAGGTGAAATGCTCTTATGTGAACAGGCTATAATGAGATGGCAGTAAGTGCTCCGTCCCTAGGGCTGGCTATGAATTATACATGCAGCTCCTAGAATATGTTAGCAAATGTTTGCAAAACCACATACAAAAACAACAGTAGCATCTATAAATCTTAAAATAGTGGAATGTACCATAATTCTCCCAGAATTCAAAAGGTATAATGAATAGTAAAGTCAGAGTGTTTTCTATAAAACTACCACTAAGCAGTTATCTTAATAGCCACAATTTGGTCCCATCAGATGGCTGAGCACAAAGAGCCTGCAATCTCAGATTAATTTATAAACTAATAAAGTACCATCCTTAAGTTGTTAACACAGTGCAGAAAGCTAACTAGGTATGAAGAGAGGGTTTAAGAGGGGGAATAACTGTCAGGAAATAGAGGCTATTACCGACTAAAGAATAAATATCACTGGAAAAGAACAGATGTAGACACAGTAAAATCTATAGGATAATGTTAAGGGAAGATGGGGCTTGAGAAAGGAAATGGAAAGATCATCACATGATCAATACCCTCGGTTTTTTGCATTAACACAGTATTGTCTTTGCTGTCAGAAAAAAAATAAGTAAAAGCTTTACAGTTTTGAGAATTAAAAGACTGTAGTAGTAGTCTGTGTGTCTACCCCTAACCTCTGTGTTCTTTTTCGCTGAGTAAGGTGGAGATGTTTGCAAATACACATTGTGCAAAAACATTTACTGATTCTTTGGAAACAAGAGCTCTTAGGGTAACTCCCCCTGAAACATAAAAGTTAATATGATAGAAACAGACAAATGGTACATAGAAATAAGTGAGATTTTTAAATTATCTTTTTACAAAATATCAAACCTTCAGACATGGTAAATACACAGAACTTTTTCTCTATTACATAGAGATTTGTGTCTATACACAAATACCATGCACACGTAAGAAGCCAGAGGGATGCAAAGTATGTTCTAATCATATCTGAAATCACTGTTTCAGAGTGCTCTGGAGATAACTGACACATCTTGCTTTGTTGCTATTAAAAGAGCTTTTACCAGCTAATCTCTATGGTCTGTGAAATAGCCTCCACTCTTTGTTAACAACCTATCACACTTATTATGACACAGAAAGCACAAAAAAGCATTAAGCTCAGAAGTAACAGTGTGCTGTTAAATAGAATAATTTTTTTGGAGTGTAGGCAGGTGGTGTGGGAAGCTGTTAGCCAACACTGTGGGCACAGATTAATGTTGAGAGATTGGAATTTTGTTTCAGAAGAAAATATTCACATCCCTGACGTCATGAATGGTGCAGTGAGCTTGAAGGTGGTATATAAATAAAGCTGCAAGCAAACTGTCACTGCTTTTCATTAGAGGTTTACTATTTATTTCCACTGACTCCTATTAAATTAATAGAGAAAATATTGATTTTGTTGGGAGTGTGAGACTGAGTATAAATATTTTGCTACCATATTATTTACCTATTAAAATTAACTTTATAAAGCCAAGCCAGATATTTAATATTCTATCAAAAGCATCTGCCACACATTTTGTCTCAGGGAGAAATACCAAATGACTGTAATATTGATATTAACATTTAAATATTAATTATTTATTAAGGGGAATATTAAATCACATTTAAAACTTGGCAATAAATTTTCAAAAAATTACTTCTCTCAAATCCACTTTGGATTTAGACACATAAATTTTGGATGACATAGGTACCGTACAGTAGTTTAGCACTTTGTCGTGAATGTGAACACTCAGAAAAAGAAGTAGCTAACAGACAAAAATTTAAATGTACTAAAATATTTTTAAAAGATCCTAAAATTGCAATCCAAGAATCTGAATTTGTTTCTTTGTTTATACAGAACTGACCAAGAAAATTCAGAATTAAATACTTCCTAGGTAAAATAAGTACATTCTCTTACAGATTTGATCAAAGTTTATCAAGTGAGATCTCCCCTTCTGCTCTAATCTTCTGAAACCTGACCTGATGTACTGATTCCAGTTCTGGAATCCCCAACAGAAGGACAGGGAGCTGGAGCAAGAACTGAGGAGGGCCACAAAGATGACTGGAGTGCTGGAACACTTCTATGAACACAGGCTGTGAAAGTTCAGGATGCTCAGCCTGGAGAGGAGAAGGATCTGGGGAGACCTTTTAGCAGCCTTCCAGTACCTAAAGGGGCCTGCAGGAAAGCTGGGGAGGGACTTACAAGAACATGTAGTGATAGCACAAGGGGGAATGGTTTTAAATTGGAAGAGGATAGATTTAGATTAGGTATTAAGACATTCTTCCCTGTGAGGGTGATGAGACATTGGAATATCTTTCCCAGGGAAGTTGTGGTTACCCCCTCCCTGGCTGTGTTCCAGGCCAGGTTGGATGGGGCTTTGAGCAACCTGGTCTAGTGGAAGGGGTCCCTGCTCATGAAGAGGGAGTGGAACTAGATGATTATTAACACCTCTTCCAACTTAAAGCATTCTGTGATTCTACGATTTATATTATTTTAAAATATACTGATGTATGAACCACATTGTTATAACATAGAAAAGGCTAAGTAATTTTGCCTACATTTGAAAAAGAATGCCAAAATGCAAAAATAATATAATTTTCTAAGTTCTCATGTATAGGTAAAAAATAAGTCAGAAATTTTAAATATTTAAAATGCAATTCTGTGTTAATGGAAGTTGATTGCTATAGACAACAAAAAATAAATCCTCAATTATACTGTTGTTATTATACTCAATATACTCAATATACTCAATCCTCAATTATACTGATGATATTAAATAAGTTAAATTATCATTTCTCAGAATATCAGCAGAAATCACAAAAATACTGTAGACACAATTCTTTTATCCTGCACATTTGCTTGAAATTTAAGCTTTGAAATAAATTATGTCCTTTTCTTGTCTGCCTTTCAAACCATCTACTCACTTGTTGCTGTTTGCCAACATACAGTATGAAAAATTGTTCCGAGAGAATTTACAGATTCCCCTAATTTTACCTCTTTTTTATCAGCTGTGTTAGCAAAACCGTTTCACATCATACACATATCTAGCAGATTTTCAATAGTGTCATATAAATTGTCATCTTCATGCCCTAAATTTGCTTGCTAATTCTGATCATGGGGTTTCTAGGAATACACTCAAAGCAGACACCCCCAGATCACCAGCTGTGCACCCCACATAGCCTGAGCCAGAATGACAAAGTTCTAAAAGTCTGTAGACACTTTCCTCTCCCTCTCTCTCTTACATCCAGTTTACAGGATTTAATGCCTCATATAGAAATATGACAATGTTTAATAGAGACCGAGATAAAATTATGTCTCATGTTTCAGAGCAACATCTCCATGACACATTCTAGTCATTCATATTATAATCCAGCCAAGCCAGCAAGAGGAACAGTTATAACTCTTGCTCCTGTGGTAGTGAGAACTAGACTAAGGTCAAGTTTCTAGAAAGACTAACAGCCTCTAAAAGGCAAACTCATAATTTATTAAAAAATAATTTGTGCAGTGAAAAAGAACCATCATCAAATATAGAAATATGTTCTTCCTGTGTAGCTTACTAGAGTGGAAACTATGACTGTGCTTGTATTCCAAGTTCTATTTTTCTGAAGAATAAGTCATACCTTGTGGCTTCTTATAGGGCCATATCATCAATATTACCGATAGAAAACTTGTGATAACAGTTTTTGGGGGAAAAACAAACAAAAGTCTATGATTCATTTTATTCCATTCTTCAATCTGTAACAGTCACACTACAACCAAACAAATTACCTAACTTTAAAAAAAAAATTTTTTTTTAAATTGTATACCTGTTTGATTTAATCATAAAATCTGTTTTAAATAGTTTTTATTGCACTATAAAATGTGAATATTAACTTGTCTTGACATAATTTCTTTTATCCATGTCTGTAAACTGCATGTCATGCAAAAGATTACTTGTGGTATTCTCATGGTGAGTCTGAAGTAAAATTTTAAGTAGTTTTGTGTTTTGTCCCTTGAATGAGAAGCCATTTATAATATCTCAGATCTTTGGATGTCATAGTGAGGTTATCTGTGTTTCTAAAATATAGTTTCTCTCTGTTGAATAATTAAGTATTCTAGCTGAATAGGGGCAAGGTTGGCTACTCAGCTTTTCCTATTTGCATCTCTATAAACTATATTAACACTGACTCTTTAATGTTTTGTCACATAACTAAATCATCATGTACTTCATGAAAATCCATTAGCACTTGCATTATGTAATATATTATCACTCCTCTTGGTGCCAGATGACAAGTTTCTTTGATATTTTTTAGAGACTACAAAATGAAAAGGTCAAAAAGTCTGATTTACTAATGTACCTGTTATAATGAATTGATTAAAGTTATATTCCTTTTTTTAGCCAGTGAGAGCTGAACTGATGCAAATAAAACAATTATGTTTCATTCTGCTCTTATAATAAGAAAGATCTTTTTATCTCTCATTCTGCTGGCTGTTTTTTTTGTTTTTTTCAACCAAATTATTCTAAGAATAATAATAGACACCAGACCTCAGACAGTTGCCTAATTTTTAAATTAGTTCCAAAATATCAGTGCTCACAATGTATTTTTCTATCAACAAGTAAATAAATGATGCAATAGGAATTATTATCTGTACAATTATATCTAAATTTAAAGTAACTTAGGGACAAAAAAAAAGGGTTTAAGCTTATGGATCTTGACAAATGAAGCAGCACAAATTTCCAGGGCAGCAGCCTAAACCCCCATAATTGCATCAATACAATTATTATCCTAACCTTCTTAACTTATTATCTAAACTCTCAGAGGTTTGGTTTTTTTTGTTTTGTTGGTTTTTTTGTGGGTTTTGTTTGTTTGTTTCTTTGTTTGTTTTTACCTCAGGAAATCTATGTAGCAGATGAAACTTTTTGTTAGAAACATACAGTAATTTTCCAGGTGATTCTCTGAGGTTTCCTTTCTTACATAAAGGTTAAAAAAATATTGCATAAGACTACGGTTTCCTAAGCTGAAAAGAAAAGTTTATTCTTGTAAACCATTTATGAAGTAGAAAGCATCCTACTGTAACTGTATTATGGGGAAGTGTGAGAGTAAAATTACTGTCCTTTGCTTCATTACAGTATTGCATCCTTTAACATAACAAAATGATTAAAGGGTTGGGTTGTAAATGATTGAGTCATTCTTTATACATTTATGTAAAAATGTATATTGCTGTATACTGGAAAAGGGCTGATTTTGGCTGGACATTGGGTGGAAATTTTTTACTGTGAAGGTGGTGAGACACTGGAAGAGGTTGCTTAGGAAATCTGTGGATGCCACCTCCCTGGAAGTGTTTATGACCTGGCTGGATGAGGCTCTGAGCAACCTGGTCTAGTGGGAGGTGTCCCTGCCCATGCAAGGAGGTTGGAACTTGGTTATCTTTAAGGGCCCTTCCAAACAAAACCATTCTATGATTCTATTACACATTATTTCATGTCTAACCATGTTTTATAAGCAATTCAGAGCTTTTCAGAGAAATGACAGGGAGAGATAAATAGTGATTTCTCTGGCACTTTTAAAATATAAAAATATACATATAATCTTATGTAATATGTTTTCCTTTGCAACCAAAAGCCGTATCCTTCCTGTCAAGAATACATTGCTCTACAATACTACAGTGTGTACAGCTATGAAATTTTTTTCAGTTCAGTCTTAAGACACACCTGGGAAACCAAAAATAAATTTCGTCATGATGTTGTATCAGTCTTCCAGTCAAACTCTAATATTTATTGATGCTGAACCTTAGACTTAGGCACAAGCAAACAAACAAACAAGTTAGAAAAGAGGAAACAAAACACAGCTACCATCTTTCAAGTGCAGTTCAAATATGTTTCAAAGCTAGCTGGAAGATTTCTCAGAGCTCTTAGTTCAGAGCTGTCTCCTGCAGTTAGATATCTATGTGTACTCTTGTTCTCTTGGCACTTCAGGAGGAGGAAATGCTTCTTTTAGATAGTAATTAAAACACTTGGCTTGTGATATGCAGACATCTATAAGAGCTGATATGGATTCCTGATTCTCAAGATAGAAGAAATGAACAAAAAAAGCCACCAAAAAAATAAAACAAACCCCCGACTTGGATTGCAATATTTGCAGTAGATTATTTTGACATTCTCAACATATTTTTTGCCAAGAGGAACGGGTTTCAACAAGAGGAGTAGTGTGTACCTACCCTCAGTATAGCCTATATTTATAGATTGAGAGTGATAAAGCAGGAGGGATCCTTCCAAATGACATTGAGCAGACAACAGCTGCAGCCAAATACTTGGCAAATATTCTTACTGTTACTGCAATATTACTGTAATACTTTACACTGCAGTTTTGCTTCATACATATCACTACTTTTATCTCCCTTTCTCTGTTATTTAGAAGAATCTGGAAGGTGTATAATATGCTGGTAAGAGATTCAAGCCAGTGGGCATACTATGAAAATTCCAGCTGAGGAAATTTAAGTGGAAACATGTCTAATTTCTAGACACTTTTGTGTTCAGTAAGATCTGATTAGGTCTCAGCCCTGTGATGTCTGAGAAAGCTCTGTCTATTCTCAAGGACAGAAAGCAAGCAACTTTAAAAGAGACATAATTAAACTCTGAAGCCTTGCAACAGAGACAGCATCTGGTCATATTTGAAGGATCAGAATTCCAGATTTATCTTATTTTTGTCTAAATCCCACTCGTTTTTCCTGGAACACTGTTCTCTCCTTGTGTAAAGGTAATATTTTATAGACTTTTACAATGCTGTAGAGATTCACAGATTAAAGGCAGAAAAGATCAAAGGCACTTCGACAAAATGAGCAGCCTGTGGCAGATAGGCATCATTTTGTCTCTTAAACAGCCCAAAAGCACGGGAGAGCTTGCTGATCCACCTACAGTAAGTCCAAGAGTACACTGTATACAGTACTGTGACCCTTCTGTTTCTACAGGAAAAAGCTGTAGCCCACAGTGCCTACCCTAGATAGCCACTGAAAATCTGACAATGGAGCAAAGGAACAGATGGTCAGTGTATGCAAGTATGTTTTAGATTGATCAGATCCACTGAATCTGCCTGTGTACTGGAGGCTTGTCTGGTTTTTCTGAGCAGCAGGCAGACAACCGGAGTTCCTGGCCCAACAGAGTTAAGGGGAATCCAAAATCCTAGATAAATTTTCCCATTTCCATACCATGTAAAAAGTAAAAAAACCAGAATGGACAAAACACATAGAAGGCAATGGCAAGAGGCAGGCTGAAGCCTCTTCAGTTCCCTGACAAACCCATGCATTTTAAACAATGTCACTGATTTGTACATTGGAAAAATTAGGTCATTTGAAAGATTAAAGACTGAATTTCACTACACGACGAAATAAAGCTATGTTAACTCCAGCACAGTATCACTGGAGGATTAAAGAGAACAAAGAGAAAAAAGAAAAGAAGAAATAATGCTATGTGTGAAAATATGGATTCAGGAATGCTGTGGAATATGTGAGATAAAGATTTGCAGAAGTCAATGTAAATCAATCAGTGAGCATCACTGCTCACATACCTTTGTATTCTTGTGGACAGGTAAATTTGGACTTTGTGAGAAGAAGTGAGGCTTTGAACACACCCACCCACCCCACAAACAAAAAAAGTAAAAGGTAGGCAAACATTTGCTGGCATAAAATTTGTAGTTTACTTGGTTGTGTTTATGAAAGTTTTCTAATGGTATTCTAGCAGATGTTATATTGGATGAGTCAATTGGAAAAGATATTTTCAAAAAAACAAATGTTAATAGAACTGAATTTTAAATCATTTCAGAATTTACACAGGAAATCTGAGTCCAAGAACAATAATTTCTTGGTTATGAAACAGAAATAGCTGTCTATATATTCAAGCAAACAAGAGAACACTCTTAGTTCAGATGATCCAACACTTACAGAGCCTATGATATAATTCAAAACCAAATTATTATTACTGGAGTTCACTTGGAGCATAAATGTCAACACCGAATGTACGTAATAAACATTATATGCTATCCATGAACAGACTACTAAGATAAAATCTTAAGTTCTTGATTAAACTCCCACATAGAGTTTGTTTAGATCCAAAAGCAACACAGATCCAACAACCATTTCCTTCCCCCCAGGAAGAAACATAGCAATGATTGCAGGTTAAATGCAGCAGCAAGGACTCCAGGTTCTCAAAACAGAACAACTTTGAAACAACTTAATAGAGTTCTTTTGCCAAGAAATGAAAGGACTGGAAAATGAATATGTGAAAGAAAATAATGCAGTTTAAGAAACATATCAGCTGCAAAAAATGTGGCCCTATTTACTGTTGAGATTCCACAAAGATTTTAGACTTGAAATGAATGGTTTTAATATCTGTTCAAACTAGCAACATAGAACAGTGTTGATCTACAAAATTTTCAAAGGCATTTCTTTTGACTGTTTTCCAGTAGAGTCACACAGGGACGACCTACAGCTTTGAAGCTAAGCAATGCAAAAGTGTATAAACCTTCAAGGAATCTGTAAAAGGCCAAAGACTTTAATATTAAGTGAAATTTTACTGTGATAACATAGGTCACCTGTGATGTGTTTTGTGTATCTATCTTGACATAGTGATCTGATGCAGGAAATAGGATTAGTCATAAAGTTTTAAACACATACATCACTTCTGGGGAAGCTTAAATTCAAGGGAAGTAACTTGTAGGATGAACTTTTTTTTTTCAGAGTTGCAATCCAAAATCAGATGTTGTTAAAAGTAGTGGAAGTATTACAATAGTCATTGTGAAAGTAGCTTTATGAATATTAATGACAGAAGGCTATGTGTAGACTTTGTACATGAAGAGTGTGGAACTGTGGATATTATCTTAGAAGTGTAAATTTTTTGCCTCAAGATAATGCCTAAAATTCTCTTTTTTTTTTTTTTTTTTTTTTTTTTTTGACTCGGAAATCCTGGGACTAGATGCCCTTTGTTCCATAAGTTTTCTCAGGGATGAAAATTCTCGGGAATGAATGAAACAGATTTATCCCAAGTCCTGTTTTTTCAATGAAAACTGCAAAGAATCCTGAATACAACAGACCAGGAGGAAGACGGAGGAATATGTCTGCCAATACAGTACTAGATGGAGGGAAGTAATTGATGACTAAATAATTGATGACTGCTCTTTCTTGCTCTCTCTTTGTCCTAATTTTTAAAATTTGTGTTGCATTTAGATTCCTTCCTTCTTTTTCACAAGCCAAAGCTCTCCCCCTTTTACTTTCACTAAGGAAAGTTGCACACTGTTAAGTGAATTACTGAACTAATCAAAGGCTTAACTGGGTGTCAGAGCAATGTATTTAAACATTGATGCTGCACAAAATGTTTGGAAGCTTATTAGATAGGACACTTTTGTACAGTTTGGGTGCAATGTTAACTTACATAGTTTTGTATAATGCTCCAGAACTTATGGATTAGTAAGAATACAGTAGGTGTGGAAATAAATAAAACATTCTAGCATTTTTAAACCTGAAACACTGTTGAGGGGGTGTTCAGGAGAATTGCTTTAGCCTGAAGGGAATCAAGTAGGTGTAAGCAAACAGTTAGTTAACTACCAGTAACATTGCACTCAATCCCACTGTCCATGTAGCTGAAAAAGACGTTAAACAGCACTGATTCCAGTACTGACCCCTGAGTAACACCACTTGTAACTGGTCTCTGATTTGGCATCTAGATGTTGACCACAGCTCTTTGAGAGCAACCAGACAGCCATTTCCCTATCCACTGATTGGTTCATCCATTGAATCCAGATTTTTCGAATTTTGAAACCAGGATGTCTTGCTGAAAAATGTTGAATGCCTTGCACAAGTCCATGTAAATGACTGTAGTTTTTCCTTTGTCTACTTATGCTTTGACCCCATGGTAAAAGGTCATCAAATCTATCAGGCATGATTTGCCCTTGGTGAAGCCAACCACATCCTCATTTTCCATTTGCCTTATCAGAGCCTCCAGGACGATCTGCTACATGATCTTACCATGCACAGAGGTGAGACTGACTGGCCTCTAATTCCCATGTCTTCTTTTTTTCCCTTTTTGAAAATGGGAATTATGTTTCCCCTTTTCCACTGAGTGGGAACTTTATTAGACTTCCATGACTTTAAGTATGATGGAAAGCAGCCTTGCAGGATGGATGTTGTCAAATTAAGAAAGCGGGCATCCTTGGTGGAAAGAGAAGTTAACTTCATATAGGAGCTTCTCACTGTGATTATGTAGAGTGGCCAGGAAGCTGATTCCAACTTAATAATGGATGGATCTGTCTCAGCTGTTGGCATACATGACTGTAGCTAACTCTGCTGAGCTATGCAATTAGATCTTTTATTCAGAATGAAGTTAGAAGATTATTTTGTAGGTGGAGACAGTTATTATTATTAAACTTTGCACTGGACCACTACCTATTCAGACACTGCTGCATTATCTTTTAATAGACATTTACCACTACTGCTTGTGATTGGTCTTGTATTCCACTCTTACAGGCTGGCTGTAACTGTTCTGCAATCTACAGCTATGAGACCTATATTATAACCTATCTACTGAGCCCAGCCTCCAACAAATTCTTTCTTTTCTTTTCAGTGCCACATGTGGACTGTGTTATGAAAGCATGCATTTGAATTTTTTTCATTTCCCAGTAATAAAAGTTGGTTTTCTTTTTTTTCATCTTAGTAAATGATGTCAAGTTACCATACTGATGAAATTACATAACAAGTTCCTTAGCATATCTATAAATATTTGATGCTTAAAATAAATCTTCAGTTTTACAGATAAGAATCTCATGCATAGGCAGCACAACTTTATAGTCTGCTTGAGCAGAAGCTGAAGATAGTTAGGGAATAGTACTAGTGTTATCAAGCTGAACTGTTAAATAATAGTGCAAGATGACTAATACATAATCCAACACTGAAGCTTTTAAGAACATTTTAAAAAATTGTATATTAAATGAAGGTATTTTAATGAGAAACTGTAATAATGAGATATCCACAGGATTCAGAAGAGCATCCTTTCTTATCAGTGCTATAAATAATATTAATCAAATTCTTGATGATGAGACTCTTAAAGTTCTATGGAATTTTAACAAATTAATTTTAAACATTTAATTTTAACTCAAGTGGAAACAGATGCATTCATTTAAGACTATATATAAAAAATTTAGCAAATTATTGCATTCTGCTTTAATGGTTTAAGTTGTTTTATTGGATTTTAAATTTTTTTTTGCTGAAACTTTAAAAATATAGCTAATTAGGGACCTCACCAAAGACATAAGCTAAAGGAATGCTTCCTCTGAAGCTGAAATCGTAGACCAGAGAAGTTTCTGACCATGTGTGCATTTTTTACTTTCGTTTTTTGTTTTCTTTCTCAAAAGCTAAAACCTATGGTTTCGGCTTCTCCAAGTAACAGAATACAGGAAAAAAACCCCACAATTTTACAACAGGTTTTTCTGTAGTTCTAATATCTCTTCACAGTTACTGTCATAAATTCATTGCAACCTAAAATTCTTTCACGAAGAAACCTTAAAATTTGCAACCTAAAGACATGAAACTAACTAAGTCTCTTAAGATTTAATATTGACATAAAAGTATATGCCTTTTCTGGATAAATACTTATTCTGGTAAATTAGTGTATGTCTATAAAATAGGTACTGTAGCTATTTTATTTTTTTTTTTACATTTTTGCTGTGTCAAATAATATAACCATGTTTCTTGAGTTTTTCACATAGTAATTTCTGTTTCTGAGTTAGAGTCTAATACCAGGTTTCATTAACTGAAATCATATTCTCATCAACTTCTGTAGGAATTGCATCAGGTTGGTGTAAGCTTTTATGCTGGTAATATTATTTACACTGAAAACTGTTTCATCCTGTCTGTTATCCTGTTGTGATGAATGTGACTACAAAAGAACGGATAATTACTCATGCTATAAGGCCTAATGATCTATCCTGTAATTGATATTAATTTCTTAGGGCATGCTATTAATGCATAGTGCATTTGCATGAAATCCCTACATATATTGTCTGAATTATTTACAGCATTTAACATCAAAAAATGTTTCATCATTGAATATTCATCTTCAAGATTCAATTCAATCATTAAAAATCACGTCAGTCTAAGAAAGATTGTAATAGTTAATCTTTGAATATTACAGTGACTTGTTCCTTGACTCAGAAGTTTGTTCTTGCCCTTGTCCAAATTATCAGACACTGTGAACACAGAATGATACAGAAAAGGGCTGTATCACAGAATCACAGAATAGCAGGGGTTGGAAGGGACCTCTGAAGATCATTGAGTCCAAGCCCCCTGGCCAAAGCAGGACCAAAACTAGAAAAGTTAATTCAGAAATGTACCCAGACAGATCTTAAAAATCTCCAGAGGAGACTACACAACCTCTCTGGGGAGCCTTCCGGAGCTCTGTAACCCTTACAGTAAAGAAATTCCTCCTCATGTTGAGATGAAATCTCCTGTCATCTATCTTGAATCCATTGCCCCACAGGGCACAAGTGAGAAGGGGTTTTTCCTTCTTTCTTGACACCCAGCCCTCATATGTTTATCCACCTTAATTAGATCTCCTCTCTGTCTCCTCCTCTCCAGACTAAAAAGCCCCAGGTCTCTCAACCTTTCTTCATAAGGCAGGTGCTCCAGTCCCTTAATCATCCTCATAGCCCTCCCTTGTACTTTCTAAGTAAATCCCTGTCCCTGTTGACCAGGGCACCCCAGCACTGGATGCAATACTCTAGGTGAGGTTCTTATCCTCCTCTAGATCAGACTAGAGGAGGTTAAGAACCTTCTTCAATCTGCTGGACACACTCTTCTTATCCCTAGGATAACATTGGCCCTCTTGGCCACAAGGACACATTTCTGTCTCATGGATAAATTATAGTTGACCAGGATTCCAAGGTCCTTCTCCATGGGTTTCCTCTCTGGCATACCAACTCCTAACCTGTACTAGTGCATTTTGATATTTCTCCCCAGGTGCAGGACTCTGACCTTGGTCTTGTTGAACCTCATTAAGTTCCTCTTGGCCCAGCTCTCTGGTCTGTCCAAATCATACTGGATGTCCCATCATCAAGGTCACTGATAAAAATGTTGAACAGGAGTGGGCCCAGCAATGATCCCTGGGGGCCTCTACTAGTTACAGGTTTCCAGTTGGACTCCACACCATTGATCACCACTCTTTGGGCTCTATGTAGCCAGTTCTTAATCCATCTCACTGTGGATTCTATCCTACATTTCCTGAGCTTGCTCTAGAGGATGTTATGAGAGACTGTATCAAAAGGTCAAGGTAAACTACATCCACTGGTCTCCCTGCATCTAGCCATTCAGTCACAAGATCATAGAGGGCTATCAGATTAGTCAAGCATGATTGAGCTTTTTAAAACCATGCTGACTACTCCTCATAACCTTCATCTCTTCCATGTGCTTAGAGATGACCTCCAGAATGAACAACTCCATTATTTTTCCGGGGATGGAGCTGAGGCTGACTGGTCTGTAATTGCCTGGATCTTCCTTCTTTTTGAAGACTGGAGTGACATTGGCTTTCCTCCTCAGGCACCTCTCCTGTTTGCCATGATCTCTTGAAAATGATAGAGTGGTAGGGCAATAACACCAGCCAGCTCTCTCAACACTCTTGGGTGCACCGCACCAGGGCCCATGGACGTGTACATTCAATATGCATAACTGATCTCTAACCCAGTCTTCACCGACCAGTGGTGAGTCTTCCCTCCTTCAGGCTTTTTCTCTTATGTCCAGGGCCTGGAGTTCACAAGTGATGGTCCTAGGGGTAAGGACTGAAGCAAAAATGGTATTCAGCAATCCTTCCTTTTCTGCATCCTCTGTTATGAGGGCTCCTGCCCTATTCAGCAATGGGCCCAGATTTTCCCTGTTCTTCCTCTTACTACTGATATAGTTGAAGAAGCTCTTCTTGTTACCTTTTACTTCCTTTGCCAGTTTGAGCTCTAATACGGCTTTTGCCTTTCATGTTGTCTTCCTACATATTCTGACAACATCCCTATTGTTCTCCCAAGTGACCAGTCCCTTCTTCTATTCTTCACAAAAAAATTTCTCTACTCAGATGACATCTGGGACAATCAAAGTTCAAAATTCAGACACAAGTATAAGAAATACTCCTGGGTCCTATGTCATATACTAAGCAAGACAAAATAGACTTAGTGTAATGATATCCACCTATGTAGGAGGACTGCTACTTGTCTTTAGAAGAATCAAGTGGAACGAAATTTGTATCAATTACCTTGATATGCTTAAGTTACACACATTCACCATAGAATTATAATTATCAGCATCACAGCATTGACACATTTCCTATAATTGACTACAAAGTTCACATAGTTTTGATGAATATACTTCAAGCTTTGGTGTTTGTTGTACTTTCATCATGGGAGGCATGCTAGATTGCCCTGCTTCTTGTCACCTTATAGTTTGTGAGACGCAGTGGAAAAACACATCTAAAATTCTGAAACAAAGTCAATAGAGAACATTTTACAACAGTCAGAAGTCTTTAGAGTTATTCTGAGAGCTTAAAAGCATATCAGATATATTCACAATTTGTTTCCAAAATGGATTTCTGTTCGAATTTGGGGGGATTATAAATGGCATTCACTAAACAGTATTAAAGTCTTCTCTTTCCCTGGTCTTTCATCCTCTAAATTGCAATTCTGATGATATTAAAATGCTATCAAGAATTAGGATACATATATTGAGTCAAAAATTGTCAAAAAGGAAAGGTGTTCTCAATCTAGTCATCTAGTCAATGCAAACCCTCATCTTCTCTACAGTTTATTAATTCCTTTGTAAGTAATAGTGATCCCTCTCAAAAATAACACAGGCAAAACTTTTGTTGAGAGTATTTACAACATGTCACTCAAGGAACGTCTGAATCTGTTGTGGATTCTGTGTACTACAAATCCAAAAATTATGACGCATGAGAATGTCAAACTACCACCATGAGTATACACATATTGCTATGTACAGAGCTTGGTACATCTGTAGAGGTTCTGACATCACAGAACACTTGTTTGATGGAAGAGAGCCTCAAGGTAGTAAAATTATATTCAGTAAATTATTTAGTCAAGATGCAAACATGGAAGAAACTTCAATGGATATATTCTGACCTATAAACAAACTAAGTGCAGCTTTCTGCAGTATATCCAAGGTCTAAGTGTCTGTGGGTTAAGTAAAATAAAATGTACTTTGCTATTTTATTGTTTCTTTTGATAGTCATTAGCATTCTACATTGCACTGATCCCTTTTCTTTGTTAGCATAGTCTATGGTGAGAGTGGATCAATTTGTACTTAGAAAAGGAGATGAGAACTAATTAATAATTATCACGATGGTTTCTTTTGAAGACTATTAGCTACAGAAAAAGTAATTCATACACATTTTCCCCTTCCTCTTTCCCCTCCTATTTCCCTTAGTTGGTTTGCTGTGCTAGAATTAATTTTACCTGATTCCTTATTAATTTTGGATACTTAGGATACTTAGGACATACTTGTATGGAGAAGACATCATCTCCATCATTTCTACCCAATATCTTCTGAAGTGGGATTGCTATTAAATATTTGGCCAGCAGTTTTGCTTCATTTTCTTCTTTGAGTATTTCTTGTAAGTATATTCAATTCTATTCTCCTGTTCCATTTCATTACTCTCACTGTTATTTTTCTCTGCTTTTATGCCCCATTTGTAATGTTTTCAGTCACAACTTGGACTGTGAGTTTCTTTTCCCTGCTGATTAACTGACTACACCATGCAGACTCAATACCTTTCTTTTCAGTCTAGACCTTTAAGTACTTTCAAATAAACATTGGCCTGTGCTTGAGAGATTTGTAAGAGAGTCTGAAGGGACCTATTTGCTACAGTATGAATCTCTGATGAACAGCTCACTGACTGATCCTTAAACACTTGCACTTTCTCAAGTGAAGGGATGCTTTTGTGATTCAAGCACTGCTGATTTTGCAGCCATTGCTTTCTTTTAACAGTATCACGGGCTTGCCTTGATGTTGTTTCTATGACAACGTGTCCTTTCAATTTGTTTGTCCAGGGAGCACACAGTGTAGTGCATTTGTGCAACTGTAGCTTCAAAACAACAGGTGAGATTTTAAAACAAAAGCAGCAGGGTCCAGCAAAGTCTCTACCCCCTTCCCCTTTAATAAATGTAATCTCCAAGTCTTTAGAGTTTTGACTGCTAATGATATAGTTTGTTTATGAAAAGTTTGACATAAAAAAAAGAAAACATACACTGTGCAATAACTGCTACCAATACTGAAACAAAGCCTCAGATACCGTGTAAAAGCACACATTTATTCTTCCTTGTTTTTGTAATCTCCGGGGTTTAACCTTGAATTAAAACAATTTTAGAAACAGAAATGAAAACCTATTCTCTGCTATTACATTATGTAATATAATAGGGCCACAGTGGTCACAACGGAAATTACTCACTCACTCTATTTTGGGACTGAAAGTGTAAAAGAGTTACATTTTACAGTGTGATGCCAAAAAGTTAAGTGCTTTCTTATGCTTCCTTTGCTTCTGGTTTTTTTTTTTTTTTTTCTTGTAGCATTGTGAAAAAGAATGATGCTATGAAGTCTTAGGACCACATTCATACAAAATAAGAATTTGAAATCAAACCATATCATTTCCTGCTTTCTTTCACACACCCAACTTTAACATCTCTACACTTTTTGCTTGATAGGCTGTAATCCTCAAGTCAGTGGAGGAAAGTAAAGTGACTCCTGCCACTTTTTTCACCTTTGTGAAAAAGTCCCAATCAAAGTCCCAGTCTTTGATAAGAGTCCTGTCATATTTTTCTTAACATAGAGCATTCATCACTTATCTGATGAATAAAAACACCTGGTCCAATGACTCGCAAACCCTGATAAGGATACTAGCTGCTTGAGCAAAATTTTTGTTTAGGCCTATTTTATGTTTAATGAAATTTAAAATTTTCCTCTTCAGTGATACAACATAGAAAACACTCTTAGGCTTTGTAAAGTGGTCTGAAATCAACATATTTTCTGAGGACTTAGCTTTTATTTAAAATAGAATTGAAAAGATCTAGATGAAAAATAAAGTATCTTCTATTTCCTCAGAAACTGTTATTTGTCTCGTTTTGGGTGGTGGAAAATTACTGATCTGTGTAACAGACAAAGAAACTTGCATAGGACTGAAATTTCAGTATGTTCAGATTTGTTAAAGAAACTCCAGCTACGAGATAGATACAAATTTGACTTGTATAAAACTCTGAGACCATTTAGATTTAAAGGTAAAACTTAGAATGTCACACTGATCTGAATTGGGGCCCTTAATGATAATGGAATTTATCTTAAATTTTGATTGACAGGTCCTGTTCTATGAGTTCATTTACCATCACTGTGTATTTGCCATAAAACAATTTTGGGAAAACAAACTAATGTGAAGTATTTATTTATTTAAATGAATTATATTAATTCATATATCTGTGCTGATGTTCTCTGGAGAAAAACAGACATAAAATGAATTTTGCATATGTTCTTGGTCTGAAAATATGAAAGCAAAGTCCAAGATGTAGTCTGTAGAGAAGCTGTATGTTCTAGGGTTCTAAAATTTGGCTTCAGTCTTGGTCCACATTACTGCAATTCTAGGAAAGGCAGACATAGTCCCTGCATTCATTTTTAACATCTGCAACACGTTGTTGCATCTGTCTCTCTAAACTGGATCAGGAGCATACAGATGTTCCTCCTAAAAATATAAAATTTTTAAAAATAAAAGAACTGGTAAAAATGCAGTGTATGTCATTTGCCATCAGCATTCTAAGGAATGTGCTAAAGTGGAAACACAGACAGCCCAAAAGAGAGTAATTTTGTTAAGAAAACATATCATGACAGAAGATACACTTTCATGATAAGAACATATTAAGGAGTGATGCATACAGAAAAAGTTCCATAATATTGACTACAAAATTTTTTAAAACCAAGGTATTTTTTTCTTACAAGGCACACAATTAGAGCGAATTTGTAGTAGTTCTTTCACGATCTGCTTAAAGAGAAAGGATCGAACAAAAAATCAGTTAATAATGTAGAAAAATAAGGAAGAGGAATTCATAGATCAGGTATTCTGATAAAACATAGAGACAGGATTGAAATACACAAAACCAATATATAAACATATATATATAATTTTTATTTGATTAATAATTTTTATGTGATTAAATAACACTTGACAGCATAATACTAAAAGCAATTTACAGAAACCTACTTTCATTTTGTGTCTTATTTAGTGTAATTATAAGGTTTAGGAACACAATACAATTATCTTCCAAAATTCTGTTATTATAAATCTAAATGGCCATAAAAGAAATACTCCTGTCTTTGTTAAAGTGTAAGTATGCTGAGAGGTTCCATTCAGTGGAATTTTAAAATGTTTTTTGCCTCAAATGACAATGTGTCAAATGGAATTTAAGTGCACAGACCCACATTGACTGAAAATGTTGGTGGAACCAGCAATGGCCAACAAGTACGAATGGCTGCCAATGATTGAGGGACAGGCAACAGCCGCCTTTTGAGTGAGGCCAGAGGACTTTCCTGAGAGGTGAAGTCCCTGGAACATGAATCAGCCTTGAGAGCAGTGGAAACCCAGTGTGTATGAAGAAGACTGTAGTGTTTGTTTGTTGTTGCCTACTACCAATGTGCCACCCTGTGCTGGATCTGTGCCCCATATGGAACAGGATTGTCAGCCCGAAGAAGAAAGATCACCGGATGCTGCCGGATCTGTGGGTGGTGATATCCTTCTCTTTCTCTCTTTTTCTATCTCTCTCCTCCTCATTCTTTTCTCTCTCCTCTCTCTCTTTTGTCTCACAGGGTATTTGCCATAGCTTCACGTGATTATATCACTTTGCCTGTGTCATTTGTAAAATCAAACTTTATGCTTTCCCCCAAACTTTGGTAGTTGGACTTTGTTCTTGTGAATCCAAAATTATGTGTTACATCGAACTGCAACATATGTGTATCTAGACTGTGTGAGATGTCAGCATTTTACTTGCAACATAAAATAAAACGTCTTGGGAATTGGAATACAAAACAAACAAACAAAAAAAACCCCAAAATTTTGAAATATAATTTAAAAATCAATCATAATTAAATTGTATTTTTAAGACATCTATCTCATTCAGTTACGCAAAATGTCATTACTAACGTCAATAGAGTATATGTGCTTTAGTTTTAAATATACTTTGACCTTTGTGATGAGCTGCTATTTTCATGAGCAAACTCTTCTATATATTCTGATTTTTAGGTATAACAACATAATGGATTCATGTACCAAAAAAGGTACATGGGTACATCTAATTATATTGAATTTTTTAATATAATGCGGATTTTCTAATGTTATTTTAGAAGACAAGTAGCTTTCCATAGTTTTCATGTTTTCAGTAGCTAAAAACCCAGAACACGTGATTCCATTTGTCAAAACTTAAGGTTTCATGACTTTTAAACTTGCAACTTAATTAAAAATTAAGGTCCTAATCTGATTGGATGCTGTAAAGTGAATTAATTTAAATTTCAAAGCAATTTTATAGTAAATGTTAATATTTTCTAAATGAAAAGAAAAAAATTTGTGCTAAAATTATTTCCTTTTTAGAAGGAAAAAAATAACGTAAATTTATCTTTACATAAGTTATGTTTTTATTGTAAAAATCATGCAACAAAGGATGAAGGTGCATGAATTAGAAACCTAAAGACAATAATGAGAAACTTCTTTGTTAATATCTATATTAATACTTAATCCAAATTAATGGAAAAGTTAGTTCATGCTCTTCCTAGATTTCTAATCTTTCCAACCTTAGTCAGGGTTCTATGCTTTCTGAATTTTGTTCTACGTGAATTATTATTGGGATGAAGTTCTTAATTATTTTTAAATAAGAGTATTTTCTACTCCATTTCTATGTTTGTAACTGTGTATCATTACCCCACTATAGACGAATTGAACGGAAGTGCACCAGAAGCTTGCTCATTTCTGTATCTTGAAGATAAATCAGCAATGTGTAAATTTATGTAAAGACCTGCAATACAGCTAATGAAGCCTTGTTGACAAATGTATTGTATAATTCTAACCACAGCCTCCTTTTCTGCAGTTTAAGATCGTTGTTGCTTTTTCTCTTTTAGAAGAACGTAGACAACAAATTGAGTTTGTTTGTTTGTTTGTTTGTTTGTTGTTTTGTTTTTTTTTCCCTGGCAAGTTTAATCATACTTGGAGACATTAATTTATCTCATCAGACTTCTGTTTTCAAAGCTAAGTGATACCAACATTGTTGTTTCCTGATTTCCTCTCATATTTCTGAACTATGTCACATGTTTTTTTAACTGATCAGTATCCTTATTGAAGCGTTGTTCAGAAGACTAGGTAAGTACTCTGGTCTTTTTTTTTTTTTTTGGAGAACAGATTATTTTGACAGTCTTAATCTTTTTAATTATTTCTTCTTCGTTCTTTCTTCTTCCTTTATTTATTTTAAGTGATGTTGGTTTTGGTAACTGATATTCAGCATGCACTTCTGTATAGGCACAAGACCTTATGTGATGCTTAGCTAGTCTTTTCCCTATGAGGCATTTTTGCTGTCCACTACAATTTCAGACTCCGCATAAATTCCTAGTAGGATTTACAATATTTATTTAGACTTTTCACTTAGTTGGGCAAATTATTTTAGTGATACTATTTTCTGAAGTACTTTTATTCCTCACTTTCTCCTTTCCTTCTCTCTTACTCCTTTTCCAGGCTATTTTCTCCAGCTTTGAAAAAGAATACTCTGTACTTCATTAGGTTATTAATGAGAACATCAATGAGTAAGAGCTCCAAAATAGCTCTAAAAGGTACCCACGACCCTACAGCTCAGAATGTGGACCTTTGTAAGCACTGTCTAGGAACATTTTAATGAGTTCTGCACTATCCCTTCCATAATTTTCTGTAGCTGGTATTTCTCTATATTGCATAAGAGAATACCAAACTGAACCATATCATAGATCATGGTAGTAAGTGAGGTAAATAAATGAACATAATTTAATATCTTTTTTTTCTTGCTATGTCTACTCTATAATTATTTAACATTTGGTTAAAAAATAATTTGCTGAGAAATCTCTCTTAACTAATTTGCTATGTGTAGAAATTCAAATGTCTTTACATTTTCTTTGGTCCAGTTTCACCCTCATTTAAAGTTGCATTGTGTTTTCATGATTTACTTGCATTCAGTAATTGCACTTGACCCATATGTTTTCTTGCACTTAAAAATGAAACCAGTCTAATTTGCTTTACACAGATTTCTTGCTGCACAAGAATGAACTTGATTTGTCTCACTAAACTGAATACATCTACCTCATAATGTTTAAAAAGTTCTTTTTCTCATTCCAGGTTAAGCACATGTAAAAATATTAATTTTGTTACACAGAAAATTGCAAGCTTTTGTTGTTTTGTGTTTGCTATATAAAAAAAATTAATACGGATTCTAAAAAAAATTGAAAACTTAATATTGGCCATCTTTAGTTTTTATTACAAGTTAAATAGATCAATTATGTCTTCCAGTCATGAAATTGTACTTGAATGCTTTCCTTTTATTACCTCATATTCCCCCCACTGCAACTCTGTGCATTTTATCCTTTCTTGCTTTACATCTGCATGTTATAGAAATTCTTATAACCACTAATAATTTGACACTTTTCATATTTTATATATATATCTGTGTCAAATTTCAGGTCAATATAAAAGCTCATGACTAAGCTATTTCTTCACAGGCTTACTAATCTGCACTTGTGCCCTTAATAATAACTACTGTTTTAAAATGTCATTTACCCAAATACCCCTATATTTAGATTTTTATTCCCACAGGTTTTCACATGCAGTCTTCTTGATTTGTTCCTGCTTATAAATGAGCTCTTCAAATCTGGTGCTACTATTTTTCTGTGACACTTCTTTCCCTAGAATGACGTATTCTTATTTTCTGATTAGTCACATACCTTGCCTCTGGCCATAATTAATTGTAGAAGAGTCTGTTACTCTCTGTTGTCTGTTTAATCATAAAAATTATTTGCCAATCTATCCCAAGAAATTATGTGGTAAACTGTAATTTGTATTCTTTTTACAAACAAATCTTTGTAGATAGGAAAACTGTTACTTCAGTGTTACTTACTCTGATATGTGATCTTTTTTTTTTTTTCTTGCAGAAACAAGAAGTTCTTAATTTCTCTTAAAAGAAAAACAAAATAATTGCCTTTTTGTTTCCAGATTCCCCGTTCATGTAAATTAGTATCTGACTGCATCAAGATACTGAGCTGATTCACACCATGCAAGAAAAGATGAGCCAGTTATCTTGACTGATATTCCTATAGCAAATACAGTGATTGTTATTTTGAGTAATGTGAACACTCTAGTTGCTGTTTTCAGAGAAAAAAAAATATATAACTTGTATAATGAATTGAAACATTCAGTTATGTTAGTAGAGTGAGAGGCCAGATAAGTTACAACCTGGATGAGAAAAAAAAAATGCAGATTCATTTAAGAAAAATTGTAAAATTATTTAGCCTGCTTATCATTAGAAAAAGCTATTTTAATCAGAAATTGTTGATGTAGGCAATGCAAGTAATTATTTTGATTTACAAAGCAATTTAAGTATGTTAGTTAATGAGTTACTTAACATATGTTTGTTTGTAAAAGATGAGAATAGCTTCCAATTGTTTATTATTCCCCTGCTGGTGAAACTAACACATTATGTAGTCTTTAATGCAATTCGTAGAACCTTTCTTAAAAGTAGTAAGATTGTCCAAGAATCTAATTGATTTCTGGCTATGGATAGACTATTTTTAGTTTCTATATATGTTTCAGTGATAACTTTGTTAGCATAGATAACCAAGGGATAGGAAATTAGAGGAAGGGATTTTGCCCTCAATCATACTAAAAGGCAGGTGTTGTTGGGGTTTTTGAGTTTGGTGTTTTGCTTTTGTTTTTTTCAATATTTTGGAAGAGATAGTTTTGGTTTTGGGTTTTTTTTTAATGTTTTATTCTTGTCATATAATACGTGCTTTTCTCTCAGCCTATGGTCAGCAGGTGACATTGAAATTAGATTTTTCATTCCTTCACTTATTAACTTTAAGTGGCGTGGCTTGATTCAAACTAATGGTATAAAAACCTTTGTTTCAAATGCCTTATGTTCCACTATCTGTGGAAAACCAGCTAATAAACAGTTTTGTTTCTTAAATTTTTTGGTAAAGTCTTATTTTTTTTATCAAAGTAATATTTCGTACATTAGTGCCCTGGAAAAATTCTAGTATAAAAGGAAGTGTGTGGATTTTTCTCCGGTATTCTGATTTTCACAATCTAATGGTCTTTTCAGCTGTTTGTCTTTACTCTTGAACACTGCAGTTGTCATTAAGTCCAGTATTCTCAATCAGATAATTTAGATCCTTTCTTTAAAGGAGAACAAATTCTACTTTTTCCAGTTTCCCTAGAATATTAAAAAAAAAAAAAAAAAAAATCATCTTACATCAAATATGCATTAATTATAATATTTTGTTCAGATTCTTAATTTCTATTATTATACCAGATATGTTATTATAAACCAAAAATGTTCCTGTTTCTTAGAAAGAAAACAATTTAAAAGATAGGAGTTATAATATGAACTATTTCATCATTATGAGATTAAATGTATTGTCCCTTCTCTTTTGTTTACAATCCATGGATTTGGTCTGCAATGTCACTGAGATTTAAAAAGATAATGTTTTTCTGTCTATTCCAAAACTTGTATTCAAATGCAAGGAATTTTGAATAGGAATAGTAGTTAACTCAGATATTGAATTGTTCGGTTTGGGGTTTTGTTTGTTTGTTTGTTTTTTAATAATGACATAAATTATAGCATTTTTAATAGCAGTTTTCTCCTTTGGTCTTAAACCACTAAATCACTCCCTGTATGTCCTGTAAATAGACTTTTGGTCTCCCTCTTTTACTTTCAGACATCAACATCACTTCAACCACAACCCAAAGAATCTAAACCACCTATGAAATAGAAAATAAATTTGTAATTAAGTTATTGGAAGGCCAGCATCTGCTGCATCAAAAAGCCAATAACATGTTGAAGTCCAGGCTATGCCACACTTATTATCTGAGTGTGTCATAAGGGTGGAACAGGTAATTTGTTTTCCATCCTCATGCAGAAAAGGGTGTGCTACATACATGAGGTGGCTCTAGAACTCTGATGACAATCAGCAGCACTTCAGCCATGAAACGAGCTCATTGCATCTACATCAGTCTTGCTAACTTATAATTTTCATGTCATTTAAGACTGCTCTTTCTGGGGACTTTTCAACTAAAGGGAATCCTTTCCTCCTATTTTCTCTTCCACACATGAGATGATTTTTTCAGAGAATACTAGTGATACAAAAGTGTTTGAATGCACATTATGCCTTTCATGGGCACACCAGAAAGGTTTTGAAAGCATTATCCTCAGCAAATTTACATACAGTTGTAATAGTATAATTTGTAAATTATGTACTATGAGACTTCATGGATCTGTCTGTGGAAAGAAAGCTCCTGAAAAGGATAACCTTTGTGATTTTGACTGCTATGAATAGGCTGACAAATAGAAAAAGTTGTGAGTGTATTAAGTTTCAAGCAGAGAGGTAAAAAGTGATCAACAGAATTTTAGTGAATCTTGGAAGTAGTGTTCTGAATGTGGGTCATTGATACAGTTGAGCAAGACATGAGTATGTGAAGCAGAGGGGCTTAAAATAAGGATGAAGATATAATTTACCTAAATTATTTTTCCTGTTTGAAATAAACTTGTTAGTATCAGACCACTGGCTGACATTTTCACTAATATTAGGTCATGACTTCTGATGTCCTTACTATATGTATATGTCTTTACTATATGTAGCCTTGCAACTTGTAATCAATGTAATGTCTTTACTCATATATGTGAAGCCACATGTCCTGATATAGTTTACTAAAAATATTTTTATCTAAGGTATATATAGATAACTTAGCAGCCAGATGACTTGTGGAGGGACTTAATATTTAACTGAAGGTCAGAATGAAAAATAATGCTAAGGAGACCAGGACTTTGCAGGTAAAAGGTTGAGATTTCTGGAAGGGGGATATGGATCATAAAGAGTCAACAAGTTTTTGAGGTTTTACATCAGTCTATTTACTTCTGAGTTTAACTCCAATATCTGAGGCCTATTAAAAGTGCATGAGAGAATTTTACCATTGGATTTTTAATGAAGCAGTACTCTTATTTTGTTACCAGGGAAAGTGAAAATATCATCTTATCAGCTCAAAATGTTGACAGTTTCTTCTACTCTTTAGTATTTACTCTGATTTAGTTAATAGTACAGTGCCAACCTTGAACAGACTGAAAGCTGTTCTACGTGTATTCTCATCCTTTTCTGCCTTTTTAAATGAAAATTTACTTTCCTAGATTTCAGCAATGTCCCAGATCATCACAAGATGATGTTCCAATTTGATATTCACAGGACATTTACTAAGAAAAGAGAGGTGATAACTGCTTGGTGCTTCCTAATCAGCACCTGCCTGTGGCTGGTCTGATCGTGCATATTGTGCAGTATTAAAGGACTAATATTTAAGGGAATCCTACAGTGAAATGTAGCTACAATGAAATCACATCTTCATCATATTGTGCTCAACATGGTTGTGTTTCACAGTCTGTCACACTGAGCACGGTCACATGTTGTGACTCCAACTTCTGACTTGCTTTTGAGATGAAAAGAATGTTATGAATGTCTGTCACATGCTCTTTTGACACAGAAAATAGCTTTTTCATCTCATGAAAAGGTTTAATTTGCTTGAATTTTACTGCTCAAATAAAAAGTTCCATTAGCACAAGCACTCCAAATATTTGGTATGAAAATGTATTTTTATCTTTAAAGCTTGATCAAAAAATAGAATCAGCCTTTGTTTAGAATATTATTCTTGGCTTATTATTATTTTCATATTCTTCAGGGTCTATTCTGCAACGTCTCAACATTCCCCAGAGAATCTGATGAAGTTTACTTTTCTTATTTAGAACTCTAGGTCTTTACAAATAGATTCATAGTATCCTCTAGGAAAATATAGAGGGTCAGGGTTTGTTCTTTGCCTTCAGATTAGAAGACAAAATCAGAATTTTATGAGTGTTGTACTACTAAAACCTCAGACTACTTCTACTCTCCTTATCCTTTTTAACTGAATTCTTTGTCAGTCAGGGCAGGGTTCCTGAAGTCTTTCCTTCTGAAAGCTCAGTTTTACAAAACTGCACTAAACAATCTGTCTGAAGCTTGGAAGTTGTAAGTATTATATTTGCGCAGTTACTTTGCTCTCAATCTGGCTATACTTGTGCTAATTAATTTTAGAAAACAATAAATAACTGAATAAGGAAATAAATGCTACTCTTGGGTTTAATTGACGACAATGATTAGTAGAACACTGTAAGATGAAATACAGTCAGATCCTTCCACAGTTACTGTATTCTCTCTGTAAATGACTAGCAATACAAAATGTGTATGAAGCTATCTGTGCCCAGTGAGAGAGATTAAATCTCACACAATTTGTGCTATTTTATGTCTCGTCAAATGTGACGGGTTGACTTTGGCTAAGGGCCAAACTCCCATCCAGTCATTCCCTGCCTTCAATAAACGAAAGGGAGAAAATAAAATGAGAAAGCTTGTGGATCAAGACAGAGACAAGGAGAACACCCATAATTTGCAATCATGGATAAAACAGACTCAGCTTGGGGAAAAACAATTTAATGTATTGCCAATTAGAAACCGAAGAAGATGGTGAGGAATGAAAACAAAAAATTAAAACGCCTCCCCCACTTCCCTTTTCCCAGGTTCAGCTTCACCCTTTTATTCCTAACTCCTCTACACACCACCTTGCTCAGCACATGGCAGAGAGAACAGGGAGCTTCAGTAAGGTCATAGCACTTTGTCTCTGCTGCTGCTTCCTCCTGACACTTTTTACCTGCTCCAGTGTAGGTTCTATCCTTGTGCTACGGTCATTCAGGATAAACCTGCCTGAGCATGGACTCTCTGTGGGCCACAGTTCCTTCAGGCAAAACCAATCTTCTCTGTAATGGGGTCCTCCATGGGCTGCAGTGTTGATGCCCTGGCATGGTCCTCCATTGGCTGCAGGAAAATGCCTGCTCCTGCATCTGGAACACCTCCTACACCCTCCTGCACTAACATTAATGTGACCTCTGCTGTTTCCCAGTTATCTTTTCAACTCCTTCTCTACCCGTCTGATGCTTTGGTTTGGTTTTTTTTGGCTTTTTTGTTTGTCTATTTTATTTTCTTTTTTTTTTTTTTTCTTGTTTGGTTTTTTTAATGCCTAGTTTTTATTACTCTTTCTTCACCATGTTTTCCCATAAGTGGTAGCATCTTGGCTGAGAGGCTCAGCTGTGCCCTATGTTGGGTCTGATGGAGTCAGCTGGAACCAGCTGTTTCTGACAGGATGCCCATGGCCTCTTATCACAGAGTCCACCCTTTTGCCTTCCCACTGCCAGCACCTTGACATCTACACCAAATACAATAGGAAAGGATAAAATTAAGTTCTTCTAAAGTCCTTTTCCATATTGATACTGAACTTATGCATCACCTAGTTCATTATTATAATGTGAGAGAATTAAAGCAAAGCTACCAGACCAAAAAATAATCATACACCATAAAAAAAATAAAAAAGCTTTTCTTTCTGAAAAGATGTGAAGGGAAAATGAATATCTTTACTTTAAAAGATGTAAAAAAAAGATATATTTACTTTGTAAACTTGAAGAGTTACTAGTAGTGACTTCAACTAGCAGTTCTGTACTACCATAAATTACTCTGGAACTTGCTAGCCAATGTGACCTACAGGCTGAAGGAAATGGTGAAGGTAATGTTAAGTTTTACACAAGTGTGATCACCAACTGCTGGAGCAGCTGGAAGTAAAGGGAAGCAGAAATGAAGTTTCTCAAAACTGGATGGATGAATAATTATCGTTTCATATGATAATATGTCATCATGTCATTTCATAGAAGCATTGAATTTCATTTTTGATGGTTATTTTGATGCCCTATTTATTTCATCAGAACAGAATAGAACTCGTTGTATGGGAACACAGGACAAACTAAAATGTTAACAACGTTTGTAATGAAATTACTCTATTTAAATTGAGCCAGTGTTTGTAAATGACTTATAAATATTCAAATATCTCCAGGTCTTTTATTAGAGAAACTTTTAGCAGTGTATGTCCTTGTTATAGAATTGATGAAAACTTTTAGGTAACTTTGATTACAACCACTGAAAATCTCCACTAGTCTTAAAAAATCAGAAATCCTCTAATAGCCTTGTGTTGGAGTCAGATTTTTAAACACTATTTTGTTCAAACCTACTCTTTTCCATACTTGGTTTGAAAGACGTTCAGATATTTATGTCTTTAAAGTAATTTTTCTTTGTGCTAAACCAGGTCTTGCATAAATGCTAAAATATTTCACAGAATATTGAAGAAACAGAACTTTAGACCTGAAAGTACATAAATCAAAATGTCCACTACACAATGTAAGTGCTATGAGAACTACTTTTTCATCTACATTTGCTGGTTTTAGGACAATATCTACAGCAATATTTTAAAACTGGCTGAATTACTGAATGCAGAGTGATGATATTTACCTGACATGAAAACTGTGGGTAGCCCCCATTCACTCAGCCTCTGAGGTATAACGCTTTGAGTGGCTTTACTCCTGAGGGAAGAATAACCAAACACATCTCATGGCAGAAGTGCATAAGAATCCTGTCTGATCAAGAGTGGAACTGGTTTCTTTTTATAGAATAAAGAGATTGATTATCAGTCACTTGTTGCTAAACCATACCTCCTTGATCAGGGATTCTTCTAGCTTAACAAAATGTTACCTCATAAGAACACTGTCCCTTTATCAATTTTCTGCTTTTTCTCCCTGTCTGGACCTGATTGGTTTAGCCAGAGCATTTTCCAACACCAAGGCACAGCGTGAGCTTCCAGCATACCTCGTAGTTGTTTTCACCAGAAAGCACACAGAGTAGGGTGAATGTAGAGTCTTTTTTCTTCCACTGAGGCAGAGCATGCTGCTAAGAGGACACAAAATGGGATGAATGTAAAGTCTTTTTCCCCACTGAGGCAAAGTATACTGCTATAAATACATATTTTTAATTTAGCATTTATTATGACTCCTATTCATAATTGATGTTATTTACAGAAACTTCTCTGTGTTTGCACAGTAAATGTAAAATCCAAGTAATTTTTTTCTGAACTCTTTTTGTGTTTATTCCTTACTGATTTACCCTAAAAGAAACACAGAACAAAACAAAGCAAAAACAAAACCATAACCTTTTTTTGTGTTAGGCCTAGATGAATATAATACTTAAATATTTCATTTGAAAACAATTACTCTCAGATTTTATACAATGCCAAAAGACCCCAGAGGTCTGCTTATCAACTCCTGGAGAGGGTGTTAAGATAGAGAACATATCAAAAATGAAATCTTTGTTAGTGGTCTGGACCAATCGGAAATGTATTATGCCTAGGCAGAAGACAGCAGCCTTTCTTTCAATTGTTTCAAATTATGTATTGAGAATCTTGTACCATCTTCTACAATTTTTAATTAAATAAAAAAATATCAAGGGTTATGTCCTCAAAATAATATTTATGAGGTTTTTATTCTTTAACATACAAAACCTTCCTGTTGAAAATAATTACACTGCAAAGTTTCTAAGCGATTCTTACACTGCACTTCCCTCCACTGTGATCAAATAAATGGTGTGTGTGAAAGGTAATTAGATAGAGTCTTGGAAATAATACTATATCATCATATCAAAGAGTCACAGGTCATGCCCATACTGTGCAACAGAAGGAAGTGTAGACTTCCTTAACTGGCCCTGGCTGATTCAGCTCTGCAGCAAGCAGCAGGATAGTTAAATCCAAGCTGTATTCTGTTTGGTCTGATTAATCATGCTAACAGGGGTATAGTGTTACTGGGACTGAATCATAAAAACATGCAGGCTGTTATGCTGCACCATGGAGAAATGATTGCTTGCTCTGAGTAGAGCGAATATCTCTATCACAATATTATATTCTGCAGCACAGTCTTTATCAGTTTCAAAGGGGACTTTTGGAGGTGAAGAGGGAGAGAAGAAGAGGGAGAGGGAGAGGGATAGAGAGAGGAAGAGGGAGAGGGAGAAGGAGAAGAAGAGGAAGAGAAGAAGAGAAAGGAGAGGAGAAGAGAGGGGAGGAGAGGAGAGGAGAGGAGAGGAGAGAAGAGGGGAGGAGAGGAGAGGGGAGGAGACGAGAGGAGAGGAGGAAGACATCAAAACCTCTAAATAGAAATCCATTTAATTATGAAGTCACACATAAAGCTTTTGTCAATTCCATGTTTTGTTCTTAGTTTCAGTTTTCCTGTTTTCTTTCACATTCAAAATGCCTATTCACAAAGCCTAGCTAAATTTTTCATAGGTATTGGAACAGTCTCTTCACGCATGCTATTGCCACCAGTATCAAAGGCAACTACATATTCATCAGAAGGAGAAAAGGCTGCATTTAGAGCTCATTTTTTCTTTTTGTGCACGGAAAATTTCCACATCCTTTGCCATAGTTTAAGAGCAATCAGTACATGGATGAAGATATAGAACTATATTGTAATCTTGAGATTGCTTAACAGTGAGCTTATCTGTTTAGGCTTAGACTGCTGTTCTATGTATTGCCACCTGACACTATTCAGGTGTTAGGGGATCCATTTCCTTCTGTTTCACTGGAACAATGCCAAAAAAGATTCAGCCAAGGAAAAAGTATGATATTGTGTCCTTGAGGGATTCCTTTATTAGTTGCTACAATGGTTTATATTATTGAAATAGTACAAAGGTATCCAGATGACAGCCTGATCCATATCTTACAAATGCATAAAGACAGCGGGGAATATTTTTACTTCTTGTTTTAGCCTTAGCATAGATGCAGTGCAATGAAATACATGGTTGTTATACATAGCTCACTCTCACTGTTGGAAAAGGTTGGAGCAAGATGAGCCTTCCATGACTTCAGTCATCTAAATTAGTGGGGCATGTGGTAGAAAATCATGAAGACAGATGTGAACACAACTTTTGCCTTCTTCCCCTGTGTCTTGTTACTCCTACATTTTTGTGAATATCTGTATAACTCTGCCTAGCTCCAATAGAACTGGAAGTTTCTAATCTCTCCTTGTTGTTCATAATGAACAGTACCTAACAATACAGATAGTCTTATAGGAGTTAATAGTATTTTTGCTAATGGTGCAAAATCACAAGGAGTTTGTATCCCATGGTATCCTTACATTCGTATTACTGATTTGTGGTTTAGAAAGGACTGTGATGAAGATCAAAAGTCAGACAGATGGCAGAGCTTAGATATGGTATCCCCATTTTAATGAAGATGTTAAGAAGGACAGCACCAATTTACCCCTGGGGTACACCATTACTCACTGGCCTCCTACTAGACTTTGTGCAACTGATCAACACGCTCTGGGCCTGGCCATTCGTGTAGTTACCCTCTCATCTCATTGTCTGCTTGTCTGGCATATACTTCAACAGTTTCTCTTTGAGAATTTTATCAGGCACAATGCCAAAGGCCTTACTGAAGTATAGGTACACTATATCCACTGCTCTGCTCTCATCTAACAAGCTAGTCATATCATCCTAGAAGTTTATTAAGTTGGTCAAGCGTGACTTCCCCTTGATTAGCTTGGGCTGACTGTTGCTGGTGATTTTCTTGTCATTCACGTGTCTGGAAATGGTTTCCAGGATTAGCAGCTCCATCAGACTTTGTAGGTATCAATTACAATGTAATCATACCTATGTAAATTACATACATAAGTCAGCTACATACTTTGTAATGTATGCAAATTTGTATTTGGTTTAAATCCTTCAAAATACGAAACAGTTCTTCTGGCTGAAAATTTAACATTTATTTCTAAAACTTAAGGTTGAAGAGGTACTAGATAAATCCTCACCATAGAATGTATTTGGACTCAAATTTATATGACCCATCTCTCAGGAAAATATCAGCTAATAAATCATCTGGCATACAGTGTGCAATTCAACCATATGTTGGCATAGAAACTAGGCTCAGCACTCTCTCTCATAGACGCAAAACCAGCACAAAATATCTAATACTTGCAAGCTGTTACTTTTACCTTATACTCTGAAAACTAAGGTTTAGTTTCTATACTATACTTATAGGAAACTAAGCCAAAAAATCATGATGACTACAATTCTTACCATGGATTCTCTTACTGGCCTCTCTGTAAAATAACTGTGAAGCATTGTAATTGAGGGTTTGACTTTGCTGTATGTTTCAGCTTTATCATTTAGTTTAAGGGATCATTCAGAGTTGAGTTAAATTGATCTGTAAAATGAATGTTGCTGCTGTTCAGGGTAATAATATGTCAGAGACTGTAACAAAACTTACTACTCTCTGTATTTTGCAAGAGTTTTTGAGTGATTTCTTTCACTGTGCTTTTATCAAGTTTCAGTAATTCAAGTGTGACGATATGGGCCAGCAGCTGTAGTATAGGTAGACTAAGCACAGAAAATGGACATGCTGTCCCATTAAGTAAACTGGACTTACACATGTAAATTACCATTGCTATGGAGACAACCCCGCATTTGTTACAATCCTTTAGTTGGCACAAGTTAGTTAGATAAATCAAGTTAGATCATAGAAACATAGAATAATTTGAGTTGGAAGGGACCTCTAAAAGTCATCTAGTCCAACCCCCCTGCAATAAGCAGGGACATCCTCAACTAGGACAGGTTGCTCAGAGCCTTGTCAAGCCTCACCGTGAATATTTACAGGGATGAAGCCTACAACAACCTCCCTGGGCAACCTGATCCATTTTTCCATCACCCTCATGGTAAAGATATGAGGGTGTAAAGAATGCTCCAGGTGAAATACTTTCAGAAGCTTCCAATTTTCAGAGTCCAGTCTTCTGTCTTTATTGAATATGACAAGATATTTTAAAAAGCATGTACTTTCTTTTTTTGATAAAAGTAGTGTCACGATTTATCACTGTGCTGGCAATTAACCAAATGACAGATGCACTCTATTAATCCACCTCCCCTCACTGATAAAGAAAGGAGACAGAATAAGGGAGAGAGGCTTATGGGTTGGAAACTAAGATACTCAGCTTTAATGAAATAGTAATGATAAGAAGGAAAAATTATTGAATATATACAAATATACAGAAAAACGATACCACGTTCCTTTCCTCCTTCTCCCCCAATAACTCTCACATCACCACTGAGGCTACAGGGCAGCTCTGGGAAAGTCCAGGCTGGAATCCTGAGGTCAGCAGCAGTCGGGAACTGGAGGCAGGAACACACAGATATGGGCTGGCACGGATCAGGACCACAGGCAGACGAACGGACGGAATTCTCCCAGGATGCTGAACCAAGCACAGACAGGTGAAGAGGGGTGAAAGCTGAAGGAAGTGAGAAGGGGTTTGACCTTTGTGATCCCTCAAATTTATAACGAGTATGACATGTATGGGATGGAATACTCTGTTCAGTTTTGGTCATTTATCTTGTCCATTCCTCCCTAAAGAAGGGTTTCAGGTGTGACCCTTTTACTCCTTTTCTCTTTCTGGAGCACAAGATGTTCCTCAGAACTGAGCAGTGTCCTTGGCTCTGCACACCAGTCTCTAGCAGTAACTATAAACATCAAGTGTTATCAGTCTTAGAAGCAGACACTGAGAGAAACTTGCTGTTAATTTCAGCAAGTGCAGCTACTTAGAAGAGACTTAGATGAAAGCAAAATTACAAGACAGAAAATTAGCACTACCCAGGCTCAAACCAGGACAAGTAGTTACTTGTATACTGGCATATAAGTATATTCAAGCATAATTTTAAATTTAATGTACTTCTAATTCTTCAAATGCCAGTGTAAATTCATATAGGATTGCCACTCTATAGGGCACAGAAATAAAATGGAAGTAAGACAGAAAAAAGGACTCTCAGACATCATTTAATCCAACATGAGGATGTCCAGCACAAAATTGAAATATGTTGAAAATTTATCTGTAAAGCATGTCACTTTATATACAGGTTATGGAAATCTATTAATTATTTAATTTTTAGATCAAAACCACATTAATTCTTGTGAGATGTAAAGGTGTTTTGTTTTTTTTATGAGCATTTTAAAAATTAATAGGAAAAGCATTTCGGCCTTAACTTTGACATGACATGTTTCCTTTCTTTAAATGCAAACAATATGGAAGCATCATGCCCAATCTAACCAATCATGCTTTCTGCATGAAGCCTCAGTAGACTGGTTCATTCTAGTTTCTCTGCTTAAATATGAAAATGTGCTTTATCTTGGAGAGTATAAACCAAACATTAAAATTCTCTTTATCTTCTTTGCATAATACTAATTTGTTTGGTCTTAATTCTGAATCAAGAAAAGTCAGTGAAATATTAATAATGTCTGTAATATTCACAATGTAAAGCTAATCCATGTAGTAGTCATTTGGAGTGCTGAAAGAAAAAGATATATTTCCTTAATGCTGTTTCGTTTTACTGCTGCTTCTGGTTCATCTCATGCATATTCATTTATTTCTAGGCAGGAGCTACCTGATAACTGGTGGTCTGAGGGGGATGCTGTGACTCAAGGAAGAGAAAATAAATTTGTCATAACATCACAGAATAGTTTCTGCAGGGATTTTTTTTCAGTTTTTTTTTTTTCTTAAGATATCATTGTCAATATCTCTGTAATGTCATTTCTGGACTGCCTCAAAGGAAACTTCCAGGTGGCATTTTTACTGATAGTAATAATTATGTCCTCACAGGCATAAGCATGTCTTCAACACCAATTACACACAAAGGTCTTTTGTACTAGGAGTTAAGAACCTCTTAAGGTCTTTTCCCACAGCAGCAAATGTGGAAAAGTGAAAGTGAAGACACCCATATGCCCAGCAATATAATGGAGCAGATCCTCCTGGAAACTCTGAAAAGGCAAATGGAAGTCAAGGACATGACTGCTGACAGCCAACACGGCTTTACCAAGGGCAAATCCTGCCTGACAAAATTGGCAGCCTTCTACAATGGGTTACAGCACAGGTGAATAAGGGAATCCTTGTGCAAAGCATTTGACACTGTCCTACACAACATCCTGGTCTCATCTGGATTTGATGGGTGGACCACTCATTGGATAAGGTATTAGCTGGGTTCTCACACTCAAAGAATCGTGGTCAATGTCTCAATATGCAAGTGGAGATCGGTGATGAGGGGTATTGTTCAGGGGTTGGTGCTGGGACCACAGTTGTTTAATATCTTTGCTGGTGAAGGGGACAATGGAATTGAGTGCACTCTCAACAAGTTTGCTGATGGCACCAAACTGGGTGGTGTGGTCAACACACTGGAGGGAAGGAAAGACATTCAGAAGGACCTAGACAGGCTTGAGAGGTGGGCATGTGCCAGCCTCATGAAGTTCAACGAGGCCAAATGTGAGGTCCTACGCATGGATCAGTGCCATTCCAAGCACAAATACAAAATAGGAGCAGAATGGATTGAAAACAGCTCTGAGTGAAAGGTCTTTGGGATGTTGGCTGGTTAGAAGCTCAATATGTGCCAGTGACATCTGCACATAACTGCTGGAGCACCTCTCCTGTGAGGTTTGGCTGAGAGAGTTGTAATTGTTCAGCCTGGAGAAGAGAAGACTCCAGGAAGACCTTGTAGTAGCTTTCCAGAACTTGAAGGTGATGTACAAGAAAGTTGGGATGAACTTTTTACATGAGTACATAGTGATAGGATAAGGGGTAATGGCTTTAAAGAAGAAGAGGGTAGATTTAGGTTAGACATAAGAAAGAAATTGTTTGATGCGAGAGTGGTGAGACCTGGAACAGGCTGACCAGGAAAGCTGTGAATACCTCATCCCTGGAAGTCTTCAAGGTCAAGTTGCATGTGGCTTCAAGCAACCTAGTCTATTGGAAGTTGTCCATACCCATGGCAGGAGGGTGGGAACTAGATGATCTCTAAGGTGTGTTACAACTGAAAGCATTGTATGATATGATAAAGAGGCAGCCACATTCTACAGGGCCAACACATGGCTTTAAAACTTGTGCTGAAGCCAGATCTTTAGCTTTTATAACCAGGGAACCTCCCCTATGAAATAAGAACTGCTGGAAAGCAGAAGTTAATCTGACAAAGCAAGGAGAGACTCCAACACCAAGTTTCCTACTTGAACAGCAGGGGGTTTAATGATACTTCTTAAGGGATGGTAACTAAAGAAAAAAGAAGGTATGGGGGCATGTTCAAGAAATGTCTTGTGAATTGTGAATTCTATGTGAAAGAGGAACAATTGGGATTGTCCTTAAGCATCACTGCATGAAGTAATCAGCACAGGAAACAGAAGAGGAATTAGAAATTTATGAATGGTGCAGAGCTATGATACCAGTGAGATCACAGAGATTTGGTGAGATAGTCCACATGGCTAGAGTGCTGCAGCGGGCAGACACTGGCTCCATTAAAAGAGGCATGCCAGCTGCATGTAGCAAGAGTGATGCTGTTCTTTAAAGCTGAGTTGAAAGCCAAGAACAGGAAGAGCTCATGGCAGGCAATGTCATCCCCAGCAGTATGCTGTGCCACAGCATACCAGGCAGATAAGCTAAGCAGGATGGGTCTTACTGGCAGCTCAGTGATCACCAGGCAGTTACAAGCCAAATTCACAGGCAAATGAGGAAGTTACAGAGTCACAGTTACAAAACAGTTTGGAAGTGACCCTAAAGATCATCTGGTTCCAACCCTCTGCCATGGGCAGGAACACCTCCCACTAGACCAGGCTGCTCAGTGGCTGATTCAGCCTGACTTTCAACACCTCCAGGGATGGTGCGGCCACAGCTCCTCTGGGCCAGTGCCTCATCACCATTATATTGAAGAATTTCACCATAGTGAAAGAAGATACAGTACCATTGAACACGTGTGATTCCCAACCAGTTCAAACAATAGAGGAATACAGATGAAGGCAAACCCAGGACTGAATTTAAAAAGACCTATCCAGAGAAGTTATGGATAGGGTCCCAGGGAAAGTTGTTCAGGTCAGTTAAGTCCTATTGGTGCAATAAAGGCTTTGACAATACAAAGCTGGAGGATAAGATGCACTGGTTTGTGATGGGATAAGAGGCAATAGACACCCAAGTTGTCATATGAGAAATTCTGATTATATCTGGAGACCTTTTTAACATGAGGGTTTTCAATCACCATGAGAGGCTGCTGGAGAAGTTGTGCGACCTCCATCTTTTGAGATAGCAACTTACATGGGCAGAGCTGTGAGCATCCTCATGTATGTTCATCCTTCTTTGAGCAAGTAGATGGCCCAGATGTCTTCTAAAGAACCATTTCAAGTTGTATTTTCTAATTCTTCAATTATTTTGCAGTAATTAAGAATTCATATGCACGTGATTTTTAAGAAACAACTGTGCTATTTGCCAAAGAATAATGTAGTAGGGTTTTAAGTTTTCCCCTTCGCTACTTAGTTCAATTTTAGAGTAATCCATACTGGTTTTGATGATCTTCTCCAGCAATAGCAGAAAATATAACTGCTTGGTAAATGCTTGTTTGTTACCCCTGCTTACCACTGTCTCCTAGCGAGGCCTGATTTCAACCAGTATTTTTGCTTTTATTGTATGTATTTCTCTACCTCTTCTTATGGTTATTAATGCCTCACTTTGGATATACACAGAACTATACAATATACATGTGTAATGAAATATAAACCTAATTCATGTTTCACTACTGCCTCTGAAAGATTTGAGATTGATCCAAAGAGAAAAAAACTGTGATATAAAGTAATATGGAAGTGTCAAATGAAATACAATGATTGAATACACAAGTAAGAATTAAAACCACCAATTCACAACCTACAAGAGAATAAAAAGGCACTTTAATTCTAGTTAATCTAATCAAAATCCTTTCCCATCTCCTAAGTATAATTCCTGACTTTCTTCTTAAATAGAAATTAGCAGATAACAGTGCCTGGCATTTTTCCTTCTCTTTTTAAATCTGTATACATTTTTATTTTTTTATTCATCTCCCATGCTTGCTTTTGTAAATAAAATTAGTAAACTGTTTTCATTCTCCACTCCAAAGAATATTTTCAGATCAGTAATCATGTTCCATGGCCCTTCATTTTTTTGTACTTCATTTCTGCCTAAGTAACACGAGATGTCATCAGTATAATAGCATTATAATTTTTTTAATGCTTCTTATCATCTTCTTAAATTTTGAAAAAAATTCTGCCTATTGAGTAGATATATGAAGCAGCCACACTATTCTTCAAAATTTTTTCCCAAGGTGGTGTAATTTATATGAATTAAAAAAATATATAGATGTATTTTTAATTGATTTTCTGCTTTTTGTTTATGTAGATCAGAATATCCTTATTTCTCTTTATTAGTTCTGGCAGAAAATCTGACAAATGTTTGAATGTCATTTATTTAGGAAGTTCTCTTAAGTGGGTCAGTAGTGTACTGGAGTATAAATAAATTATAATTATTAACCATGTATAAAGATATTTAGAACCCAAAAGCCTTTAAAAAATGAAAGCAATTACCTAGAGAATAGAAATTAAGTTCTGGAATACATTGATAAATACAAATCATAGAATTTATTTTCTGTATATCTGTTGTTTCTGCAACTACTCTAGATGGATTATCCTTTTTTTTGATAACACAAAGATTTGAAATTGAAATTATCCCTTTTCCCTGAGAATCTGCTCCCACTTCTCCTAAGCTTTAGCTTATGTGCTAAGTCTTACTCATTCAGTTAGACTACAATATCATATAAAACTACAACAAATATTGCATTTTTGTCCATGTTTCCTCACTAAAAATTAGAACATGTGGTGTTTGATTGCTGTCTGTCTTTTAACTGTAGAGGTCATTGGTGACTGTAATTTAACACTCCTCTTTCTGTGACAGATACTATTTTTTTAGAGCAGGAAATTCATATTAAGATGCCACTAGCAGTCCTGGTAGGTATTGGGCTCCATTTTTGCTTTCAGGAAGGGCACTACCAAATGGAAACCCTATAAAATTGTATCCAGTAGATGCTTTCTAAACTTTCATCATAACCACATGCCTTGGCCAATAAAACCCCACTGAATGGACTTCTGTCCAATTGTAACTGATCACAGATATGTTCATAGGCCTGATGTAGCTTTGTTTTGCTAACTGATTATAGTCTTATTCAAACAGAAGATATATTAGGTTATCTTTCTTCCTGTAAATGCCTTGGTTTTGCAACAATATAAGAAGTCTGGAATTCATGCATTTATTTATTTTCCCCAGTAATTATTGGACCTTAAGTTCTTCTGCAGAGAAGATAAAAGCACTGGTTCTAACAGCCAGTATCTGATGAAAGGCATTTTTCCTCTGTTCCCAGACTTTAATTCTATTACTTGTCAATTTGCTAGCAGCTAGCAGAGTTGGCTCAATGGCTTGATATAACTCTGGAGTGCTAGATCAATGTATACAAATATCCTCTAATAATTTTTGTAGCTATTTAAGGTTGTATCCCTTCACAATGATTTCTGTCTCAGATGCTTTTTGGATAAATCTGCCTGTTCCACAATAATCACTGATAGGAACAGATATTTTTTCTGGGACACTCTTTTTATGATCAAAAGATCTATTTTTCAAGACAAGCTTTTCTAGTGATTATTTATCATTTTATGTTCTGTCATATTTGGTTCTTTAGAACTGTAGCTATTAAAAAGCCTTCTCTGTTCCTCTTTTTATGACTCTGATGGTCTAACTATCAGTATGATTCACAGTCTCTAAAGAATCTTGAAAGCTTCAGATCAGTTCTTAACATGATATGTTGAATTCTTCAGAGTTTCCCAAAGTGTCTGGAACTCATGTTTTTTTCACTTTAGTATGAGGATTTGCTGTTGTTCTTGGAACAAAATACTTGAACTGATCACCATACAATTGATTATGTATTGAAATTTGAGAGCTTTTCCAGATTCCTGTCTTGCAGTTCTGACATATTTCACAGATGAAACATGTTAAATACCAATATTTAGCCCTAATAGTGGGCAATAACATATGGAAGTGCAACACCACTGTCTGGCCAGGTATATCTGCAATTAAATAATGTGATAAAACTTCATAGCAAAGCAAATCTTGGTGTATTGAAAAAGTATAACATAAATCTTATTTTACTGGTGTATAATGGCTTAGAAGAAGAGAAAAAGATATTGCATTAAGTTTCTGGTGATGAACATTACAAAGAAAATGATAAAAAACACAATCTTTTAAAGTATTTATAAATCAAAAATATATATTGGAATAGTCAGAAGAATTGTTTTAAGCTTCAGAGTAATACTGGATAATATTTAACTTTTTCATATTTTTTCAGGAGGTGGAATAGATTCTTGTGGTTTTTAGTATGTACTTGACTTGGGCTAGTAACATTACATTAGCAACACTAAAAGAAGATTAAAAGTATGAATATGGTATCTGAGGATTAATTAATTTCATCTAACATCATTTATCTAAAATACAAAGGTCTCACCTCAGCTAGGTTGGCTCCACTGACCCCGAAGAGGATCTTCATTGCAATGATCAGGAACCTATTTTAGATTAAGAGTAATTACTTTCTGAAGGACTTTATTTCTAACATATAAGAAGAGAATAAAACTAAATAACTATTGTACCTTAAGAAGGCAGGTTTTCAGATAGGTGAAGTGGTCCTCACTTAGAGTCACAGGTTTAAGGTATTAATCTCATAATTTTACACTAATATGTCAGCACCATGTAATTGCAGCTAATCAGGCACTTATGTAATATTGCAACGTTGTTCTAACCTTCCTCAGTGTTTTGGATGGATAAAAGTCTAGAAGAGTAGTCTTTGACACCTTATTAACTTTGGATATCTTTAGCCTGATTACTAGAGGCAGACAGCCAATTCATTTCTTCTACATGGAATGGGGTAGCACAGGGAGATTTAAGTTTCTCTTACCTGATTGTTATGGTTTGAGGGATCGCAGGATAATTTTATGCTATCAGTATGAAGACCTAGGGAGAGGATGCTCTCTAGAGGATGTTCCTCTAGAGGAACTAGAGGGCAGAACAGAGAGGGGTCAGCATTCCCTCTCATTTTCTACCACACCCTATATAAACCAGGAGGGCATAAAAGTCTGTCTCTTCCTTCCTGCCTTCCATTGTTCATCCCATGAACATCTGGGAGAGAGGCTCATACTCTTTTGTCTTCAGCTCCTACATTCTATATCCAGTTGCTGGTAAGAGCCCTGACCTCTTTATCTTGGCTTGGCTCTGCCAAGAGGGACTTTTAGATACTTCCATGAACAACCATTGAAATCCAATAAGTTTTTATGTATATATTTGTATATTTATACACACTAGCTCATGTGTTACTATCTCTTCCTTGATGTATTAAAATCTGTTGTAGTTTTAACTTTCAACCTTGAAGTTTCTCTTCCTTATTCCCTTATTGCCTTCCTCTTGGAGGGTGCAGGAAAGATGCAGAGAGCAGTTATGTTCTCTGTATTTTGGTTTGCCCTGACTGCTAAAAGGAGAAACTGATTAACTCATATCTTGTTTCCACGTAATTCTTAACCTATTTATCAAATCACAAATAATGACAAGTAGTTGATCATCTTAATTGGGGGCAATGCAGAATTTGTACAGTTTGGAATTCTGTAGTTGCTATATCAAGACCTCACAATTGTGCCTACAAGGGACAAAACCAGACAGCTAAAAGTCAAAGTGTGGTTAATTAAAAGAACTAAATATCAGTTCAGCTGCTGTTATTTCACTAAAGAAAAAAAAATAAACAAAAAACATTTTTTGCATAAGAAGAGAAATTAGCCAACATATTGAAACTTCAGCATTCATGTCTGAAGTTGTCAAGTGAATGTATGCAACAAATGTAAATGTGACATGTTTATTTGGTTTTGACAATGCATATTCAAGTCTGGTTTTCTATCTGTAAAAAATTTAATTCATTAAACTTTCTAAAAGAACCAGTTTAGCTGTGAGTCACTTGATAGGACAACATTTAAATAAGTATCACTTAAAATTCTGTATCTTCATTAGCAAAACATTTTTTATTAACACAATGACTAAAACTGGAATGTAAAATAAGTTTGTAGGTATCTAGGTCAAATTAGTGAAAACAGTGAAAAGGACAGAAAGGAAAGCTACAAGGGAAGGAAATAAAAAATGGAAAGGAAATTAGCTGTGGCATCAGAAACCCTAGGGGTTTTTGCACCATGTCTAGATCTGTCACTTGCACTGTCTGTATTTGCAAAGCTTATATTCTCTGTAACATGTGTCTTTGCCACTGATGCATTGCAGAATGGCTATCCTACCAAAAAGACATAAATATAGCATTTCTGAGACTAGATGGTGTTAGTACAATGCAATGAAAGGAATTGCTCTTTTACCAGAGAAAAAAATAGCTAGCCTGCTAAACAAAAACTGATTACATGAGAGCTCTGCTTTATGGAAGAAAATCAAATCTGTAAACAAGGGTAATGTCAAGCCAAGAGTTATCCAAAAGTGTGGGAAAAGTTGCAAGATCTTAGAAGAAAAATCTTACTCAGCTTACTGAACTGAAAGTAAAAAAACCAACATTGTTGGAATAACTGTCCCCATTCCTGGAACAAGAAGAGGGTATCATACAAGTAGGGTAGAAACAAAGAGCAGAGGCAAGTGTCAGAAAATAAGGATGAAGGTTGCAAAGTTGAGGTTAAAAAAATTAGAACTAAGACAGAAGAGACATCTAACTGTGCAACTGCCATGAAGAGACACACAGAAAAAATCCAAAAAAACCCCACCACCATAAAAAACATTAAAAAAAACAAACAAAAAACCCCCAAACCAACAAAAAACAAAGGCAAAACAAAGTAAGTGATAGATTTTACAAAGAATAAAACCACCAGTCAGGCTAACAAGCTGGTTCTTAGTCTCCTGATTGACTCTTGTCATGCAGCTAACTGCAGTTCAATTTTTTAGACCTGACATGGTCTGACATCTTCCTTGTTTGATGCTTCATGCATCTGAAGTGCCAAGTAATGCTTGTTACACATTTTTATTTTACTTTCCCTTTCACTCCCTGCTATAGAATAAATATAAGATCTGGCTGAAGTTTTTTTTTTCCATGACTGAGGAGTGTAAAACATCTTTCTTGCCATGCAAATTATCTGCTGCTTACCAAGGTATGAGGTCAGGACTAGTATTTTAATTCTCTTGAATCAGTTTCTGCCCTCTCCTCTCCCACTACATACAGATACAAAAGATATTTTACAAAATATCTTGAGAAACAAGCACATGGACATACTCTCAACCTCTCATATCTAATTGAAGCAGCCAATGAGGTAATAAAGTATTGAGGGCAGCAGAAGAAAGTAATCATCTGAGAAAATCTTGATCACAGGATCTTGTTTCCATAGGATACAAGATAAAGAAGGGAAGGGAAGACCATTTCTAACATTCAATTTAGTTATGAAAAAAACTTATGAAAAAGCAATCATTTTCAAACTTGAAGCAGTGGAAAGCTTGCAGACTGAAATATGCATATCTATTATTTCTACTGTGTAATGCCTTCAGAATTTGAATAATTTTTAAAAGAGACAAAATGGAAAAGAAATGAAAGGTAAACAATCCATATGAAACAGAAAAGAAGGCCAGGTGCAGTCTTTTTATTGGTATCAGGGATTCTGGTATATTAAGGATTTTGTCATTGGCAACAAAATTCCAAAATGTGGTTTCATTATCTCACTGAAACTGAGAAATTGCTTTCTTTTAGATAAAGCTACAAATTCCCTTGTATCTAGGATTTATTAGCCCCATTTTATCAAGTATTTTAGGCATGCCTAGGGTGAAAGGACAGTTTAACAGAACTACATGCTCTTGAACAAAGACTTGCTCAGTTTACACTGAAGATTATTTTTTCCTCAGATGAGCTGTAGATGCCCAATTTGTTGACTGTTCTTTCACCATAATGTGCAGGTTAAATCCCTTGCTTTAGAGACTGGATGTGGCACTCAGTGCCATGGTCTGGTAACTGCAGCGGTAGTGGATCAAGGGTTGGACTTGATGATCTCTGAGGTCCCTTCCAACCCAGCCAATTCTATGATTCTATGATCCTTATCTCAGATTTTTTTTTCTACACTTGCATAATCTTTACTAAAAGAGCAAGAACAAAGTTCTTTGATTTTTTTTAGGTTAAAAAATATAGCTTATGCAATAGGAAAACTTGTTCCTAAAAAAAATAGGAACAAGTAACACATGGAAGCTGTAGTCATCTTCAGTAAGTGCACAGATGTTCAAGTATCCCCTTGCATGCAACCAAGTAGTTCTAGGAGCATAACCAGATGCACGTGTCCAAAATTAAAGATTACAAAACAGAATTATCTCTAGGTTCTTGTCTAAATATCAGTACTGGCAATAATTATTCACTTTAAAAACTGCACAAACCTAAGGCCTTATTCAAATATTGATGCAATCATAATGATGAAGTCAAGGACCATGCAAGTGGGATCTGTAACAGGTATGCTACAAAAGGAAGTACGACTGGGGTGGAACTATAATCTGTCTTTCCCTCATCCTTAACGTGTTTATGAAATAATCCTTCAACTGTGCTGGTTTCTCCAAGTACGTCCTGAGATACACAAGAAAGGGATTGTTGGATTGCTTTGGAACATTGCCACCTATAGATTCTTTGTGGTAATGCGACTGTTTCGACTGACAGAGAGCTAAAAACTAATAAACAAGCAAGCAAGAAAACAAAGGTAAAAAAAAAAAAAAAAAAAAAAAAAAAAATTAAAAAGATCAAGAAGAAAACACAACCATAATATCAGTTCTTAAAAAAATGAATACGTATACTCGAGGTTTTTTTGTTTCAAAAACTCAGCTGTGGTCATGATTTTAGTGCTGTGCAACTCAAATAGATTTTTAAATCTGTGTGAATAGAAGTAATGGAAATGCACAGCAAAAGAATCTCATTTGCATTTGAACTAATATGACCAAAGTTATTTGATAGCTCAGCTGTGACACCAAGTAATTCTGAAGTCTTAGAAACCTCTATTATTTCTATAAAAAGCTATTTGAACGAAAATTATATTAAAGACTTAAAAAAGATAACAAGGCACTACAGATTTACAAAAATTACAATGACACTGTGTCTGTTAGTTTTTTTTTAAAGTTCTCATTCAGAAAGTTTCTCCAAATAAATTGAAATTGTCTGAGAAATAAATGAGGATGGTTATCTGAGATTGAGACCCTTTGTCATTAAAATTAAGCTAAAGCATTTAGCTTCACTGGAAAAGTCAATGACTATACTTTCTATCTTACTAGAAGTGCCTTAAAAGGAAGAAAAAAGACATATATAAAAAGAAATGTTTTATTGTTTTGAAAAGCAACGGTAGAAAAATCAAAAAGTTGTTCTATTATTTTCTCAGAAAAAAAAACCCAAACCAAACTATGCTAAATTATTAATATTCAGATATCTGAAATAGTACTCAGAACATCTAAAATCCTATGAAAGTCCCTGATGAAAAGCTGCACTTTTAAGTTTTAAAATAGATTAATGAGTTTTGCTCATTATTTCAAATAAAACCCATGATTTCTAACTTCATTCTTATGTTTTCTATTTATTTTGACTGGTTCTGAAAAGAACACAACTAAGGAAGTGAGAGGAAAAAGGAGGAAGATTTGTTTTCCTTTAGACTGTACCATATTCAAAGGCCAATGAAATCAATAGAAATCTTTCCATTATATACAGTGAGCTTTTGATCATGCCAAAACTTTATTCTTCAAAGTATAGAATCCTCTCAGCTTTTAAGGTTTTTTCCCTCTTTCAGACATCATATCTTGACTTCTTCCTATGCCACCTATTTTATATTTCTTTCATAAAGTCTTGCCCCTCTTTTATTCCAATACTACAGAAGTTGTAAGGAAAGCCCAGCTGATATAATTTCACAAGGCAACAGAAGACACAGAGAACTTACCAAAGAATTCTATTCATGGCAAGAGGCACCTTCTTACAACTTTCTGGGGGAGACCAATGACTCAGCTCTACTCTGTTGCCCACAAGGGATACAAAACCTTTTTTTGCCCTGAATACTGGTTTGTTTTTTTTGCCCTGAATACTGGTTTGTTTTTCTTTGCCCTGCATACTTCATGCTGATTATGTTCAGAAGAGAAATCTGTATATTCCATAAGACCAAGCTACTCCCCTCTGTCTAAAATACTTGTTGTGTCATTTACAAAGGAAGTGTTACTATCTAGGATAATTTCATAAAAAGTAGGAGATTCTGATTTGTATTCTTCTTTTTCCTTTTTTTTTTTTTTTTCCATTTTTTCTTTTTAAGTCAATTTATGCTTTAAAGTAAGATGAAACACATCAGTGGATGAGATAGAAAATATATCATCCCAGACTCATGGCTGGCAAACTTTCTTGAAGGACAATGTTTCCTACAGAACAGAAATTACTAAGCACAAGTTTTTATCATGAGGGAGTATGTTTTAACTCCTCAGATACCACAGAAATGAATAAAAATGCCCAGTCTTTCTTGTCTGTAAATGTAGTGACAACAGCCTTTGATTTGCACCATTTGTGCTAAAGTGAGGGACTAGATGGCTTATACTGTTATATTTGGTGTCACGATCCACGAGGTGGGTGTGGCACTGTCACATCTCACAAAATGGGCGTGGCTGCCCAGAGGTGAGGGACAAACCAAATGTCAGATGCCACAGTATGGTACGGTGTTACCTCCCTCCCATAGTGTGAATGGGTAATGCTCCCCAGAATTTGAGGTCGACCCAGGGAGATTCAGACTGGAACCCTTGCTTTCTAAACTCCTTTAGAGAGGAGCCTAGGTGAGGCCGGGTACAATCCTCCTCTATTACTTAATCTTGCCGAGTAAGTTGTTAAAAAGAAATTTCGGAAATGTTCTGCACGGTACTCTGGGAGTAAGATTATTAGCCAGGAGGTTTGTACAAAACACAACTTTACTTAAAAATGAGTAAGATTATAAAGCATGACAGATTACAACTAGCAGGATTAGAAATGATGGTACTTTCGAAGCAGTGGATTACAATTTAGCAAAATTTAAGGAAATTGTCAAAACAACAGGTTACAACTAACTGAACTTAATGAAGCAACGGGGTGTAAAACTTAACCAGGTTAGAAACTATGTTACCCTTATGTACCAAGATAATGTTAAAAACAGAGAGAGAAAGTGAGATAAAGGATAGGAAACTTCACCATGGTTGGATCCAGAGATGATCTTGGTAGGAAGCTGTGATCCTTTGATGGTGTGCGCACATCCAGCATTTTGAGTGTGCCTCTTATATGCTGCCTGACCCCACATTTTCAGGGGAGACTTTGGCATATCTTGCACAGCCAGGTGTTCACTTGGGCCCCTCCAGATGGGATGACACAGCAATAACCCTGATTTCTGTGCATGTGCCCTCTCCAGTGTCTTTACCTGGGGCACACACAAGATGTCACTCCATCACACTCCACCACACTCCACCACAGGGTGCAGGTTCCCTGCCCCTGTCCCTCATCGAGTAGGGACAGTGTCCTGCCTGTCAGGGGGGGCATCAAACACAGCTCCCCTTGCAAGGACAGTGTTCAGCTGATTGGGATAGACACCAAAGGAGACGCTGCTCTTGTGAAAACAGGACTCAGTTTATCAGGATGACCACTAAAATGAAGGCCCCATTTATCAGGTTACCCAAATGTGGGCATCTGCAGGTGAGAGCAGAGTCCGTGTGGTTTCTCGAATGGGGACCCCACCCAAGCCCAATGTCCCATTTTGTCAGGCCAGCTGTTTTGAGACAAACACTCTTTTTGGGATTCTACATGTGGTTTGGGCTCAAATAGAACAGAAATCTGGCTTTATCCATGCCTAAACAGGAAGACCTGTTGGTACTGCACTGAGACACAGGAATAGTTTCTTAGTGCTAGATGGTGATAAGAATATTTTAAAATAGCTAAATAAGGCAGTATCTAGAATGATTTTTTTCTGTAATAAGTTACTGCATTAGCAGCACAAATCTATCAGTTATTTTCACAGCCTTCTTGTCTGTACTTTGGAGAACATGCTTTTAGCAAAGAGGAAAATATATTAAAATTATTACAGTTTTTCCAGAAATCTGTGAGCAAGTCAGCACCAGATCTTTGATGTCTATGAAAGATGTGGTATTTAACTAGGAAATTTTGTGAAAACAATGACTAATAAAAGCGCACAGCACTATTATGATTTATGTTATAATTTATAGTTTATTTTTCAGAACCAAAATACACCTATTAGCTTCTCTAACACAGTAAATGTTTTTCTTTCTTGATATGATTCTCTTGTAAAAGGTATTATCTTTTTCTACCAGCTTGCTTAAATATTTAGCCTTCATTTCTTTAGGTCAGAATAGAAGCTATTATGCTAATTTAAAATGTAAAAATCTAACTTCATTTTTCTGTACCAAATATATAGCAATTTTACCATTTATATATGGCTTTACAGTGACAGCATGAAATGTACTGTAGGAGTAAGAGAAAAGAAACAGACATCTGATCAGGTCCTTCATTCACATCTAGTTTTCCTACCCTACAAAACAAACTAAGCACCTTCATGCTTTTGAAGATCTAGTCCTGAACAGATTGTTACAGTTAAAAAGAACAATAAAAAGCATGTGTTAAAAGACAAGTAGAGAGGGAAGCTGTAATGGCAATTGTCCTGTTTGCCAAGAGGACATTTTTCAGACTCTAATGTCAAATAACATTAATTTAAAAAAGCAGTCAGGGTTCTTACCAAATCTTGTGTGAACCTTCGTGCTTCATAACAAGGAGAAGAGCCTATACTTCCTAAAGAAGCATAACTTTCTTACCATGATGAATCAGATGAGGATACAAGCAGGTGTGGGTCTGCTTTTTTCTGCCTATGCTTGTCCTGGTTTGAGCCAGAATAGAACTAATTTTCTTTCTAGCTATCATACTTTTTGGTTTACCCTTTTCTAAGTATCTGCACTTGCTGAAATTAACAGCAAGCTTCTCAGTCACCATCTGCTTCTAGGACTGATAATGCTCAATGTTTATAGTTATGGCTAGAGAATAGTATGCCATTGCTTGGTACTGAAAAGCATCTTATACTCCAGAAAAAGCAAGGGAATAAAGGAGTTACAGCTGCAAGTTTTCCTTAGGGAGAAGCAGATCAGACAGGTGACCAAAACTGACTAAATAAAATATTCCATCCCTTATGCATCATACTAAGCATAAATTTGAGGGATCATGAGGGCCAAGCCCTCTTCATCCATGGCTGGCTTCCTGAGATGACTGTTCATTTGTCTGCCTTGGATCCTGATCTGTGCATTCCTGATGCATGTCCTGATCCCTGTATTCCTGAATCCAGTCCCCATTTGCTGTTGTCTTTAGAAGCCCAGCCTGTGCCTGCCCTGCAGCCTCAGTGGTGATGTGAGCATTATTTTTTTTGGGGGGGGAGGGAAGGAAGTGGCATTTGTTTTGTATATATTGCATTATTTTCCTTTTCAAGAGTACTGTTTGATTAAAACTGATTGAACTATTTAGTTTCCAACCTTTAAGGGGTTAATAGAGAACATCTATTATTGGTTTAATTGCCATCATTAAATTGTGATGATACTGAACTGAGGAAACCAAATCTGTAGCCTACTGGACTAAGGCAGTGACAGGTGGGTTCTTTACCTACCATTTACTCTTGACTATCCGTCCATATGCCTGTAAGAGAAAAGGTCTCTAACCATTTAACAGATGCACTAACCATCTTGCAGCTCAGTGAACACATCTTGAACAAGCACTGTAGACAGGAAAGTCTGGGAGAAAATTTAAATGATCCCAAGTCATCTGCTTATCTGTAAGACTTCTGAAGTTCAGACTGATTTTTTTTTTTTTTTGCATTTGATCCTTAGAAAAAATATACTTGCAACCAAGGTGGATTTAAGTTTTTTAAGGATTTCAAGTGGCAAAAGTAAAAGTGCCAGTTTGACTTGATATTGTGAATTTCATTTTTAAAAATCCCATGTACTGACAGAAATTCTGAGACTAATTTCTGATATAGTCCACCTAATTTAGTTTCAATCTATTCAAAAGTCTTCACCTGAATATTTCTGCATATTAACCTAAACCAGTTAAAATCAGTTAAGGTATGTGTTTATTTAAAGAAAGATTAACAAGATACGAAGAGGAGAAAATACTCTATGAAATCTATAAAATATCCATAGCCTAGTAGCTATTGCTGCTATAGCTAGAAAAATGCTGCATTCCCAAAAGCTATGCTAGAAACTTTCAGAATAAGTAATCAATGAAGGTGAAAGTTCTGAAAGTTCTTGACTACTGCTAAATCTGTTTGGAAGAAAATTATAGGCTCAGTCAATACCAGATAATCTTGGGTTAAGGTGGAAAGACATTTCCACCTTAGTGGAAATGTCTTTAGTATGAAGTTTTTCGTGCAAGAGAATGCTATCTTCTCCAACCTGATTCAGATAGAGAAGTCCTGATAGAATAAAGAATGAAAGGGAAAGGACACTTTTCAGCCATCTGAAACTGTAATTTGAATCCAGCCTATCTCACCATAGCACGGCAAGACTGTTATCAGTTATGAAATCACTTAACAGCAGTGCTTTACCCTTAATGACTGAGAGTTAACCAAGGCTTCTAAAGTTTGCTGCAATAGCTATATTGATTCAGAAGGATAATGGGAATCCAATCTTTTGTGAGATTGTGTGATTATGGGAGAAAAATAAAAGCCTCTTGTGGAAAGAGGTCTTGCAGTCACAACCATATAATACTGATATGAATTTTAATTTTGTGAATCCTCACGCTCCTGCAAATTAGATATATATCGTGTAGAATTGACAAGTTTTTGAATTTAAAAGCCTCTTCAGATAAAGGAAAGTGATTCCTAGATAAAAGAGAATGCAGTGAAAAGAGTATAATTTAGAAATCCTTTAACAAAAAAAAAAAACAAACCACAAAATCACCAGAAAAGTCAAAAACTCTTTCAACAGTTTCATATCTATGAAAATAACAGGAGATACTACAAAGCTCCAACAATATGTGATACTTCACTATTAACTGTAAAGATTTTATATACTTTTAGTGGTCACATGGAAAGAAAACTTCAGGAACTGAGGGAAGCAAAAGAGAGACAGTGAAGGAGAGGCTTAAGACCTTATTACTCTAGTCAGTATTCAATATTCAAAAGCTCATGCCTTGCTAAAGTCAAAACCAATTTTCTCTGAAAGCAAAAGTACTTCTTTTAAATGAGAGCTATTTCCATGCCAAATTTCAGCTTGCAGTTCTCATCCATTTCAGCTCTAGGGCTGTTCATAAAAAGGTTGCTGGCTTCTTCCCTCCCTCTTCTGCTCTGTAATGGTAATAGCATATTTTCTTAACTCTCCATGCACTGAAAATTTATGGATCTATTTTTGCTCAGACTTTCTAAACAGCAGAAAATGCATGCAAAGTAAACCAGGAAAATATAAAAACAGAATGAACTTATGATTACCTGTATGTAACTACAAAACCAGAAAAACTTTTATTTATTTGTTTTTTTTTCTGTAAGAACTACAAATCCTGTCTCAAGGTGTTTTCAGCTTGACACACACAATTTAAAACACATATATATTTAAAACAATATATTTTTTTTGAACTGTGATAATTTTAAGTGAAGCAAAGCATAAAAATTAAAAATAAAAAAAAAAAGTGAATTTGAAATGTATTGTGAGGGTGTGTGACAGATTTTAGTCTTAAATCCATGTGGAAAAGAAACAATCTAAATATATTCAAAAGCAAAACTTCCAGACAAACCACTGAATCAACAAACTTGCTTATTCTGTTCCTGCTTTATCTGCACTTAATATTATTTTTATTATATTTCCGTGGTATTTGCATATTTACATATCCTCTGCTATCTTTTTAATATCTTTAACTAATTCAGTAGGAAGTCTATGGATGACAAGTTTTAAAATTAGTTGAATTAAAATTCAGTGGCATTCTACTTTAGTAAGAAAATAAAATTAAAACCCCTACAAAATGTTATCCTTTAGAATTAAAAATAAGTAAGCAAAATAATGATTTCTCCAAACCTAGACAGGGGAAAAAAGGAGAGTATTAAAATTAGAATGTGCTTAAACAACTGAATTTTGCAAGTTATACAGCTAATTATCTTATACTGTTTGTCCCTTATAGAGCATCTTTCCTTTGAAGAAATGTCTCCTACTTCTTCTAAACTATTATCACTGATATCAGCCACCAGGTACAAACATAGGCTAAAATTGATGATACTTTTACTTACTTTTAATCATGATCATGATAGTTAGTGCTTATCAAATTCAGAACTGATGAATCAAAAAAATCTTATGATCTGTTTCAATTAGTCAAGTAGCACTTCTGAGTTCTTGAAGAACATTCCAAATGTTCTGGAAAATATTATTTAATGTCTCCTGCCAGGTATTGACAGAATACTTTTATAGTCTAGATTTTTCAGATGGTAATTGATGCTGTAACAGCTCCTAATCAGGCTGAAAGAGACCTGAGCAGTATTTTCCCTTATCTTTTGTTTTGTTGAAAACACTTTTATGGTACCAACTTAGACTCATTATTTAGAAGACAGTTAAAGTAAGATAAGATGAATCCCACACAATGTGCCAGTAACACAGCTGGAATATTTGTTCAAAGTAAGTCTAGAAAATGTTCTAATTATCACATTTTCTTATGAATTATTAATTCAGTATTTCATGCTATCTAATTCTGAAATATCCACATCTTTGTCCAAAACAAGATAGGTATAATTATACTTTACTGGATTACAGGAAGTTACTTTTATTATTACTGCAATCAACAGTATAAATGCAGAAACAGTTTGCAAATCTGCTGTATTAAATGAATTCTAAATGAGGAGAAAACTCTTAGAGGCTTGTTTTCAAATTATTTCTCTACGAGTTCATAATAAGTGATTAGAAGTCTACATGAGATAATTCCGTTTCACAATGTGAGCTAAAAGTAAACCTTAAAAACACCTATCACAGTAAGCCACTTATCAATGAAATAGGTACCAGAGATATGCGTACTTTTAATCATAGAGAAAATTGCTTAATTTTACATACTAAATGGAAATATTTATGTTATTTATGAAAAAGCAGAAGAGTTTTTGAATATTTTTGTTTAATAATTTTGTCTATAATTCTCTATTTGCTTGCTATGTTATGGAAGATGGGTGGATTAACACCATTAAGGGTGGACTAGGTTTGCATAGCTCCCCAAGGACATTTTAAGTAGGCCTGGGTGCTAGTAGAATATTACATGCCCAAAATCTTTCTGCTACCTTCTTGTTCTACCTCAGCAGTTCAGTTGTCTGCATACATAGGGGGGGGGTCTGATATCCACAGTTGTGTAAACTTGGCTTAGACAGAAAAGCTAAAAACTGTAAAGTTGCAGAGAGACCTTGTTGAGATGGTGTCATTAATAGATCAGGGATTCAAGAGGAAAAAAACACCAGTATGGAAAGGCATAAAACCTTTAGGAGGTTTTCACCCAGGCACTGCTGGATCAGCTCATCAACATCCTTGTCAATGGAGCTGGTGGCAGCTGAGCTCTGCAGCCAGGTGAAAATGTAGATCCCAGGGGTCATAATGGCTGAACCTTCTTCAGTGAGAAATGTTGCTTCACCAGCAGAAGTGTGTAAGGCTTGTTGAAATTTATGTATCTTTCACAACAACCAAAATTATACTGTGTGCTTTGTGTATTTTTTTTTTATAGACAGACTATCTGTGTGGCTAAAGATTCGTGAACAAAAAAGTATAGGAGGTAAAAATCATGAACACTTTAAAAAAGATAACACAGTTATCTTGATACATGTTACACAGTTATCAGACACATGAGGTATTTCTAGCAAAAAATAGCTGAAAACTTGCAACCAAGAGACTAAGGTGGAAAGTGGTGTTTTAATTCATTTTAGTCAAGGTTGCAGGAAAGCCAGGAGGCCAGAAATTCAATATGAACTTTCTGGCTTGCAGATGTCAAAACATGTGTTCAACTTGGAACTGTAGCAGATATTAAAAAAACAAAGAAACAAACAAACACAAACCCAGTAATGAAAAAAAAAATATAAAAGGAATTTATTTACTTGAGGTCAAGGTGCTAGGCTTTTTTATTATTTAACTTGTTGATAGAGAGTTAAAATAGGAATATCTGAAAAGAATAAAAACTATAGTTATGAAGCTCTAGTCCTGCAAAGCAGCAGTACCAAACCTCTGTTGGATATGGCACTGTATTTCACTTATGTAGCAAGGTTTTGGTAGTGGTGTGGCTATGGGGGTTGATTCTGTAACAAGAGACCAGGAGTTGTTACCTTTTCAGACAGAGACAGCTTCAGACAGCTCCAAGATAGGCCTACCCATGACCAGTGATGAAGCCTTCAGTAATGCTGGTTGCACCAGTGTGGTAAAATATTTAAGAAAGTGTAAAAAAACGCAGAAAGGTGAGAAAAATGTGAGAGAAACATCCTGGCAGAAGCCCAAGTTAGTGAAGAAGAAAGGGAAGAGGTGTTGAGGATGCCAGCACAGTGATTCCCTTGCAGCCCATGGAGAGAACCATGATGATTCAAGATGTCCTTTGCAACCTATAGATGACCACATCAGAGGGACACTCACACTACAGCCCATGGAGGATCCCATACTGAAGCAAGTGGCTATGCTGAAGGAAGTTGCACCCCATGGACAACATATGACAGACCAGGGTCTTAGCAGGACCTGCAGCCCATGGAGAGGAGCTCATGCAGTAGCAGGTTTTCTGTGATCACTGCGGTACCCATGCTGGACCAGTAAGTTCCTGTAGGACTGCTCTCCAAGGAAAGGATCCACACTGGAGCAGTTATTGGAAAAATGCATCCTGTGGAAATGACCCATGTTGGAGCAGTTCATTCAGGACTTTATCCCATGGGAGAGATCTCATGCCAGAGCAAGGGAAGAGTGTGAGGAAGAAAGGGTAGCAGAAAGTGTCGTTAACAGACCATAACCCCATTTCCCTTGTCCCTGTGATACTTGGCAGGAAAGACATGAAAGAGTCAAGAGCTAAGATGATCCCAGGAAGATGGTGGGGGTGGGAAGAAGGTCGCTTTAGTTTTGCTTGAATTTCTCTCTAACCTAATCCTTTATTAATTGATAATGAGTGCCTTGGCGGGCAAACTGCCACAGAGGCAAAAAATCTCAGAAAGTAATAATATCTGGATGGTATCAGGCTTTCATCTAATACCAGGACCATGGGCAAACTCAAAAGGATCCTATAATTCATTAAAGCATATGCATATAAATCCTTTTTTCTTTTTTTTTTTTCATATGGGTAATGCTATGGTTCTCAGAATAACTTCTACAGAAGATTGTAGTGGAGTGAGGACCAATTTGCAAGGCGAACTAAGAACAAAAATGGGATCCATGTGTGATAAAGTAAGATTTCTTTATGCTAAGCTTTTCACTTCTCACAGTTCACTAACTGCAAGGTGTTTTACACTGTAGAAAAGTGACTAGGAACAGAGGGTAAGTCATGTTAGTTATTCAGCTGGGTAATAGTAAGGCATATAATAAATACTGTTTATACATATCCCTACTAAATTTGCTGGAACTGTAGAAAATTACCAGTGCTGATTTTTGCTTCTACTTCCTGAGAGGATGAAATGAAATACTGACTGTTTATTGCAGTCCTGGAAGTATTTTGAAAAAGTTAAATATAAAACATTATATACATATATACATATATATATATATATACATATATAAATATACATATATATGTATATAGGAAGCTGATTTCTGTTCCTGTATTTCTTAACAAATACTTAGAATTGTTGACTCTCTTTCAGGAATGAAGGATAGAGGGTTACTCGTCAAAGCCATGAAAGGACCTAAACCTACACTGTCTGTCAGAAAGGGCAGTTTTTGTAGTTTTGCCAGTAAGAAACAGATGACAGGCAGAGAAAATTGGTAAAGTGGGATTTCTGTATAGCATTTTTATTAAGGTAACTTATTGACATACTGCCAAAAGACAAATCTGAACAACTATTAACAAACTAACAGCCAAACACTTGAAAGCTTTAAAGAAAAGACAAAATGGAGCAGGTGTATAGGGAAGAATAAGAGTATAAATAGAAAAGAGAGGTACCTGAAAAAGTATCTATGAGTAGAAACAAACAAAATGTCAATTTTTTTTTTTTTTTTTTAGATATACAGTTCAAGCACATTTTTTTACCTACTACCAGAGCACCTGGGGAAAAGATAATTATTCAGGGAAAAAAAAGAAAGCACAATTTTAAGATATAATTTATTCAATATAAACAAGTTTTTTAGCAGAACTCAATTGTATTAATTTTCTCTGAATTGTTGACATAATCTTTTGTTTTGATTATTTATATAATCTAAATGCAGATAAAATCACAGTCTCAGAGTGTTATCTGGGGACGGCTGCAAAAAACTTAATATAAAGAGAGTATCAAAGAAAACTATTTAAAAGCATGAGTAGCATACATTTTTAATAGAAACTGGTAATGCTAGTACATCTTCCTAGTAACACACATACTATGCTGAGGGAAATTCCCTTTTATCAGTTTTCTGTGGGAAAATGAGATTTAGGATGTAGAGATGGTGTTGACCACCACCTCAAGTCTTGAGGTTTCCCTCAGTCCGTGATGATTTCTCAGTGACCTTGAAGTATGCCTGACATTTCTGCAAGTTTATAGACAACTTGAACTTTAAAGTCCAGACTTTCAAATCTTCAGTACTTATGAAAATAGTGAAATACTTCTGCTTCTTCCTTCACTCCACCATTTTCTTTTTTTTTTTTCTAAAAAAAAAAGATTTCCAAAATATTCTTGATAAAGGAAGAGGCATATCTATGCATGCTGACGTAATTACAGATGAAGTTAGTACATTTTAGAGATTCAAAATATTTTCCTGATATCAGTTTAGGAGCTACTGGTTATTTACACTTATGTTTTAATGAATTTTTAAAGACTGCAGTAGAGTGGCTAAAAATTAAAACATTCCTACTGCTTGAATATAAAACCAGCAAACAGTATCACATATATCCTTCTTTTATAGGGGAGATTTTTCCAGAAAAACAGCAATGTGATCTTGAGGCACTATCCTCCAGACAGAAATATGTGCTTTCAGGATCATTTGTTCACCCAAAGCATACTGGACTTTGTTTGATCCCAAGTTTTTATTGTGCCACTATTTTTGGAGTATAACCATAGGGTAAAACAGGAATAGAAAAATAGCCAGAGAAAATAGAGATGGAAACAAATTAATTTAAAAAATACAACAGCTCTGTCTTTCCCTTATTGATTCAGAACCATTATAAGAAAACTGTTATTTTTATTTAAATACCTGAATATTTTATAAATGTTTATATGACATACACAATTAATTACAAAGGTAAGAAATTTGACAAAGTTTATACTGTGGTTATGTATATAATAAATAGTTTTCCTGTAACCAATATTGTTTCAATATTATACATAAAAATTTGCTAGGTAAAGCAGCAGAAGAATTTAAAAAGGGAAAGACTGTATAAAATTTCTATTTCCCACAATTTGCATTAATACAAAAAAAGGTTAAAAATGTGTACTTCATAAAAATTTGCAAAGAAACAAATTAGAAAGCTGAAACAGAAAAGCACAATTTGACATTTCTGGGTGTAAGTGAAATGGGCACGTATGTGTGCGTGCATAAGGGCTTTGTAAGAAATGAATGCCATGACCAAGCTTTGAATCATTAATCTTCCTGTCAGGATTCAAGAGAGACAGGACTTTGAAGTGTGGCCAGAATGTCATGAGATTTGTGTTCACAAGATTCCACTTGACTTTGTAGCCTCCCATCTCTAAGTGACATTACAAACCTGTCATTACTCTTAGTAGCAGAAATTCACGCAGTGTATGTAACAAGAGAAGAAATACCTTTTCTTTGGAAGGAAAGGGGGTGGGAAGGAAGTGTACTCTGAATCAACATTATAGGGAAAACAACTTCAATATTTGAGTGGTTATGCTATTGTCAATTATAACCATAATATGAATTAAAGAAACTGATATGCAAGCAACTTTGTCGGTAGCAGTTTAATTAGACTTTCACAACCATATAAAAAAGTACTGTAATGTTATATTCAAGCAAAATCTTTTTGCTTCTTTAACAATAACTAATCCACTGTACCAAGTTTTAGCTCAGACAAGGGCACTTGAAGAACACGAAGTACAAAGGGGAAGGTTATTTTCTGGGGGGAAGTAAATGGGGAAGGACAATGTTATATATCTGACTTTAAACTGTACATAGTGGGGTATTCCTTTCATGCCCTTGTTTCTCTCTTTAAAATTGGAAGCATTGCTTATATAAGAGATACTTTATAGATCCATATGGGCTACAGGGGGACAACCTGCCTCACCATGAATTTCACCACAGGCTCCAGAGGAATCCCTGCTCTGGTACCTGAAGCATCTTCTCACCCTCTTTCTTCAACAACTTTGGTGTCTGAAGGGTTGTTTCCCTCACATATTCTCACTCCTCTCTCCTGGCTGCCATGGTACAGTAGGTTTGTGGGCTTTTTTTTCCTTCTTAAATGCATTATCACAGAGGTTCTACCACAGTTGTCGATGGGATCAGTCTTGGACAGTTATGGGTCTGTCTTGGTCACAGCTGGCACTGGCTCTGTTTGATGCAGGGGAAGCTTCTGGCATATTCTCATATAAGCTACCCCTGCGCCACTGCTGCTACAAAAATCTTATCGTACAAACCCAATATAGTTAATCAGTGTCAAAACTAATAATCTTCTCTAGCTATCGTGGTCTTCAAAATTCAAATATTTTAGAGGATCATTTACATAAACAGAATTATGTGTCCTATGGTCATGAGGACCTGATGGATAGGATATGTTAGGAAACTTTGCTTTTCCATATGTCAGAATAAACCACTATGTGTTTATGAAAGCAGGACATTACAGATTAAAATTGTGTCACTTTTTTTATCCTTCTTTTCACTATACCTGTTTAATATTTTCTTTGACAAATGTTATTAGAAACTCTGGTGTACCAGAGAATTTAAATATCACAATCTTTTTCCTCTGAGATTCTAGTTCTTCATGCAGACCAACAACCTGAAGAAAGAAAAACTAATAAAACCCAGCAATAAGTAATCAGTAAATAAAACTGATCAAAAGCAATCTCTGGCTTTAGGGACAGATTTATTTTTAGAAGAATATCTGAACAACACTGTCACTGTTTGGACAGTGGCTTTGTGGTGACAGATGCTCTGTTATTTCCACTTCCCTCCCGGAGGGAAGAAGACAGATTTTACAGATGAAAAACTTTGAGCAGGTAGAAAGTGACCTGTCTTGGTAAATATTGTCTTTTTCCAGTGAGGAAAGAAGGAAGAGCACTAGCAGCAATGAGAACCAGGCAACAACAGGAGGGCCTCTTGGGAGCCATTTTATACTGAGCACCATGGTAAGGAATACTGTGATTTGTTCATTTAGGTCACAGGACCCATACTCCCCTCCCATGGGCTCAGATGCTCTTCATTATAGCTTTAAAATCAACAGGCTGGCAGCTGCTGGTGGTGTCCCAGGTGGGGTTTTTCCACCCCGGTCCTTTCAAACCAGGACAAATACAAACTTCACTATGGTGAATTCTGGATGCCTGAACAACACAAACAACACTATGTTGCATTCTGAGATTTAGAAATCTGATGCCTCAAAAAAGTTTCAGTCTTTATCATTATATGATAAATAATTTTAAACCCAAAGAATGATTGTTTCCTCAGTGCACTTTGCTAGGAAATTGAGCTAAATTATAGGATGGAAGAAGGAGGAAATCTCCAACGGAAACAAATATGATAATGTAATTGAAGTACATCACAGAATGTAATCTTTCATAATCTCCAGAAATAAATACATTTTATACAGTTGCCAGTTTCTGCTTATAGAACATTTGTCCTTAAAGAAGAAACAATGAGTGTAACTGAAGGGTGTGAGTCGTTGTTCATTTCCAATAAAGACTTCATACTTCTGTGTGCTGGATTGTTATTATGTTGTTTGCTGTGTGATTACAAGTTGTTAAATCCATCAGAGCTTCTTCAGCATCCATAGCAATGTGTTCAAAAGCTTAAAATTATCTCTTTTACCAAAATTATATGTGAAATTACAATATGCTATGTAATTTTTGGTAAATTTTCACATTGTCCATGTTGTGCTGAAGCAGCAGGTATGTAAACAGCAAAGAGAGAAGAGGGAAAGGGGAAGAAGGTGAGGGAAAGCATAAAGAAGATGAAATCTTCAGTCAGGGAATTTCAACAAGAGGGAAACTCCTTTAAAGGTGGTGTAGGGGAGGTGGCCATTGCGACAAGGTAGGGAGTGATTCTACAAGGAATTCACCTTTATAGGCTATAAGTTAAATTAATTGGAAATACCTGCTTTAATAGAAGCTTGTGTTACTTGTCAGGACTAAAACACTGAAAAAAGCAGTAAAAGGGACTCTTTTCAACATAAAATTCTGACCAAATGGCAGGGTGTAAGTATATATATATATAATACATATATGAGAGTATAAATAGCTATTTGTGTATATATCTATATATTTATAAAATTGTGACAGATATTAAAGAAAAAAACCTATATTAATCATAGAATTTTCAGGGTTGGAAGGGACATTTAAGATCATCTATCTGAAACCCTCCTGCCCTTGGCAGGGACACCTCCAACTAGATCAGGCTGCTCAGAGTCCCTTCCAGCCTGGCCTTAAAACCTTCCAGGGATGGGGATTGCACCACCTCTCCAGGCAACCTGTTCCAGTGTCTCCCCGTCCTCATGGTTAATAACTTCTTCCTAATATCTAATCTAAATCTATCCCCCTCTATTTTGAAACCATTCCCCTGAGTCCTATCGCAACTTGACATCCTAAAAAGTCCCTCCCCAGCTTTCTTGCAGGCCCCCTTCAGATACTGGAAGGCTACAATAAGGTCTCCTCAGAGCCTTCTCCTCTCCAGACTGAATAACCCCAACTCTCTCAGTCTGTCTTCACAGGAGAGGTGCTGCAGCCCTCTGATCATCCTCGTGGTCCTTCTCTGGACACATTCCAGCACATCCATGTCTTTTGTGTAATAGGGGCTCCAGGGCTGGATGCAGTACTCCGGGTAGGGTCTAATGAAAGCAGAGCAGAGGGGAAGAATCACTTCCTTCAACCTGCTGGCCACACTGCAAGTGTACACTGATGCCTCATGTTGAACTTCTCATCCACCAGCACCCTCAAGACCATTTCCTCAGGGCTGCTCTCAAGACCAGCCTATATTGGTGCTTGGGATTACTTGGACCCAGATGCAGGACTTTGCACTTGGTCTTTTTGAACTTCATGAGGTTTGCATGGGCCCACCTCTCCAGCCAGTCAAGGTCCCTCTGGATGGCTTTCCTTCCCTCCAGCATGTCAGGTGCACCACACAGCTTGGTGTCATTGGCAAGCTTGCTGAGGATACACTCAATGTCACCATCCATGTCACCAGCAAAGATGTTAAACAAGATCAGTCCCAATACTGATCCTTGAGAAACTCCACCTGTCACTGCACTCCACTTGGACATGGACCCATTGACAGCCACTCTTTGCATGTAGCCATCAAGCTAGTTCTTTATTCACCAAATGGTCCATCCATCAAATCCATATTTTACCAGCTTGGAGACCAAAATATCATACAGGAGAGTGTTGAAGGTTTTCCTCAGGTCCTGGTAAATGTGTCGGTCGCTTTCCCTTGTCTATTGATGTGACTTTTTCATAAAAGGCCACAATGTCTGTCAGGCATGATTTGCCCTTGGTGAAGCCATGTTGATTATACCAAATCACCCCTTCATTATTTTTCTGCTTCAGCACGTGCCTTCAGGAGGATCTGTTCCATGATCTTGTTGGGCACAGAAATGGGACTGATTGGTCTATAGTTCCCTGGATCTTCTTTCTTTCCCTTTTTGAAAATGGGGGGATTATTTCCCCTTTTCAATTCAATGGTGACTTCACTGGACTGCCATGACTTTTGGAATACAAAAGACAGTGTCTTAGGAACCACATCTTCTATTTTCCTCGGTACCCATGTGTGTAATCCAGCAGGTCCTGTGGACTCTTACACTTTCAGGTTGTTTAGATGGTCATGAACCTGATCTTCATTTACAGTGGGCAGTTCTCCCTTCCAACTCTCAACATTGTCTTCTGTGACTTCTGGGGTGTCTCTGGAGCTCTTGACAGTGAAGACAGAGGTAAAGAAATCATTGAGAACCTCAGCCTTTTCCATATCACTTGTCACTAATTCACCTGCTTCCTTTCTGAGGGGGCCCACACCTTCCCTGGTCTTCCTTTTGCTGTTAATATACCTATAGAAATTTTTGCTATTCCTCTTGACCTCCCTGGCTAGATCGAGTTCTAACTGAGCTTTGGTTTTTCTAACCAGGTCTCTAGCTGCTCAGACTACTTCCTTATATGTCTTCCATTCTAGCTGTCTTTTCTTCCATTCTTTGTAGACTTTGTTTTTGTGTGACAGTGTGTTCATGAGTTCCTGGTTCATCCAGGCAAGTCTCCTAGCATTTTTTCCTGCCTTCTACTTCGTCAGTATACTCCCGGACATGCAGAAGGTGATCCTTGAATGAAGGTGAACCAGCTGTCCTGGGCTTCCTTTACCTCTAGGGCTTTTTTCCACAGTACTTTGACCAGCAGATCCCTGAAGTGATTGAAGTATTGCACTGGGGTTGTAAGCTTGGAACACATCTTCCCAGATGCCCTGAGGATCTTAAATTCAAACACTTCATGATCACTGCAGCCAAGGTTGTCCCTGAGCCTCACATTGGCCACCAGCCCTTCCCTGTTGGTGAGAACAAGGCATAGCACCTTTTTTTTGTTGGTTCCTCTACTATTTGGAGGAGGAAGTTATCATCTATGCATTCCAGGAACATCCTGGATTGCTGATGCCTTGCTGTGTTGTCCCTCCAGCAGACGTCAGGGTGGCTGAAATCACCCATGTGGACCAGAGCTTGTGAATGCAAAGCCTCTTCTATCTGTCTTTGGAGGGCCTCATCTGCTCGGCTCTGCTGGTCAGATGGTCTTCAGCAGATCCCTACTGTAACATCACCTTCTCACTTCTTCCCTTTAATCTTAAACTATACATTAAACTATACACTGGATCTGTTCATCGTCCTTCCCCAGGTGGAGCTCCATCAATTCCAAATGGTCACTGATAGAGAGGGCAACACCTCCTGCCCTCTTACCCTGCAGAAGAAAACCATGAAGTTGCTCTTCCATGTTATATGCCACACTGGCCTGTAGTAAGACATCTGTAGCTGCAGGACAAGTTCAGTTCTTTCATCACTCCTTATAGCTGTAAGGTATTCCAGGGCAGTGTAGTACGTGTGTTTGTCCATGGTTTGGCAGTAGTGTAAGGTTATTTTTGGATTATTTGCATTGTCAGACAGCCAATATTTCTCCAAAGAGTAAAAGTCAATTTTGTAAAATGGTGACTGACGGGTTGTATCCTTGGGAAAAGGGAATGTGGTTTTGTTGGCAAAATAAAATAGTTGCTTTGCAATAGCATTCCTTCAGCTGAGTCTCAAAAATTGATACAAAGAACACTACTATGAGGTTCCTTGTAAAAATACACATAAGAGTATTGACATTAGAAATGGTCAATAAACTGAAATATAAGGCTTTCAACATGCTCTTACCAACACATTCAAAAGAACTTCTCTAAACTCTTTTGCAAAAACACTAAGTAGCTGCATGTTTCATCCAATTTAACAGGATATAAAGCTATGTCTATTATCTCATTACTACATAATAATACTTGCATATTCAAACATATTGATTTTCAGGTCACCATAGAGAAAATAAAAAGAGAAACTATGTTTTAAGTATTACCTGTGTTACTTGCAAGTATTATAAGAACTTCCAGATAGTAAATGCTGTTTTACCCCAGTGGGTAGCTCAGACACACCCAGATGCTCCCTTACTCCCTCCACGATGGGCTAGGTTGGAGAACTGGAAGGCTAAATGAGAGAAAACTCATGAGTCACAGTCTAGTGAGTACAATTGATGCTGATGGCTGTGGTCCTTGGAGGATGTTAGTCACTGAGGTCAAAATGAACAGGTTCATGTTTACCTTTTTGTCTGTCTGGCAACTTTTGGTAATTGGATGCCTTTCACATGCAACAACATCTATCTTGCTCTCCTCCTTTGGTAATAAGTGGTCATTTCTGTAAAATTCTGAATATGCCACCACAGTGTTGCAAAATTCTTACATAATGCTATTAGTTATGCTGAAGTAGCGTACTTAACGTATAAACTTAAGGCAAGTTTCCTTTAGTACTTGTTGATATTTTATTTTGAACAAAAGTGAATTTCATTCTCCCTTCACCTTCTCATATTTCTTAATATCTCTCAGCTATATTTATTACTTTGTGAAGAGTTTTAATCTCTATGCACACATAAGTCACTATATTTTGCTCATCTTTTTTTCATTTTTGATTTTCGTTATTCCATTGGCTCATTCTATTGGTTCAGTTCCAGACACCTCACTACAAGAGGGGCACAGAATGCTAGAGTGTGTCCAGAGAAGGAAAACTAAGCTCATTAAGGGCTTGGAGCACAAGTCCTGTGAGGAGCTCTTGAAGGAATTGGGGTTGTTTAGTCAGGAGAAGAGGATGCTGAGAGGAGACCTCATCACTCTCTTCAGCTGCCTCAAGGGAGGTTGGAGAGAGGAGGGAAGCAGCCTCTGCTCCTTAGTGACCTGTGACAGGACCAGAGGGAATGGATGGAAGCTGTTCCAGGGGAGGTTTAGGCTGGATGTTAGGAAACATTTTTTTCACTGAGAGGGTTGTCAGGCATTGGAATGTCCTGCCCAGGGCAGTGATGGAGTCATCATCCGTGGAGGCACTTAAAAGGCTTTTGGACCTGGTCCTTAAGGACATGGTTTAGTAGTTAGCAGACGGAGTTAGTCAAAGGTTGGACTGGATGATCTTGGAGGTCTCTTCCATACTTAAATATTCTGTGATTTCCAAGGTAGGATAACCAAACACAGTCTTAAAGAGGCAAAAACAGTCTTAAAGAGGCAAACACATAAAGAATTTAGGGGATAATATGATACTTTTTTTTTTCCTTTTTTTCTTTTTTTCTTTTTTTTTTTTTTTTTTTTTTTAAATTTTCTAACCAAGGATTTAAACTACTTAAATATTTCACATGAGCATTAAGAACAAGAATGCAAACTTCATTCCCTCCATGGTACTTTAATTTTCTCCATAATTTTCATATACAAGAAGATTTAATTAATTTTTACACTGTAATAATATTTGAGAAAGTGAGCTGATTATATACTGACGATGAAAGATAGCTTTTGGTTTCATTAGTGTGGAGATCTCAAGCAGATGAGTAATCTTTCTGTCACAATGCACATGAGGCTTTGGTGCTGAGATTGGTGCTGGAATCTGTGCAGCCTGTGCTTAGTGCAAGAGAAAAAAAAAAAACCACCCTGGAAGCTTAGATTATAACAAAGGAGGAAACAAAAAAAAAAAAATGTATAAAAAAGGAATTCAAGACAAAAGATTAGAATCACTTAAGTTAGGGCAAAAGCCTCCAGATTTTTAAGCATCTTTATATGTTAAATATTTTATTCAAATGTCAGCCTTGAAACTGTGTACTAAATGTATGCTAAGATTATAGATATATGGGAAAAATTACAAGTAAGTACTTAAGTTACACAGATTTCAAGTTGAAATATTATAGAATTTTGAAACTAAGAAATACATTAAAAACAGCTTTTCATATCCAAGGCCAGGAAAACTTTAGTATAGAATCAGAGATAGAAGAGGGATAGAATTTCATAATTCATAATTAAGGAGAATTTAAATGGATCTAAACCTGCCTTTAGAAACTTTAGCCTTTTATTTAGCCCTGGTATTATATATTCCTAAGAGACATATATAGCTAATACAGGAATTATATTAGCTATATATAATGTAAATGTAAAAACATTGGTCTGACAGCAACTTTGAACCAACTCTAAATTGGACAGGATGAGATACTGAAGAATGCATGCTTAAAAAGTGCACTTTTACAGGCTTATTCTCTGGACACTTCCAAAGATTAAAGGAAATATTAGTTCTTTGATACAGTGTGTCAGTTGCAGATTACAGAAGTAACACTGTCATGTTTAACTGACGTTACTAATCTGTGGGAGATGTTGCCAAACAATAATTTGAATATCTGCAAATTAGAGATATTTGGTCAGCTGTTGAGCTTGGTGCACCAGTTTACTGCCAGATTTTAGGCAAGAATGCTGAAAATTAATTGTGATTTAAGACAAAAGTCAGATTATGCAGTTAAAGGCATGAAAAAATGACATTTCAGATGTTCTTCTCCCCATTGCAAGTGCTGGGATGTAGAAATAAAATTTACAGCAGGACATGTTAAGTCACCAAAGTTTAACTCTAGTGGTTTGTGATTATATCTTCGACTGGTTTAACTGAACACAGGTTATAGTTAGGATTTTAAGACATTGTTCTTTATCCAGGAAAACTTAGAGTTAGACACAGAAATCTCAGGGTCAAAAGAGGTCAATATTGCAGAGGAACACTGGATTTGAAATAAAGCAGTAGAAGTACGGCTGATTGGAATGAAGGTTAAATTTCATCTTTTTTTTCTCAGATGCTAACTCACTTCCTTTTTCCTGATAAAAGTCACTGCAGTGATAAATTTTCTAGCTCCAAAGAGCTTATATAGCAGAAAAGGAAAAAAGAGAATATTCACCTATGCATATATTCCTTTTTAAAGCAAGTAATTTATTTAAATCATCTATTTAAATGGCAAATCAATTGTAATATAAACACAAGAACTGGCTAAGTAGTACTGCATATACTCTGACATGGGTTAAGCTAATGTAAAAGAAAACTACTTTTATTTATAAAGGAGGAATAATTTAGATATTACAGAAGGCTGTCCATGACTAATAAGTAGGAATTAGAAGTATTAACATATAAAAATATTTCCAACAACTTGATATCCTACAAGTTGAGCTGCATAATGCAGTTTTATACACACAACTTATACACACACACACACAACACCTTGCAATTTCCAACAGAGAGTTATAAAGACAGTATTAATATATTTGTTCTTTGATTGCCACAAAAAAACTGTGTTTCTATACATAGCAGCTGTTGCAGGGTCCATTATATGATTAGCTTTTCACACAAGCCTGTGGCTAAACCAAGACCAATAGCAAATATTTTCCCAATTTTATCACTTTTACAGTTGTGCTTGATTTAGTAATCACTTACATGCTGGTGCAGCATTATGATTTTGAGTCTTATCTGAAAAGGATATCTTTAGACAACTCACTTTCCTTAGAACTCAATTTCTAGTTGGTCTGATATAATAAGTTTATCTTATGTGTCCTTAAGAAAGCTACAGTGAAGACCTATTTTCCCTCATTTTTTATAATGACCGCGTGTCATAGCTATGCTTACCACCAGAGCTTTTTGTATTCACATCCCATAGGAGCTTCTTCTCCAATGCACCAAGCCATTTATCTTAATTTTGTGGTTGAAATCAAATGTGACTCTCTTGTCTGTGTTCCTTAATGCAGCTTGACCAAGCTGGCTGTGAACTAACTCAGATGTCAAATCAGGAATCCTTGGTGCTTCATTAAATAGGCCTTCTTCAGAAGAAATGAAAAGAAGGGCAGAGGGAGAAAGACAAAAAGAGATAAATATTTTTTAACACTTTAGGTTGGAGTTTTTTAATCTTTTGAAAACGAAGATCATTATTTTCCAACTTTCAGCTTGATCCTAGTGCTTAAACTGCTTAATTTCTTATGAGGTTTAAACACATGTAAGTCTGAAGGTAAAATTTGTCTGTTCTGCAGTTTTCATGTGCATTCTGTCTTTAGCCTGCTTATATAAACACATTATAACACATTTAATTTAGGAGATGATTTGAATGTTTGCACCTCTGTTGCCAACAGCACTATTTGTATTTTCTTATTTCCTTTGTATTAGTTTTCTATGCTTCCACTTATTTCAAGGAATTAGCACATTCTTCATGTCGTAGAGGTAATTCACATGTTTTAAAAAGAAAAATTGAACAAAATACTTTTCTCTAATTCCTTTCAGTTATTTTATTTCCTGTATGTTACATTTGGAATGTTTCTAATAATATTCCAGAAAAGATGATTTGTTGTATTTTCTTTATGTTTCCTAGAAGAAGACAAACCATCTTATTACTTTCATTCCCCTGTCTGATATTTGCTGTATTAAGCTGACTTTCCCGAAGGTAATTGTAAAACAGGATGTGCCATTGTGGATATAGACACATGTTCTATCTCAAATTATAGAATGCCATATTAAATTCCATGACTGGATCAAAAAAACACCAAATACTTTAAAATGTTATTGCATGGAATTTACTCTCCAGTCAGAAATGGCATGGTGGAAATAATTAATTACTTTTTAAAGTTCGTTATGTGGTAGATATGTTCCTACAGATTCAAATTTCTTTATGTCATGACCTATACTGTGCATTTTGAGACTTGCAATTTCTGTACAACATACTTTCCATGGCATTCTGTGAATATTTATTACTGATTCTTTAGGCTTCCTGTAAACACTTTTTTAAAAATTAATACCTTGGACCACATTTGTTTTTCAGTTTAATTTCTCCTGGTTTACTGATTACTAAGCCCACTCAAGTGCTTGGAACAGTTATGGTGTTTTGGAAAATAGAAAATTCAGAGTAGGTAGATTCAAGCAAATTGCAAAAGCCTAGTAAATTCTGTATGTAAGATATAACAAGCAAATATGTCTAGAGACAAAGTGATGGAGAGATTAAGGCTCTGCAACACAGTTACCAGAGACCACAGGACAGAGCTGCTACCTCAGAAACTGTGACCCCAGGTGTCAGCTGCTGGAGAAACTGTACATCTCCTGAACAGAGAGATGTTTGACTTTGTACATCTTTGACAAGATCTGGTCCATACAGCAGCTGAGGCAGACCTGCAGCCTCAGGGGATCCCATGTGCCTGGTGCCAGCAACTGGACAGACTGGGATCCAGGGGTAGCTGCTAAGAATACCAGGTGTCCAGAGCTGGAGATTATATTATATTATATATAATATATATATATATATATATATATACATATATATATATATACATATATATTATTTTTATATATTTTTATATATTTTATATATTTTTATATATATATATATTATTATATACACATAATGTATAATTATGACCTGTCCCGCCAGGGGACTTCAATCCTGATCATCTGCAAAGGAAGGAACTAGGTCAGGCTGTCAGTGCTGCGGATGTTTGTGTGAAGGTTGTGCTCTCCAGCTGAGCTGATCCATGCAGCTGAGTGTGCACATGTGTAGATTTGCACACATGTATGAATGTGTGTGCACACAGTTACTGGAAACAGTAACTGTTTTCCAGTTTCCAGTTGCGGAAATTCTACATTTCCAATGTGCACATCATTTCTTGAAATCCCATGTTTAGCCTCACTCCTGTCTGGACCCAGGGACCTGGAGCCAATGAAGCCTCACAATTACCAGGAAAAGCTGAGAATCTGATTTCATCTGTTCTTTGCTTTTGATGTTTTGGGTTTTTTTTTCTTCCCTTAGTCTATGAAAATTCAAAAATACTTCCTTCCCTTTCTTCAGTATGCTTCCATCACTGTTAGGTCTGAAGTTGGGTGGTTGTGGATAAAAATGATAAAACTATCTGGAAATCATGTAGGATATGAAAGATATGTGTCTCTGTCCTAGAGATATGACCTATGTACAGGTAAAGTAAAAAAAAAAGCAATTTCATATTTAAAATAATAATTAAAATTTGCAGATATAGCACTTGAATCCAAAGAATGAATTCCAGAACTTTATTGAACTCATTTTTACATTAGATAAATCAGTATGATGGAGTTCTTTAATGAACATACTAATGAATTAACACAACTCAAGTGGGAATGTTTTCCTGTACTAATAAATAAATGTCTAACTGGCAGTTTTTTAGATTTGTGATGTTCTTTAATAACATTTCAATTTAAATAATTTTCCAATAATGTATATCGAGGACTCTAAATAGGAAATGCAGCAGCCATTACCCATGCACAGCACAATACTGGCTTTATCAATTAATTATGTCATTGCATAAAAACCATATGGCCACTGATATACATAAGTAACATTTCAGGTGACTGAATTTCAGAGTTAATGAAAACATTCTCATTCTGCAGATGAATATGCACACATTATAGTTATTTTTCCTTTCTAATTATCTCTTTGGAGTTCTGTATCTTATATAAATAAGATTTGACATGGTACATAAGCAAACTTAGGAGTTAAAGATTCTGCAAAAAAAGAAATAAAGAATAAAGAAAAAGAACATTAAAACTTAATGAAATATGACCTTCAGCCCTTTAACTTAGAAATTTTTAAACAGAAGCCAGAAATCTTTAAACTATATTATCAATTACTTTTTAATTCCAGCAAATACCAGCCAATAAAAAAACCAGAATGCTGTTAAAAATTTGTTTGCATTATTTCTAAGTCATCTATCTTGTGTGTATGCTTGGTTCCATGTCATTCATTAGCAGGAACATTAATTCAGATCTCTGAGACATTTATGAATGCATTAATACACCATGTAGACTTTACATATGTTTTTTTCATGCTCACATCTAGAAACGTTATATGTATTTACTCCATTTCAGAGAAAAAGTTAAATGTAATGACAGTGTTTCTGATTTTTCCACATAAAATAATCCAACATATTTTCAAGAAAGAATGTCTTAAAATTATGTTGTAATATATAGAGAAAGCAAGTCTGGTTTATTATCACGCTTATTCTTTGCATTACTTAATGCATCACATGTTATGTTTCTTTGAAAAGGAACATTTTCACTTCATAGGAGCTATTGCTTGCTCCACAAAATGAAAAGTTTTTGGTTATCAGAGCTTCTGCTCAACTTTAAATCCCAACACACTAGATTTTCCCAGTGTGATTCCTTTGATTCCTTATGGGATTAAAGATCTGTTTCTTCATGTGATTTCAAAGCTGTCCAGTACCATACCTTGCTAAAACTCTTCCATGACTTTGAAGTGATTCCTACATTTTTCTTGCCTGTAGGATAAAGTTCCCTTCCTAGAAATTCCAGTTATATTTTAAAAAAAAATATATCTGAAAGAAAAAGAAAATATGTATTAGACAAAGCAATGAAATAATTTTCTCTATACAAAATATTCTAACCATTGAGTGTACATCAAAATCAATTATAATGTCTCTTAAACTAACTCAAGAGCAGAGCTTTAACATCCAGGGTTTTTTTGGGTTGTTTTGTTTTTTTTTTTCAGTCATTCCTTCTGCCAATAGTTTCCCAAGGTCATACCAGGTACTAAACTAACAGAGTAAAGTTCATCACTATTTTATATAAGCAATTATTCAAATATCACAATTTAGTCCTTAATCCTGCAACATACAGGTAGGTTTAAGGGAAATGCTGTTGGTTTGAATGTGTTTAATAAGCCACAGAATGCAATAGAAGTTTTCTCACTGTCTACCATTAGGGTTTCTACTATTTTCCTGAAACAGAGAAGGGATCAATCTAGTCTGACCTAATGTTTCAGTTTATTGTGAAACAGTCTCCTGGTATATACATCTTCTATGTATCTCCTGGGAATAATGTCTGAGAAGCTACCCCTTTTTATGACAATCATTTTTCTAAAGCAATACTGGAGGTTTGTGTTCAAGTTTACTTAGAAAAAAGCAGAACACATAGACATATAAATAAATATTGTAAATCAGTTAAAGAATTCTGGTTTTACCATTTTTTTTTCTTGGAATTTAGCTAAGTTTTGAATCCAATCCATGCAGTATATAACCTATTTAGTTCATGAAAATGCATATGTTGTCTAATAAGCAAATGCTTCTGTTGTCCAATAAAAGTAACTATGAATGTAACTTATAAAAATGAGTTTTAAAATTATACAAGCATTCTGAAAAAAAATTAATAACTATGAAGGTAAACTAGATTTAATTGCATTCATTTTATTTTCTTAATAAATACAAACATATTTTCAAAATTATGTTAAAAAAAAACAAAAAAAGACAACTTTTTTTTTTTTTTTTTTTTTTTTTTTTTAAGTGGATCATCACTCCTGTGAGGAAAGATTGAAAAACCTGGGACTTGTAAAATTTGTATCTGGAGATCATGTCTCTGATGACAGCCTTTATTTCTCAAACCAAGCACAAACTCCATAAAATCCCATTGCATTCAGTGGCCTAAATCATTGTAACGTTTTTTAAATCATCTGTTTTTGAAAGAACACTTCTAAATGTAGATTTCAAAACTAATAGAAAAAGTTGCCTTTGTGAGGCATCCATTTTAACTGAACTGGTTTATCCTGTACATTAATATGTTTAACTATTTTCACTGTTCATATTTTTTTTGTAGTGTACTATATTGTTTTGCCTTGCACTAAATGCAGACAAATAAACCAATCAGTTCTGACATGCATTTATATAGAGAGAGATTTTAAGTTCCATATTTAATCATCATGAACTATTTTATCATCATATATGCTAAGTTTGTAGCTACTTGATTAATCAACCATTTGACTATGCTATGATTTTTTACCATATTTTACAAAGGGAATTGAAGAAAAAGACACTTAGAATTCAAGAAAATGCTTGTAATTATTTATAGGAAATGGCATTTATAAAAGTCACTGCATACCTTTGTTGAGATAATGCTTTCATACATTAATTTTTTTTCTCTTAATTTCTCAGCAACATTAAACCTCTTGTCTAAGTCGTTTGAAATATCAACCACAAAAGGTTTATAGACTTGGCATTTGCAGTATGAAAGCCACTGCCATTTTCAGCTATCTACCTCCAGCTCTGCAAACATTCCACAGGATCTGGGCTTGTAACTTCTGCAACAAGCTATCTAAGGTAATAAGGAAATGCCTGTTCTTGACTTGAATCCTGACACATCCTTGGGCAAGTTCTACAGTGCTGTCATGGTGAAAAGAAAATGATGGTGTGAGGTATAAATGGTGTGGTTGGTTTTACATAGTTTGACTTTTCACCACTGGTAGGCATTCAGATTAGAATTCTATGATGTCTTTTTTTTTTTTTTCTTTCCTTCTCTAGATACTTAAAACACATAATGGAGATATATTATATTCTTTTCTTGCATAAATTTCACACACTGAACTTCTAAAGATTGAGTTTTCTAAAGGTAAAAGTCATTCTTATAAGTCTTTTCAAAGCTCTTTTCAGGTTTCAGTGTGCTTTCTGAATTGTTTCCATAGACCTAGAATCAGCTTTACAATTGGAGTCTCATTGTATCTATTCCTCACATCATATTAATCTTATGGTTATTTCACACTCTTATGCTTCTGTATTTTTGGATAATACATATACCTTAGCTACAGCTTTACAATGCTATTGTGGTCTTGGACACAAATGCTTACAATATTGTAGTTTAAGAGACATATCTGATGCTCTCTACAGTCCACCAGTAAGTACAATTTGAATTATCGTTTTTCACTTCTATTTTTGTTTGACCTGTTACCCTGAAACAAAGATACCCTTCTAAGTTTGTAAAAGTCTGCAATGTCGTTTGGTTGTGGATTATACATACAGGTATGCCTGTATTACTTTTTTTTTTTTTTCTGTAATATCTCTGTGAGAAAAAATAAACTTTTCAAAAGCTTAGGAAAATGCCTTGGTTTTCCAATAGAGCAGATAGGATGTTTGCAGCTCAGAATAATCTACCAAGTTGTTTTTTCTACTCTAGCTCAATTACTATAAGACAGACAAACCTTAAAATTTAAGGACCAAATTACCATTTCTACCTCTGTACTTGTTCAAGTACTCTGTGCAGACATACAAACCCAAAAGCTTAACACATAAATCTAGTATGTTACATAAACTGCTTTTTACAGTTTATAGCATAAGATTTTAATGGAAGTCCTATTAGGAAAATTATATTCTTTATCTTTTTTTCATATTTTTCCCTTGAGCAACATCTGAAGAAAACACGGGTGTAAAACTAGGTAGAATGCAGAAGTGCAGCTAATTTTTTTTCCTGTCAAATGCAAAACAAAGAAGTTAAGTAAGCTTGATTCTAATTTCCATGAGACATAAGAATGGCTGTACTGAATAAGACAGAAGATAAATCTAGCCAAACAATGTCATTTCAACTACATTGCTAAGGCCTAAGAAAGAATATAGAGGCAGAACACCCAAAAGCAATTTTTAGGGGGGATGTTACCAAACTCATGGCAAGTCCTGCTCTGGGACCTCTTGAGGCAACAGTATTTGTATTTATATTGATACTTCTATCCAATATCTCTAGGCAGACTGATAACTCACACTATGCAGTAAACAACTCTTTCAACACCAAAAATGGATTCCAGAAGTCTTTAATGACTTTGGCATGCAACGCAGAGTTTAACTGGGTTGTGTCAATGAGTTCTCTTGAATCTGCAGCCTGACAGTGTCTTGGAAGAATATTTTGTTGCTGTATTTCAGGAGAAATTGAATGATTGTGAGCTCTCACGTTGTTCTGGATACCCATGATCTTGCATTTATCATATTTTCTCTCTCTCTGAATGCTGCAGAATGCTGTTCAGTTTAGTCATTCCCTTACAGTGGAACTACCTTTAATTAAAGTAGTTCTCTTTCTCTATACCTGGCCCAACTGGGTTATACACATTGTGACAAAGGGGATGAGAACCAAAGTATTAAAACTGAGGTTATGGTATGCAGTTTCTCAGTGCTACTTCAATATCTTTAACTTTCTCCTGTTTTGAAAGTTTAGTTGATAAGCTGAGGTTTTTATCAAAGGACTTTAATGTCTTCAGTATAAGGTATGAGAATACTAATTGTGAGTAGTGATTTATATACACATATTCATATATGTATATATGGACATTCATTCACGAGTAATAGTTGATGGGGTAGAAATTATATAATATGTATAAAATAGGAATATTGTATCCTGGGGGCTTTACGTTTACATTTTTTGTTTTGAGTTTCACCTACATTTTATTGCCCGGATCTTCAGCACTGCTAGGTCTATTTTCTTTCTCCTTAATCAACTTGGACATCTACTTGTATTTATAATACTTTCGTCAAACAGGCTTGGCAAATAAAATTAAGAATAAATAATTAAAAATACTTTCATAAATGAAAAAATCCCCATATATTTTATGTAACAGATTCTTTGGCAGATTTAGAGTTTTGTAGGTAAAAACTAAGAACAAAGTGGAGTACACAATATCAGACCATGGGGATGTTCTGGCTATGAATCTAATCCAGGAAATTCTGTTTTAAAATTTAAATCAGATTTAAATATATTGAGAAATTTTTATAACAATTTATTTTTTAACGGTTCCTTTATAATTATTTTACTTGAAATATTTAATGGAGGCAAATTTTTAGTTTAATTAATTTTTCTTATATTTAATAAATAAATAAATAAATAAGGGGAGGGGAGTGGGAGTAAGACTAGAATAATCTAGTATAATGTTAGGTTGTCTAGAATAATCTAGGATAATATTAGGTTGTCAAAGAACCTGAAATATTAAAATTCTTCATTAAAATTTCAAGTTTAGTATAGGCTTCCATCATTCATTTTTCATTTGAAGTAAAACACAGTAAAAAGTAGATTTTTCCACTGAGAGATAAAATAAAAGTACCTGTAGTATCTTGCTTTGCAAACTGCCTACTTGTATGTGCTTGTGAGTGCAGACATAGCCAATTCTTATGGGAAAGCTCTTGTCACTTACACAGGCTGGATTATAATTCCAAATAAGTTTTGCAAAGGAAAATTCTAATGATACTTGTTGAACAACACTGAAGACAATCTTTGCATAGAGCAAAACATGGAGAACATATCCCCCTTTCCTTTTTCTTCTGTCTGAAAACACACAGCTGACTGAGAGAGTGCAGACTCCAGAAAGGTAACTCAAGTGTCTGCAGTTATACAGCAAGCTTATCTTTCTTTTCAGGGGCATTTCTGGTAAATGTATTCTAACATTGCTGATGAGTAAAAACTGTATGAATTAATATTAAAATATGAATTACTCCTGCACTGAATATGAATCATCATATTTATGGAATTTACTAAAAGAAGATTTGCTTGGATGAAGGTATCTGATGAATTAAAAATGAAGGTTCTTCATTATCGTCCAGTGCATTGCAACTGGCTTATCCACCTCGTTGGAAATTCAGTTTATATTTTCCTATGCCATTGTGGAATGAGAAAAAATTATTTTTCAAACTGACATCTTATTAAAAGAATTATGCTTGAGATTTTCTGGGAAAAAATAGTAACAATCTGCACTTTCTGTTCTCTGAAGTATTCATGAGTCTCTGGCAAGGGAGATAGCTTTCTATTCACATGCTGTTGCAGCCTGTTTGCTGCATTTGAAATCTTGTTTGCTGATTTGAAATCTTGCAGTGTCTTGAACATCACTTGGGAAATCAAGGTCCATGGGAAATGTGTTAAAATCAATATGTTTGATAAAAGGTGATTATTGGATGTGACTGATCTTGAGCACAGTCAAAGACTGCTTCACGATAAACATCTGATGCTAAAGAAATTGATAGATGAAATCGGTGCTGTTCTTATTCCAATTTCAGGAAAGATAAAATAGAGAAGATACTGAACAAAAGTCTCTCAAACTCTCCGTTACAGGGATTCAGTATTATCAGAAAAAAAAAAAAAAAAAGTATGTTTCTCAGGAAGATATGCATTGATTTTCATTGCAAAATCTAAAGCATGTCAAAAGTTGTCAGACTATGAACAATAAAATTATCATATTTAAGTATTTTTAACAAAAGAAATGCAAATGACTGAACAGAAAAAGAAGAAAAAATAAAAAGAGAAAGGAATAAAGGTATGTTGAATCAGTTTCTAAAAAGAAAACCAACTCAAAAAGCCAAACAAATGTGAAATTTGCATCATTTGTGTCTAAGTGCTCTCATATCAATCACACAAGTGGAAGTTTCAGTTCAATAAACTATTTGAGCATTGGCAATGATTTATAAAACTAAAAATCACCGAGGGCAATGCAACAGCTTTGTAGTTTAATAGTCTGAGATCTTACCAGTTACCACCATGGACAGTTCAAAACTGTGTGTGTGTCTTACTGAGTTTGACAAAGTCCATGTAAATCAAGCTGGATAGTTTGTCCTAGTGTGTATCACTGCCCTTCCATGTTGCAGAGAGTGGAATCATTGACCTTCTCATACAATTCCAGCACATGACCTTATTCTTGGGGGATTCTTGCATGTCAGCTCTGCTTAAAAGTCATTCAGCATCCAGAACACTGCAGTGCAAAATTCAAATTGTTTTTTTGTTTGTGGTCATACATGTTCATCTTTTTCTGTAATTGCCAATTTGAAGTTCAGGTAACCTTTAAGTCACACTGAGTTTTTCTGCTTGTGCCAGGAATATATTTTCTGACTTGACATTTTCTTTCTGGTCTGTTTTCACTGGCCGAGGGAGGTGGTTTTGCCTCTCTACTATGCTCTTGTGAGACTCCACCTGGAATACTGTGTCCACTTCTGGAGTCTCCAACATAAAAAGGAGATAGAGCTCCTAGAGCATGTCCAGAGGAGAGCCAGAAATGTGATCAGAGGGCCGGAGAACCTTTCCTATGAAGAGAGACTGAAGAAGTTGTAGTTGTTCAGCCTGGAGAAGAGGAGGATCTGAGGTGACTTTATAGTGGCTTTCCAATAACTGAAGGAGGTCTACAAGAAAGCTGGGTTAGGGCTTTTTCCAGAGGTGTGTAGTGAGAGGACAAGGGCAATGGTTTACAAACTGAAGAGGGGAGATTTGGGGTAGACATTAGGAAAAAAGTCTTTCCTGTGAAGGTGATAAGACTCTGAAACATGTTGGCCCTGGAAGCTGTGTCTGTCTCCTCCCTGGAACTGTTCGAAGCCAGGACGGATGGGGCTTTCAGCAACCATATTCAGTGAGGGGTATCCTTTCCCATGCAGGCAGGTTGGAAATAAATGATTTTTAACGTCCCTTCCAACCCAAGCCATTCCATGATTATGTGATTTTAATATATGACAAAATGATATAAAATAGAAATAAGTTAAAGCAATGTGAAATCCTCTGTTAAAACATAAGAAAAACAGTGAATTTTCTGTAAGAAAAAAATAAAGCAGATAAACTTTTTTTCAAGGTATGTCTTTTCAATGAAAAACAATATTTTCTGGTTTATTTTATATCCTTGAAATCAAAACAGTAGAAGAGAAAAAGAAAAGCAAACCAACTCTTTACTAGCGCTGAGTGAAGAGGATACCTATTCAACCCCAGGAAGCTCATCCTAAGAGTCTGACTTAGAGTAGGATCATTTACTGAACTGCTAATCTGTTTTCAAAAGGAGAATTATCACGTTGTTAGGAAACTATTATGTTCTGAATATAAGTAACTCCCTCAGAATTTGAAAAATGAATTTTTTGATTAGTGAGGTGAATATTACCTATTATTTATCCAAAATCTTATGTTAGACTGCAGATCCACTCCAATAGCGACAAAGTGATGGAAAGTTTCAACAATACCATGTAGGGGAAGTCTGTAGATATGCCTTATTTTAACAGTATAAATTGTGTTAGTCTTAATTGGAAGAGAAGATTATCAAGAGTAGTCAACATGGATTTACAAAGGTGAAATAATGCTTGACTAATCTGATAGCCTTCTATGATGTTGTGACTGAATGGCTAGATGCAAGGAGACGAGTGGATGTAGTCTACCTTGACCTTAGCAAGACTCATGAGCAAGCTCAGGAAAAGTGAGAGCTACAGTGAGATGGATTAAGAACTGGTTACACAATAGAGCCCCAAGAGTGATGATCAATGGTGCAGAGCCCAACTGGAGACCTGTAACTAGTGGAGTCCCACAGGGATCTGTGCTGGGTCCAGTCCTGCTCAACATCTTCATCAATGACCTTGATGATGGGACAGAATGTCTTCTCAGCAGATTAGCTGATGACACAAAACTGGGAGGACAGGCAGGTAGCCCAGAAGGCTGTGCTGCCATTCAGAAGGACCTAGACAGGCTGGAGAGTTGGGGTGGGAAATATTTAATGAATTACAAGGGCAGGTGTAGAGTCTTACATTTGAGTAGGAACAAGGCCAGAAACCAGTAGAGATTGGGGACTGAGTTCTTGGAGAGCACTGAAGGGGAAAGGGACCTGGGGGTGCTGGTGGATGGAAGGATGACCCTGAACCAACAATGTGTCTTTGTGGTCAAGAAGGCCAATGGCATCCTGGGGTGCATTAGAAGAGGGGTAGAAAGTAGGTCAAGAGAGGTTCTCCTCCACTCTATTCTGCCCTGGCAAGGCCACATCTAGAATATTGTGTACAGTTCTGGGCTCCTCAGTTCCAGAAGGACTGGAAACTTCTTAAGAGAGTCCAGAGCAGAACCTCCAAGATGTTTAAGGGAGAAAAAACATCCTTATGAGGAAAGGCTGAAAGCTGGGTCTCTTGGCAAAGAGGAGAATGCAGGGTGGCATCATTAATTTGATAAATACTTAAAAGGAGAGATGGTGCCAGGCTCTTCTCAATTATGCCCAATGATAGGACAAGAGGCAACGAATATAAACTTGAGCATAGGAGGTTCCATATAAACACAAGGAAATTTTTTTTTTACTGTGAGTGTGACAGAGCACTGAAACAGAGGACATAGGGAGGTTGTGGAGTCTCCTTCTCTGGAGACATTCAAAATCTGCCTGACGCTTTCCTACGTGTCCTCCTTTAGGCGACCCTGTTCTGCCAGGGGGTTTGGACTTGATAATCTTTTGAGGTCCCTTCTAACACCTCACTTTCTGTGACTGTGATTCTGTGATTGTGTAATTTAGGATGATGATCTTAACCTATTTTAACTCTATGAATCTGATGGAGAGTAGCAAAAGTCTGATAACTAATTTTTTTGCTTATCTCAAACTTTTCTTCTGCCACCCAATCCTGACACACTCAACAACAGCTAAAATCAGTCTTTGTGGTGTGGTACTTTATATCTAGCATTTTTCCTTTTCCATGGAAGATTCCTTTCACAATGTGTTAGGTTTTCATTCACTTATTTTTGTTGATGTAAAGAACTCTCTCCTTTAATTGACCACAAAGTGGACAGGTTCCGAAGCATATGGTGTTCCATTCATTGTACATACATCAAAAGCCTTCACAGAGACACCATACTTCATGATGCATGCTGCTTCTTCTCATGAGAGATGATTTACTCTAATTGCTTTGCTAATGCAGTTTTTCCCCATTTAAGTAACTCTAGTCTACTGCAGGGAACTTCTAGAGAGCCAAAATTAACACTAAAAGGCTTTGAGGGTTTTGTCTTAAAAGAAAAATCTTCCATGATAACTTTACCATACTCCCATGGTTTTAGAAATCAGTTTAAGATAGATTTTTTGAGGTGATTTCTTGTCTTCATGGAGACAAAGGCTATGAAGAAATTTTCAGAACTGTTAACATATAGTGCAACAATTTTGCACAACTGATTAATTAGTATTTTATGTAAAAGATGAAACAACATATTCAATTATATTGAATTTCATTTTATTCACACACATTCAGCATTTCAAAAAGAAGCAGAATTCTGTCAAGAAATCAAATTCTTACAGTAGGGAGAAATTTTGTCATCACATCCTCATATTGTAATGCAAACCAGTCCAGTTTTGGATAAAAATTGTATTATACAATAACTGCTACTGATTTAGTTCCAGATGCAATTCTTCACTAACATTTAATCATATAAGCACTCACACACTATGAAATATGGTTAAAGAAAAATGCTAATCCGTAAAATCACCTCAAGCTGATAAAACTCCTGTGATGAATGCAAGTTTGCATTTGGAGTGTGACTGTACTTTCAGTTGTCAGTAAAATATTTTTATGAAAGTTCAAATAAAAAAAAAAGCAGCATCTCGGAGACTTCCTTAATGTTTCATTTATGGTAGGTAGAAGATACATAGCTGGCATAGTTTTATATGTAAGTCATATATCATCTACATAAAAGCGCTGTTGGCTATTCATGTATCTACATAAGAGGACATACCCAAGGTGAATTGGAAAATGTCTCTAGTCATATCAGTTTATACACTGCAAATGATTCTTTCAGGACCTGACAGGCCTAATGAGGAGTTAGCCATTTAAGTATATTCATCAATTCATTTTCCAAGGTATTCAAGGTCATGAAACTGAGCCAGGAAAATGCAAAACCCATGAAGTTTCTTATATAAAAGCATTTACTCATTTTTCTGAGCATTATTCTGTGTCTTCTGTGAAGGAAGGGAAAGAAAAAGAACTAATAAACAAAATATATAATAATAATAGTTAATAATAATAATTAATAATAATAATAATAAAAAGTCCACTTAGGCAAGTGGAAGACCACTTCTCATTACAGCCTTAAAAATTTCTTAAGTGGACCACAAAATTTTTAACACCGTCCTTAAGGAAAGACAACCTTGTAGGAATTTTTTTTAAATACATCATTGTAACACTGCAGCACAGTGCATACCTTAAAGAAAAAAAGAAGCTAATGACGTGCTTTCTGAATTGCTTGGGAAAAAATTATGTTAATTGCTCATATATGGAGTGTGTAACTAAAAGGAATGTTACTTCAATAACAAAAAAATATATTACTTAAATACTTTTATTTTAGGGCTGTGAAAGAATAAGAAGCCTTGCTATATTATTTTGTGGCTTTAATTTTCCCTAAAGGGTCTATAGTGAGAAATAGCAGTCTTCCATGATGCCATTCTCAGTCCTCAGAAGGACTAAGGCTTCTGTTAGTCCTCAGAAGGGAATTTCTTTCTAAAACAGAGAAAAGGAGCCAAGTGGGCTTGCACTATTTAACCATTACTTCTCACTGAAAACCAGAAAATAACAATGGAAGTTTGCTTTGCTTTGTTTTGGTTTTCTTTTTTATGAGTAGTCTAGGAAGAAAAAAGAGGTATGATGAGAGTTGTGATCCTTTTCATTTCATAGCATTTGCAATCACACTTCCTAGTGTAATAAACTATAGGATATTGCTTTTGAATAGGAAAAAATGTGTGGTGTATTGAGGCATGAACTCAGAGGCTTATGCACTGAGACAAATTTAATGAGCCCATAGGTTGTATTTATACCCAACTCTCCACACCCACATGTCCTCTTGTGCTTTTCCATGGCCACATTGCACTCCCTCCTTGTGATTTCCTGTTCCCTCTTTGTTCTAGCAGAGCCATCACATCAACGGTGTTAATTCTTTATCATAATGGCTCAACCTTTCTCCCACATTTTGCTAGGAGCCAGAGGGTCACTTCTGTTCCAAGGATTTTGCAGATTTGTCATGCTCGTATCATCTTTGCCACTTCCCTCAAAAATGTATACTTTCAGGACCGGATAGTAAGTAAATTCCATTTAATAGATGGTCTGTAAGTTTATTTGACACCTTGTTTATAAAATGCTTCAAGAAATTATTTTCCATAAGGTGGTATTTTCTGCAGATCAAAGCTTGATCTTTGAAACAAGTACCTGTTAATATTGAACATCACAACTAAGGCATCTAAAAGTCAAATTGAATATCTACAAACATATGCAAATACAGGGCCTAGTTATTTATTTATGGTTTTGTGACCAAAATAGATGGAGTATTCTTTCCCTGTCAGGCATACTGAGAAGTATTTTACTGCAAAGGAATTTTAATTGTGTTTTTCAGCACAAAGACAAGAGAACTGGATTTAGAAGTTGGAAAAGTGAGGGCTACCGTGCAGAGACCTATTTTTATTTTACAGAAATTCTTGGACCCAGTTAGCTTAAAAATAAACACCTTCAAGAAACTCATTGAATTTACTAAGAAAGTAACTAGATAGAATCCTTTTGTCCCAGCATAATGAGCTCCATATGAAGTTAACCTCGTTTTTTATGACAGCATAAAATATGAGTTGTTCCAATGTTTATTTATCCTTGCAAAGCACAGTGAAAAATTACTTCCCTTCCCTTGCCTTGCAATACTTAGAAAATACTTTTCCCTAAAATTAACATATTGAAGGAATGCTTTGGTTGTTTTAAAAATAAATGAAAAGAATCTACTCTGCAGAAGTCTTTCTTTGTGATCTATTATTCCTATGGACTTTCCTACACCTTAAACATCTGGGTATATTCTACAACTTTATTGGAAATCTATATAAGATAACTATTGCATGCTATAGAATACCATAAATATTTTTTTTTTGGTATGTAAACAGTTCTATTTCTTATCTGAAAAAACTCTTAGTTCAATTGCTTGCATATTTAATCTATCTGTTCCTCTTCTAGTGAGCATTCAAAATACACTGGCATCTGATTTTCATTTGTGCAGAATAATTACTGAAATGTCAGAGAGTTGTGAGTAAAAATTGATATAGAATCAAATCAAAATGAGCTAAAAAAGGTTTTTTTAAAATGCAAGTGGATTTTATGTAAATTCAGAGTAGGAAAAATGCAATAACAAACGTATGTACCTAATAAAATACACTAAACAAATTAGGGGCTAGAAAAATTATAAAACAAATGAGGTAAAACTCACTGTTTTCATATAATTTTATGGATGAGTGACTGAGACAGACACTTTTAACACTTTCTTTAATTGGACAAATAGATAGAGACACAAATACACTTAGAACCTATATGAAATATACGATGAACATGTAAATACACTTAGTTAAGGAAGGTAGAAGATGGTTTTGTTTTGGCTTGTTTGGATTTTTTGCATTTTCCTTACATTTACAGTGAATAAATATCACAAAAGTCAATAAATAGATGGAACATATTTTTTTATTATTTTACTTTATTAATAGTTTGAAAATCTATTGTCAACTTAAAACCTTTTTTATATAAAAAACGCTAATTCCATCTGAGGCTTTTCTCTCTTCCAGTGTTATTATAGATATCAGTGAAAAATTTATCTAATTAAACTTAAAAAGAAAAGTAGGACTTTTGCGGAGGCTTGTTGTCTGAAGTGTAAAATCAGTATTTTGAACAGTCCTAGTGAATTCTTCAAATGTTTCCTAAATCTTTGCTGTACTTATATGAATATTTGAGTATCTGAAATGAAGAGAAATTAACACCCTCATTTTATGACTGGAAAACTTGTGCATGGAGTGATTGCAGCCAAATAATTCCTTTAATTCTAGGTATTAGGAACGAGACCACTAGTAGGTAATTTCCCATATGATTTAGGATTCTTAGATCCTCTTAAATATTTCATAGAAGTATAGAACTGTTTGGGTTAGAAGTGATGTTGAAGATCACCTAGTTCCAATTCCCCTGCCATGGACAGGGACACCTCAGACTAGACCAGGTTGCTCAAGGCCCCAGCCAGCCTGCCCTTGAATCCTTCCAGGGAGGAGGCATCCACAACTTCCCTGGGCAGCCTGTTCCAGTGTCTCACCTTCCCCACTCTAAAGAATTTTTTCCTCATGTCTAACCTAATTCTGCCCTCTTTTAGATTAAAACCAGTCCCATTTGTTGTATCAATACAGGCCACTGAAAAAGTCCCTCCCCAGCTTTGTTGAAAGGCTGCTAAAAGGTCTCCTCAGAGTCTTCTGTTCTCCAGACTGAACAACCCTAACTCTCTCAGACTACCTACATAGGAATGATGCTCCAGACCTCTGATCATCTTTATGGCCCTCCTCTGGACTTGTTCTATGTCCTTCTTGAGTCAGGGGCCCCAGAACTGGACACAGTACTCCAAGTAGGGTCTCAATAGAGGGGACCAGTGGGGGAGAATCACCTCCCTCTATCTACTGGTTGCACCTCTTGTGGTGCAGCCCAAGAAAAGGTTTTCTTTCTGGCTTGCAAGCACTGGCTCTTGTCAATCTTTTCATCAACCAACACCCCAAGTCCTTTTCCTCAGCACTGTTGTCAATCCATTCTCTTCCCAGCCTGAAACTGTTCTAGGGATTGCCCTGAACCCAGGTGAAGGACTTTGCACTTAGACTTGTTGAACATGAGGTTGGCATGGACCTGTCAAGGTCCCTCTGGATGGCATCCCTTCCATTCAGTGTGTTGACACCACCACACAGCTTGGTGTCATTAGTAAACTTGCTGAAGGTGCACTCAGTCCCACTGCCCATGTCACCACCAAAGATGTTAAACAGCACTGGTCTGAGTACTGACCCTTGAAGAATGCCACCAGCCACTCGTCTCTATTTGGACTTCAAACCATTGACCACTACTCTTTGAGTGAGACCAGTCAACCAAGTCCCTATCCACTGAGTAGTCCAAATCCCATGATTCTGTAACTTGAAGACCAGAATGTTGTGTGTGACAGTGTCAGACAGTTTGCACAGGTTCAGTTGCTCTCCCCTTGTCGACCGATGAAGCAACCCTATCCTAAAAAGCTACCAGATTTGTCAATCATGATTTGACTTTGGTGATGTCATGCTGGCTGCCACCCATCACTTCTTGATATTCCATGTGCCTTAGTAGAGACTTCAGGAGGATCTCATCCATGATCTTGCCAGGCACAAATGTGAGATAGGCTGGTCTGTAAATCTCTGGTTCTTCCTTTCCTTTCCTTTTTGAAAATGGTGGTTTTGTTTTCCCTTTTCCAGTCAGTGGGAACTTCAACAACCTGTTGTGCATTTTCAAATATGATGGAAAGTGGCTTTGCAACTTCATCTGTCAGTTGCCTCAGGAGCCATGAATGGATTTCATCAGGTGCTATGGACTTGTGGTTTTCAGTTTCTTTAGATGGTCTCAAACCCACTCTTGTCTCTTACAGTGGGCAGATCTACTGTTGCCTTCTACAACTTCAATAGTGTGTTTAGAGACCTTCCTGGTGAAGACTGAGGCAAAAATGTCATTGAGTACATCAGCCTTTTCCATACCTTATGTGACACTGTCTGCTCTTTCATTCCAAAGAGGCCACATCCTTAACCTTCCTGACACTGATATATACCTGAAGAAAATTTTCCTGTTACTCTTGATGTCCCTGGACAGAATTAATTCTTTCTCAGCTTTAGTTTTCTTAACCTGATCCCTGGCTGCTCAGACAACTTCTTTGTACTCCTCCCATGCTACCTGTCCTTTCTTCTGTTGACTTTCTTATACATCTAAGTGTGTCCAGGAGCTCCCTGTTCATCCATGCAAGCCTCCTGGCATTGCTGTCTGCCTTTCTCTTTATTGTGATGCATTGCTCCTGGGAGGACATCCTTGAATACTGACCAGATTTCTTGGGCTCCTCTCCCCTCCAGGGCTTTATCCTGTGGTACCCTACAAAGCAGATCCCTGAAGAGGGGATCATAGCTATGATCATCTCATAAGCTCATAGCCCAGGATTGGACTTTGGAAGCTGAAAAAGAAATATTGAAAAAAAAAATATTACCTGCTTCCTTTCATAATTTCACTCCTTAAACATACCATCAGGATTACTAGTGAACATACAAACAAAATCTGATAGTCTTTAAATTAGACACACGAGAACTCAGTTAACCTGTTTTAAAATGTTTTTTCAAGTTCTGTAGTTATAGGAAGGATTAAAATAGCTACAGGCATAAGGAGAATCCATGGGTTTGTAAAAAAATAATTAAAGCATTTATACAGCACTGCTTTGTGAAAAGTATGAAGAGTTTGAAAATTGTATAAGTCACAGGGTTCTGATGCTTCAGAAGTATCAATATGATTACAGTAAAACATCTCAGTGCTGTGTTCAGCAATGGGTTGGCAGCCACCAAAAGAGTTGGACCATCTGGAGATTTGTAGGAGTGAGGTTATCAGGATGGAAAAAAAAGACAGAGACATGTGAATTCTGTCTTGGAATATTGAATGTTAACTTTGAATCTGGCATGAAGTTCTTACTAGATGACAATTTATTTAAACCAGATATTTTACACATAGATGGAAATTTCATTCTTCTTACTTTAAATTATAGTTGAAACTGAAGAAGGATGTCAAAAACGGAGAAGTGCTATCTTGTTGGCAGAATCTAAACTTGTGGGACAAAAGCAGTTGAGTGAATGTGATGTAAAATTTTAATTTATAAGAAAAAAGATATTTATTCCTTGCCATTAAGAATGTCCCTTAGCAAATATTACCAGGTTTTGGGTTTTTTTAACTAAATGATGAAAAATAATCTTTTGGATGAAATATTTTCAATATGTTGAAAGAGGAAATACAGATATCTTTAAAATTGTAATTGTAAGGCATTAGCAGGGTTAGCAACAAAATAGCTAAACAGTACATGACATGTCACTATAGCAGCTATTATTTTCTCGGGAGTAGTTACAAAGAATGAAATCTACTATTAAATTGCATAAACTTGTCACACACTGTCACTTTAAAACACAGCTTGCATCTGAATTTGACATTAGAATGATTTTGAGATTTATAGGCCAAAAAAAGAACAGGTGCATCCATTAAAACAAAAGGTACAGCCAAATTTCTACACAGCATCTGTGTAGAAAAACACCTACCAATCCTGTACAAAGTCATTGTTTCTCTAAAGCTGATAAAGTGCAAAACTTACCATATTGCTCTCTGAAGCCTCACTGAGGCATTTGACAGTCATAAGAATTAGTCTCTGGTTTTAGGGAACATAAAGCACTATTGAAAGAAAAATTCTGTCAGGTACTAAGAGAGTTCAAAAATAGCTTGATATGTCTGATTATGCATAAGTGAGTCTTGCTATGATTGTTGTCTAGTAATTACTTATAATCTAGATGGCTGAAGTATACTGGGACTTTTCACAAGGTCTCAGTACATGTAGCCTCAGACAGATTAATTGTTTGATCTCTTCCAGGAGAATTAATATAAAATAGGAGTTATTCAAGTCTTCATTAATCTCTGGGATCTAGTCATATTAGCTATATGCAAGACCTAAACTAAACAAGTTTCTTAAGTAAAAGTCAGTTTCCATGTTGTCCTTTAAAAACATGTGACCCGTTCCCAGGTTTTGGCTGACTGCCTAAGCTGTACACAACCCAATGGAGGCCCTGAGGTCAGTTTGCCTTAGCTGAGCAAAGAGAAAAGGCATGGACAGACTTATCAAGAATTAGTTTTTTCTCTCATTAAATTGAAAATCTGTAGTCTCAAGACAGAGTTTTAAAGTTGATCCTTTTTCTGACTTGGTAGCCTTCTACTGAGATCAGGCGACCAACTTGGAAAGTCTGAAAATATGAGAACCTTTTTATAAAAGCCACAATTTTCTGTACAAATCACAGTTGAGGCAAAGTGCATTTATTCTCCTCCTCTACTCTTTAGCACCAAAAACCATTTCTGCTCTATGTACTTAAGATTAAACTGTTTAAATAGTTATAAATACACTTACAGTTATTCAAGTATTATGCATGTGTATATTATTACCTATATTTGAAAGTGTATATGTATATTATTTACATATATTTAATAATGGTAATTGAAGTTATATGATGCCAAAGGAGCCTTGAACACAAATGTGTTCCAGAGTTAGTGGATTTCCCCTATAGAACTGTTGTTTCCATCTAAACAATAAAGAACTGAGTCACATAGCTAGTTTCTCTGTAGAGTTAGAGAAGCTGTAACCCTTGTCTGCACAATTATAATGAAGACTGATGGTTTAAATTTGGCCTATCCATTTGCATGAAAAACTATTTAACTTTCCCGTGGCTTTTTCCCCAGTTTGATCTATTTAATATCCTAATTTTCGAGAGCATTTCTCCTTGCTTAAAATTCACATCTGCCATCACCAATAGGCACTTTTAGCCACTCCTTTTAGTTCCTTTCATTTCTTTTCAGTAAACCATACAGGTAGAAGCAGGCACACACAGAAGATTGCTTTATATGCAGTCATCTCACCTCCATAGTTGATTATACTAAAAAAAGCTTCCAGTCACCTAAACTGAGTATAAACAACTGAGGACTTCATTCAAGTTCTTAGTAAAAATATTCTGCTTAGCTGAATAATTCTCCTAACTCCACAAATTCAGGAAATCACAAAAGCCAAAATGACGTGCAATGAACTCAGAGAGCCCTAGAGTTCATCCTAATGTACCCCATGACTCACTCAACAATTATAGGTCAGCATTGTGCCCAGTGGACTAGAAATTTTTTCAGTATTAAAATATGAAGTCACCAGATCCCAGTTGTCTTTGAAACAATGGAGTTTTAAGGGATCAACAATTCTATAAACATTGGGAAATTTTTAATCTGACTTTTAATATACAAGAGTAGTAATTTTCTAACCACTCTACAGAAGGTTTTGTTGTATCCTTGGTGTTGACTGAACCCTGCTAAAAGAAAAGGAAAAAGCCTGAAATCCTAAGTAACACATCTTCAGGGCGGATTCACTACTCACCTTGGCTTTGATGCTTCTTAGGTAGAAGGTTTAAAAAAAAACCCAACATAAAACAAAAAACAAACTCCAGATGCTTTCATCCTCAGGATATCATGCTAGGAAATTTTATTCATATTCATATTCTACTACCATGCTTCTGTACCATGCCTCTGCTGCAGGTGAATCCTCTCTCTCAGCAGAAGGAGAGCGGGACATTCCAACAGAATCCCTGATTCTTCCACTGCCCTGATTTGCTTTTCTTGTTTGGATAAGTGTTTGTAGGTAATACAGAACCAAAATCATAAAATAAAAGAACATTTCCTTAAAGATATTGCTGTGTGGGTCTGAAATATGAAGAGTATATCTGTTCCTCCATGCTAGAAAATAAGCACTTCTTTCCTCATTTCTTACCAGAATTCTGTTTAAAAAAACCTCTTCAATAGGTTCTCAAGCCAGCCCCTATCCTGCAAGGCACCAACAATGGTGGGTTTAGGTTCTGTCCCCAGACACAATTACCTGTCCAGAGCTATGATGGTGACTCCAGACAGCCTGAAAACACAAGACATTCAACCTGAAGTCCTTGGCCCCCCTGATAGGACTTCTGCTTGCTTACCTCCTTTTCTCCATCCTATTGTCTTTCCAGTGGAAAAGCCCACACAGCAAGTCAAAAGGCTCTTGCTCTGCATCGATGACAAATTTCTGATACATCTAGTTGAAGAACCACAGGTGCACTGGCAGCCCTTGTATTAATGAATAGAGAAGGTCTTGTTGGGAATGTTAAGGTTGCAAACAGCCTTGGTGACAGTGATCATGAGATGGTGGAGTTTAGTATTTTACAAGGAAGAAGGGCTGTAAGTATGACGAAAGCCCTGAACTTCCACACGGCTAACTTTTAACTCCCTTCCAACCCCTAACTTTCTGTGATTCTGTGATCTTCTTTAGGCATTTAAACACATCAGTAAGATCTCCTTTTAGCCATCTACTCTCCAATTTGAGCTATCATAGGTTTCTAAGTCTCTCCTTCTAAGAGAGATGCTACATACTCATTACCATTTTTGTGGTCTTTTGCTGGACTCAATTCCATAGGTTGTTGTTGTCTCCAGCACTAGACCAAGCACTGAAAATATTTCTCACTAGGGTTGAGTAGAGGGAAACAGTGACATTTATATACTGATGTGACATAGTGTTACACAGCATTTTTAATTTTTATATATTTAATATCTAACAGTGACAGAAGGAAAAAGCTGTTCCGATTTCAATATTTAAGATCTCTGTTCTATTAGACCTTTCTAAAAAGAATGAAATTATGACAATGAGGAGGACATTTCATTCTGTTCTGTTCTGTTCAAAGCCATCTCATAGAATACCAAATGAAGTGTACTCAAATGATCGATAATATATGTAAATTATTGTGATGGAGTGCATTGTTTTTACTTTAACACAGTATCATTTATTTTCTGACCACAACCTTGTTATTGATTATACATGGAATTTATTTTACCTTTTTAAATTTAAATTACTTTAGAAAAAACAAAAAAGACGTATAAGAATATATGTTGAATATTTTATTGAATCTCAAGGCACTTGTCCCTTCTAGAAGAACCCATTACTACTAGTGTACACAGACTTATTTGAATACAAATTACATAACATTTTCTGCAAAGCAATATGCTGAAAGTACATTAACATTCAGATCACAGGACCTGCAATATAAATGAGAAAAAAAAAATGAAATATTCAAACATGGCCAGCAATTTATTAAGTTTTCAAGATACAATTTTTTAATTTATTAATTATTTTATTGATATACTTATTTATTTAACTCACCAAGTCAGAGAACTCTTCTTCAAAGGGCCAAATTTTGTCTATAGAAATATGTTATAAAACACTTAATTTGTCTCTACAATGCTTTTAAATACGCAATATTTTACATAATTATTCAAAATACATTACTTAGTCACTATCAGCATCCTTAAAATCTCCAAGAAAATCAGCTCCATGGCACTTTTTGCTTTGCTGATACCTTTTATTAGATTGATCATTTTCTCTGAGGACGCACTTTCAAAAGTGCATAATTCATAACAAAACCAATCCTTCCATGGTTATAAGGGAACAGGAACTATAAAGTACTATTTGCAGAGCTGAAGCAAGAACAGCTACAAGAAAATCACTAGGAATCCTGGTAATTAAGGCAACAGGTGTCAGATGTCCACCCCTACCTCTCTACATCCTTCTTTCAAATACTTACAGGGAGTAATAAGATCTCCCCTCAGACTCCTTTTCTTCACATAAACGGCTTCAGTTCCCTCAGATGCTCCTTATAAGACTTGTCCTCTGGGCTCTTCACCAGCTTTGTTGCCCTTCTTTGGACACACTCCAGCACCTCTGTGTCCTTCTTGTAGTGAGGGGCCCAAAACAGAACACAGCACTTGAGGAGTGGCCTCACCAATGCCAAGTACAGAGGGGACAATCACTTCAGTAGCCCTGCTGGTCACATGCTTTCTGATAGAAGCCAGGATGCTGTGGACCTTCTTGTCAACCTGGGCACATTGCTGCCTCATGTGCAGCAGACTGTTGATTAACACCCCCCAGGCCATTTTTCTCTGAGCAGCCCCCCAAGCCTGTACTGATGCTTAAGGTTTTTACCAGGGCAGAGATTCCATGGCAGCCCCAGGGTGAGATGTCAGGCTGTCCCACTGTGTCCTATAGTGGACCACAGTGGAGCAGATATCATCCTGCAGCCATGGAGAACCCCACCCCAGGAGAGGTGATTGTTCCCTAAGAAGGCCCTGATTCTCAACAGCCAGCACTGGAGAACTCTGCTCCTGAGAGAACGCACCTTATGGAATGGATTTATGCTAAAAGAGTTCATGAAGGAATCCCTCCTGTGGGAGGGAACACACTGGAGCAGGAGAGAAGTCTGAAGAGTCTTCCCCCTGAGGAAGGGGGACCGGGAGAGATAATGTGTGATGAACTAAGCATAAACCTCCATTCCCTGACCCCCTGCACCTCAACCATCCCAGAAGGCGATGAAGTAGAGAAATTGGTGGCAAAGTTGTGCCCAGGAAGACGGGAGAGGTATGGGGAGGTGTTTTTGAGATCTAGTTTTGTTTCTTATTATCCTTTTCTGATTTGCTTGGTGCTAAATTAAATTGTGATTTTTTTTTTTTCCCCCTAAGTAGAGCCTGGTTTGTTCATGACCATAACTGGTGAGTGATCTCTCCATGAGACTTTTTTAATAGATTTTTCTCTCCTCTCCCACTGGGGAGAGTGAAGGAACAGCCACATGGTCCTTTGTTGCCCACTGAGCCTAAACCACAACAATTTTTGATGTTTAAAATAGGCGTGCCAGTTTCATACCTTTCTTCTCATGACAGATGCAAAAGCTAGCTGAAAACTTATTCAGGAGTTGGAGTTTTCCACTGTATTCACTGTGGACCAGTTCTTTGGTGCAATGTTTTAACACATTTTCACTTCTGCACTTCTGTGGTAACAGACTAAGCTGTTGGGAAACAATGGAAGGTCAGCATAGGGTGACAAGTAACTGATAATTTGTTATTTTAGTTGTGGATTGGTTTGGGGTTTTTTTGTTTATTTTGTTTGGGTTTTCTTTTTCTTACCTGACATCCATCTGGTATATTTACAAAGACTCTGTAAAAAAACTCACTGTTTTTTTCTTTAAATAGCTCAACTCACTCTTTCTCACAGTTATTGACACCATTATGACAAACACGAAGGGAAAATGAGAGGGTATCCATAAAAACATATATTTTTCACCAGGACTTCTTGTACTGCTACTGAGCCAGTAACAAAATACTTGCTTATCATCTGGGAATTTTCCAGGTTACTCATACAAAATAAAATATCATATTAAGTACTTCCTGCAGGGTTTCAGTGGTAGTAATATTACTACAAAATATAATCTGATTGTTTCATAATAAAGCCCATCTTCTTTAAGTTCTCTGAAGTGACGGCTAATGGTATTATTAAACTACTAATTGTACTAATTGTAGGAACTGTTGAGATTCTGATCTTTCAATCTAAAAAAAAAAAAAGGAAAAAGAAAATAGTGGAAATTCTGATAGCATGTTTTATAGTAATGCTTATTAAAGCCTGAATTTTTCTATTATTAATGTGACCATCACAAAAAACAAAAAAATTTGGAAATTAGAAGATATCTAATAATTTGCTGCTGCCAATGTCTAAAGAATGCTCCCAGGTTATATAAATTTTATTTCCTTTTTTACTGGCTTCAACAACTGTCATGTGGAGAGAACTGTTAGTTTTCTAACTAACTGTTAGTCCTTGAGCAGACTGCAAAATTACCTCGTTTTCTCTAGAAAGAGAAAGCAAGAGAGCAATTTTGTCATTCAAGACTGTTCAAATCACTAATGTTCAAATTTTTCCATAATTTGATTTGTGCTATTGTTGCTTCCAGAAAGACCGAGAGAAAACAAAGATACTGTACATATTCTATGGGAATATTAGTGAAAATACCTGTCATCTGAAGATTATTTCTGGCTCAAATAATTTGATCAGCCAATGTTTAGGTGACACATCAAAGTAATTAAGGGACTTTATTCAACTATTGCTTCATATTTAACTACTTCAAGCAAACAGGTTTTGAGGGCCTACAAATGTTTTGTTAATACTCCAGCTTCACACCAGCTGTCTCCTTAACTCAGAAATGTACCAGAGATTAATTGAAAAAAAAGGAGAAAAGTGTATAACATATAGCTATTATCTTGTTTTATATTACTTTTAGTAATGTTGATTACGATCCTCAGACAAAAGAGTTCAACCATGCAAAATCATTGTTCCTGTGGACCTTTAAATATGTTAGAATTCTAAATTGCTAAGAAAGGAAAAATAAAACCCTTAATTGATCCAAGCAGTGAAACACTGTGACAACTATCAAGGAAACAACTTCAATCCTTTTAGCATCATATAAGTAAAGAAAACTTGTTTCTTCAAGCAAAGTTGGCTATCTTCAGTTTTTTATTCAGTGTAATATTTGCAAACAAATGCACATAAGTGGTAACCTTCTACTCTCTGTGTTCAGTTCTGTAGGCAGCAGGTGGCAGGACCTGCCAAGTAATGAGCTCAGTCGGTGCTCAGCCTCACCTGTGCCCAGTTAGGGCTGGCCCAAGTGCAGTAGTGGGAAAGGGGGGGGTAAGAGAGAACAAGATCAATCTGTAACTGACTGTGAACAATCGATTGCGATAAACCACTACCTTCGGACCAGCCCTAACTGGGCACAGGTGAGGCTGAGCACCGACTGAGCTCATTACTCGGCAGGTCCTGCCACCTGCTGCCTACACAGTTCTTCATCTCTAGAAAGCTGGGAAGATGCTGACAAGACCAAAAAAATCAGCCTGTGCTAATACCAGCAAAATGTTCAATACACGAGTATAATTTAACTGAATATCTAGCTTCTGCAGAGCCTTATGTTTCTTCTAAGAACTTTGTTTAGCTTTGATCTTTTACTTTATCTGCTTGAACCAAATCAGAGAAGAATCACATTTATGGAAGACAAAAATAAATAATGTCATCAAGTGGAGCACAGCCTCATTGTAATGGTTGGAACATAATGAAAGATTTATAAGGATATATTAACAACTCTAAAAATTATAGTTACAGGAGTTTAGACATTTATCTTCTAATAATTTTTCCAGAAAAACAATCAAGCTCAAGTTGATCTTAGTGACTACTATTGATGTTTTTTCTACAGATGATTGCTAACAAATGAGATCAAACCTTTTTTATCAGAAAGCATTACAAAGATACCTACATCTGAAAAACATCAGTAAGCAAAATTCGCTTGCTGATATTAATGTTAGAGTCACTTATACATTATAAATTTGGTATACTCCTCAATTTTTAGTGGGATTAATTTTATTAATGACAAGCAATATGTAATTAAAATGTAACTACTTAGACATAGCCCCAAGATTAATTCAGACTTTATATATTTCATGTCTCACGGAAATGGACAATAGGTGATATATCCATTGACAGAATCAATATCAAATTACCTACAGCACACTCCAGCAATTCAGTGTAGATGAGAACCTGAAGTATTTCTTTCTTACAAAATCCCACTGGTACTTTCAATAACGTCCTGAAAATTACTTCTCTTAGTCATTTGCATGTTTGTTGTATATTCTCTTTTACCCTGAGTTTCCTTGGGCTTTTTTTTCTGAAAGTTGCACTTAACCTTGTAACAATCTCAACCAGTTTCTCTGAAATAACTTTTTTTTTTTAAATATATACATTCTGTGTACAACTAAGTATATATTTCACAGAGAGAAATCATCAAAGTATTTTGTTGTGTATTTTGAACACTGACTTACTGACATAAAAAGGTTTTGCTGAAGAGAAAACCATCTGTACAAGACTCCTGCTGGTATATTTATGTGCAATATACAGAGCATGCTGTAATTAAGTAAGGCAAATCATATCAAGTTTCATATTGCCTCATAAATGTCTTAATAAAGTACAGGTCATTGCAAATTATTCCTTTTGAGAACAAATGAACAAAAAGAAGAAAAACTGTTTTAGTTAAATAAGGAGGTCAATTAATCCCTTTCTGAACAATAGCAAAACAGCTAAAATGAAACAAAATAAGAAAATTTAGGGTTTTTTTGGTTTTGTTTGAATTTAGCCTATTTTTCTGATTTTTTTTCTGTTTGTTTAGGTTTTTGTTTGTTTGTTTGTTTTGTTTGTTTTGCTTTTGTTTTGGATTGGGGTTTCTTTTTTTTTTTTTGACACCATCTGGAACTCTTAAGAAATAAATTCCAGTTTCAGCAGAAATGGAAAATATTTGACTACTTTCCTTTATTGTTCCTTTGTTTCATTTGTGTGATTTCCCGTCTGCTATCAAATTATGCTAAAAAAATCAAGTCTAATTCTGTTATTGTGAGTTTCAATTAAATGAACATTGTAATCACTTTAAACAATAAAATTAATGTTTAATGCAGAATATTGCTTCTTTATAATACTTCTCAAACTATGCATAATTGTGGGCATAAATTCTTTTTCCTTGTTCAGTACTGTGTTCCTGTCAAATATAAAGTTCCTGTGTTCCTAGCTCAATAAAAATCCCAGTTTGTGTTCCTGTTATGAGCTGTGTGTATTTAACTATGTATCTTTTTCATAGACCTGAAGAGTTTTCTTTCACAATTAGTCTATTTCATCATAAAGTGAAAATAAAATATCTCCTTCCTGCACTGTGTCATCTCATCTAAGAAATACTCATCCTTTGATTTCTTAAGACTGAATTAATTTCCTGGGTTAATGCAAGTGGGATAATTGTGTAATCACACCTTGGAGAGAGCTTGCCAATAACATGAAACCAGTGCACAGTTATTTGAAAGATTAAATCAAACAAACAAACAAAAGCAACAAAACAGAAACACAAGAAATACAAGTTGTATTTCTCATGTAGATTATGGGCAGGACTCTGCTTAACTGCTGTTTGTCCTAAGAGAAGGTTTTGATTTGTATTTAAAATATTTTATTAGCAGTTGACTCCTACGTTCTGAAATCACATGAAAAGTGGTCACATCTTTTAGATAGCTTCACCAAATCATGTAGCCACTAATAAAAGGTCTTTTTACATGCTAAACTTGTTTTAACCTACAGAGGTTTTTATCTGAAACAGTAACCCTGTGGTCCCTTTATAATCAATGAAGAGAAGTGTAGACTCCAAGAACATATTACAGAATCACAGAATCAACCAGGTTGGAAAGTACCTCTGAGATCATCATGTCCAACCCTTGACCCACTACTGCTGTGGTTCACAGACCACGGCACTGAGTGCCACATCAGTCTCTTCTTAAAGACCTCCAGGGACGGGGGATCCACCACCTCCCTGGGCAGCCCATTCCAATGTCTGATCACCCTCTCTGTAAAGAATTTCTTCCTAATATCCAGCCTAAACCTCACCTGGCAGAGCTTAAGTCCATGCCCTCTTGTCTTACTGATGGCTGCCTGGGAGAAGAGACCGACCCCCCCCTGGCTACACCCTCCTTTCAGGGAGTTGTAGAGAGTGATGAGGTCTCCCCTGAGCCTTCTCTTCTCCAGACTGAACACCCCCAGCTCCCTCAGCCCTTCCTCACAGGACCTGTGCTGTGCAAGGGCACTACAGGTGGGTGTACTTGTTAGAGAAACACACTTGCTCCATTGTCTTTTCCATCGAGCACTGACTTGTTACAGTTGACCCTTCTCCTGTAGATTACTGTGGGAGGGCTCAGGGGCTTCTTTATGAGAGGATATGGGATCCTCTGTTCCCCTGAGAGTTATTTCCTGTTCTAATTTAAGGGAGATCATTTGAAGAAGGTAATCGATTTCCTTCTTACTCTCTCTCTGATGTTTCTTAGCCTGCTCATCTCTTCCCTGAGCTCCATCACCTCATCTTGGAGCTGTGCTACCACACTGAGCAGGTCATTAATCAACAGACTACCAGTGTGTTAAAAAATATGTATATAAAAAGCTATAGCCAAAGTGAGTGAAGGTTTGAGTGCCCTGATTGATAACTGAAATGGAGCTTACCAGTTTGAATTTAAGCATCTACAAATGCAGCACTCAAAGTTGTGAAAGTAACATTCTGTGAGTCGGGGGTTTTTTTTGGTTTTTTTTTGTTCGGTTTGGTTTTTGGGGTTTGGTTTTGTTTTGTTGGTTTCTTTACTTCCCACACTCAATAGACTCAGAAGGACAATGACTGTGAGGTTGTTTTCGATGTAGCAAGTGGGAGGTGGGAAAGCTCAAAATGAAAATGAGGCTTGTGGAAGCCTCAGGCACATCACAGGCTCTTATATGGGGACTTTATTGGTAATATTAATACAACATTTTTCAACTTCTGTGTCCTAACTGGTGAAAAATATCTGGGCTTACTAGAGGTCATTCTGAAGGGTACGGAAACTTTGAAATCTTCTTTATATCAGAGATCTATTTTGAGGTATCATCAGCTAATTTTAAGAATAAGACAAACTTAAAAGTATCCCAGTATTTCGTATTAAAACTATCATAAAATTATTTGGTATTGTCTGCACAAAATGATATAACAGTTAAGAGCCTGGACCTTAATTTTAATTTTAATCTTAATAATAGCATTAAATATACATGTACTTTTATATTGCACCATCTTTTTCAGCTCTAAAACCCTCAACATATCACAATAATAAACCAAAACTTTCCTGAGTTCAGGAATTCACTGCTTTAATTTCTAATTATCTAAATCATCTAATTGTCTAGTCATCTAAACCTCTTGTAAAATCTGAGTAAGCATTCCTTGAATTCAGAGAAAATAACAGAGAAATATATCACAGATATAGAAATATCAGAGAAGAACCCCAATTCGGTAATTCTGTGTTTAATAGTTTAGGTGCTGATCTAGTAGCCTTGTTTCTCTGTTAACATAAAATAAAGGCAAGGTTTTAAAAACATAATAAGAAAACACTAAACTCTTGGTGAGGCTGAGTAGTTTCATTATGGTGTTTAATTTCTATTTTTTCTTTCCATTTGCTGTTTTCTGTTAGGGTGGATTCACCCTTCCACATGGCTAGTACAAGATGTCATTCACCTCACTAATTGCACTTCTACACCTTTTATCTTGAGTATAATGCTGCTTTGCAAGCAGACACAGGATAAACTGTGAGTCCTTTGACAGAGACATCTAGGGCAAGATCTTAGACATCATTCATTACCCTTCACTATAAAGGCATTTGCAGGATTACTCACTAAATATTTCTGGACTGTATGTGAAGTAAAATCCTTTGACAATTTTTGGCTCTGAGGTATAAAAGGATCAGGGACTCTAGTATATATACTTAGCTGCACTGAGTTTTCTGGAAGTAATGGAGTGCATATATTTATTGTTTATTTTTCTGTCTAACACTATACTCCAGATGAAAAGCCTTTCCAATTAACTGATATTCAATCAAGTGCTGCAGTAAGATCCTTGATCTGTTTTGTGTATGCAGACTTGTGCTTTTTGTATATTGACAAAAAATAGAGGATACTGGAATAGAAAAAAGGCAGGTAAAGAAACACAAAGAAAAAATGTCTTGTTGTTGAAAACAGAGTAAAAACATAAAAGAAGGGAGTCAACATGCAGAGAAAAAAAAAAAACAATCATGCAGGAAGTTTGTATACATTAGTATGTAGGGTGTAGTCAACATCAAACTATCAAAACCAACAAACCAACAGAAAATGCCAATGCAAATCAAATCAAACCTCAGAAAACCCCTAAAATGAACATGGGAGAAAATAGTTAGAGATTAAATTATTTTTAAAATTTGGATTCAAATCAAACCAGGTAGAGTTGCTTGAAAATCCAGTCTTAAAGAGCTCTTTTCTCTGGCATGTGTGCAAAGGAGCAATGTGTTCCAGAAATGACCTTTTAATGGAGTCCAAGAGAAAATCCTGTGTAATATTGGGAAAAGGAGAGCTGAAACATGAGCCAGAGGATTATTTTTTTGTCCTGGCCCTTTGCTGCAGCCAAATGTGTTGAAAACCAGAAATCTGCATTGCTCTACTGACCTTTACTTGCTATTCAGTGTGAGCACAACCACTTTTCTCCAATAAAGAAAAAAAGAAAAAAAAAAAAAAAAAAAAAAAAAAAAAAAAGTAGGAGAAAAAAAAAGAAAAACTATTTTTTTCCTTGAAACTCAGAAGTTTCCCTTCTGTATATGGTAAAGATGCTCAGGCAAATGTAGTATTTAAATGGTGTACTGTGTAACTGAACTATTCTGATCACTCTTGTCTCTGGATTCAGGTTTTGACACTGAAAAGAAAAAAAAAATCTCACTCTTGTTTTTTTTTCTGGAGGTCCTGTTTCTGACAGATTGCAAGGTAGGGGTTTCATTACAGGTTAGAAATCCCTAAGTGATTCTGGTGAAGGAACACTCCATCCCATATGCTGCATACCAGGGTTTTATGACTCTGTGTTCAGAGTGTACCCAGTGTGAAGGAATGAATGGCACAGAATCTCATCCTGGTGCATCTAAGCAGGGATGCAGCAGGGGTGATATTTCTGTGAGTGCTTTAGCAGACAATCACTATTGTACAAACTTATTAAAGTACAGTAGTGATAAATTTGGCTGCTGTTTTTAGCCATGTCAATAGGAACACACATGGATGGGGTGGCTATGTACAGATAACAGCTATAATCTGACATGCCAGTTACCTAAATAAAAACTTTAAATGGCATTACTGTATTTACCAAGTACATGGTAAACTTCAGTTCAAAAAGTGTCAGAGATGGACAAAAATAACTAAACAGGACTTTTCACAATTTTTCCAGGAGCCAAGTTTAGACTAACAGGTCTGTAGTTCCCTGGATCTTCCCTCAAGCCCTTTTTGTGAACTGGAATAGCACTGGTTAACTTCCAGTTAGCAAGGACCTCCTGAGACTTCCAAGACCTTTGCATTAGATGATTGAGGTAGGTCCTCACATAACATCCATTGGCCCCATTAGTATTGTGGGGTGAATTACATCGGGTCCCATAGAGTTGAGAGGATTCAGCAGATATAATTGGTGCTTTAAAATTTGATTGTCCACAATTAGAATATTTAGAATAACAGAAAAATAAAATAAAAAGGTTAAGAATAAAATAATAAAAAACCAAACCAAAACAAAAAAATAAATAAAATAACCCAAAACAACACAAAATAAATAACACAAAACCAAACCACAAGAAAACGAAACAAAACAAAACAAATCAAAACAAAAAAACCAAAATAAAATAGCAAAGAAGAGCATGAAAGAGAGGAGCATATAAGGAATGGGAAGGAAAACATGTCTCATACCCTTGCTAGAAGAGTGTTCTCAGACTCATCATTACTTCAGAGTGACAGCTGATACAGAATCTTAGAGGTCCATTTTCTTACTGAATCTTTGCTGATTTATGCAGCTGAAGACAACATATAATAATGTTGTCAGGTATATATTACCTTACAAACTTTATAGAAACACCTTTGTGCAGTAAAGGCTGACAATGAATACTTAACTACATGGACTGTGTAAATAAGGGTACAAGTAGCCATATAGTAAATACAACAAGATAATTATTTTAAAGAAAAAACCTACAAATTACATTTCTTAGATTTGAACAATTGATATAATCAGCGTATATTATATATCTTATTCCTGAAGTGGTTTTCATGAGGTATCTAGTATTCAGTAGTATACAATAGTGGTATACAAAGACTCTTTTTCTACTCACTTTTTGGCTCTTTATAAAACCTCAAACCTCTTTTATATTCACCTTGAATGTCTGCTTCTAATACTGTTCTAGAGCACAACAATTTACAGACAATTGAAAAAGCAATTTTCTTTGGACAGCTAGCTATTCTCCCTAATTTTCACCTGCCAAACCCTTTTCTATGAATGTTGACTCAATCAGATAAAATACAGGCTTTAAACATGTTTGATTAGCTGCCTGGCTTACCTCTAGCTATTTGTTTTGCATGTCTACTGCTTGCATACCCATCACTCTTCCTTTTCCACTGCCAGCTTGCCCTGGATCTGCACTGAGCAATGTGGGCATGATCTAAGAGAATATGGGATACTGATAACTTATTTCTCATTTATTAACTGGAATAAGACTTCACCAGTAGTAAAAAGAACATATATGTATTACTTATAAAGTACACCCTTTTTTTTTTTCTTACATTTTAGCATTTAGTTAGGAATTATTATAATAATGACCAGAGAAAGGTCTTTACGTTATTCCCCTACTTGACACCACAATATGGATGTTGTTGGATCCAAAATCCCATAAAATTATTTGACTTAGAGCTAACTTTCCTCCAGTGCTTGAATATTTAAGAGAAGGAATATTTATGGGGTTTGGAAAAGAATAACATTGAAACAACTAAGAATGCTTCAGGGTTTGTTTTTGGGGTTTTTTAGTTTGCTGGTTGGGGTTTTTTTGGTTTTTTTGGTTTTTTGGTTTTTTTTTGTTGTTGTTGTTGTTTTTTGAGGTTTGTTTTGGTTTGGTTTGGTTTTGTGCTAAATGCTTTTCTAAATATAGATTCTTTTATTTTGGAGACCTGAAAAAAGAATGATCTCATGTCACCTATGTATCTACTGCATCTATATTAAACATGAAGAAAAGGGTACAGGGAAGAGACAAGGAGTGAGTTTACTCATGAGAGATAAAAATTTAAAACCTCCTGTGACTAAGAAACAGATACAAGTTGGGACCTTGTACTGATATACCTATTTTATATATCTACATATATATATTTTTTTTTTCTTTAGCTGCCTAACTGCATTCATCAATTTTTTGTGCAAGACATTATTTCCTGTTTCTGTGGTACAGTTGATAAAACTTCCTTTCAGGATACTGTAGCTGTTAAATTTAAATCTAATTAAATCACTTCACATTAAGAAAAGAACTGTAAAAATAATTTAGCTTAACTAGATGACTACAGAATCACTCAGAAAATTATTAAAAATATATATGCTTACTTAGTTTTTAATTGAAAATGAAGAGAATTTTTTTAAATGTTATTGTGGAGTATGCCTTCCATGGAAAACAAAAGGTACCAATATTCTCAAAGCTTTCTGAAAAAAAATGTACTTGTTTTTATTTTATTTAACTACAAATCTGGCACACAAAACAGTATCAGTTTTCCATTGCTTAAAAACAATGGAGGGCTTCATCAAATTGGTCTTCCTAGTTGGGTGACCTGTAGAAGACTCTCAATATAATGTTCTCTGTCCCTGTCCTCCCTTTAACCTTGACCCATAAGCCCTCAGCCTTTTCTTCATTTAAGCCCAGGTGGATCTCCATGGAATTTGATATCATTACTGATGTAGATGATGACACCCCCTCCTCCCCTGCCTCTCCTTCCTGAAGAGCCAGTGTGCTTCTATTCAAACACTGCAGTCATAGGATAGATATATTTATTTCTGTTTCTGTTTCTGTTTCTGTTTCTGTTTCTGTTTCTGTTTCTGTTTCTGTTTCTGTTTCTGTTTCTGTTTCTGTTTCTGTTTCTGTTTCTGTTTCTGTTTCTATTTCTATTTCTATTTCTATATATTTATATTTATAACTTTTATTTTCATTTTTATTTTTATTTTTTATTTCTATTTTATTTTTATTTTTAGTTATTTGTATTTATTTATATATATAAATAGCCTATCACCGTATTGATAAACATTGAGTGGAACCACTCTGACAGTCATAGGAGCCATCCCACCATGTCTCTTTGATTTCAATAAAACCACAGGCCTGCAGACAAGCACAGATCTCTAACTCTTGTTTCTTTTTCTCCATGCTACATGTGTTTGCATAGAGTCATTTGATCTGGGCCCACAATGAAGCTCTGACTGAAGCTCTGAATCTTTTGTGCTGCACTTCAGATACTCCCCTGCTGACACACAATTCTTATCCAGGCTCCAGATACCTATTGCCAGCACCTGGCACTTGCATCAAATTGGTAGAAGTGAGGTGGATTGAAGTTCCCCTCCCTCATCAGCTTTAGTTTAAATCACGATGGAAATCTTGTAAGTAGAATTTCTATATTAAAACATTTATAACATTTAAAGAAAAACATTTGTCCTTTCCACTAAAATATAGTTTTTGGTTCAGAAAAAAACAATTAACAAGGAAAAAATAATCTAAGAATATAATAAAAAATATAGTAAATTTGTCAGCATTTTGATTCAGAGAACCCTACTTCAAGTAATTATTACTAAGGGAAAGAAAAAAGTTTTCAACATAGACTATCAGCTAAGAAGGTAACACTTTCATTTTTTAATATTTTGTAACTTTGCAAATGGCTCTAGGTGGTCCTGTGGGAGCAAGGAGTTGGGCCAGATGATCTGCTGAGGTCCCTCCCAACCTCAGTCATGCTGTGGCTCTATAATTCCATGATTCTGGTGAATCTAGATCTCTTGTTCCTTATTCAGATGAAGCTTTTTTCTGTTTTGTTTTGTTTTTCAAATTGTTTATGGCTGTCCACTGAAGGAAAAGAAACAATGCCATCTTATCCGGGTAGATATTACATCATAAACCTTATCTAAAAGAAAATTATAGTCAAAGATTTTATGAGAGTAATTCAGGAGCAGTCAGTGAGCCAAGATATAGTTGAGCAGTTCTGAATATGGAAAAAAATCAAATGCTGCTCAGAGGTGATTTACAAGTAAAAAGAAAGGATTATATATGCCAAGTGTATTTTACCCTGTGAACAGTTTGCCCATTCTTTCTACAAACCAGTCTCAGCTGCTTTTAAAAATGTTTTGAGAAGGACACAATATGCTTCCTAGAGCATGTCCACATACAAAATGACATCTTTGCTAAAATAAAGCTTTTAAATTTCAAATATGTCAACTACACTTCTTTTCTCAGAGGAGGGAGAAAAATAATTCAAGATATCAAATATACATATTATGAATAATGCTACACTTTGGTATATGACTAAATACCATACAACAGAGAATAGCTAATAACTATTTGTTCTTATCCAACTGCTGGAAATAATTTAGTGTTGCTCTTCTTATATTTTGTATGAAGTAGCTAGAGGAGTAGTATGAGATAATAATAAATAATAAATAATAATAATAATAATAATAATAATAATAATAATAATAATAATAATAAATAATAATAAAGTGTTATATAATACAGTTATCTTAGATTTTAGTCTTTCATATTTATGATTGGAGAGTTTCTGAGGGAAGAGTATATTTTCCTAAGCCATAATCATGTCCTGTCCAATTTTCTTCTGTTTTAAAGACGAAGCTGAATTGTCACAAATGTCCATCTTCTGCAATGCAGTTTTATCCCTGCAATGGCTGTCACAGGGCTGGCAAAGGTGCCCTGTTCCTGATCAAATCCTACAGAGCTCTGGGAGGTAGGATATAGCCAATTTACAGAGCCTGCTATGTACATGCTCAGGAATCAGTAATACAACACACACAGAAAAAAGCGCAACTAGTGCTCCCCTCACCAACTTTACCTGCACTTGTTTTCAGCAGTCCCCACGACAGCAGTGATCTGTCTTTAAAAGATAACAGAAAAGGGAGTAATATGAAGATGTCAAACAGTAGAGATGCAAATAAATGACTAATCATCATAGTTATGAGTGTAAAAGGTCAAATTGTTTTTTCCAATGTGGAGGTTCAGCACAATTTTGCTACATTTTGGCAGGTATGTTAGGGACAGGGCTATGAAGGGGAAATGTCGGTGACTGAACATTTAGTTTCCTGAATGAGGCAACTCCAGTTCAGTAAACAGCAATATTACTAAAGCATTTGAAGTGTAGTGGGCAAATTGAAGTTGGGGACAAAATAGACTTTGGAGCTTAACTTTCAGTGCAGAAACTCTATGGAAAAGGAGATGGCAATAAATCATACAAGACTGAAAGCAAGTTTTCTATAGCTATTTTATATGTGAGTTCACATCTTCTTCTCCTACTTGGCTTTCATGATCTTAGATTTCTGGTTCAAGATGCTTTTTCTTACATCTTTCCAGCCTTCAAAAATTCCCTAACGTTTAGGACCAGCCAGTGCAAATGTATTGGTACATAAGTCCTGCCTTTTAAAGTATTGGGATAACTAGTTCATTCATTTTGACAACAGTTAGGCATCCAAGGGTTTGAATCTGTGTGTTTAGACAAAATCTGTTTCAAGTATAGTTTTACTAGAATAAATGTTACCATAGAAGAATTTTTATTACTGTAGCTGTAATGGCTGAAAAAATTACACTAGCCAACATAGTTACAGAAGTAAAATCTTGTAAGTGCAGACCAAACCCTTGCCTATAAGAAACGAAGATGGAAGATTATGTCTCCCTTGAAAGCACTGTGTAAATTTACAACAGTAGATAAATGATGCAATTGGAAAAGTATTTTTTTTATAGATTCCAGTGAGAGCAATGCCAGCTAGCTGTGAAAGGAGTGTTTTTAGAGGGCAAGAAGCTCATAAAGGGAGATGGTGAAGCTGCAGGCCATTAATATAAGCAAGACAGCATCCAGTACAGTGTGGTGCAAATGAGTTATGAGTTACCTAGAAAGACTTTAATCAGGATGATGTAATAGGATAGATTTTGTGTAAAAGTAGGAATATAGCTTTGGACTTATTTATATTTTTTAATTATTTTTTTCATCTGGCTTAGCCTTCTGTAAAAATGAATTAAAGCAAAGAAAAGAAGAAACAAAGGAACATGTTACAGTCTGTTAGAGCCCAACTGCAAGCAATGAACTAAATAAAGAAAATGTCTCATTTGTCTTTTGTGAAGATTTGGGGACTTAGCCCATTAGAAGTGAATGTTCATAAAGGGTGTCACTCTGTGTTACTGATGATCCATGGGGAAGAAAAAAATGAAGGAGAATTTGAAGACAATCAGCTACCACTTTTCAAAGAAGCTAGATGAACTGCCTATTTTGATATTCTGTCTTAAAAAAGCCTCCAACATTACAGTCATCTTAATATATTCATACTATTAGTAAGAGAAGAATGGAGAGAGGTGTGAATGTTCAGAGAGGGAATGAGATTACAGTTTTTAAACAAAATGAAGTGTTCACAGATAGCAATTGTCTGCAGATTTGTATGTTTTTCAAACAAAAAGATAGATTCTGCATTTCAGTATTTAGACTGCACAGTTGATCCTGTACAGATATTTCTGACAAAATTTTCACAAATGTATCGCATCAAGAACAGTAATAACCTGACCATTATTAGCACTATCTGATCCATAAGTAATTTTTTTTATAGAGTGCATGGTTTTGTTTTAAGAGGAAAGTATTATTATTATTATTGTTGTTACTTTTATTGTTATGGCTACTATGATTAAATTCTTTATGAACATTGTTAGTCTGACCTCAATGCTTTTGCTCAAGCCAAAACAGAAGAAAGACTGGGGCCTGTGCCAATGTGTCGCTGCTGCAGAAAATACTCCATATACTCAAGAAAAAAATTACTTTCATTACTATATATCTAAGGGATATTTTGCTTTGCTTTAAGTACTAGTTAAGAAAATGCACCTCTACACTGTCTCACATTTAAGGATAATTATTGCGGTTTGCAACAGTAAGGAGAATTTTTGCTATGAACAGCAGATAAGTTCTCGTGTACAACTTCTATATTCAGATCTCACTGTAGATGATTATAGGAAAAAAGTGAACGAGTTTGAACATATACCAGATATCACATGCAAACCTATAAAATGCAAGGAGGTACAAACTGCTCCCCACTCCCACTCTCCCCCTGTGCTGGAAGTTTAGGGACCTGTTCACTGGCCACTCTTTTCCATCTGCATGATCTCTTTCTTCAGGATGAGGTCTCTTTGGTTTGTAATCTCTCTCTAATGTCACAGCTAGTTTTAAGGCAAAATTAAATAGTCAACCTGCAACTCATACTTCCAGAATCAGGGTTTTCCTTCACAGATTTTATGTATATATGAAAGAAATAGCATTCTTCCTGTGTTTAAAGGCAGAATGTAGATTTTTATGTCACTGACCAGAAGATTCAAAAATTCAGTCAAAGGGCTTCTTTTGGATGCTGCTTGCCAAGATCTGACTGTCAGAGATTAAAATGAGGCCAAGCTCATATATAACAGTTTTGTCCTAGTTAGAGCTCTCTGAACCAGTAAGAATGTGTCATTCCATTCAGCAGCTAACACTTTATATTTCTCTTTATATTATAGTTCTCAAAAAGATCAAGGAATTTGCCTTTGAGAAAAGGATTTGGTTTGTTTTCACTTGATCTAAACCTGGTACCTCATAGTTTCTTTGGTTGCTTGAAATTAACTTTCATGTCATACGTTGTTAGCACTTCCTCATTCCTTGGTGTAACAATATCTTTCTCAAAGCCCCTATGGTCAGTGTCATGGCTTAATGCAAGCTGGCAACCTATCCCCACCCAGTTACTCACTCACTCCACCCTAGTGGAATAGAAAGAGAATCAAAAGAGTAAATGTGAGAAAACACATGGATTGAGATAAAGGCAATTTAATAGGTAAAGCAAAAGCCACGTGAATAAGCAAAGCAGAACAAATAACTCATTCACTACTTCCCATCAACAGGCAGATGTTCAGCCACCTCCAGGAAATCTGGGCTCTGTGACACGTAATGGTGACTTGGGAAGGCAAATGCCATAATTCTGGACATCTTCTTTTCCTCCTTCTTCCCTCAGCTCCCTCTCAACTCCTTGTGCACCCCCAGCCTCCCCTCTGGTGGGGTGGTTTGAGAATCAGAAAAGGATTTGACATTGTGCAAGTGATGCTCAGCAGTAGCTAAAACATCCCTGTTACCAATACTGCTTTGGTCTCACATACAAAATGTAGCATCATACAAGCTTCTGAGAATGAAATTAAATCTGCTGCATCCCAAACCAATACTGTCCATTTTAGATTTAAGTATCTTTATATTGCTACTGTTCACAGATGCATAAGGGTACATTTTGCTCATTTTTTAGATAAAACCAATAAAAGCAGTATCTCTCAGTTAGTATAACACTCTGCAATGCCAAGGATAACTTCTTTACACTGTAAGAAAGGACTACTAAAGCTATTCCTTAGGGAAAATCCTCATGTAGCTAACTGTGGCTAACTGGTAGTCAGCCCTTATTTCATGACAGCTTGGATCTTGAGAATAAATTCTTATCCATCTAGAATTCTGACCACTTCTTTGTGAATCCTTACAGCACTGAAGTTGTTCAGTAATGTCTTTATTCATCTAAACACCCCAGTATTTACATAATTTGGATAATGAATATTACTGAAGCTGTATTAATAAAAAATGTGTATTGTACTCGACTGTAAAAAATTTAATTAGTCTTACAGTGCGTTCTTGTTCCTACATATGAAGTGCTGCTCCTTTTGTCAATAGTGGCATGTTGGCAACAAAATAACAAGCACTGCTTTTCATAACTTCACACAGTAAAGGAAGTGAGATAAATCTACAACTGACAAATCAAAGTAATATGTATAGTTCTAATTCTTGGTATCATGTGATGATGATCGTGATAACCTCCATGTAAACATTCACACAGCCATAAACAAAGTGTCTTGGAAAAATTCAGCTGTTATCAAACAGACTTCTTTTTGTAGGAACAAGCATATGTTGTTGTTACATAAACAACAACATAAATAACCATATTTTGCATACCAAAGATATTAGCGTTATGTCTCCCAGCCCACATCGACTAATATTTCCTATGTGAACTATGAAAGTTCTATTTGAATTATTTTAATTCTGTAAGGAAATTAATTTCAAATATATGTATGACAGATACTGCAGAAAATGAGACTCAAAAATACCGTTTTGGTTTTTTTCTTCCTCAAAAAATAGGGGGGGAAAAACGGGGTTGTACTCTGTGCTAAAATCAATGACCCCCAAATTACCTAGAGTTAATTTTTAGTTAAGATTGTGTAACAGATTTTTGGATGGATAACCCTTATGTTCGTAGCAACAGAAAATGCCCAACATTTAAAATTTCACAAGCATTCCATAAATTACCTTGAATTTTCACTCTTTTTATACTTTGTTATGTATTTTTTCTCAACATTTCATTTTTGGTACCCTACCTGCAAGTATATGAATGCATTAAATTAGTATTCTATTTATGTTGTTACGTTTTGATTATTTTTCTTGTTCGTTTGAGTCTGATGCTTGCTATCTGCTTCTGTCCTGTGTAAAAAAAAAAAAAAAGTAAAAATCTTTACTTTCTTCCTGCTGCTCTATTTTCTATAGGTCTTGCCCTCTTCTTGTAATCAGATATTGAGTCCCTACAGTAATTGGAGACCCACTAACAGGCAAATAGTTATGAGCTCTTGTAGGTTATTGTTTAATAAGGAGAACTTGAGATACTATGAATTATTTTTCTACTCTGTTAAAACACAAGTCGACACTATAGATGTGATTTTTTACAAATTCCTAGGTTCTAAATTTTACAAGTGAAAACAAGGTAAAGGTTGCTTTGAATAAGAAATAAAACTTTCTTCTTTACGTTATTTATCAAAGAAATAACAATCAATATACTAACATACATAACATGACAATCAATGCACTCTACTACATATATAATAATATTGTAAATGCAATCAAACAAAACCCATCAAAAATCAAGAAGATTCCAATCTTTCATCTGAAATCTTGGAAGAAAAAAAAGTAGGTTTCATGGTCGTATGATTACACCTCTCCTGATGTGACACAAAATTTAACTTCAGTGCAAGTAGGCAATGATTTCATGAACTACTCAAAGACTTAAAGGTATTTCTATCCCATTTAAAAATACACGATTACTATGTTGTATTCAAAATTACATAGTTACTTTTGAAAGTACCTTAATGGACATGAGTCTTCAAAGGGATATTACTTTCCACACTTGCTGAGGTTACTAAGCTAGCTCATGGAATCTGCACCTAATAATTCCTTAATATCTACTCTGTACTGCTTCTGAGCCAAATCAACTGATCCTGTGACATCCTGAAAGTTTCTATATAGTTAGCACATTATGCATTGTCAAGGGAAGGTCAATGTAATCTAAAAATAACTATTCCATTTACATTTATATAGTTCTATTCAAATCAGATTACTTCTAATGAAAAATTCAGAATTCAATGAATAAGAAATTTTACAGTTGAAAATTTTTACAGAAAGAAAATACTTTCAATTATGAGCTTTTAGTTTTTTAATATTCTACTTCATACTTCCTTTTCTTTATTTGCTTTCTTCAGTAAGTATAATGATAATGCAGTAAGTCATGAAAGAAAAACAATATATGCAACTTTCTCTAATAACATCTTTCTAAGCAATTTTCTATGTATGTCTCACTCGCTTATGCTGAGAAAGTTTCAATAGGTTGTTTGAAATGCATAATGAACATCTTGTTTTGTTTTTTTTTAAAGGACACATGTTAAATGCTGCAAGAGGTTAGATTCTATTTACAGGTGTAAAATATTTGTTTAATATTTTCTGTGTTCTCGAGAATAGCAAAGAGAATCTCCTCCCCAAGTAAATTGAATTTAATTTTATCATACAAGAAGTAACAGAGTAATCTTGCCTTTATAAGAGGTAAAGTACTTGGAAAATTGACTTCAGGAGGACCCATGATATTTTTAGCATGCTAAGAAAACTCAGTTAATACTTAACTGGAGTTACTCTGCTTGCATAAATCATAGATGCATTGACAAGAGGATTTGATTATTAGAATTTATTTTTTTGAAGATCAGATAAGACTTAAATTAAGAGCTTTTTTAATTGTAAGTGATAAGAAAATATATTAAAAATAATTGTGGATTGGACCATACTTTTTAACAAATTAAATCAGTTAAAGAAAGTGCTAAATTACTTCTAGCAGGCAGTGGGTTGCAATTATTTAGAGACTTTTTAAAACATTTCAGTGTTTTAAAATAATTTATAAGTAAAGTAATGTAAAATGTTAAATACTGTGTCAATGTCTTCTATGTGAATAGGTTACAATCTAAACTAAAGTACGTATATAGCACTCCAATATTTAATCAACTTAAACCTTATTTTATTGCCTAAAATAAAGAGAGATTTCTGGTTGTCTGTGCTTCTTAATAGGACAATATAATTAAAAAGTACTTTTCACTGCCCTATTGGCCTGTGCTAACTTCTTTTTTTCCAATAGATTTAGTTTCTATCATGTCTAGGAGAGTCTAAATAGTCCTTAACCGCACATTTAGGCTTTGGTAATATATTCTGAATGCAAATGACAACTGGGAATGTCTACCCCACAGATCGATTTGGACTGGTGTGTTTCAGTGTCCCAGTGAAGTGACCAGGAAATAGGTTAATGGTGAATCAATGTTGTTCTAAAAAAAAGTCTTTGGACTTTTGAAGTTAAGACCTTCTCCATCTTCCAGTCTAAATAATCTCTTTGATAAAAACCAAAACAAAATAAAAAGTAATTATTAAAAGGAGTAATGCTCTTCCTACACCTTTCAATAAGTTAAGTATCCTAAAGTGTCTGAATGCTTCCATTAAAGCAAATCTAAAATATCAATTTAGCAAACATGACCTGAATCAAAATCAGTTATTCTGCCATTCAAACGCTGACAGATGATATAAAATAAAAATTTATATTTATAGCCCTAACTTCTGAATTATGAAGAAAAAAGCTAAATATTCAGACTTTATCTTTTTAAACGTAATTTTAACTTGGAATGTTTTCTTCATTCAGCAATAAGTAAAGAAGCCAAGAAAAATCAATAATTATGAAAAGCTGTTCATGTTTATGAATGCTTCATATTAATGGTGACACTGAAATATATATAAAATACAAATGTGAATAATCAAGGAAAAAAATAAGCGTCAAGAATAAACTGTCAAAAAAAAGATTTGTATTTGAAAAAAATCGCTGAAATTTCCATATATGTGATTGGTGAGGGAGCTTATAAATGAATCAGCATGTATCTCAAGCATGAATTAAATCATGAGAGAAGTAAAAGAAAAATAAATATTAACAGAAGGAAAAAACAACAGATGGCAGAAGGATTCAAGATAGGTACAGCATACATGCCAGCAAGTGCAGTAACAGTAGCAGTAACCTACATATCCACTAGGAAAGAAAGAAGGATGCTACTGTTAACAGCACTCCTGGATTCAGCATATTTTAACGGGGCTAGGGGTGGAGAGATAATAATGGATACAAGTAAGATAATTTCTAACCAGAAGCAGGAAGATTCTAATATTGATTCTAGTGCTAACAACACATTGGAACATCCTGTAATTCCCATACGTCTGGAAAGCATTCAAAAATATTTCAAAAGTAAAGACTAACTGACAACACTGTGGTGTGTTGACCCCGGATGGATGCCAGGTGCTCAAGACAGCCACTCCATCACCAGCTCCAAGGATAAAGTAAACAGGGAACATTGGTTTTACCTCATTTATAGCAAGTTTTTTTTCTCATAGACCCAGATAACATACTCACTTCCACTGTTCAGTCTTCCAAAATTTCTCAAATAAATTTTCCTGCAAAATCTTCTTTCACCATCCCTGATAAGCCTCTGTGAATTATCAAAAATCTTTCTCTCTCACCAGCATCCTCCTTAATTTCCTACCGAACAGTCGAATATGCAAATGATAAAGAAAAATTATCATGAGGGAAAGAGTACCTCAAATACCTAGACTCCTACTTGATCAGTTTTTAGTAATGCTTTCCTGGGCTTGTTTACCTAACATCATCAAAGCTAATAGTAATATCGGGTAGATAGTGTGTATAGAGACTGAGGAACAGTCAAAGATATGAAGTGTTTAAATTTCTGTGTGCTGATGTTGGAAAAAGGCTTCTTCTTCTTCTACCAGTCACAAATTAGAGGGATGAATAGCTTCTGTGAACTATCTGAACTAGCAGCCAGGCTGATCTCAGGAAGAGAATTAGTACTTTGGAAGCTACACCCGCAGGAATGCACCTGAAATAACAAAAAAGTGACGTTTTCTTCTTACTGTAGAATTTTTGATATAGAATTTCTTAATTTCTTAATTTCTTTTCTGGTATTATTTACATGAATTTAATTTCCATCCCAAGTGGGCTGGAACCCAAAAGAATCTTAGCATTACTTAGTCAATTTAAGTAATTTTACTGTAAATCAGTTTCTCTGGTGAAACAGTGGATAGTTTGGAGTCAATTAGAATACATTTGAAAAACTAGAAGATGTTAATTTCACCAAGATCATACTGACTGTGCCTGTCATGAACACTGGCCTCCAAGAAAACGGAGACACTTATTTTTTCACATTACTACTAAAAATTTTGAATTTTGGAAGAAAGGATTTTTCTTAAAGGGAAATGAGGGAATGTCCCCCCAGTCTAAGATGGAGGTTAACAGAATGGGCAGAGGAACACACATGCACACACCCTCTGATTCCCATTATGTGGAATTTTGTGTTTATTAATGTATAAGTCCCATAAAGGCTGTGATTGATTCCTTTTAGTATACATTTAAAGAAACCACCTTATGATGGAGAATAGCAGGTCAGCAAATTGAAAGAGAATGCCAATATATGTTTTTCCTCCCTTGAAATAAACAAACAAATAAGATCTTTAATTCATTAATACCAGCATAAATTAATTTACAAAAAACTTTACACATTAAAATTAATTAAACTTTACACATAAAAAATTTACACAAAACCTTATCTTACTCCATATACTAAAAATGCTCCTAAGCAGAGATGACTGTGTATGCTTTGTCACTGTCTGAGGGGCATGTGGTGCATCAGTAATTCAATGTGCAAATCTTGTCAGCAGTTATTCATTCTTCACATGACATTTAGAATGTCAGAAAACATAAACAACAACAACAACAACAGAAAATAACTGTACTTAGCTTTTGTTATTGTGACTAATCATCCAAAGTATTGTATTTTAGCCGCAAAAGAGAAGATGATCTTTGAACACTAGGATATTTTTCTTTAATCAAAAAGGTTATACAAAAGCACTGATAGAATGATGAATGGTTCATCTTAGAGAATTCACAACTGTCTGGAATGTTTTTACAGCTCTGAAACATTTTGTCACCTTGCATTTTGCAGGGTTCAGGCAGAAGTTGAATACTGAAGTGCTGTGCTAGCAAAATCTCAGTGACAGGTATTGTTCCCAATTAGAGGTGTATATATTTATTGTACCGTCACAGCACTTTTGTTTGTTTGTTTATCAGGAAATAAAGATGTATCTATTTAGTTATTTATTTTTAATGAAAGCACTCTGTACTAACGTCTGTGAAAGTCACACATATGCATGCAGACACCGCTATGCAGGATGGCACGAATGCTCAGAAAAGCATAAACTTTTTCAGTATCCACCTTCAGCTGTTAAAATCAAAATACAGGAAAATTTATGAGCTCTAATTATGTAGTGTATATATGATCTTGGAGCAGAGACACAGTGAAATGAATTATTGGACTTCACTTTCCCCTTCACAGAAAGGTATGACTTTGTGAGAAGGTAACTGCAACAAGATGTCAGCATCCCCTTCCTTTCAGCTCCATACAGCCTGGTGTTTCCATCCATGTCATAGTTTCTCATAAAATCTCACTGTATTCCAGATAGGACACTGAGAAGAAGCAAAAATTGAAAAGCAAAACTGTGAAACCTGCCCATAGGGAAAATGCTGCCCTCTTCAGAAGGAAACAGAAGACTTGCTCAAGTGGAATATGGAGAAGGATGAGGTACTCAATGGGATAAAGTCTCATTGGAAGTCTGTTTCTAGTGGAGTCCCTCAAGGGTCAGAACTGGGACCAGTACTATTCAATATATTTATTGATGACCTGGATGAGGGAATAGAGTGCACTACCAGCAAGTTTGCTGATGACATAAAACTGTGTGTTTTGAATCGCTGTGCTGCCATTCAACGGGACCTAGACAGACTGGAGTGTTGGGCAGGGAGAAATTTTATTTATTACAGCAAGGCCAAGTGGGGCCCATTACATATGGGAAAGAACAACCCCAAGTACCAGTACGAGGTGGGGACTGAGCTGTTGGAGAGCAGCATAGGTGAAAGGGACCTGGGGCTGCTGGTGGATGGAAGGATGACCATGAGCCAAAAATATGCCCATGTGGCCAAGAAGGCCAAAGGCATCCTGAAGTGCATTGAAGGGGGGTGGTTAATAGGTTGAGAGAGGTTCTCCTCCCCCTCTACTGCTATAGTGAGGCTACATCTGAATGTTGTGTCCAGTTCTGGGCCCCTCAGTTCCAGAAGGACCAGGAACTGCTTGAAAGACTCCAGAGCAGAGTGACCAAGATGATGAAGGGAGTGGAACATCTCTCTTATGAGGAAAGGCTGAGGGAGCTGGGTCTGTTCAGCTTGGAGAAGAGGAGAATGAGGGGTGACCTCATCAATGTTTATAAATAGGTAAGGGCCAAGTGCCAGCAGGATGGAGTCAAGTTTTTCTCAGGGGTGGCTAACAACAGGACAAGGGGCAATAGTTATAAACTGGAGCACTGGCAGTTCCATATAAATATAAGGAAGAATTTTGTCAGTGTGAGAGTGACAGGACACTGGCACAGGCTGCCCAGAGAGTCTGTGGAGTCTCCTGGGGACTCTTCCCTGGAGATATTCAAATCCCACCTGAATGTGTTCCTGTGTGACCTGCTATAGGTGACCCTGTTCTGTCAAGGGGTTGGACTCAATAATATTTCAAGGTCCCTTCCAACCCCTGACTTTCTATGATTCTGTGATACTAAACAACCTTTTTTGCCTCATTGTTTACTGGCAAGGGCTCTGGCCCCCCCACCAAAGTTGCAGACAGCAAAAGTGGGAAGAGAGAGATTGAAGAGCTGCCCACAGTAGAAGACCAGGTATGAGACCATCCAAAGAATCTGAAAGTGCACAACTCCATGGAACCTGATGAGATCCATGCAGGGCTCCTGAGGGAACTGCAGCATGAAATCACAAAACCTCTTTCCATCATAGCTGGAAATTCACAAGTCCATTGAAGGTCCCACTGACTGGAAAAGAGGAAACATAATTTAAAGATCTCCGTAATGTTTGGGGTTTTTTCCTTAATCAATGTTCAGCATAATAATAACATTTAAAATAATAATAATTAGAAATAATATCCACTGGGGTGAGTAAATATTCTCATTCCTGTTCAGACTAATACAAAAAATAACATTTTTTCTGAACTGCATGGTCAGCAGAACTGGTTTTATGTTTCTACACATATCATCTGGTTTATGGTCTGTAAATGAGTTTCATTAATATCTAGTACACACAGGTGACTCAAAGGGGGGGTTGTACAAGCAACCCAACTTTGGATTGCCTTGAGTACCTGTGTCTGCAGAGGATGTCCATGGGAGCTGTGTAGATAGCTCAGCCATGAGCTGTCCAAAACCCAGGACACCACCAGGTGCAGACGCATCTTTCAAAGACTGGAAACATAAGCTGAGTTTTGAAATCCCTCAACAAATAATGTGCCTTAAGTCTCAGTCTAAACCACTCTTCAGCTGCTTGAGAAAGTAAGAGAAAGACAAGCTAGGGGGTTTAGTTTCAGCCAACAACCTGGTGTGCTCAGGTGTCCGCAAAATCAGCAAAAGCTAAGTAAAAAATAGAGCATCGTTGAATAAAGAAAGACAGAGGGAAACTCCACTACATCACCAAAGCTAAACATTCTAGGTAGTATAATGTACTCAGGCACAGCCACATAAATCAGGGGCTTAACCCCCAATATTCAGGTTTGCAACTGGGAGCTGCTTCTCCAACTATCCATCAAGCCTGTGTGGATACCTTTCCCCAGTGATCGGGATCTGATTGAGGTCACTTCTCTGAGACTGAGAGCCCTTACTTGGAGGGGTAAGCAAATATCTTGCATACTGTAGTTTGTAACTACAGGTTATAGGTTACAGGCTACAGGTTTTTGTCAGTTACTTCATCAGAATATTCTGCAATTTATTTTACCCTTTAGATCAGAATTCCAGGTGAACTGATTATGTGATGGAGTATTATGATATTTTCTCTGCACAGAATATTTTTATGTACCTCAGGAGTCGTATAATTGTAGAAATTGTGAAAGTTATCCTGTGTCTGTGAGTTTCTGAGATGTAGAAGATGATACTTGGAGCCAGTCAAATTAGAATATTCAACATCTCCAAACAGACAAAAGAGGGAGGTAAAAAGACATTTTGCTTGAATATTTCTCCAGCATTTTACTTCTCATTGTACAGATCACTTTTTTTGGTTGAATTACTTTTCTGTATTTTGCACAATTTTGATTAAAAATATAAAATCATAAAGATCTATGAAATCAGTTTTGATAAAAACCAGAAGGAAAAAACATTTGAAATAAAAATAGGAAAAAAGCTATATATTTTTTTAAAAATAGTTTACTTTTCATTCCCCTTTTGTAATAATCCTGAAGTTTAGCTACCTATTATCTAAGCATTTCAAGCTTCATTCAAGTGAATGAAGTGGCTTTTTCCTGTACACATAAGTTTCACCACTGTCATTTCTTTGCAATACCAGAACTGCAGCAATTTAATGAAAGAAGATATAGCCTACTGTCAAATAAAATAATGAAAAAGGCATTATAAGTTCACCTTGTACAACAATTATTGTACTGATGTAACCAATGGCATTAAAAGTATTTTAAAAACATAAAACCAAATTAAAAAGAAACTCCAAACCATAATAAAGCAAAAAATGAACCCACAAAAGAAACAAACCAGAAGTAAGAAAAAACCCGTAACAGAATGACATAGAACTTAACTGTAGAAACATGAAAGTCATCTTAGGAAAATAATTTATTGCTAAGAAATAAGAATCACTTGGAAGATTATAGTAGCAGCACAGACTTAATATAAATTATGCTGAATCCCAATATAGAGACCTCATTTCTGTTCTAACACAATCCTAAAACTCACTGACATCATCTAGGACACTGGAAAGACACCTCTGCAGGATCAATGCTTTCAGTCATCCATTTTGACGCTATCAGTTCAATTATTTGCTTGTCTTTAAAAAAGTTAAAAAGTAAATAGCAATCATGGTTTTCTTAGAATCAAATTCTCTATCAAAACAAGCATTCCCCTAATATTTTTGAGTACTCTTATCATAGATAACAATGCTGCTCATTTTCATTATTTGTAATCTTAGGTGGAATATATTCACACTGTTTCTAATCTACTTTAGTAAGGCATTTTATTAGTGTTATCACTTATCTCTAAGGATGAGCATAACTCATTTCTCATGAGGTTTTTCCAGTCATTGCTGTTGTTAATAGTATTTTGTTTTCATTTGTCAGCTACTTTAGTGAACTTCTATCCTTTGAATACCCATTTTTCTTCATTAGTTTTTCATCAGGGACTCAACTGAATGTCAAGGCAGAAAAGAAAAAAGAAACCAATGTCATATGGTCTGCCTCTTACAGATTAGATATGAGCCAGGGACTGCATTCAAAAACATCTGTAACTAAGAGGTTATAAAAGGTAAATATTTAATAAGGTATTCCATCCTTTTTGTTCATCAAACTTCCATTTATATAGAAAATATTAATTAGTAAACAGCGAAAATATCTAATCTGTAGTTCCCTTGGCCCTCTAAGTACTTCTTTTTGTAAGATTAATTGTAAATTGCTTTGAAACTAGAAGAAATGAGCCATCTTTTAATTTATTTGTAAGTAAACATGTTTGACTCGGAATGCATCTATTTTTCAAACTGTGTTTTTCAAATGTATTGTTTTCAGTATTTTTGTACAGGAAATTCTCTTTTCTACTGCCTCTACATTTTGCTTTACTGAGTGTATTTCTCTGGTGTTGATTTGAGAATGTCTTTTTATTTTATTTTTATTTCTCATATTATATATAATTTTGAAAACTATTTTCATTCAGTATCGTTCTTCTATTCTAAAAACTCAGCCATGACGCCTGAATCTTTATTTATTGTATGGTCATTGTTGTAGTTTTCCTTCTTGCCTTTGCATCAACTAATATACGGTCTGAGTGCTTTCTGCTAAAGGTCTACTTCTGTTGCCAGGTAGTATAAAAAGCTTTTGTTATACTGAAAATCATTCTCAAGGGCAAAACATCTGACTCTTCCACCTGGAGAAGGTCAAAGACATATAGCTTCTGTTGGAGAAGCCAAATCCCTCAAGCATGAAAACTGAACCCAATGTAGCAAAAGTAATTTTTTACCTTGTTGCAGTAAAAAAAGTGGCAGGAGATAGTCACAAGTACACGAATCTTGTACACTGGATACGTTCATTGTTCCAAGGGGAATAAGAACACAAAGGCAATTAGTCAGTACTGGAGGGTGTGTCCAGTTCCATATAAATAAATTAACAATAATGTCTTTTAATTAGACAAAGACATATATAAAAAACTGCAAACATCTGTCTAGAAATGACTAAAGACATTGATCCATAGTGTAAGGACATCACGAGCTGCAGCTCAATACTTTAAAAAAGGAATTTCTCATTGACTTATCTTACCATAAAGATTATCATAGACAGAACCAGCTCTCCCTCACAAAACAAGAAAACACAGTATTCTTCTTTTCTCCCTGAAGCTTTAAAGAATCATTGCAGAAATCATCTGCAAATTAACTGCTTAAAACACACACGGATGTGAACAGAACAGACTGTAAGGACAACAGTCTGGAGAACTGTAACTGTCTTCCTCCATAGGTTTACTTCTTTGTTGTTTCAAGTAAATTTAACAACTACTTATCAGAAGGGGCCTTATTTATCTTCATTAACACTCATAATTGTCTGTTTATTGCTCTTTTAAGCATTACTGCTTTGTTAATTTGTTATTTCTTCTTTTCAGGCTTTTGAAGACAATATAGCTTAGAAAGAAGACATACTACCAACTCCTAGAAGACAAAACTCTGTCTTCAGTCCTAGGAAAATAGGTGGACATGGATATTAGATGATATGGCCAGAATTAAAACTACAAAACTGCATGGGTTTGTTTTCCTGAATTTTTTTTTTTCCCCTAAAGAAATAGGAAACTTAAAAGAAAAAATCTATGAAACAAAACTATTTTTGTCATATAATTTAGCAAATGTCATTTTAAACTGAAAAACTGCTGAAATAAAAACCTGCATATTTTTTAATCATGCCAAGTTCTATGTCTAAAAAGGCAAACACTTTTCATGTGTATGACGGTTGCATTTCAGACAGGATTCTGAAATCATAAAGATCATAAAGATGCGTGGCTACACACCTGTCTCATGTAGGCATGCATCCATCAGGTATGTAAGCCAGCCTCCATTACAGCCTGCGTAGGGAGATCTGTGGCTCTGGCCTGTTGCTAGTCACACAGCTACTATGACTCAAAATATCTGGCATTCCCAAGGGAAGTGAATAGGGTATGGAAAACCACCAGGAAGGCAAAGGACCCATGCCTCGCAAGGAAACTTACAGAAGGCAGGTGCAGACTGCCAAAAAGCCAGATTTGGCTTTTTATTTATTTTACACTTAATGAGTGTCTATGGTTAGGATGGGCAACAAGAGGCCAGGTAGACAATGTGACCTTAGGCTGGATTTGATAGTATTTCAGGAGCTAGATGAAATACAGTGCAGGAAGGCATGTGTGTTCACTTCATGAAAATGATGAGCAGAAATTTGGAAGGATCTTAACAGAGCACCTGCAAAGGAAAGATTTATTATCCACTGCCCTTAGATGAGGCTAGCACGGTCAAGGTGTGGAAAAGAAGTTCAGGGTTCAGTAAATGGAGCTCATAGCATGAAGGATGAGCAATGGCTGCAGATGACTGTTGACTCCTTCCTGCATGAGAAAGTGCTGTCTTCCAGACAGACACAATGAGAGAGATAATAGTGACAAAGTATGTCTTGAGAGGTTCAAACTCAACATGAAAGTGGAAAAAAATTACTAAGATAGGGTACCTAGAGAAGCTGTGTCTGCTCAAGTTTAGGCAATAGTTGAACTTTATGGTTACTGTTGGGCTTGATGACCTCCAGAGGTCTCTTTCAACCAACATTTCTATTAATCTGTGATATTCCTACTACTTCTTCAGCTGCCACTCTGTAGTTGTGCAAGTCACGTTGAAGTCCTATGATGCCCACAGGATATTCCAGATATCTTGTAGAATCCCAAATCATGCTAGATGCTTATGTTGTTTTGTTGTTTTGTTTTGTTTTGTTTTTTAAGAATCCTTGCTGTCCTGAGCTAATATTATGGATTCATCTGAAAAGCTAACCAAACTTTGATTATTTTTGTGTCAAAATCTCTACACAGTTAAAAACTATGAAACATTTAACCTTTAGAGACCACAAAGTGAGGCAAACCCTACTGCAGGGATAACCTCGCACAACACCAGTCTGTCACAGAAGCAGCCATGACACTGGAACATAAGGGTTCAATTGTGGCTCTGAAGTCCATTAACACCTTCTCCCCCTACATTGCAGTTTTAATTTTATCACAACATTTGTGATAATTGCATTTAGTGTAGATATGGAATGGTAAACCTATGTTAAAAAATGAATGAGCCTTTGCTTAATAAAGAATATATTTTATTATTAAAATTTATAAAATAATAATACTAAAGAAAACCATACTTAAAAATGGGACTTACACATTTCTCATACACAGAAGTCCCATTGCAGATGAATGCTACCCACTGCACAAGCCATCACTGCATTACAAAACTCACCCTCCCTTGCACCTATCCCAACAGATTGCCTGTGGATGGCACCTGTGCTGGCCCAAACCACTGACCAGCATTCCTCTCTAGTTTCCTTCAACTCTACTGGTTGAAATCTCCACTGATCAGATTTGAATTCAGATATTCAGGGTTCAGTGCATTTGCTTAAAAGTAGATGTCTAGTACAGATGGGGAAAAATGTCTTTGACAATATAACTTACGTGTGTGTATATGTGGTCAGCCTTGGAAAACATAGTTGAATGAAGTAACTATAATGTCTGTATATTTAGCCATGTAATTGTATCCATGCTCTCTACAGTGAAGATCTTACGGTACTTATACCATGTTATATAATGTTATCTGCCTCTTAGCATGTTCAAAAAGTTGTAATATAGGCAAATGGAGAAGTGTAATAACATGAAAATGTGCTACCAATTTGAGAAATACAATATTCCAATAGAAATGTAAAAATTAATTTATTTTCTGCATGAAACCAAGCATTAATTCTTCATAATTGTCATTTCTTTATAAGGTCTGGGGAATCAAAAAGTACTTTTAATCATAAACCTTCAAATTGTACTGAACCAAAATTATTCCATACTAATTGACATTTTCTTATTCAGCTTTCAGGTTTTTTCATTGAAGCAGAATTCTAATCTCTAAGATGAGGTAGGCTGTTGTCTTCCATGTAAAAATCAGATTGAAAATCCCAAATATTCCAATAATGAAGGCAAGGTGAACATTTTTTAAGTTCATGATGTGTATGAGAATGTAAAAAGAATGTGATCCAGCGACAGAGATATTGATGATTAGTCTTACCTTGTTTCACATGTGGTGTTGAAAAGGTGTCAGATGGCTGCAGTTCCTACTCAGTACCATCTTGGGATGCATTTGAGTCAGCAAACTGGAGGCAATTTACTGTAAAAAAGGTTTTGATATGAGAGATATGCAACCTCTCAAACAATGTGTCTCAAGGAAGCCATAATCTAACACAAATGGTAACAGGAAATTCATATGCTGATTACTACAATTTTTTTCCCTGAGAAAAGGAGTTTTCTTTTTTTTTTTTTTACATTCCAAAATTTATTTCATCACTTTCTTTTGATGATGCTTTAATTTAAAAGTTCCTTGAGGATATGTAGGTCTTGTGGTTTGAGCCCAATTAGCAGCTAGGCACCACATGGGTGCTTGCTCAGTGTCAGCCCAGTGGGATGGGGAGAGAATCTGAAGAGTAAAAGTGTGAAAAGTCATGGTTTAATAAGTAAAAAAATCCCAAAACACCAAAACAACAAGAAAACAAACCACAAAGAAAAACAAAAACAAAAAGCAAAGTGCAGCCCATGGCAAACTCTCTTCTCTCTATATAACATATAAAGCCCATATGTCATACATAATTATAATTAGCATATAAATAATTATTAAGTTCAATTATATTAAATATTTAATTTTTAAAAGAAAAATGGGTTATAATTATTATCTAATGAGATATACAGAATCTGCAGTTTAAAATTACATTTGATTATAGTTAACTGTATTCCTAAAATTTCTGAAACATCTTCTTATACCAATGCATAGAGCAAGGAGATGATCGAACAAGATTTTCTGTTGCTGTGCGTGCTACTGTCCTAATATGATTTTGTTCATTTATAACAATTCAAAGGGAGAATTCTCTCCAATGGGCAACTCTTGGGATATTTTGTTTTCTGAAGTAAGACCTTCTGCAATTCATATTGACATAAACAGGAAAAAACTGTAGTAGAGAAAAAAATCAATGTAACAATAAAGAGCCCACAAAGCCCCTTGATATTTAGGTAGCACTTAATCCAACATTAGAACTTGACAATGTGAGCACTATGTGAATATGTGAATAAAATATACTCTTTAGTATGCTCAGGATATGCATTTTAGAGAACACCTTGCATACTGGCAGAAAATTTTTTTATTATAAAAGACTAAAACTAATTTCTAGATTTTTATGGTTTTAATTGGATTTATTCTCTAGTTATAGCTAAATTCTTATCTTAAATGCAGTCCAATTTTTTGAAAGTATTTTGGAAACATACTTAATTTTATTCTATTTTCACAAATGCTGCTTTTGCATTAAATGATAGAAAATGAGTAGTAAAAAGCCCAATAAATTTTCAATTCTTACCTTTGTAATGCATCTATTAGCATTCCAATTGCCAAAACATTTGTACATAAATCATAGCTGTTTCCTCTATTAAAAGCTGAATCCTAGGGAAAGCATTTCAGTATGAAATTTCACAGTTAAAAAGTGTTTTTCCCACAACTAATATACTCTTTTTGTGCATATTGACTTGCACTGGCTGAATGAAATTGAAAAAAATAATTAAAGGCTAACAAAAAACAATTAAAAGCCTCATTTCATGTTCTACAATGCATATTTACATACATAAGTAACAGGCAGTTTACAAACCAGGACAGCTAATGACTTCCTTCATCATCTCTGCTCTATCTTCATGTATTTGAAATGAGGCCAATGAGCTCAATTTTGCCTACAGTTCAAAATGTGTGCACACACCATTTGACTAGATAGAGGTTGCAAATTCCCTCCAGGCAAAGGGGAGAGAAACTGATTGCTCCACTAGCTCCACAATAAATTAGATATATATATTTAAATTAAAAAAAAATATATAACAGATTAGGAAAAAAAATTATACATTTAAGACATGTTTGGGACAAGCACAAATTGGATCTTCTTGTCTTTCATGGCAATAAATGTAAGTGCATGTAAATTGCACCCTGTCAGAATCTTCCTAAAAAGGCTTACTGAAAGCATGATTGCATTAATTGTAACTTAGCCTCAAATGTAATTGAAGTAGAATTAATATATATGGCTCTGTGCTTGTGTTCTTGTACGCATCTACCATATTCCACACAGAACTGCATGCCTGAAATGTAGTTGATTTAATGATTGGAAAAAGTTTATATTTTGATTTTTTCACCTTTTTTTTCATTTTTTTTATTTCTTCATTAGTATCCTAGATGAATGAACACTGAGATATTCAATGAATTTGGTTCTGTACAGAACACAGGCTCAGCATCACGTAAGTCTTAAACAAAAAAGAAAAAAGTGTCCTGTACTGACGCCCATCCTGCCTTTTTTATACTAAGAAACTGAGATCCAAGATAGCCCGTTTATAGCTGCTTCAGGTGTTATTTCATTGTTTTGCAGTCTCTAACTGTGGACAGACACATGAGTACACATGCTTGCTGTTTGCATATGCTCATTATTTAAAATTTACTTAGTCTTGTAAACATAAAAGTATATTTATTTTTATCTCATTTATTTCCTTCCGATGAGCTGTCTAAACATATATGTTATTGCATCTGTCTCTAAAAAAAAATGCTATTTTTTAAAGAATCTGTTACATTTGGCAGTACTTGGATCAGATATTGCATTATTAAGATGTACTACTCTCACATCTAAATTCTAGTAACTACACTAACAAGGTGTAGCTAAATATGTGTTTATTTAGACATATTTACACAAAATTCTAGTTTTGTTTTCATAGAATGGCTTCTACATAATTTTAAAAAAAACCACTGTTGCTAATGACACCTGTTACTAATACTGTGTCACTGAAGTATGTTAATGTGTGACAACACTTAGTTAAGAAAGCAGATGCATTTATTGTGTATAGTTTAAAATAATCTTTAAAAACTCTCTTACAGGTAAAACAGTATATAAATAAGAGGCCAGAAAAGTTAACTATTAATAAACAAACAGCTGCTAGAAATGTTTGGGTCTTATTTTTCTTGGTAAATTATCAAAAAGGAATTTAAATATTGATCCAAGTAAGAGAAAGTAAGAAATCTCTTCTCCATTTGAAATAATATGGTGGCATTGTAAAGTAAAGCCTACACAAAAGCATCTCTTGGACAAGTGACACCATGCCCGTGTCTCCTCAGCTCTAACTCATTAGATGATTCTAGCATCTCCTGGGCAAAACAAATAAAATACAGAAAATTGGAGTTACCCAAAAGTCATCTAGACACTTGCAGGGAATAAAGAAGTACAAATTATCTCTCAGCAATTTGCCACACTTGAAACATATTTGGAGGCCAGCAGGTAATAGCAATGCCAATAACAACTTCTTATTAGCTTTAGAAACAGTAAAATCTAAAAAAGATTAGCCTGGAGTGATGGGGCTAATGAACCCTTGAGTGGTTTATATTCACCATCTCAGGAGGCAATAGAAAGTGAAAGCAACAGCTCTTCATGAGAAGCATCCTTTCAGAGAGGAACAAGGTTGTGCTGCAGGTGGAGCCCGCAATGTAGCTGCTGAACATCAGGGCTGGGCATCAGCTGGGACCTGGCACATCAAGTCATTGAAAGTCTATATTCTTCCCTTGGGATTGTGTTGCCCATCTGATCTACATCGAAGGGCTGGGGACCTCAAAAGGTGGGAGTGTGTGCATTTTTGTTTGTATTGAGTATGTGGTAGATGTGGTAGAAGAGCAACCTTTGAACCAAAATCTATCTCTGTCTTTTTCTTCTTTATTTTTATTACTCACCTTGCTTAAAGAAAAATAATACATATTATGTGACTGAGTGGTGTCTGCCATTGCAGCTGCATCACCTTAAGTTTATCCCTGGCCAGCAAAATAAAATTTGAAATACTATTCTAAATACTAATACTCACAGAGACCACTGAGAAGGTCCTAATGCCTTCCAGTTTCCTTCCATATGTAAATCTGCCTCTCTTCCACACCACTGGAGCTGGTAGTCAGTTTGATTGTCTGGAAAAAAAAATTGCTAAGAATTTGAATGAAAATATCCAGTTGTCACTGTCAGCGTTTTTCCCTTATCTGCTGAAGAGGAAAACATCCAGTAGTACCACCTGAATGGTCACATAAGAGGGAAGAGGAGGCTCTTTGTGGGGAGATATAAACAGAAAGTACCTGTGCTAGATCCTACTGAAGAACATAATAAAATTAAGTAATACACCAGTGTTAAATATAGGAATCTTTGGTTATTCATCTTCCAAGGTCAAAAAAAGTGAGCTGAGACTATGGTTATTAAGTTTGGTTATTAAAAATGATGTTACCCACTTTTTTTTTTTTTTCATAGTTTCTTTTTCTTAGCATAGAAATTTATTTTGTTCTTTTCCCCAAAAGGAGAGAACAAATATAACTGATATTCCAATAGGTAGTATGCTGTCTAAAGCACGAATTAAGAATTCTACCAATCTCATTTCTTAGCACATTTCTCAACTTGTTACTCTTCAGGTTACTAGTTATTTTTACACTACCTTGTTTCAGTTTTTTATATTTGTTCACTTATTTTCAGAACGCTTATTTATGCCCAGAGATTTATTATTTGTGCGAATTAAGACAGCTGGATCCATATTCTTAGAGAATGAAAAGGAAATTTTATTCATTATTTGTGTATTTAGACTCCCAGGAATCTGTACTTCCAATCCATACTGATTCTAATACCCTTGAATCCTTGAGTGATAATGATATTAAGTAAGTAAATGTGTTTCGTTAAAACATCTCTGTGTGTGTGCCTGTATGCACGTTTGGCTTACAAAAAGAAACTTTTTTTCTATTCCATCCTTCAGTTCTTTTGTTTTGCCTCTTAATTGTTTCACCCATCTGCTGTTTACACCCCATGAACATCAGTAATTTATGTGGAGTTATAAAATCTCATGCAACTAAAAATTACACTGGTAAACCAAAAAGAAATATCAGCACATGGTTCAATAACCTGGAAAGTAAACACTTTGAAAAATGTTTTAAAATTAATTTTTTCCCTTTTCTTCATGAGCAAAAATGTTTAATAATGTAAAAAGTATACACAAGTTGGTTTTAATCAAGAAATACCCTAAAAAAATAAAGAACAGAACACAGAAAACATCTTTCAGATAATTTTTTTCAGTTCCAGATTGGTTCAGTTAAATCTCTGAAAGCACCAAAGAACTGACACAGAAAATTTTCATACTTCACGAGAAAAATGTTTAAAACCAACCTTCTTATTTAAAACTAGGCTAAAATTTAGTCCTGCTATACATTAATAAAAATTGCAGATATTCTATAAAGTGCCAATTGCCCTTTGGTATGTATGTCTTGATATACACAATAATGTAGCTACAACCATGTTGTGTACAGCAAGTAACTCCACACCTTGAACAGGTATACTGCCATTTTCAGCCCATGGAAATTGGACCAAAAGAGCTTATTTATTTATATTTACAGCCAATGTTTGAATTTTTTTGGTATAGAAAGCTCTTTGAGCTGTCCACTGACATTGTCAGTAATTATCTAAAATGCAAGTGGTTAAATCTTAGGAAGAAACTCTTTACAGAGAGGGTGATCAGGCATTGGAGTGGGCTGCCCAAGGAGTTGGTGGATTCTCCATCCCCAGAAGGTTTTTAAGAAGAGACTGATGTGGCACTCAGTGCCATGGTCTGGTAGCCACAGGGGGTAGAGGATTAAGGGTTGGACTTGATGATCTCAGAGGTACTTTTCAACCTGGCTGATTCTGTGATTCTGTGACTCTGTAATAATCCCTATACTTACATTGGGAAGGGGACAAAAGTAAGGACACTGGAAAACAAGGAACTGCTTTACCTGATTGATTTTGCTGAACTTCATCTGCAAACTCTTTAGAATGAGCTACTGATGTAAGTTCCTTCCATGTGTAGACAAGGGGAAGGAATCTCCCACAGAAAAAACATTCCTCCTTATGGCAGATAGCTAAGGTAAATAGAACACAATACTCGCTTGTAGATAAGGATAGGCACAATTTGGAGGACCCCACCTACCTTTTCTGATGTCCCAGTAGGGTTGAGCTTCCACCCTAGACATTTAGTCAACTGCAATCCAGAGGACTGCATAGTCAACTGCAAAAAGAGGAACTTTATCTCTGTTTTTATATTAAGGACAGAGAGCTGTTTAACCTAGAGTCCCCTTGCAAAACTGAATGATGTTGCTTGTATTCTCTAACCTGCTCTCTTTCTGGTCTTTGTGAGTATACTGTTGTCAGAGCTGAAGCTCCTTATTTTAGAGTCTTACCAGGACCTATTTTTTGCTCTAATTCCTTGCCAGTACTTTTCATAAGATATTCCTTGGAGGGTAATAGCTTCCTTTTTGTATTGCAGAGAACTGATATTAGGAGCTACTGAAACCATCAATTGCTCTCTGGGTCTAAGCACAGAAGGCCCTTGTAAAAACACCAAGGATTTTTAAAGTGCCATAGGTAACACCATGAAGCCCCAAAAATAATGTTATTCATAAAGCATCTCTGTTTCCTGTTTTTCATAACTCTCTGAGTCTAAACTGGTTGAGAATGAGTCATATGGCAAACAGGATGGAGGCACCTTTAAGGACTGTCACAGAACTGGGATGTAATAAGTTAAAGTTATGGCAAATAGGCAGTTAGATTAAAGCAATTGTGTCTATGTAAAAAATGTTGCAGTCTAATGCTAAGTTACAGAAAAATCTTTAAAAGACCCTTCAAGATTTCTGAACATATGTGATAAACAAAAAAGTGCCACCAGCCTTTCTGAAACTCCCTCACTGTATTCAGTCAGCCTTCCTTCTTATCGAGCCAAGTTATAGATTTTGCAGTCTTCACAAAAGGTGTGAAACTCAAAGCATTTTGAAAAAAAGATCTGCATACACGTAAATGCCTATGAGGTAGTCAAATCTATAGGTAGAGACACAGAGATTTAAGTGTTGCAAATGTCAGGAACATGATATCAAAAGCAATCCAATGCTGTGTGTTGTACACAAGATATTAGACTAACTTCTTCACTCTGAAAATCCAAACCTGATTTTGATATACATCCAAGAGGTAAATCCCTGTTTGCATGGTATTCGTGAAATTGTATTTAACATAATACTGTAAAAGTTTGAATATCACTGTTTACAATGATATTAGAAGGAATGTATTGCTTCACTGCTAGTGCCTTTCCAATTTTTAGTTATTATTTCCTCATGACAAGCAAAATCTTACATGCAGCCTTTATCTTGTCCTGTATCATTTACTCTTCTACATCTGCAGCTTATCAAGATTCGTTTTAACTTATAAAAAAAAAATAAAAATGATAATGATAAAGAAATTTTGCAATTACAGTCCACCTTTTCCTCCCATTTGAATCTTCACTGAAGTGGTAATCATTAATATGTGACAATGCCACCCTTCCAATAGCAACAGCTTGTGCTTTCATAAACAAAGGGTTCTGAATTAATTCCAGGTGCAGGCAGATGGAAAAGTTGGCTCAGGAGGCAGAAAGCTGGCTTTTGATCAAAAAGACACTGAATACTCTTTTACCTGACAGTCTTGCATCCCTGAAATGAAGGTTCTTTGCAGTATTCTTAGTACCCCATGACCCAGTAAAAGAAAAAATTCTGCCCAGCAAATTAAAAAATCAAAACCAAACAAACAGCCCTACAACTAAGCTTTGTACATTTACACCTTGATTGTGACAGAAAAAGTAAGCTGTCAATTAACGTACCTTTAGCAATGAAAAAAATCAGTCTAGAGTGATATTAAATTGTCATGATATACAGATAAGAAAAAGAAAAAAAAGAAAAAATAGATTAAAAATAATAAGACGATCATAAGTCATGGAACTGATTCTCAGGGACCATTGCAAGCCCTTGAATAGACACTTTTTAGTATTCCAAAGGGGCTTCTGGAGAGCATGGAGACAGTGATAAGGTTTTACTTATGGCCTACAGTCTGTGCATGAAGGTAATGATAGAGACAAGGAGTGAGGAGGAAGTGGGCAGAGGTCTGCTCCAGATATTCAATTTGATATATCTCAACCATGCTCACTAAGTGAAACAAATCTATAAAATGAGGGGCTGTATTGGTGGGGTTTGGGAATTTCATCGACACCAACCCTTCCCCACTGGCTGGCCCAATAATGGATCCAGGACTGGTGATTTTTTGTTATATATCTCTCTGACTTCTCCTATTCTTTTGCTTTCTCTTTCCTAAAATCATTAATTAACCAATGCTACCTCAATTTTTTTCCAGGTTGCACTTCTTGAACATATATATATTTTGAATTTTGTGATCAAATGATCAGCCTTTATTATTGCACAGCCTGAACATGTATAGTAATCAAAGTAACAGCTTTTATGAGTTATTCCTTCCATAATTCTAATTAAATCATGTTCAAATACAGACCTTGAGTGTCACTTCAACTTAACCCAATCAAGGGGTATCTGACTGAAGCATTTCCTCAGACCTTAACATTTTAGTCACTCTCCCTGGGAAGGCCAGGTCTGACACTATAAGGTCGGATCCAGCTTCACCTAAGCTCCTTTCTAAGGAGTTTAGAAAGCAAGGGGCTCTGATCTGTGTCTCCCTGGGTGCCCTATACATGTCATGAGAATAAGACAGACTGAGGACAGACGACAATATTTTGTTACTTCCTTTCATTAAGGAATTGAATATCTAAGCACTGATTTTATTTTTGGTTTTGACTTAAGAAACCATTTCATTCTTTTCAGAAAGAAAATATTTAGGTGAAATACATCTTCTGTATCTAGAAATCACAAGGTTTGGATCTTTGGAAAGTGATTTTCTCTGGTAATAAGCAGCTTTTGATTATTGATGAATTTATTTAGTTGAACTATAAAATACTTAGGTTTGCACTGTATGACTAAGGTGATGATTTTGCTCACATAAAGTGATACACTAATACTTGGTGTGCTACTTATTCTGTTGAATTTATTATATTATTTGTGTTTAAAACAAAGCATACACAAAATAATGTGTATGTTCGTGGCCTGTTCTTAATAATACTTCATTCAAATGCCAATTTAGTTTAAGAGCAGACTATTTTTCATCATTAAGAACATTTTTCCTTACAAATCTACTAATATAAAATTACCTTATTACATTGACATACTGTCTTTGTAAAAACTGTCCCCTGCATTACATTTGTCAGTGAAAATCCTTGAGCAGAAAAATAATCCCTAACATAGGAGAAAGACTACTTGTTGCAGAGTAGTCACAATCATAACCCTATTCTTAACAAAAATACACTGTTATTATCTGCATGGTCTAGTAACTGAGTGCCTCTTTAGAAAAACTTCAGCAAAACAGAGTTATATTCACTGTCATGTAATCACATTGCTCATGTCATTCTGCATTGGTATCCCAAAGCAGATAGACAAAATTATTTCATTAATTGCTAGCACGTATTTTTGTGAATGATACAGAACTGGTAGAGTATAAGAATTTACAGATAGTCAAAATATCTATTATTGGAACAGATTACTTTACACTCTGCCCAGTTTGTCTGAAAACTTTCTGATGCTTTGCCTCAAGAGCATGTGAATAAGAGACCAATACATCAGTGACTGCCTTGGCTGGTAACAATTGATGTGCTGTATAGAGGGTTTTACACTCTCCTTCATGGAAGTTTGTCCAAACAGGTATTTCTACCTTTTATACTGAAAATGTTTTGTCACGAAAGATCATCAATTGCTTCTTTTACTTTTGAAAATATTTCTAATAAAATTAGCATGTGTAAGTTGGCCTACCCTGACATTATAATATTCGTATTTCCCATAATTTAGAACACACTCAGAATATGAATTATTATTTTTCAGTAATATGGGAAATAATATGGAATTATATAATATGGAATCTAAAACCACACACGTTTAAAATGTAATTGCTTAAAAAAATTTCTTCAGTGATGCACTATGTTAGATTAAATCACTGGCCATACTACAGTTTTGAACAATAAAAAAAAAAGATCAAAGTGTATTTCTAAACTTAGGCTAACAATGCACGATCTCCTTGTAACATAAATAAGGCTTCACAGAGCCAGAATGTTCTTTAGGAAATTACATTGAAATTTCCATAGCTGAACAATAAAAGGGGCCCTGCCAAAAAGATAGGGTAAGCAGTGAGTATGAAGCACTGCCTCCTACCAGCTACTATAAATAGAAATGTAGACAGTGGCTCTATTGGAGGTGAGTTTGCATGTGATTGTTGGCTGAACAACTTTCCTTTTGACTTTTATGACACACATATTGTCAGAAGGGGCATAGGTATGAAAAAAACCCAAAACTGTTTGAAAGTATTATTTTGTGTTTATTAAGAAATGACAATACTAGTAAACAATGAGCGACATACCTCAAGAGAGAGAGAAATCATAATCATGTAAATCTGTGGCTGAGGGTAAGGTGGTGAAAAATATATTATAAAAATATAACTAAGAGGTTTAGACAGTGACTTTTAGCTGATCATGAATTTTCTTTAAATACTTTAGACAATGTATCAGCTAAACCATTTTGGGGTCCTGATGAAGATTTCTTCCGATTTTTAAAGAGTTTTGGATTAAGCCTGGAGGTGTCTATGGGAATCTTCACTCATCTGTTGAACTAGCAGCAATATTAGGTAGGTCTGCTCAAGCAGGATGTAGCATAATACTATTTAGACTTTCATTAGGCAAAGGTTGGAAAAATAAAACTATTAATTCAGTTATTGCAAGCTACTATGATTTGTGGGTATAAATATAAAATCAATTAACTTGAATTTTGAGCGCATTATTCTAGATGGGTAACATCTAATTTTGTTTCTGGCACAGGTTTTCAGCAGGAATTCATGGAAAGCATGTTAGTGATAGCAGTGACATGAGGTTCTGACCTGTTATGGATAACACAGGGATCCATAAATTTTCCTGGCAAAATTTTTGCCAGTAGCTGCACAACATGAATGTGCATTTATTTTGATTAGATAATAGAATAAAGAACAGTTTAAATTAAACAAACTGTTTTGGTTTAGTTTAATTTAGATTCTGGCCTATAGAGGAAATCCTGAAAAATTTGCAGTTGAAAGGGAAGTTACAGACTTAACCACACAGCAGTATGAATATAAAATCTATAATATATGAACACAGCATTTTCAAAGTAATTTATGGGCATTTTATGGCCTCAAAGTCTTAATTCAAGAACATGCTTAGTGTATAACTGCATTTACATTCAAAAATTCAGAATTAAATGAAGAAATAATAATGCTGTAGAAGGATATCTCTCCAGGGACATCCATTTTCTGTACTGAAATCCTCTGGTGGTCTCCAGTTCCACCACTCTCATAAGAGCAGCAGTGACTCAATGTTTAGAACATTACAGTTTCTACAGATTTTTACAACTTGAGAGTATCTGTCTGGTAGCATACACACTAAATATAGAGAAGGAGTTCAGACAACCTTGTAGAAGAAATAGAATACAAAGAACTAAAGCTCACGTTAAAACAGATAAACTGCATGCTCAGGATACTGATTGTTTTTGTTCAATTTTTTGTTCCATGGCCTCTAATACTGATTTTAAAAGGAGGGGGTGAAATCTAAACTGTGTTAAATGGAGAATAACAAAATTTGATATGAAAAGATATTTTCAAGGCTATAGAAATGTATTTGCAAATATTCCTTCACAATAAATGTCACATTCAATAATCATGTTTCAAACCACCTGGTACGTTTTTATGGGATTTTTACAGTATATTGAGGTACATCTCTTTATTCATGGAATAATTGCAGTAATTTCTAAAATGACCCACACTGCATTTGCACTTTTAAAGTAAAGGCATAGAATTTGGGGCTGGTGAAATGTGGCTAGTGTTCCATGGCTACCATAGGTGTGTCAGTATCTGGGATGTCAGATGAGATTATCAGATATTAATTTTTCCAGGCATCGGACTATAAAGTAGCCTGATATTCAAAGGTAGTCTCATGCCTACTGCTTGTGTATTTTGTCCCTATAAAATACATACTGAAAAAGTAAATTGTGTGTTGTATAGCTTTATCTCCTTTATTTGTTTGCTTATTGTAGTTTAGAAATTATATTAAACTCCTTCTATGGTTTTGTGCTCAGCAAACATCCTAACAACTTGCAGCATGGTATCACCAGTGTCTATTTTAAAGCAATTTCACCTGATGAAGTCATCCACAAGCAATATGCTTAAGACAAGCAAACATAATCATTAGCACTGAAGCCATTATAATTTAGGTCAGACATGGTAAAAACAGCTGCTTCTTAATGATATCCAATTTCCTTGTAAATCTTGTTTAGAGCAATTAATAAATCACAAGTTTTTATCAGGCCATGGTAAACCTCCCTTTCAAATGATAACCCAATGGAGATTGTTTAAAAGGATATTATACAACTATCTGAGTGTCAAGTGTTGCCAACTGGAACTTTAAAATTTATTTATGCCTGTTTACAACTAGCTTCTGTCAAAGGCTCAGGAGATAGGAAGTAGAAATATAACGTACCCATATTTTTTTTCAAATCATCTTCAGCTCTCACTATTGAGATGAAACAAGAAGACAGCTGTCTCTAAACCTCAACTAAAAATTCATCAGGAGATGAATTCAGGGGTCTACCTATACAGCAATGGTTAAGATGCTCTGGGCTATCTGCCAGGTCCTGAGCTGGGTCACACAGTCCCATGTCTTGCCCACCAGACCTAGGCTTGTCTTGGATATCATCTAAAATGGCACTAGCTAACTACATTTAGGCATCTCCATTGCCCTTTCTTTTTATCTTTGGGTGCATAAGAAGGTGAAGGGGGGTGATTAGTAGGTCGAGAAAAGTTTTCCTGCCCCTCTACTCTGCCTTGGTGAGGCCACATCTGGAATATTGTGTCCAGTTCTGGGGCCCTCCATTCCAGAAAGACAGGGAGCTGCTTGAAGGAGGCCAGTGCAGAGCAACCAAGATGGTTAAGGGAGTGGAACATCCCCCTTATGGAGAAAGGCTGAGGGAGCTGGGTGTCTGCTCATCTTTGAGGAGAATGGGTGATGACCGCATTAATGTTTATAAATATATAAGGGCCAAGTGCCAGGAGGATGGAGTCAAGCTTTTCTCAGGGGTGACTAACAACAGGACAAGGGGTAATGGTTATAAACTGGAGCATTGGAGGTTCCATATAAATATAAGGAAGAATTTTTTTCACTGTGAGGGTGACAGGGCACTGGCACAGGCTGCCCAGGCAGTCTGTGGAGTCTCATTACCTGAAAATATTCAAATCCCACCTGAATGTGTTCCTGTGTGACCTGCTGTAGGTGAACCTACTCTGGTAGGGGTGTTGGACTCAATGATCTTTTGAGGTTCCTTCCAACCCCTAACTCTCTATGATTCTATGATCTTGAGGGTAAAAATTGTATTCTCATGCCTACCACTAATCCACAGGGTGTGTGTCTGTAATATTATTAATGAACAAAAAAATCTAGCTTGTCTCTATTCTACATGTACAGATCACTTTTACAGTAATCCAAAGAGTTTGTGATTAATATTATACAACAAAAAGAGCAAAAGCCCTCAACAATTAGCACCTGTTTACTTGCCTCTTAAGATAGATACTTGAGGAAAGGTTACAAAGACCTAGGTACATCAGAAGCTGGTATATTTCTGCATTCTACTATATGCTTATCCTGAAGTAAATTACATGTTCAACAGAACCTATAAAAGCCCCCATATAATTACATACGACTCCTAGATCTACCAATTAAGATAAAAATGGTATTAAGTGCAGTAGCAGGCCATAACTATGTGTTGAAAGATGAGCTGGTGGGGAGGAAGACTGGACAGTCTGAACAGCAAGATTTGGCTTAGACTCAGGAAAAAAAGAGAAAAATTATGACTTGGGGAAGAAGTGGCATGCAACTCAAGGGGACTACAAGATGTCCTTAGGATATGCAGAAAGAAAATTAGAAGAACCAAAGCTCATGTAAAACTTAATCTGTTTACAGCCATAGCAGATAATAAGAATGCTTCTCTAAATGCAGTAGTAACAAAAGGAGGTCTAAATAAAATCTTCACACATTTGGGTGTGGGTGGAAAGAGCAATGAAGGAAGAAGAAAAGGCTGAGGTCCTTAATGCCTTCCTTGCCTCAGTATATAATAGTAAGACCAGTTTTTCTCTGGATAACATCTGTGATTGCACAATTGAATAACACCATGATATGCAGACACTTGTGTTGTAAACTTAAATTTATGTATCTCAGTCTGAAGATAAACACCAATCAAAAAATTGGCAGTGTTAGCAATAATATAAGCCAGTTGAGTGCATGCAACCACTATTAAAGAGAGCTATTCTATGATTAATTTCTGAAACTGCAGAAAATTCTATTCTGGCTATATCAATCTGTTCTTACACTATAATGTTTAAAATTTCTAAATTTATCTTTTATTCCCTTCTTCATCAGTAGTTTTCTTAATTCCTATTGCCTTCTCTCATTTGATGTCACTAACTCAACTTCACCTATTCCAAAAGTTTTAATGCTTTATCTTGTTATATTTTGTAGATGGAAGATTGTTGGTTTTTTTTTATTTTGATCCATTAGAATTTAGCAAGTAGGAGTTAAATGATATAGAGCAAAGGTTATTATTAATTCCATTAGCAAAAGTAACAGTTAACACTGAAAAATATTGATCTACTGGGTGACCCGCTCTAGAGTATGCTTAAGTAAACACTGCCTTTCATGGTATTTAGCATATAAAAAATTGTATCACTATATAGTATTTCTCGTAGTTCCTCCACTTGTTATCTGTTTTCATATTTGCTGTTTGGAAGGCCGTATTCTTTGTTGAATACTTTGCTAAGGGGATAATATGAACCACATCAAGGAATTAATTCAGATGAAAATAACCAAGTGGGTTTGTCAGCCCCTTCCTTGACCCCCTCCCAGTTCCCTGATTTAAACCAAAGTACAGCTTAACAAAAAATTGCGTCAACACAACTGCTTGATTTGGTAGAGTGGTAGCTTTGGCTGTTGAAGCTTTCAGTAAACCTGAGAAAATACTTGTGGAAGAACAACTTAAGTGGAGATGACAAAACATTTTTAACCTAAAGAAAAATTAACAGGAAAAACCACCAAACACCCTCATATCCAGAACATAATTTGATGGGCAGTTCCCTTTCAACACTGAGCTATGGGGGCAAAATATTTTCTTGTGCTTTGTTTCTTCAAGGTGTCAAAGATATTCTCTGATTACTTTTATCTATATTACCCAAGGAACAAACTGTTAGATGCTACACTTTAATGGAAACATATAATACTTAAATGACATAGGTAATGTGTGAATGACAATTTTAACCATCATACAGGAGAAACAAAAAGGGATAACACAATGTATATCAAAATGGTGTAAGAATAATGTAGGCTGAGTGCACACAATAACACAGAATATTTTTTCACAGAAAGAATGATAGGCTTTCACAGTGGTCTTGCTGAGCAAGAAGATAATTTAAAGATTCTGAGATCACTTAGGGAAAGGAAACACTACCTACCTTGCAGTTTGGCTTTTCTGAAGATCCCATACCAAATCCTGAGTCCCACAGGGTGAAAAATTTGGCAGCTGTCAGACCTTTGATGCTTCATAAAGCATCGATAGGAACTCACACCAACCTGCAAGCACAGCCATCAGGTTTATGGAGAGGTGGGAAATGAATCAACCAACCTGAAACACAGTTTTCAGTTATAGGTTTGACCATAGGTCAATGCACAAATGCTGTCACGGCGTAATATCTTCCAAAACAGCACAGAATCTTCTTTAAGGATACTTTTTATTATCGATGATCATTTAAAGGGAGCTAGACTGTAAAGGGCTGCTATAAACTAAAAGTATAGTTGTAACAATCACTGCAAAAAGACCAAAATCAACGTTGAAATTATTATACGAAGATAAAAACCATTATATGTGCATATAAATAAGATGAAAATATAAATAAGATATAAACAAGATGAAAAACACATCTCACTTTTTAAATATGTGACAGATGCAAACACTACATATAATATGCATTCTGTGCAAATTCTTATGTCTATATTTAAAAAATCAGCAAATTCATTCCTTTGATATTAGCACACTAATATTCCTTTTGAAAGGCCATTCCTTCCAACACTGACTGGTAAATGCAAATAATGAGATTAAGCTAAATGTCTTGAGGCAGGCAGAGATCCACATTGGGCCATTCTGCTTGTGCTAAATGACTCTTGTGGCATTCAGCTATCTTTGTGTTTGAAATACACTGTTTCAGTCTGCAAGGTAGAACCGAAAGCAGTTCAGACATTTTCTTAGTCATAATGGTGACAAGGGAAGAAAGTAAATAGATATCAGTAAACATTGTACACAACATTTGGTATACTCTAAACTGAAACACCAAAGTGACTGCTGAAGTTTTGTATAAGCACCCTTGTTGAGAAGGAATCTGGGGCTTAGTAGAAATCATGGAAGGCTCTTAAGATAGAGAACTGCTGCCTAGAATACAGAATCCTGAGAAAATCCATAGTATCATATTGATTTTGTAGCATAGGGCACACATCAGAAATGCCTTGAGGAATGCCATTCTATGAACTGAACACTCTCTGTAAGAAAAATGGCCATTAAGAAATAAATATTAAATCAGTCAGAATAATGAGGAACAGGAAGTAATTATGCCAAAATAATCAATATTAAAATATATGTAACTAATTTTTTTTCTGGTTTAAATATTTGCAATAAACTTTGTGACTACCTGAAGGTAAGAATGATAAATCCTAAGAAATGTAGGAACAACTTCCCCATTGACTCACTGTAATGTTTTCTCAGCAGTATTGAAGTATTTCTTTAGGTTCCTTGGGGCTATACACTACTGTACCTCATTGCCTTTAACATTTTTGAACATGTTTGAAATGTAGTTCCTTAGACTAGCAGGAGAAACTGGATGTGTGTTTGCCATGAGCTGGTATTTCAGCTATGCTGGACATGTTTCCTCAGCAGAGAAAAGAACAAGCAAAATTTGGCTCTTGACTTTCCTGACTTCTGGAAGTAATTCTGATTATTGCAATTTACGGGTTCCTGGGATTGAACTAGATTCAATAACTGTTGTTTTTTAATACTGACAGCATATCAGGTTAATATGTTCTGACCTGAATTCTCTCTACAGGAGAAAACTAGGCAAAACAAACAAACAAACTAACTAACTAACTAACTAACACACTACTTTTTCCCTTTCCCTTTTTAATTATCTGTCCAAATCAGTCATACTGGACAAGAATTTGTATGCAAGGCTGTGTGCTTTCATATTCTTTTAAAAATCCTCTTTAAAGAAAATATCCAAAACAAAAGAAACCACAAACAACATCCCTCTCCCCCACCCCCCCAAAGATGTTCTTTTTAATTTCTTTTAATTAAAGAAAGACAAAAAAAAAAAAAACAAACAAAAACAAAACAAAAAAAAAACAAACAAAAAAAAAAAACAAAAAACCCACTTCTTCAAACCTACATTCTGTCAAGTGTAGCTTTGTTTTTACTGGTAATAAAATAAAATAACTACTCTGAAATCTTACCTCAGTTTAGTCAGAAAATAAATAGTCAAGGATATTACCCTGAAATTCAGTTGCTTTTATAATTATATTAACTGAATATACAGAAATTGTCTTCAGCTTTCAAGGTCTCTAAGTAGAAGACTATAACAGAGGTAATTCTATTATTGATACCAATATGAACTTTCTACATATTCTGCCTGTGGCATATCTGTTATCACTAATTTAATAACATTTGAATGTTTGCCTAATCTTACATGAATATGATATACCTTTACTTCCTTATCTTTTCAGCGTGAGGCTGTTATTATTTTATTTTCATATTTCCTTCTTTCTTTCTTCTCTTTGGGATTTTAGAGAAACAGCAGTAATGACCCTGTAGAGTCTGTCTTAACAAGAGAAAAGAAACTGAACTTGCTTACATTGCTAACTGTGTGCTCAGAAAAATGGTAGGTAAGGGAATCACCAGATAATAGATGATAAATTTAAAACATAACAGTCAGCAATATCAAAGAGGGAACTTGTGCTCTTAGTCCTGGGCATGGCAAAAACGGTGTTCATCAGTGGGGTTCTCAAGCACTGTAGCACTCTGGAGAGCCATGTTCCCCTTTGTGCAGATACGTTTTCTTTTGTAAGTAGCAAATCAGTTGTTTATAAACCTGTCTGAAAGACAGCAGTTCAGAGCAGCTGATATCAGAAGACAAGATGCAGGACCTGGATCCCAGAAACCAGTGGATTTAATATCTTTTTAACAGTATTTTCCTATTAATAACGTGTTCAAGAATCCAAATTTGTTAATGATTTAACCACTTCAGCTCACCATGCTTCATACCAAGCACAAAAAAGACACTCCCCACATATGATAAAATGGGTTTTGTAGTAACTTGAGCCTCTCCTAAGTGTTATGGAAAGATCCTGTGGGGTTGTTTCCTTGTGCTTAGTAATGAAACCTTGTCTTGAATTGTTGTACCTTAAATTGAAGCTGAGGAATTTGAATGAGCACTGATTTTTAGGAGAAGTAGGAGTGTAAAGGAAACATTATTATTACCTTTCAGCCTCTCCAGCTGCTGTTCAACCAATCACTGCAGCTTCTGTCATCCAGGAAGCCAGAAGAGAAGTTGGCACAGGGTGAAGGAGGCAGCATTCAGAATTCATGTGCCATTTCAATGGCCATGCAGGAGCACTTTCAAGGCCTTCAGTATGAAACTGTGTTGCTTCAGCTTTGGTCACATAAAACCAGTGGTAAGCACTTGGTTAATCTTTCCTTTTATAGATTATAATCTTACTATATTTTCAAAAATTATATAATGTTTTTTACACTAAATAATTTTAGAAAATATTTTCTTACCATATACTGATTAAAAGTATGGTTTCTGTTGATTCTAGACTCTCCTTGAATTCAACCTGTTTCCACCAGTTAGCCTGATTTCCTTTTTTATTTTTGGTTGGTTTTTTTCCTCTGGCATGATCAGAAAACTAATAAAGATGTAGGTTTCCTCCTTTATGAGATTTTTTTAAAAAACAATCATTCTTAATGAGATTTTTTGGGTAGGTTTTTTTTGTGTTGTTCCCATGTATTTTTCTCAGTAACCCCTCACTGCCAATTTATAGGCCTTTCATTAAGCAATTCAGCTGAGTATTGTGAATTTCAGCTTTATTATTAGACCAGTTGTTGCCCTAATTTCAAATACTTATCTCTGGAAACCATTTTTTTTCTTGTCAAATTTCTTCAGAGAACAAGATCTATTTCCTGGTGAAGGAATAATTGTCAAAGAAGGACACTGAAGCCACTTTTTTCCCCTGTAAACAAAGGTTGATAATAACTGACTTCTTTTCCAGGTCTTGTATTTTATTACCCTTCTGGCTCATCACTCTCCCCTGGTGCTTTTTTTTCTTGGTGCAGTCCTTAGCAATTTTGTATAGTAATTATTTTCCTTTGCTGCTACATGGACTTTCTTTGTGTGAGGCTTATGTGTTCAACAGTACTTTAATCCTTCGAAATGTTGAAAAACTTATTCAAAGGCCAAAGAGGGGAGAGAAAAGCACAGGAATAGAAAAGCATAAATCTATTCTCTCCTGATATTGTTTCTTCTTCTACAGGAGATAATGGAGATGAAGAAGTGATAATGAGTTATGTCTATTATTAGTAAATTTTTTATGTCATCTTCCGCTTTTGATGCTTTTTGCTTAGGGTTATGATAAAGGGATGGGAGGAATGAGGTCACATCTAACAGATCTGCTACTGGAACTGGCAGCAGAACAAAAAGTAGCTGCTCCCTGCTACTTTTATTCTACTTTGTTCTTTAATATCAGGATCAAATTCACCCCTGTTGGAAGAAAGGGTGCACTAAAGGAGGGTGTAATAGCTTCTAATTGAGCCCCTAACTGACCAGGACATGACTGTGCTTAGCATTACACAGAAGTGTAATAGAAGATGGTTGCTATCTCAAAGATATTTATAGTCCCAACTCTAAGACACAACATGCAGGAAATGAGCAAAAATCTATGATGTCATTTTCAGGAAATTTGTTTTGTGTATAATGTCAGGGTGTAATGAAGCATCACTAGTGGTCAGCACATGCTGCAGTCCGAACTCCAGAAGGAATTCAACATCATCACTGGTGTGTCTAGATAGCATTTTCTTTGGTAGAAAATTGATGACTGTGGTGAACTCACTGTGACAGCAGAATTGCTTCCTTGTGTTTTATCAGCCCACTAACCCCAGCCTAGCTTTGCCCCTGCCATTACCCTCCACTGCTGGGTAAATGTGTATGATCCAGTATTGTGTACCTCAGTAAAGTGGGGAAGACAGGAAGGCAAACGCTCTGTGGAAGAAGCAGATGGACCTGCCATCCTTTCTCCTGTGTGGAGTCAGAGATTATGCTACTTCTGTCAGGCACAGCTATGGTCTGGGAAGGGCCAAATGTGAGGAACAGTTTCCTGTTGTTTGATTGTGCACTAACTTTAATTCTGCAAGCCACATTGTGTCTCAGCTGATTAGCCGGTTAATTAATAATTTTTAATGTTGCAGGGACTGGTGAGACAGTTTTGACCCAAAGTAAGCTCATTATCAGCATGATGCTATGCTTTGGGTATTTAGTCCTACCTTGCTGACAGCTTAGTTCTCTTTGTATGACATTTCATCACACAGGGTACACATATGCTCCAGTTCCCTCTTTGCATATGAGGAGTAAAATTTTTTTCTGATTTTCTTTCATGAAAGTGTCACATTTGCTGCTTTCAACTAAGATAGTTCAGACCATTTGGGATTGTTTTATACTGATACAATTTTCTGGCAGTGACAAATTCTCTGTGACAATGAGGTTTGTGTTCTGCATTTTTCACTGACTTTTAAATGTTGACATTCACCCTGGATCACAGTATAAATGGAACAACATGAAGCTGCATCTACATTATTATTATTTTAATTTGGGAATGTAGTTTTGTTTTGGCATAAATCCATCTGTGGCTTCCATAGGCTCAAATTGCAGAGGGATTTTTGTGCAAGGTAAGTATATTCTTTATTAGTCATGTCATTTTTTAACCAGGACAAGAGGAAACTAAACGTGATTCTTTTTCATTTGCATCCCAAGGGTGCTCTAGCCCCCAGTAGGGACATACATATTTTCATTCCCTCTGGTCAGGTATTTGTACACATTAATAAGACCCCCTGAGCCTTCTCTTCTCCAGTCTGAGCAGCATCAGCTCTCTCAGCTTCTCCTCCTGTGCCAGTTCTTTAATCATCAGCTGGACTTTAGCTGGACTCACTTCAGTCAGTCCATGTTCTGCTTGTACTGAGGTGCCCAGCTCTGGAGCCAGCAGCACAGAGGTGTCTCCTTAGGACAGAGCAGAGGGGAAGGATCACTTTGCTCCTCCTGTTGGGATGCTCCCTACCACAGCCCAGGAGGCTGTTGGCTGACACTGCCAGGAAGGCACCTTGGGGACTCCTGTTCAGGTTGTTCACCAGGAGCCCCAGGACCTTCTCTGCAAAGCTCCTTTCCAGCCATAAGTACCCAGCCTGTTCTGGAGCAAGAGGTTATTCCTCCCCAGGGGCAGGACACTACATTTCATTTCACAATCAGTACTGCATCGTTACTAGTTTCTGTATAAAATTCCCTGTGACTGGTGATGTTTTCAAATAATTTATATAGCAGTCATTCTTAAGTTTCTTCACTTTATTTTCCTCTTTATTAGATTACAGGGGCTTTCTTTATTCATAATGCTGCAAACACTAAAATTCACTATACTGATAATTCACTATATGTTTTCAGTTCGATGTTTCCTAAAGAGAAATTATCAATACCTATTGACTTAACTGTACATTTCCTACATGGAAATACCAAATACTTTTTGTAATGTGGATAAATAAATCCTCTAGATATAGAAAGTAACTTTTTTTTTTTTCTCTGTAAACCTTTTGCAGATTATACTATATGTTTTTACACACATTTTAGAGTATGCTTCTTAGGATTTATGGTTATCCCTTCAAATATACAGGATGTCTTTCTCATTTTCAACCTTTCTTTCATACTCTCTTTAAAATAATATATACACCTAGCTGTTTCAGTACGCAGTTTACAAGGCTGGCACCCTGAGGAAGTAGATTATCACTTGGTTCAAACACATATTCATCTTTTCCTTTTCTTCTTAGTTCAAGTGTGGGTGTTCTACAGTCTTCATTTCTCCCAGTTTTTGTCATCCTTCCTGAGAGCTATCTAGGGCTGCTCTTTTATTCCTCAGGGAAAGGTGGAATTGCTGGCAACAGTTTTTCTTTTCTTATCTTGACCTGGTGGCTGAGTGGCTCCTGTGATGTTGCCTGATGCCTTTCATCCCCACTCCTGCTGCGTGAGCGATGCTGAGCCTCAGCAGCAGCGTCTCTCCCCAGTCAGTTGCTTCTGTTCTTTCAGCAGAGTGAGGATAATTACTTCACTGGGATACTGTCAGCTCTGACTGAAGTCAGGGGAGCTAATAGAATCTCACATAGCTAATAGAAGCAGCTTTGTTTCATGTGAGGTTAAATAAGATGAAGCTGGTTCAGTTTGATATCCATTTCAAACCACATTCCTACAACCAAATATCTGGTATTGAATTTTCATCTTATTTGGACTGTGTGTTTCTAAGGATGTATTTGCCTGACATTATTACAGTTGGATGTACAAAATTATTCAGCCATATGTCTATTGGCAGTTGATAATTTTTTGGAAAACACTACCAAAATTGTTTTTTATTATTTCATTTCTTTTTTGGTTTTCACTTTTTTTGATTGATCACGAAAAACTAGCATATATACCATTACATTTTTCTTCACAGAATAAAATAAATACAGAAGCAGATAAGTAATAATCTCCTATTTAATAACAAAATAAACTTAAGTGAAATGAAAACTATGTATTTGTTTTTCATATAACCCATCATGTCATACTCAGACATAAAGACTGACAAATTGAAAAAAACCAACAATGGAACAATCATAAAAACAAATGCAAAGTTCATTATTCTGGTTATTTCTGTTTCCAAGATATTTGTTACCCTACTTGCAGGAAATTATGGGGTTTTTCATAGTATTTTCCATTTGCATTGAAATAATGGATACTATTGATAACTTTTTAATCTAGTAATTAAATTAATTAAAAGTTAAAATATCTTTCTCTATATATAATGAAATATAATTAATATATGTGTTAATATGTATATATATATAAAACAACTATTGTATAAACTGATATACGTAGGAGTATGTGTTTGTTTATACACACGTACACAGATTAAACACGAAAGTTCACTAAGATCCAGAGTTAAACATCTATCAATGAAAGTAAAAATGGTTAAGGAATGGATTGATGATCTAACATTATGTTCTTATTAATCTTTTCTATTTGTAAACAGATTTCAAGGTATGTTCATATATATAGAAGAAAAAACATCAAAACCAAGAATCATTTGCTAGAAGTTCTTTGTGCAGACCATAATCCAGAAGCAAATATAATCAGACCTCCTAAAGCATCCTCTCCTGTATCAAAGCATAACTTCTATTTCCTCTTGAAAGCATTAATGTGTGATTCTGCTTTGCTCCTGTCACCAAAAATGATCTCTGGATGTTAGCTCAGATTCATTAATTATGAAATTAGCAAGTGCTTCAGCCTTTCTAATCAAAATGTACTGATGGACACAGAAGACCATTGTAAAAGAGATGCAAAAGCACAAAATATTTCCTTAGTGCTAATGTCTTAGATAACTCATTTCATTTATCTTCTTAATTCTTACTTTTACTTTTAATTAGAAATAATTACAAGTATTTTTTACTTTGCTCCATGTAGGAATTATTTGAGAAAAATTCACAGCAAATTGTCTACCAGATACCTCTGGGAACCATCCCTAGCAGTGTATTTTCACAATTAAATAATTTATTTCTTTATGTGAAAGAAACAATTTTTTTTCTCATTTCATTCTGCTTTTCGAACTGCTAAGTTTCATAATGAATTCAGCATCTGATTCATGCCCAGAAGTCTAAAAAAAATTAGTTTAGGATTTCAGTAGAAGGAATAGAGATAATCAGGACATATTATGGCATGATTCATGAACTTTACACCCCAACAAACACCAAACACTTCAGTAAGTATAAATATAAAGGCAATTCTTTTTTTTTTTTTCCCTTGGTAGTTCTGAAAATTACAGAAGACTCTGTTACTTCTGTGCTGTTTTGACTGTGTACCCCTCTGACTTGTTTATCAAATTGGATATTTTTTCACAAGGTGCAAGTCTGTGGTGGACTCATAATCGAATCAACAGATGATTCTCAAACTTAAAAACACACAAAGCTTCTGAAGTAAATGGGCTGTCTGTAACATTGACATGTCTGCATTTTGTCAGAGAAAAATAATGATGTCAAAACCTGTGGTGAATCTTGTTTAAGAAATCTCATTTGTTCCCAGGTTACACAGGGAGCAACCAGAGAGCATCTGTGAATAAAAAGATGTGTTCTGTAATAAACACATCATAGTTTGTCATAGTCTTACAAGAGGCAATGAAGAGCCTGCCCTACATCCATGCCTGGTTTATTTGAAGTCCAGTTTAAAGCAACTGAAAAATACAGGAACAGAGAAGGTAGCCTGAAATATAAACCCTGTTGTGGAATGCTAGAGAGGTTTGGAGAATGTTGGAGAATATTCCTGAATATTCTCGAAGAGATAGGAGGTGCGACCCCTTTACTATGCCCAACCCCATGTTTGGGAGGCCAATTAGATCGGCCCATACTCTGGTGCTATCTGCACCAGGGATTCGCTGTGCTACAGGTAAACACACCGGGTGTCCAATAAAAAGTTATGTTGGTGGCTGGGGTGTGGTCACGGAAGCGCTATATAGGCGAAAGTTGCTGTGCAATAAACCAAAAGTTCGTTATCAACCATATTGGTTGCACGCATTTTCTTTGCCTCTCCCGCAAAACCCAGCTTCTTTTAAACTCCAAATTTAGAGGTGAGGTAGCCACAAGTGTCCTTGACACCTGAACCATGACAATCAAAGACATAAAATCAGAATCTCTTGCTAATCATGATCAGTGTACCAGCAAGGCATTAATTTCTGTTGTCATAAACACACATACAGGCACACACGTCTGTCATGTAGAAACTGTACTGGCACCAATCGAAACCTTTAGTCCAGAAATGACCAACTGCAGGAAGTCTGTCTGAGCAGAGGACTTCAAAATGTACAAGTGTCTAAATACTGTCTGACTGCTTCGTCTTTACACAGAGCAGTGTGTGTGGATATTTGTGGGTATGTGTCCCATTAGCACTGCATATAATAGAGGCAATTTAACATTAATTCATACTAACTAAAGGCTTTTAAAAATATAAATATTTAAATCTTATAGTAAAGAATACATTGAAGTTAGATTTTCATTTAAAATAATATAAAAACAAAGATATTCCCTTTTTTGCATGTGTTGAAATTTCACCTAAGAAAAATAATCTACAAATCACACTTAAAGCAACCTCTTTTGCATACATATTGTACACAAGAAAAAAATTCCATAACTTAACCTCTCAACTAAATTATTAGTTCTCAGAACCAAAAAGTACATTAAAGCCTCAGGTACCATAAGACAGAAGTTTCCTATAAGCCTAAAAAATTACTACCAACTGTTCTGTTGACTCTTCTTGTCAACAGAAAACCTAGTGTTTTTCAGACAGCCTAGGGGATTTATAACAGCAAAGATACCTACTGAGACAGGTGAAAAAAAAAAATCCATTTTCATGCACGGTGAATAGTTAAGTTATAAGGTTCTTCCAGAGGATTAATGGGACGACTGACCTCAGGCCCTCTTTGTCAGGTGAGTTCTTCAGTACTGTGGAGCAGCAATTTCTTTTTTTGAGATATACATAAACTTTGTAACACCTCTGCAGATGCTACATTCACCGTCCATCTGTATCTTTTACCGCCAAGAGGAAACCCTTTGTTTTTTTTTTCAGGTGTCAAGATGAGGAAGTGCCATTCAGCATTCATCTCACACAGATGGAGACTATTAATCCAGAACTAAAAAGTTTTTTCATGTCCTTTAAATACTTAGGACTGCAAATTCTGAAAACTTGTCTAAAACAGGGAAGGCAATATCTTATCACATTTTTTGGTACTATGTCTTAAGTGTAGTGTAACTTCCTCACTGTGAAGCCAGCATGAATACTTAAAGGTTAAATTAATTAAATACTCTAGAGGAAGGCCTAATGGACTGCTGTTGGTAATAGACATCTAGCCTAAATTGTGTGATACAAATCTTTATTTTTCCTAGACTAGTCTATTGTAACACAAATCCTGTGAAAAATACAACATATGACATCTCTTCTTTCATGTATTATCATAGGATAATTCAGTCTGGAAAAACACCAGAAAGTCTTTAGTACACTCAGAATAGAACTATTTCTAGGGCTGGATCAAGTTTCTCAGGTCTTTGTTGAGATTAGTCTTAAAAACCTCTGGGGATGGAGAAAGAACAACCTTTTGAGGGCTGGGATGTTCTAGTGATATATTATCTTCATAGTGCTGTATTTTCCCCTTTATCTCAAGTGCAATTATCTGGTTTAATGTGTGACTTGTCTCTCATTCTTTCACTGTAAATCTCAGTAAAGAGACTTATTGACCCCTTCAGAGATGCTAAGAAACTGCTCTTTGATGGTCCCAAAGCCATCTCTTCTTCGGGTTGAATAACCCCAACTCCCTGATCCTCTCTTCTAAAAGAGTTTATCAGCACTAATCAGCACAACTCTAAAGTTTATAAGCACTCAGTGTTGCATTGGTGGGCTTGGAATGGGCTACTGCATTTCAGATGCATGTGATATGCAAAGGGAAATAATCACTTGCATTGTTGTACAGTGCTCCTGTTGAAAATATTTAGGATCCTGTTGGTTTTCTTTGCTGCCAAGCCAAGATGTTGACTCCTTGACCTCAAGTTCCTTTTCAGCAGAGCTTGTCCCTAGTCAGTCAATCCTCAGCCTGACCCATTACAAGGAGTGAGTCCATCCCCAATAAAGAACTTCACATATTTTCTCATTGAATTTTCTAAAATGTTTGCTGCCCCATTCCTCTAATTTGCCTCTGTGCCTCTGAAAATCAATCCTGATTTTTAGCATATAAGCAGTTTCTCCCAGTTTGGTGTTGTACACAAACTTAAGTAACATACACTGTATTTCTTCTTCCTGGTCATTGATAAAGTAAAGGAAGTCACATGATAGCCTTCTGAGGAATTCCAGTTCTGAGGAACTAGAGATTTTCAAGTGTTGCTAAAGTCAAAGTAAATAACATCTATGGCTCTCTGTTTATTCACAAATGCATTCATTTAATCATGGAAGGTAGAATGGTCAGGTGTGATTTAGTTCTGACACAGCCACACTAGCTCTTCCCAGTCACCTTCTGCTTCATGTGATCAAAAATGTTCTCCAAGAGGACTCTTTCCAAAACTTTCGCAGGGTCTGAAGTGAGGCTGACCAGCCTGTAGTTGCCCAGGCCTTCTTGTCTCTTTTTGAAGGTCAGTATGAAATTTGTGTGCCTGCAATCATCAGGAATCTGCCCTGGCAGCTGTGGCCTTTCAAAGACAGAAAAAAAAAAAGACTTTTAGTGTTAGCAGCCATCTCCCTATGTACTGTCAGATTTTGTATACACATACATGTATACTATGCTCAAGGAAATTAATTCAGCTACCTTTTTGTAATTGATGATTTTTCAATATTTCAATCAAGAAGTGAAGATATCACACTAGAGATCTTGCTAACATTTATAACTGAGAATTACTTTTCAGATCATTTTATGTAATTATGGCTCTCTGAACTACACCTCAGGATCATTTACTGAGAAAAATTTAGGAGAAACTGAAGGTATTAAATGTAACAAAATAGCAGTCTCTAAAATTATTTATCTTATACCTACAACTGACATTATCCTAATGTCAATATGCAACATCAGACTGAATTTTGTCAGAATCTGATAGTAGGAGACTTTTCCCTTGAATAAAGTGTTCCCACTAAAAAAGGTAGGACCTAATATCTGCTGTAGATATTGCAGACATTGGAGTTTTTTGTTTGTTTGTTTGGGCTTTGGGTTTTTTTTGTTGGTTTGCTTGTGGTTTTGTTCTGTTTTTTGTTTGTACATTTCTTTCTTTCTTTTTTTTGCAGAAGTTCAATCTTTTAATCTATTCTGAATCACACTTTAGGAAGTCAACAGTTTCTAAGAGGTTATGTGAACAAAAAGGCTATGATTGGCTAATGAAGTTAGTGAGAAAACTGTAAGACAGCCACACTTTTCTTCCACCTTTCTTATTTTTTACTTGGAGTCAACACCTCCTCTTAAGGAACTAAATAAAAAAGGAAAACCCACTCTGCAGTTCCATGAATACAGATGCACGTACAAGTCAAGTAAAACAGTCATGTAAAATGAAAATGAGGGCAAATGTTGATTATTCAAGAATTGTATTGATTACATTAGGGATCAAAGATTCTTATTTCCGATATATTTTTAAATGGAGGTACAGAACTGTCCTGAAAAGGTAAAAATTGTATGTAAGAAGACAGTTGTCTGCAGGACATAAGAAAAGACTATAAAACATACCATTATATTAATAACAGATAGAGCTCATAAACCTGTACTAGATGCCTTAAATATTTATGATAAAAGATAAAACATGTAAAGAAAATCATGCTTTCCTTGTTCTCAGTGGCTCAGTATAAAGAGGTTTGTATCAATAAGCATTGAAATGGTACAGACACACAGGGACTGAGTCCATTTACTTGAAATCTTAAGAAATGTTGTAGCAATTAACAGTCTGGTGGTGCATGAGCCATCTCAGATTAGAAAAAGAATAGAGGTGCCTTTTCATTTTTTTCTGGTTCAGTGCTTCAAAAACACAGCTATTCCAAGCACATTTGCAAGCCTAGCTCTGTAGATATCTCATGTCCCTTCTGTCTGTGATACTTTCTGCTCTGTATAAACCTGCCTCATATTCTAATGGCTAGAACAAGTCCCTGGTTGTTGGAAACTCCTGAAGAGCAATGTTACCATATGTTTTCAAGTTTCTGTATTAAAGATACACTCCATTGTGCCTAAAATATATATGGATATACATAAATTTTTTCTCTTACTATGTTTTGAAAAAGGATAGGAAAAAATCTGCAGAATTCCATTTCTTATGTTGCTAACTTCAGGTATAGACTGACTTAGAAACAATTTTACAGTTTGTAAATACCTGAAATACACATTTTAGAATAAATATATTAAACTGGTACCTTTACATATGTGTATGTGTATAATATATACATATTTATATGTATGCACATACATATGCATTTTGCTTCTTCCATTTTCTCCTTTTTAGCACTCTAGTCAGATGAAAAAGCATACACATTCTATATAATTTCTTTATAACTGAATATTATGAATTACTAGTTATTTACTACTGGTCTGGAAGGATTTACTCTGATCTGAGGAACTGAACAAGGGGTCTGACCCCAACTAAACTCTCTGCAGGCTCTGCTGAGCAACAGCTAGATTCAATTGTAGTTTCTTCATGAAGGCAAAGCAAAGAAAGAAACTTATTTTAAGGTGTTTCTGACTAATGTGGTTAATGTCTTCCTTGTGGTGCCTATCAAGTATGTATGGAGAGAGTAAAATAAAATCATTCCTTGGGCAACTTGAATTGTTTTTTGTTACTCTGGTTAATCAATCCACACTGCTGAAGGGAATCAAGGAAAATGGGTTTATAATCAAATAACCTTGTTCCTTATAAATAAAAGTGTTAATTACCATTTTAATTGTGGACTTGTGCACTGTGAGAGACATGTTATATTGTTCTTAGTAGCATAACACTGCTTTGTTTTGAAGTTACCAATAAGTTAAAATAACATTTAATGACTTACTCTTCTCATTATGCTCACTGGTAAATGAAAAAAATGAACAAAATATATGGAGTGCTCAGAGCAAAACACATTCTCCTCTCTTATGGAACAGAAAGCTTATATATTTCACACACATTCCATGAGTTCTGAGCAACTGTTCCAGCCTTTAGGTAAAACTCACTGCATTTCTTCTTTACCTGACAGTCCTATATTTTTCCAGAGAGGATCTCATTCATCTCTCAGAGACTTCCTCTGAGAGGACTGGTTCCCATAAACACAATCAAAAGAGATTCAGTGCAATGCACCTATCTCTTAAGTTTTACATGGCTTTCCAGGTGAGGTTCCCCAGTGAAACTATTACAGTAGGACTCTTTAGCACAAATTAACCCCAATGGGTGCTTTTGTTTGTTTTGTTTGGGGGTTGTTTGGTTGGTTTTTCCTTTTTATTTTTTGTTGTTTTTTTGTTTGGTTGTTTTTTTTTGTTTTGTTTGGGTTTTTTTCAACCCCCCCCCCCCCCCCCTCAATGGTTTCTGAGATTTTAGAATGGAAATTCAAATGGTATAGACAAAAAAGGCAGAATTACTTCTCACAGTAACTAAGGTCATAGTGCTGAAAGGTTATTGGAGTAGTTTCCGGTAAAATATCTAATTATATGGAAGTAAAAAAAATGTTATTAACAAATAAAGCATTTCTGGATTCATTTGCCCCAGTAGACTTTGGTGTATAAGTCAGATTATTTTCTCCATTGACTGGTCTTAGCCTGAGATTTGGCATTATTTCAAGTAATGTAGCAGCTTGCCCTTCATCCATCCAATCCTGCATCCAATCACAAATATATTATACTACCATTAAATTAATCTATACAACTCATGAATGATGAAGATAAAGAAAGGTAAACCTAACCCTCCTGTGACTGCAGTGAACTTTACTATATTGACTCCATACTAACAACTATGGAATAAATTTGTGAAAGTAAAGTAATTGGAATTTGCAGAGGCTCTTAGACCACTAAATGGTTCAGTAACCTTGGCATTAATTTATAAATTGCTTTTGCTTTCAAAATGCTATATGCTGAAGAAAGGCTATTCAAATAGCTTAGGGAATACAGCTGCTTTCACTACCACTCTTTATCTAAAAAGCTCTGACCTTGATGTCTTAAAGAGCTGCCACTAAATGTTAATGTTAATAAAGATTTATTTGAAAAAGGACAACAAGGATAAACGCTGTTATTGAATTGTGAGCCAACAGATGTGTTAATTTATTTTATCAGAAAATAAATTTCCACTAAACTGTAACCTTTTCATAAAGCCCTTCTAGACTGTATAATAAGAAATTAATTTTTTTAGAATGTTAAAATAAAAGATATCTTAGTGTTATTTACATGTTACAGACCGAGATAAAAAAAAAAAAAAAAAAAAAAAAAAAAAAAAAAAAAAAAAAAAGAGAAAACAGAAACATGCATAGAAAAGCACTGATTAAAATAAGGAAGATTTTGGAAATCATACCAAGGAAGTAGTGAGTCCATGTGAGGTCCGCTGCATATACAGCATCTCTGGAAACTTTGTTTACTTAAGAAAAGGCTCTGTCCATCATTGGAAAAAAAAAAAAAAAAAAAAGAATGTAGTTTATAGAATAACAGTAGGATGGAGGTAGGAGGTATAGGCCGGAAAGAACCTCTGCAAGACATCTGGAAAGCCTCATCTGAAACAGTTAAATTCAGTGTCAGATAAGGCCTTGTCCTTTCAAGATTTATACTTACAAGGTCCCTTTGACCAGGACAGCCCTGGACTTTCCTATCTTTCTATGAAAAAAGTAATTGTCTGTATCTTTTCTCTCTGTGTCCGTCATCCTACTGAACTTTGGCCTAATTGCTTTAGTATTCATTTTCTGCCAATGTATTTACGAATGCTCTTCTTGCAGTCTCTCACATTCCCTCCTAAGCCTAACTCCATCTCTGCAACCCTGGCTAAAGTCTTTGTGTTCCTTTCAGGTGGAACATCTCAGATTCTACCTTCCATACACTTCGTTTTTTAACATCTGACCTTATACTGGTTGCCAAATACCAACTTCCCTCTCTCTTTTTGGAAGGACCTCCAGTATTTCCATGATACTGATTTGTCCTCTAATTTTAATCCGTCCCTAAAAACAATTGTCTACTTCTTGGAAGTTACATCTGAAGAAACATGTTTTTTTAGAGGAAAGGAAGAAGTAATTGAGAACAAAAAAAATTTTTTTTTCAGACAGTTTCACTTGACAAATTCAAATGTAAGAATTTTATTTGATTTTCAAACTGGTTGATTTTGATTGGGATTAAAACAGTACTGTTATACACTGAGGCATGAATTTCTACTTACAAATAATCTCATAACAAAAGAGGTCGGTGAGTACACACTGAAATAATGACAGCCTTCTGATATACATGACTGGAGAATAACTTATGTAAACATCCTCATAATGAAAGACTGGAACTCTGATATATCACTCCAGTTTTACTTTTAATTTCCTTTCATTTCTCTCTTCAGGAAAGATGGAGCTTACTAGCAGGAGGACTATGAATGTTTTCTAATCAGCAATTAAGCAATCACAGTTATGATTCAGTCAGTGCTAACATTGCCATAGGTTCCCAAAGGGTATGTCATCCTTCTCCAAGTGCAATATTTGTTTTCAGTCATGACTGTTGAAATCAGGTAAACCTCACATGTCTAAAAGACAGGAGCTTTTTTTTTGTTATAAACATTGCACAGGCTACCAATGCTCTAGGGTGCTTCCTACCCTCAATTAGACTCTATGCTTTGGGGGTACTGCTTTCATTTGTATTTAAATTACAATTAATTTATAAAGAAGATACATTATCTTACGTATATTTTTAACAGTATCACTGACATGTAAAATTCAAATTATCTTCAGTAATATATAATTTAGTGTAACAAATAAATCTGTTTACAAATATATATACCATGCAAGAACAATACAAAATGCAAACATCTTTGCAAATCATACTTCAATACAACAGGGAAAGTAGAAAATATTATTTATAATGTATTTTATGATTTTTACATTCATGTCAATAGATTGATTTTCAGTGCATTTGAAGCAATTATTTCTATCTTTTAATCTCCAGTTGCAGCCCAAAGAATTTGGTGCTATTTTCTAATCAGCTACTAATTAATTATTTTTTTTAGGAAATATTCCCATTTTATTTTTCCTACCTTCTCTAAAACATTAAATTATATCATTCAACTAATATTCACAAAAAATTATGGGAAAAAAAGAAAAAGAGAAAAATTAAATATTCAGATTTCTCATGTAAATATATAGATAGCAAATATTTCTGTGAAAATATTTCTTGGGGTTTTTTAATGTTTTTCTTAATGAAATATCTTACCAGCTTTATACAACAGTCTTTTTTGAGTCTGCAATAACTTTAAACTCTCCCTCATATATAGGGAAGAAAGCAAAATATTACCAAAAAAATTCAATTAGCTTTAATTTTAAAAATTTTGTCAAATTATCCAGTAAAAAGATTGATCAAACTGCAATTTTTAAAATGTTAAGCAGCTATTCTTTCATGTTTCTTAAACGTTTTTTTGTTGACTGGCAGATTCAGTCACATCATCTCATTCCCAAAGGAGGCAAAAATAGTTTCAATGTCTTGTAACGACATATATAGAAAAACACAAAGAACAAGAGTGACTTAATTTAGGAAACAGGTTCTAGTGATACTATTATACCTTAATTTTTTTTTTTTTCTTTTTTAATAAGGGAAGTCTAGAATACCAAATCCCTTTTTCTCTGTCACCTTGAATTTTAATTTAAAAAGTACTCCTGCCCACATAACATATAAAGTAATGTTTTCATTTCAGTTAAATTGTCGTAATTTAAAATAAAAGCAAATAAGCAGTAGAAAACATCAGTGTAAGCAAAGGAATTTGCAACTCAGAAAATAAGGTTTCAATTGAATTGCTAGATTTCATTAGCTAAAATTCAAATGTGTTTGTAAATATGGTCACTTCCTGAAGGAAAACAACAAAAAAGCAAAAAACAAAGAAGCAGGGGTTTGTTTCCAAACTGTAGTAATTCATTCTACATCAGTTCAAGTTTGCTCATTTTAATCAAGTATTTTAATAACCATTGTTATTTATCTTCCTTATAGAATGCTTAATTTTTTCCTTCTCATACAAGCTTACACTATCTCTGATTTATTTCTATCATTTTTATTTTTATTTTACTAATAATGACCACAATCTTGTGTGGTGAGGGGAAGGCGTTTATTCAGCTTAATCAGAGCTCAATCTGATTATTTGTCTTCAGTGTTAACGGTGGAATAAAAGAACAGTGCAAGACAGGGTGAGGAATGGGTACAAAGAATTCTGTACAGGTGCAAAGAAATCTGCCTGCTGGATGTCAAGATAAATCTATATCCAGAACTGAAACAGAAAATACACAATCCAAAATGAAAAATATAACCAATATATTAACGTATAAATGGAAGTTAGGTTTGCAAAATATACTGAATAATTCTTTTTGCTTGCTCATCCCTGCTTAGCTTGTTTCTGGTACCATAAAAAGGAATAAGTAAAAAAGATAACAGAAGATGCCATGAAACAAAATAGTGAATTACATGGGCTTATTTTGTTTGACACAATGCCTGTCTTTGAATATGTAACAAGCTGCTTCAAGCAGAAAGGGAATAGTTTCTTTTCTGTGTAACAAGATGATCAGGATAAGAAGTAGATAGTTTAACTGGTATCAAGGAAGATCCCAGTTATACACTAGAAAAACTAATAAAATTAACACTAAAAACCCCAATACCTCATTAGAGTTGATTCCCTTAAAAAAGATGTCGTATCTCCCAGAGGTCTTGAAGCACAAGTCAGCTTCAGCTCTAAGTGTGGGGACCTGAGCGTGTTCTGACTCTGGGACCACACTGGATCTCAACCATTCCATCACCACTGCTTTCCTGGGTACTTTCAGGATTCTGGGCTGGCCCTTGTCACCATCTCCATTCCAGCCCCGCTACTTGCTGAGTGCTGCAGAGCAGAGCTCTCTGCTCCAGACATGGCCTTGATAGCCCACCTTCTGCTCCTGGCTCCCTCCTGTGCAACAGCCCAAAGTCAGGAGTTAGATTGCACAGCCACAAAAATGGAGACCTCTTCCTTTGGATTTGGAAATGTTCCATCAGTAAATATATATATATTTTTAATGCTATTGATTGTAAAAGAGGACTTGGAATCTCTCAGGTAGATGGAGATTTTTCAAGTGTCAAACAGCTGTCAGTTTTTTAGTTTCTAAAGATCACGGGCTGGAAATCAAATAATCTGGATGTTTACTTCAGCTATCATCAGAAAAAGCTAATGTTGTCACTCCTGATTATTCTACTTTGTGAAGAAACAGAAACAAATATTCACAAAGAACTTACAAAGATACTAATTCTGGTACAGCATCCATGAATAACATATGTGTTTGAACATATATAAAATGTGTAAAACACATTGCCCTTCCCTGCTAGCTATTTAGATCAAAATCCCTGTTATTCAGTGTCCAAGCTTTCTGCCTTATAAAGTCTTATACTCACAAAGTCTTACATGTGCATGCAGCCAGACAGGCTTCATTACCATGTCAGCTATTTGAAAACAAACCAAACCACTGGCTGAGACCTTCTTCATATGCTGTGTAATTTGTAACAGATAGATAGTCTTATATTTGTTCAAAATCTTTGCATAAATATGAAGCAACACCTTCATAAATGAAGTATGGCATATGACATTTCACATAGTCTATAAATAAGTTAAATAGAAAAGTAAGGCAAATAAAGTAAATGTAAAATAAATTGATATCGTTGATCTGGTCTTTAACACTAAATTGTTCAAGTTTGCTGGATGCTGGATGCAAAGTAAATTAAAAAGCTTAGCTAGAGAGAATAAGCATGACTGCTCTATGATTGGTCTTAAGCTGTAAGGCAGCTATGATAAATATCTTGAGTTTCCAGTCTCAGTTCCTTTATTTGCCTGACCATGAAAGATTAAATGTAAGAGGATTTTTTTTTCCACTTCGATTATCTTTCTGTGGAGATTTTTTTCAGGTCTTAAAAAAAAGAGTATAATGTTCTACCTGCAAGAATTGTCACTTGATAGTGATAATCATAACCCATCTCTGGGCAAAATTATAGAATAATTTCCTAAGGAAAGGAGAGGGAGACCAAGTTCTTGAGGTGTTTGAAACCAAAATATGCTGGACTAAGTTCTGAAAAATATACTGAATGTTAAGTGAAAACCTCTATTGCCAAGGAGATAAGATACCTGTCATAAATTTTTTACTAAAGTATCAAATTTAACTGTAGTATTTAATTGTAGTATTTCTCCCTAATTATACTTTTGCTTTAGTTTTGTGAATAGGGCAAAAGTTCCCAGAAGTATCATTATCATTTCAGCCTACTTTTCTGTACATGCTTCGTTTGTGGAGATATAGGACATTTTATTTTAAACACTTGTGAGGGAATTTACATTCCTTCTACATTATTATTTTATGTTTTCTGAAATTAAATGGGAAACAATACTTCATTGAGATGAGAACACATGAAATACCTCTACTGCGGTCTTTGAAGCATTTATTTTATATCAGATCAGTCCTAGACTATCTTGTGTTGGAAAGCATTGCCTCCTGCCAAATATACTGAAAATGTGAGGAAGTGCAAGATAATAAATGCTAAAGAGAGGTAAGGATTTATAAAGGGTTATTAGCTTCACAGTAGCTATTTGGTTAATTGCTTCTATTCCTTTATGAATATGAGAGTAGTCTCTTTTATTTTATTTATTTTTAATTTATTTTATTATTTTTATTTATTTTTATTTTATTTATTTCAAAATAATCTGATTTGTAGAATTTTGTTACTGGCATCTGAATTGTATTTTTTATAAATTCGATTTTGCTACAGTGACCACAGAATGCTGATGGCAGCTTCTGTTGCTGTTTAGGCCTTCTGTACTAGATTAATATTTTACCTTTATCTGTATGCCTGAGAAGAGACATTGAAACTAGTGTATACTGCATAACACAACTGAGACATCAGCTTTCTTACCTGACATACTCAGAATTCTTCACTGGCATCTTATATCCAATACATTTATAATTAAATTATTGTTCTAGCACTTTACATTATTCTGGGAAGGAATACTTTTATAGCCTTGTGTCTTTAACACTAGATGGTGTTCCATATTTTCACCATATTTGGTCAATATATTTCCTATGAAAAATTCCTGAACAACTATAGTCCCTTGCAGTAATGGTTTCTAAGGAAAAGACTGTTAAAAATGGTTTTGGGTGGGTTTTTTTTTGTTTGTTTTTGGTTTTTTTGTTTTTTTTTTTAATTATTAAAATATACCTTGCAGGATGATATAATTACGAAATTATATATTTAAAAATATAAGTAATGTTGTTTTAGGGTGAAATATCAAGGATTAAAGGATAGGTTTCTGTCTTCAGTGTTACCATTCAATGATCACAAATATTTGACCTTCAGTTCACCCAATTCTAGAGCAAGTTTCTGATACAGTGTTTCAGGATATGTTTACTGATATAAATTTTTTTTCTAATTCATGGTAAAATCTATCTATAACTGCTAATAACAGGTGTGGCATATACAGTTATTTTTAAATTTTTTCTGCTCATTTATTCTCTGTGACCTATGCAATTTTCTCTGTTTCAGTGACTTGATGCAGTATTTTTTTTATCATAAACACTCTATAGGTTGGAATTTTAATATTGTCAGACAAGTCTCATGACTGAATTTTTTTTTTTTTTTTTTTTTTTTGTGTTTTATTTTAAGAGGCATGTCTTCTCTTGAAGCAACAGTCTGAGTTTTTTAAAAAGTACCAAAGCTTGTAGTCATCTTAAAACAAGGAAGAGGGTCCTTTTGGTTCCTGTTTATACATTTGGCTTTGTATTTTTTAGAATTATTTCTTACTTCAGTTTTACATGACTTCTGTATTTTAATAATGTTAAAATCTCCACAACTGCACCCTAAAAGAAAACTATGAAGAGTAGAAGTATCACTTATTTCAGACAAGCAACATAAGCAATTAAGATTTTCAAAGGATTTGATTAGTTGTATCAGGTGACATAGCATGAAATACGAAGGTACATAAGGAAGTAAAATAAAGACATATTAAAAAGTAACAAACTGGAACTGGCCCAACTCATGGAAAGTTTTCCTTTAAAATTATATTTTTATTTTCTTATTAATAATTTTTCTTTATTTCACTAATGAAAAATAAAAATCCACTAATGTTAATTTTAATTGTACAGAGTAGTTGTCCCTCTGTCATCAGGGGGAAAAAAATTAAAAGAAATGCGTGACCTCATGGAATACAAAGTGAGAACTAAGGGTATTTTTGGTAGTAGCTTTCTTGCAAAGCTGTCATTGATTGATTATCTTTCTGTATATCTCTTGGCAAAAATCAATGCTTTCCTTTAAGTAAAACAGCCTTGGAGAAAGAGAATACATGTTTTGAATATTTTAAGAGTCCGTGTAGCTGGAGGACACTACCACAAATGACAATTTATTGTTAATTTCCTGATCTATGATACAAAGTGTTATGGTTGTGAAAGTAAATGTCATTTTAAATTACTATTGCTATTATATGTGTATAGAGTAGTATATGTGCACATGTTTTTGAGAAGACATTTTTCATTGTTTTGAAAACAATTGGTCTGTGAAGTTACGTTACTGTCTCGTGAAGATCTGAAATATGTCCTGCTATGAAGAAGACTGATGACCTCTCTGTCTAGCACTTAACCACTTTTTAATTGAGTTAGCTGTTCTATAGCTTGATTTCTTTGGATTTTTGCATGGTATAGATTTTAATATAATGATATTTTTATGAAACTTGAAAAAAAAATCAAAGGAACATTGACACATATTGCAAAATATGGTAGAATCATAAGCATGTCAGATTTTCAGAAAATCAACAGTAATTAGAACACGCAGATTAATGCCGTGGCCTGAAAAATTACTACATGCCATTAAAATTAAAAACAATGGAAGTTAGACAAATTAATAATTATTAACCTCCTCATTGCTTATTGAAAGCCATTAATTGGCCATTGTATTTATTGTTGGATATATCTGAGAGCCAACTGAAACTAGAAAAAAAGTATGATCTTAACAATTTTTTTGTATATCATGGGTGGAAGATTTCAAGGATGCAGTTATGGATCCTTAAAGAAACAGAAAACTCTGTTAAAGAAACAGGAAAAAGAATAATGCTATCACTAGCACTGCAGTAGTATAATACACACTTTGTTGACATCAGACCTCACTTTCTGTTCCATCATTTTATTTCTGACAATATGGTATGTTAAAGTACTGCATTATTTTCCCCACAATTCTGAATGTAACTGAAGAAGGGCAGATGCAATTTGATTTAGAGCTAAAAATTCATGTTACCTTCTAAAGAATGGGTACAGTAGCATCTGCCAACACAACTATTTTTGCTTTTTCTTTGCTGTTAAATTTTCAACTCTCCAACATATTTTTACACCTAGATATCAATGTTCAATCATCTTTGCTGGGAAGATCAAGGGGTTTTCTTACCCAGTCATATTTTTTCAGGTTATTTTTATACATTTCAACTCTTCTTAGTAGATCACCCTCTTTTATATCTGACTGGCTCACAGTAATTGTAATGAAAATAAATACTCCCATATTTTTACGCCATTGAGTCTAATTTGTAATAGGAGTAAGTATCTAAACAGTTTTATTTATAGATTTTATTTACATATTTAGTCAAGTAGCTTAGTTCATTTTAGGTCGCTTTACAGTCTTCTTAGGTTTAGATTCCTACAGTGTTTTAGAACCATTCACAATTTTTCTGAAAATCAACAGAATGTCTCTTACAGCTCTAAATTACAATTTTTTTCTCTATAAATATATTCGCAACCAAACAAGGGATAAGGTCAATCTCCATCCATTATTGGAGATGGATGGATGTAAACAAAGTTACAAAGGAGAAAGGAAAAGGAAAAGGCTGAGACACTTAATGACTTCTTTTCCTCAGTCTTTAGTAGCAAGACCAGTAATTTGCTGGCTACCCAGTTCCCTGAAATGGAAGACAGAGTTAAGGAGAAGAATGAAGCCCCCACAATCCAAGAGGACCATTTTTTTTAGAATAGAGAGCCATCTGTTGCTAATACTATGTTAGCAATTACAGTCACAATAGCATGTTCAAAACCTTGATGCTATCAGTGTTGTTCTTTTATCTTTCAGTCACTACGTGGTTCCACAGAACAATTATCATTTATAATGAAACCTAGATAACAACAGAAAGAGAGCCAAGGAACATCTCCATACCTTATTGGACTGGGGGGTAACATAACCATCAAGAATGAGGAAGAAGCTGAGGAGCTTTTCTCCTCTCAGTCTTTAATATCCAGAGCAGTTATCCTTAGGGTACCCAGCCTCCTGAGCTGCAAGACAGGGATGGAAACAGGAATAAACCCCCCATAATCCAGGAGGAAGCAGAAAATTATCATCTAGGGCACCTGGATACTAACAAGTCTATGGGGTCAGATACACCTGAGAGTATCAGTGAGCTGGTGGAGGAGCTTGCCAACCAGTTCTGGGCCCCTCAGTTCAGAAAGGATATCGAGGTCCTGGAGCAGGTCCAAAGGAGGGCAACCAGGCTGGTGAAGGGACTCGAGCACAGATCCTATGAGGAGAGGCTGAGGGAGCTGGGGCTGTTCAGCCTGGAGAAGAGGAGGCTCAGGGGAGACCTCATTGCTCTCTACAACTACCTGAAAGGAGGGTGTAGCCAGGTGGGGGTTGGTCTCTTTTCCCAGGCAACCCTCAGCAAGACAAGAGGGCACGGTCTCAAGTTGTGCCAGGGGAGGTTTAGGTTGGACATTAGAAAGAATTTCTTTATGGAGAGGGTGATCAAGCATTGGAATGGGCTGCCCAGGGAAGTGGTGGATTCTCCATCCCTGGAGATATTTAAAAGAGACTGGATGTGGCACTCAGTGCCATGGTCTGGTAACTGCAGCCGTAGTGGATCAAGGGTTGGACTTGATGATCTCTGAGGTCCCTTCCAACCCAGCCAATTCTATGATTCTATGATATGATTCCATCATTTATCAGCAGTCCCAGACAACAGGAGACTTGCTAATGTGATGCCCACCTACAAGAAGGGCCAGAAGGAGGATCCATGGAACTACAGGCCTATCAGCCTGACCTCAGTGCCGGGGAAGGTTATGGAGTGGTTCACCTTGAGTGTGCTTATATGGAATATAGAGGACAATGAGGGGATCAGGCCCAGCCAGGATGGCTCCATGAAAGACTTGGCTAATTTCATCTCCTTCTATGACCAGGTAACCTGACAACTGAAGGAGGGAAAGACTGTTGATACTATCTACCAGGACTTTAGGAAAGCTTTTGACACTGACTTCCATAGTGCTCTTCTACAGAAGCTGGCAGCTCATGGCTTGGATGGACATACTCTTTACTGGGTTAAAAAACAGAGAGTTGTTTTAGAACCATTCACAATTTTTCTGAAAAAAAATTCTGAGTTGAATCTGAGTTGAACTGAGTTGAATCCAGTTGACAGCCAGTCACATTCTCCAGTGTTGGGGACAGTCTGTCAATGATACGGATGATACGGATGAGAGGATCAAGTGCCTCCTCAGCAAGTTTACAGAGGACAACAGATTGGGCAGAAGTGTTGATCTGCTTGAGGGTTGGAAGGCTCTGCAGTGGGATCTGGACAGGATGGGTCAATGGTCTGAGGCTTTATGCAATGTTGTATGAGGTCGAACAAGGTCAAGTTCCAAGTCTTGCGTTTGGGTCACAACAACCCTGGGCAGTGTTATAAGAAAGGGCAAGAGTGGCTGCAGAGGTGTCCAGCAGAGAAGGACCTGGGGGTGCTGGTTGACTGCTGTTTGAACATGAGTTAGCAATGTGCCCAGGTGGCCAAGAAGCCCAACAACATCCTGGCCTGTATCAGAAATAGTGTGGTCAGCAGGAGAAACAAAGTGATTGTCCCCCTGTAGTCTGTGCTAGTGAGGTTGGACTTCGAATCCTCTATTCAGTTTTGGGCCCCTCACTTCAAAAATGAGTTGCTGGAGTGTGTCCAAAAAAGGAAAATAAAACTGATGGGTCTGGAAAACAAGTCTTATGAAGAGTGGCTGAGGGAATTGGGATTGTTTAGTGTAGAGAAGAGGAGGCTGAAGAGAGACTTTATTGCGCTACAACTGCCTGACAGAAGGTTGTAGTGAGGTGGGTGTTGGTGCCATCTCCCAAGTAAGTGGCAATAGGACTAGAGGAAATGGTCTCAAGTTGTACCAGGAAGGAAGGGCTTCACCCTCATGATCCCTCAAATTTATACCAAGTATGATACTTATGGGATGGAATACTCTGTTCAATTTTGGTCATCTGTCTGCTCCACTCCTCTGTAATGGAGGGTTGTAGGTATGACTCCCTAACTCCCTTTTTCTTTCTAGAGCATAAGATGTTTCTCAGAACATCAAACCTTATGAGTCTTAGAAGCAGACACTGACTGACAAACTTGCTGTTAATTTCAGCAAGTACAGCTACTTAGAAGAGACTTAGATGAAAGTAAAATTACAATGCAGTGAATGAGTTGTATCCTGGTCCAAACCACGACAGTACAAAAAGTTTAATATGAAATTAAAAATTCCTGATAAGAGAGTATATTAAGTATCATTTACATGCATAATATGCACACACAATTATCTTGAAAAACTAGTGCTTGTCAATATTTTTTTTGTGTAAAGCAGTAAGGAATATTAACAAGAAATTAACTATTGGTTATCACTTACTATGCAACTATGACATGTAGCGAAACAAATGATAGGACCACAAAAAATATTGCATTCAAGATAACCACTGCTTTTAGAGGTGGGCTTAACATATTGTATCATCAAGATGCATAAATGTCTGTGAGACTTATGCACACAGTCAAGAGTTAAATATTTGTATTAATTAATAAGAAGAAACCCACTATAAACTAGAACTGTCTGGAATAAAATTTAGTATGATACTGACTTAAAAAAAAAAAAAAAGGGAAGTTTTCATTTTTAGTAGTAAGAAAGAGGCAAAAGCTCTAGAGCATGCTGAGCATCCCTTTTTCCAACATGGAATGCTGCTGAATCACTGAAAATACATATTATGTCAATATGACAAGAAAGGGCATGGAGAATTGTCACAAACTATTACAGGTAATCACAACCTTTTCTGAAATGGATCAGATTTCATCTCAAAACTATTTAGCTGTCCCTCATCCTTATATAAGGCTGTTCCAAAATGTTACTACTCTGACATCTGAAAAATATCCGTTTCTTTCTTAACTATGCTTATTATGAGTTTATAACAATTTCTGCTTCTACTGACAGCAATAATTAGTTTAATTCTTCTCTCCTCCTTTCTTTTTCATGTCATTTTGACACTGAAAATATTTTGATGTTGCATCTTAACATTCTTTTTTCATATTGATGTCTCACAGTTACACAACAGTAATCAACATACCCAGGATTTTCTGCTTCTTTTTTGAATACTACTGAAGTTTTACTATTTTGTAGCTAAAATTACTTATTAACCTTTTACATGCTTGATCTTGTACTTTTCTTACTTAGATTTATCATCCTATTAGTACCATTCTTACTATCACAAATTTTTAATGTGACTATCTTAACATTACCTACCGGTTTTACCTATTACCCTAGATGATTATCAGTGGTTAAGACATGCATCTTTGAAAAATATGATGTTTTCCCATCTTCTGTCTTCCTCTCAGCACAATTTACATTTTCTTCCCGTGTAGTAGAAATAATAGTATTTTTCTATTCTTGTCCTTCCATTATTGGTATATCATATGGGATATAATTCTGATCTAGGTACATTCTAATTGCTTTGCTGATGCAGAAATCCATGCATCCTATTGTCATTAAAAGTTCAGATTTCTGACTTACATCACAAATTAGAGGGCAATTGTTTTCAGTTTGTTTGGAAGTTATAGAACAACCTTATTAAGAAAAAATCTTGGGTTTTTTTCTCATTGGAATACATTTCTGGCCAACACCTCTGATGTCTATGTGCCAGAAATTTCAAAGATTTTTCAGGCATATATTATGAATCTGAGGACCCAAACTAGTTTATTGTAATAGGATAACAGGTTAGTGAAAGGCAAAGATAAGGAATCTGGGAAGTTTCTTAAATGTAATAAGTTTAACCATAACTAATTAATGAAAACTGACAGTGCCTGGAATCCAGCAAAAACATCGGTTAGAGTGTGTTTGAAGTACATAGTCCTTAAATTTCATTCCTTTTTTGTTTCATCTAATGACCACTGATTAAATCAATTAATTTACCAAAACTAAATATGGGATTTAGTTGGCACACTCAGAGAAGAAACATTTGTGTACATTTCTATATTCAGGTGTCAGTTGTCATGACAGGGACACCTACCTGTCCCTTAAAGGGGACAGGTCCCTCAAAGACCAGGTCCCTCAAAGTTCCCTCCAAACTTGCATTGGGTACCTCTAGGTATAGGGCAACTTCCTTGAGCAACTGTTCCAGTGTCCCACCATCCCTCACACTAAAGAGCTTCACCATAATGTCTGACCTAAATCAAATTTCCATCTTAGTAAACAGAAATAATTTTTGCCGTTTATGGAAACCTTCCCAAGCAAATGTTTCACTCTTCTGCTCAATTTATCAGCTCACAGCACAGTCTAAACAGGTTAACAGAGAACACACACAAAAAAACCCCAACCAACCAACCAAACAAAAAAAAAAAAGTGACCAGATCTAAAATACTATTTCTTTGGGAAAGACTTGAAGACTTTTGCTACTAAAAAATTAGTGATGTTGTTCTGGACAAGAACATCCGTAGCACTGCAAAAATCCATTTCTCCTAAAACTGTCAGAGGAAACATAGATAGTACAGAATATCTGAGAAAAAACTCTGTAGTGCTAAGGAGGTAAGCAACATTCATCGATTCATTTTTCAGTGCCAGCTTTTGTATATTTCAGAAATTATGACAATATTGTTTTTTGTTCCTTCAAAGATGATAAAGGAATCTTAAATTCAGTCACTGATACTAAATACCTATACAATGGAATCTGCAAAAATCCTGAATTAGCTGAGCTAACACCTGTTAAACTTTAAGTGTTGGACAGATTTCTCAAAATATAAATAAAATAGATCTGGGTATGCTTGGTATATATGCTTCCATATTCAGACAAAGGTTTCAATTAAAAATTAAACCAGAGTCATGCAATATTCTTTGTAGCCTTGTTTAGCATTCTAAATGATAAATGAGATGCTTAAGCTTGACTCACTGGTATTTTTCTCCTATTTAAATTTTGTTCATTGCTCCTCCTTAAAACTCATTGAAAGACAGGGGCAGTGATGCATTCTGTGTCAAAAATTAAAGCTGTATAAGCCTTAACTCAAGCCAATTAAAAAACAAACAAACAAAAAAAACCCAAACAAAAACCAAAACAAACTCATAAAATCCCTGCTATACATGTATCATGTCCTCTGCTGAAGTATAATATTTTATATAGATTAAAAAAAATGAGAAACATTTTTATGTCTCTATGATTATGGCACAATTATTTAGTAATTTTATTTGGATTACAACTTCAGCACTGGATGGTGTTGCCTTTATGCCAGTAATAAAATTTATTATAATCAGTTAATTTCCATGCAGTACCTTTGGTTATCTGTTTATCTTGTCTTACTTATGCATCACCAACGGCAATTAGCTGATCCAGGTAAATTGCAAATGTTTGGCTGATCCTATCTTTAGTAGTCTGTTTATGCCCATTTTCTGCAGCATCAGCTGCAGCAATTGGAGGTAAAAATGTTTGAGTGATGGAGTTAGTACCTCTAGTGGCATCCTTGGATGGCGTCATCATAATTGCTGCAAACAGAAATAACTCCATCTCAGTACAGTATATGCTATAGATGAAGAATAAATTAGGGGTTAGAAGGGACCTCAAAAGATCATTGAGTCCAACCACCCTGCCAGAGCAGGGTCACCTATTACAGGTCACACAGGGATGCATCCAGGTGGGCTTTGAATGGCTTGGAGCAGGGATAAGAAGTTTTGCAGAGGGATTAGCTACCTGTTAAGAATAGATCATTTATTTGCAGGTAAGAAGAGGTATTACTAAGTACAGTCTTTTTAAATATTATCTCTGAGCGTGTTTCTAGCAGTTCTTATATGTACTAATCAAGCTTTCTCAGGATTTCTAGCAAAAAAAGTGCCAATAGGCTAGTCAGTCTCACCTCTGTGCCTGGCAAAGTCATGAAGCAATTGTACCTGAAAGCTCAGCTAAGGCAAGCAGATAACAAAGGGGTGGCTGGTGACAGCTAACACAGCTTCACTAAGAACAAGCCCCACCTGTCTAATTTGGTGGCCTTTTACAGTGGGGTCACAGCCTCAAGGGACAAAGGCAGAACAGCAGATGTCATCTACGTGGATTTGTGCAAAGCATTCAACACTGTCCTGTGTGACATTCTGATCTCTAAACTGGAATGATATGGATTTGATTAACGGACCGCTCATTGGAGGAGGAACTGGATGGATGGTCTCACCCAAGGAGTTGTGACCAATGACTCAATGTCCAAATGGAAATATGTGACAAGTGGTGTTCCTCCAGGGTCAGTAGTCAGACCAGTTAACATCTTTGTCAGCAACATGGTCAGTGGAATCTAATGCACCCTCAGCAAGCTTGCTGACACCAAACTGTGTGGTGAAGTCAACATGCTAGAAGAGAAGGGATTACATCCAGAGAGGGATGACATCCCAAGAGATTGACAGGCTCAAGAAGTGGTCTTGTGCAAGCTGCATGAAGTTCAACATGACCAAGTGCAGGATTCTGCACCTGGGTCAAGACAATCCCATGCATGAATATTGGTTGGGAGGAGAAAGGATTGAGGACAGCCCTGAGGAGAAGGACTTGGGGGTGGTGGTGGGCCAGAAGTTTAACATGAGCTGTCAATGCGTTCTTGCAGTCCAGAAAGCCAACCATGTCCTGGGCTGCATCAAAAGAAGCACAGACGGATGGTCAAAGAGAGGTGATTCTTCCCCTCTATTCTGCTCTTGTGAGATGATCCCACCTGGAGTACTGTGTCCCGTTCTGGAAGCCCTCAACATAATAAGGACATGTCCAGAGGAGAGCCCCTAAAATTATCAGAGGGCTGGAACATGTCCCCTATGAAGACAGACTGAAGCTGGAGTTGTACAGCCTGGAGAAGAGAAGGCTCCAAGGAGACCTTATAGCAATCTTCCAATACCTAAAGGGGGCCTACAAGAAAGCTGGGGTAGGGTTTTTTACTCAGGTGTATGGTGAGAGGACACAGGGAAATGTTTTAAAACTTGAAAGGAGAAAATTTAGGACGGACATTAGGAAAAAAATCTTTACTGTGAGAGTGGTGAGACACTGGCACAGGTTACCCAGGGAAGCTGTGGCTGCCCCCTCACTGGAAGTGTTCAAGGCCAGGCTGTATGGGGTCTTGAGCAACCTGGTCTAGTGGAAGGTGTAAGGAAAACCTTAACAGGTTTTCCCTGAATTTTCTGTCCCAATAGATTGCTGGCACTAGATCAAGACTGCAGCGTTGTTTCTGTGCCCTGAGTACATTTGGTTTCCAGCATATAGTAAGTAATTCCTAGACTTGTTTATTGAAAGTATAAGAACGAAAACCAGATGAGGATGATAATTTTTTGATGTAACCACAACTGAAGATTTTATTGAAGATGATAGCATAGAAAAATACACTGCTGGAAAATAGCGGTGGAAACTCAGAGGAAAATATCATGGGTATTTGGGATGAAGAGAATGGACAATGTTAAGTAAATAGATTAGAGATCAGTAGTTTTCTTCAGTAAAAAAAAAAACCAAACAAAAAAAACCCAAAACAAACAAACAAAAAAACAAAAAAACAACAAACAAAAAAAAACAAACAAAAAAAAACCAAACCAAAAACAGGGGCAAGTGAACTAGAGAAAAAATTTTGCTATCCTGGAAGTGAAAACAGAACATAGTCTTGTGATGAGTTAAAAAGCAGACACTGAAGAAGGGAAAGGAAAACAGAAACAACCTGGAAAAAACCCAAAAACATGTTTAGACAGCTGAAGTGGAATAAGAAGTGGAATACATAGGTCTCAGAAATGTAGGAACCAGCAAATGAGTGGATTCAGCCACTGAAATAGATGTTGTAGAGACACTCTTTTCTTGAACACAGACATGTAACTTAGAAGTTACAGGTAGATGCTGATAGTATTGAGCCTGAAATAAACACTAAACTGGTGACGCTGGGTTGCTCAATCCATCCATCTAGGTGTTGTCACCTACACACTGTCCTGACCACATTTGACACATGAAGTATTTATAGAAAAAGATTGTTTTATTGTCCTGATTTAAGCTATGGTGATCCATCACATGGCTGTCAACTCCAAACAGCACCGGCTACATGTCTTGGATAACTTATCATTTCTTTTTCCAATGCTTACCTTCTTTGCCTCCTGCCTTTAACCTTTCTCCATCCCATTATCCTTCCAATTGCACAACAAGTGCTAATAACTTTTTCCCTTCAGCTCCAATTTTTTTATATCTGTATTCAAATTTTTATTTTTTTATATAATTAATTTGGCAAATTTTCTTTGTATGATTTTTGTTGACATGCTACCAATTCTTCAGATAATTCCCCCTTAACTTCATGTGAAATCTAGCCCATCCACCATGCTAATCTTAGTATTACAGAATGGTTGAGGTGAGAACAGACCTCAAGATCTGGTTCAACCTCCGCATTCAGAGTAAACTAAATTTATAACTTAATATTCACCCAAATTATATCTGAAGAATAGGATTCGGACTCCTAACCACTTGTTTGTATTGTCATGTTGGATGCAAAATATCCTGTCTAGGCTCTATCTGCTGCTCCAGAGCAATTCTGATTACCTTCATATCCTGTATTACATTTGTAAAAATGCCTACAATATCAGAGGTAACAAAGTAGTCATATCAGTTTCTTTACTAGAGTGTTCCCTTGATAGCTTGAAACATGCCTATTTCATAGTCTTAATATAGTGCTTCATATCAGTATCATGTCTATATTTCTCTTCTACTAAAAATGTCATTATAGATAATACTCTAGTGATTGTCCACCAGCCTTAAAATTTGCCTTTACAAGATATACATTGATATTTTGCTGAATTACTACTTTTTGCAATTTTTTTCCTTTTTTTTATTATGCTATTTCCTTATTGTTTTCCATTTTTCCATTACATAATGATTTTTTCCTGCCATAGGTTACATAGACAAGATTGAAATTAAGAGTAATTTAAGAAAAAATGTCAGTGCAAATGTAATTATTGACACTAATGTATTTTCTTGCATGTTATACACAGATGTGAGAGCTTAATGTTGCACATGCACAAAAAAAAAAAAAAAAAGGAATTGATCTGCTGCAACTTCTATGCAGCAGACAAAACTCTGGATGGTTTCAGCACATAAAGAGCATAAACAAGTAGCCTGAAAATCATCAACTAGTGCATTTTGAGCAAATTTCCTTGAGCATATCACCTAAACACCAGCAACTGGTATAGAAGACAAAACTACATCAGGCCTCCCATTGCCATCATTTTTAACCCAAGCAGATGCCATGGCTCCTATCTCAAATGATAAGGGACATTTGTAAATATGCAATCAAATTTCACCTATAAATCTGAGCAGTAACCAGTTTTGTTGCTTAGTGAATGTCTTTACAGATAGCAAAAACATTCGAGCTGTCTTAGATTTGAATTAATGATACAGGTTTGCATTAAATTAACATTTGATTTAATTTTGATGAGTTCTTAAGTCTCTGAATTGGCTGTACACCTGGAAGTTCTGAAAGAGAAGCTGAGTGTTAATTTGCCACTGAAACTTAACTAATGTCTTAACTTTCAAGAGCTTTATTATATTGTACTTACTGACTATTCAATTCAGAGATTATAAGTGGCTAATGCACAGCTTGAAGAGCAATCATATATTCCTAGGCTCTGTCATGTAGAGATACGTGGAGTTCAGTGACAAATACAGATATACACCCTATAACATATGTATAGCTAATCTGGTGATCTAGAATGTGTTTATTTTAAAAAGGAGAGAAATAGATACTTCTAGCACATAATTAATTTCATCCAGATGTCATAACCTAAAACAGATACAGAATGTGCCCTAAAGAAATTTTGTCCCGCCATTAACTTGCTGCTGCTAAACAGGATACCTGGGCTTTGATTCATTCCTATGCACAGGCATCTCTACGTTTTACAGTAGCCTAAGTTACACAAGCAGTTGAATTGTGCTGGCAGATGCAATCCTGCAACTTCATTGCTTTGGATGCATACACAACACTGTAAAAGTTTAAAACCTCTAAAACAGAGGCCTCTCCTTTAGGTAACTGAATCGTTCCCTTGAATGAGAGTCAAATTCTGATTAAGACAAGTTCAGATATCTGCAATGTAGATACCAATGTGTGAGCTATATATGTAAGTTCTCATTATAAAATGGAAGATCTCTTCAGCTGCCTGTGCTTAGATTTCTAGTTCTATATGCAATGCCCTGCAATATGCAAGTTATCATCAGGTGCCACTTAGAAGTGGTTTGCATTTCCCATATGTCTCACACTATAGATTATATCCCCTGAGGACATCCTATCTCTCTGAAACATATCAGATGGTAGCAGCACAGGACTTACTGCTTGAGAGCACCTTGCTGCTCATCTGCTGTGGGGGTGGTTTTTCCCCACGGAAAACCCCAGGGTTCCTCAAGGAAAACCCTCCCACACCTTCCACATCTGCCTCACTTGAACCTGAGAGTCTCACCAGCTTTGATAATATCTGTGTGTAGGGTGAAATAGAAAATTAATTTAGTCTACGAAAGAGCATACATTTGCTAGAGGTGTTTTCTCCTTTGATAAAAAGAGAGGGTGATGACAGTCTCAATTATGTCCTAAAGACAGCCTGTGTACTTGTAAAAATTACTTCAGGACACCACAGAGTAGGGTGCAGCACATGATAAAAAAAAAATAAGAACATGAAATCAAATACTGTTCCATATAGAATCATAGAATCATTAAGGCTGGAAAAGACCTCTGGGATCATCGAGTCCAACTGTCCACCCTACAACCCCTAACCACTAAACCACCCTCTTGAAGTTTATACATGGATTTCAATAGATTTTTTAAAATTATATTGAAAACTTTTTTAAAGAAGCTAGCCATTTGCATATAGTTTTTATGGTAGACGATAGACTGAATTGATGAATAATGTGAGTACATAGGGATGTCTCAATTCGGCAAATAAAATTATTAATTCTAAAAACTGAAAACTTTCCGAAACATCTCTTGATGACATAAATAAGCAGTTCTAGATAACATTCCAGTTGTTACTTAAAGCAGCAGTAGTTCATCATCTCAGCCACAACAGTCCTTGTCTTCTGTATTCAGATAGATTCACGGTGAGTATCTGAAAGAGAGTTTAATTGAATTAATTTTAAAATTCATGTTCTTTCAAAGCATTTGTTCCCTAGTTCCAGTAATAGTTTCCTGTGATCTTCTCCCTCTCAAATGGGAACTTACCAAGACCGTTTTAGCTGGATATTAAATTAAGTAGCCAAATAAGGGTTTAATCTATAATTAATAAGAAAGTTGCTATGTGCTAATTTAGTTACAATATATTTTTATATAAATACTAGGAGGTTATTTTGCTAAGTAGGCTACTTCTTGCTAATTTTCCAGTGTGAACACCTTTTTTCACATCAGCAACTTCACAAATAGCCTTGAGGGAGCTTAATTTCCTGTATCTGATTTGTCAAAAAACAGTTCCTTTCTACTTCATTGTCCTCATGATTGCTTTTAGACAAATGCATGTAACTCTCTGAATGAAATAATAAGAGGCTGTTTCATGTTTTTTTCTCTAACCTTATGGGGTTTTTCAGCATTCATATGGTATTCTATGTTTTAACATCTTTAAAACCTAAGAATAGTGTTCTCAACTCTTTTTGCATTAATATAGCATCATATTAGAATATGCTAAGAACTCTTTGATTCTGTAGTTCAAATCAAATAATTAGAAAAAAATATGAGGAGTTAACAATAGCCAGGTAACTGTTGCAACAGAAACTGAAAAATAAGTAAATATCTTTTTTTACTTAAATATCTTTTATTCAATGTTTTTCTTTTTTACAACTGGCCTAACTTAGCTGTTACCAATGTAAATAATTCCTCTAATTAACTTTATTAAGAGCAGAATTTGTCTTCACTAAGAGCAGAATTAGCAGAAAAAGGAGGAAAAAGTAAAAATAATGAAAGTAAAATTGTTAAGGAGTATGGGTTAAATCAAAGAACAATAGAAGTATATCTTCGCATTTTTTTCACCATTTAAATTCAGCTGAATTCCTAAATATTCTCAATTTACTTTGATATCTACATAAGGTCTGATATCTTTAAACTTAACTGATGAAGTTAGGCTAATAACAAAATGATATGCTATCATTTGACCTTTTTGTATTAATTTCTTACTTTCTGAATTAAGGTGGAAGTTTGTTTCTCTGTGCTGCTTAATGAGGTTATCCATCTGAAAATTAGTTGTCTAGCATAGTTACATCCCTTTGATTTTATGATATGTGTCTTAGAGTCAAATGAAGCTCCTGGAAAATCTTTCTCTCTTTCTCAAAGAAAGCTAGGTTTGATTTTGTAGCTGATACTATGTGTCAAAATTAAAAAGGTCAAAATCAGGTAGCATGCAACACACAGCTGTAGTGATATAGATTAATGAAATTAAAGATTAATCAATAATTAATCAACAATTACAGTTTGTAAGATTTCTCAAACGAGATAAAGAAAATAATATATATATATATTTCTGGTATGACAGAGTTTTGGGAGATGTGAAAAGGTATACATAACCCTTCAGTTTTGCTAATCTATTACAAAATCTATTACTAGGGCCTATTACATTTCCTCCTGCTGATAAAACAAGCCCCTTGTTCCATTGGATAATTTCTTTCAAGGCATTAAGAATAGTTATCAGAAACTGACAAGAAAACAATCATTATTGACCATTTCCAAGATATATGTATTTCTTTACCAGATCCGAATATTGACATGTTCTGTAATTATGTCCTCCTTCAGAGGGTGGTGGGTTGACCCTGTCTGGACACCATGTTCTCACCAAAGCCACTCTGTCACTCCCCCTCTTCTACTGGGCAGAGGAGAGAAAATCTAATAAAAGGCTCCTGGGTCAAGATAAGGACAGAGAGAGGTGTCTCACCAATTACTGTGAGACACAACCTGGGGAAATTAATTTATTACCAATCATATTGGAGAAGGTTAATGAGAAATAAAATCAAATCTCTAAACACTTTCCCCTCAGCCCTTTCCTTCTTTGTAATCTTAACTTCAGTCATGATTTTCTCTATCCTCTCTCTGGCAGGAGCACTCCTTCCTCCTCATCAGGAGGACACCTCACACTCTTCCTCTGCTCCAGAATGGGAGGCCTTCCACAGGAGACAGTTCTCCTTTAATTTTTCCATTGTCAGTCTTTCCCACAGGCTAGAGTTTCTCATTAACTGCTCCAGCATGGGTCCCTTCCATGGGATGCAGTCCTTTAGGAGCAGACTGGTCCCTCACAGACTCCCCAAGGGGTTACAAGTCCTGTCAGAGAACCTTCTCCATAGCATGCTCCTCTCCCCATGGGTCCTGCAAAGAGTATGCTCCAGCACTGTCTTCCTACATGGTTACAACCTCCCTCAGGGATTCACCAGCTCCAGAGTGGGCTGCAGGTGGATATCTGCTCCACCGTGGACTTCTGAGAGCTGCAGTGAACATCCTGCCACACCATGGTCATCTCCAGGGGCTACAGGAGAATCTTTGTTCTAGCTCTTGAAGCACTTCGCTGACTTTGGTGTCTGCAGAGCTGTTCTTCTCACACATTCTCTCTCTCTGCTGGCTGATGTTGCACAGGTTTTTTCCCCCTTCTTAAATAAATTATCTGAGGTGCTGTGACCATCACTGATGGGCTCAGCCTTAGCCAGCAGTGGGTCCATCTTGTAGCCAGCTGGAATTACGTCTGTTGGACAGAGGCAGCTTCTCAAAGCCACCTCAGTAGTTCCCTCTGCCACTAAAACCTTGCACACCAACCCAGTACAGATGCACAACAGTCCTCATAATAAACATAATTGTTTGGGAACAAACTAGACAAGATTTCAGAAGGCTACAGACAATCAAGAAAGATGATGTAATTACCTCGATATTTAAATGGTCGAAGTCGTTAATTATCTTCCTTATTAAAGAAGTGGATCTTATTCCTATGTTGAAGTTTGCAGGTAAATTAATTCATAAGCTTGGATTTCCCTGGGAAAGTTTTGTAACTCTGCATTCACTGATGGTGAAAACCATCAGTGATAGCGTCACTGATACCATCAGACATAAAAAAATAAGAAAAAAAGAAAAAAGTGGTTAATGGAGACTTTTTTTCCTCATGCTGCCTGTAAGAGTATTTTTGGGACACCTACAAATCAGATACTCAGACATAATGCACCTAGAGCAGAATATTATTTAAGGTTTTAGAAATTTCACCTTCAAATTCATCAGCAAGAGAAAGGTGAGCAGGAACATGAAATGAACATTTTAATCTCTTTCCTCACTTTGGATCTGGACTATTGTAATAGGGAAACTGATAGCTAAAGTTCTTGCACCTGGGAACACATAACCCAGAAATGGAGCTCCTTTTTTATACTGATTTTTCAATATAAAATATTTTTTTTTAATTTATAGTGATATTTATTCTAGCTTTACTGCAGCACTGAACTGAACTTGAAATAAAGGCATTCTGAGTCTGGATGCTGATAGTCTGAATATGCAAATGTAAAAGCAAAATTACAGTTAAGATTTTCAAGCAATTTTAATACCAATTAAATTCAAAATTAGTACCTTTAATAACGGGAGTTTGTAGCTATTTAGTCACTGATCATTTTGCCATTTTTTAATTTCAGTTTTAAAAGATAAAGTTCTGAATACACATAGAAGACTGCAAATAAGGTTTGCCTGATTATGTGGATGAAGGACAAAATCCTCTTCTTTAACTAAAGTCTGAATTTCATCAGACATGGGCAATTACAAGGAACCTCTGTGTTATGGGAAAGACAAGATTAAGATATTCATACGAATTTCACTGTCTGTCATTTCCTTTAAGGAAAGAGCTTCCATCCCTTCAGATTGCAAAGATAGCTTTGATAAACATATTCTGAACTTTCTGAGTCTGCAGATTCAGAGACATCTCCCTCCATGTGAAGGTCCCTTTATTATCAGAAAGTCATTTTGAAGTTCAACTCTAACTGTAAATTACTTTCCCATGTCTCAAAACAGGACACAAATTATTGTAAATGGCATGAGCAGAATTTAAATTAGTGGATGAAAGGATTCAAAATCCTACTTTGTGCCTGGAGAAATGAAACCTCATATCAAATGTGTTTTATTTACTATTGCTGTCCTTTTGCATTAATTTTAGTAGTGCATGTTCTATCTCAGAATACCAGATAATTCCTGAACATAAAGTGAGATATGGCTTTGTTTAAGGATTTCACAAACTAATTTGTATAGATTGAAAATGCATAAAATAATAAATGAGATAAAATAACAAGGCAAAATTATAGAAATTCTTTTTATCAGGCAAATGGATTTCAAATGATGTTTGAAATAGAGATATTTTTTTTCCTACTCTATATTCACTTTGTATATCATTGATATTTTCTTGTTTCCTTCAGGGGTTTTACTGCAGTTCAGAACACTATAGTCCAAGAAAAAAACCACGCTATATGAACCTCAAATGTGTTTAATTCTACTGTCCACATTTTATATAGCTGAGTTTTGCTGCCTGTTAGACAGAGTACAGCTGTGTACTTATTTCTAACCCGTGGCTGGACACAGTGAATCCTGGAGTTCTTTTCATGTGTGTAGGAAAATACAATGCCTGTCTTCTGAGGAATGCCACCTATTCTCTCCTCTGCAACTAACTGGTTGCCCTTAATGACAAGTAAATGAACCCTGACTCAACACACTTTCTACCTTCTTTCTATTAATTTGATCCCATATAAATATTTCCCTTTGAAAGCTACACAAAATTAGAAAAGCTCTGAGATATCTTTGTCTTCAGCTTATTCAGAAACAATATTAATTTTGACAGGAGTGAAAATCTTATTTAAAAATGTTGTGGAGTTTTTAGGATGAGGAATAAAAGCCAGATGAAGTGAGGTAGTTAGTATAAAAAAATGCCAGCTCTCCTTAAAAATACATATATTTATATATTATTTGAGCCTATGCATTGCATCATATTCTTTCCTGGATATAAAGTGGTTGGAATGTGGAATGACTGGTACATTTTGAGTGCTATTTCCCTTTTTGAGAGTGTATGGCAATATCACTTTGTGGGCTGGAGGAAAAGCATCACTTTAGTATGAAAGAAAATTAATAGAAACGGAGGCTATGAAAATAATCTTTAAAACTGAAAAAAACCCCCAAACTTACAGCTTTATGAAGTGAAAGACAGTTATTGTATAGTTTCAATATTAATAACAATCAAGAAACTATCTAGGAACAATCTATAAGACATTTATGTCAGTCTTGGCAGTTTGCTTCTTCCCTGAATCCTGATAGGCATCTTTGCCTTCAGCCTTGCTGTAATATTCATTTGGCAAAATACCAAAGGCTTAATTCATACACCCATTCATAATATTGTCAAAATGCATAAATGTTTTAAAATGCATCCTACCAAAGCCTCACAAGTAATTAACATCTGAAAGAAAGAAATGTCCAGAAATCATAAGCCAAAAAGTTACATTTTAATTCTGTGTTAAAGGTTTGTTCACATGATCTGTTGCTGAGAGAGACAGACACGAGGTAGCTCCACCACACAAAGAACAGTTTTATTTTAACTGTTAAGCTAAGCCACTTAGCAAGACATTTGTTTTGGAGTTAGCCATACAGGTGCAGAATTCTTAGTACAAAGCAGGTACTTTGGCTTCTGGTTCAGAAAGCAGTTCAGCTGTGTCAATCTGAAAAAGACAGACATCTCCAGATTCAGAACTACTGTAAGTATGTGATTTCAAAATCTGCAATAGCATTGGCCTTACCAGATCAACCCAAAGAGCTGAGAGTGATTAAAAAAGTTAGCAATAACAGATAGTGACAATAATTTTGCAATTATCTTGCATTATTATATTGGGGAAGGTTACTTAGACATCCCAAATTTGAGTCTAATGAGCATAATCACAGTCTTTCACTCAAAATTAATATAAAACCAGCTGAATCTTATTAGGAAATAATTAGCTGAAACAGCAAGTCACATGCTGAGCTGGTGTAAGAGCAGAATTATCTCCAAGATACCTAATAACCGATGCATAACATAAGGCACTGATGGTTCTTTTTGTGTGGAAGAAAAGGGTGACAAAGAAGATCACAGGTTGGGCAGTAGAGCTAGAGGGTATGTAACTGACTGGAAAAAGACAAGAGATTTGTAGATGAAATGAGGGATAAATTTATAGTTCGAATAATACACAAAAATTTCAGGTTTTTTTTCACTCTTTTTAAAATTAGTTTATATACTCTGAATAACTATGGCTTTGTAAATACTAATTCTGCTAGTTTTGTCTTTCTTCCTATTTGTTTCTTTGGTTTTCTTTATGAAGTGTACTCATAGTTTGAGTTTGAGTTTTTGGCCAGCTGTATCAACAAATCCTTAATAGCATTGATTCCTTACATAGTGAAAAGAGATGTAGGATATAAATGCTAAATAATTATAGTATTAAGACTAGATTACAAATCACAATATGTTTGAAAGTCTTGTATACTTAAAAGTTAAGGACTGGGAAAAGATACAATTTAATTTTTGTTTGTTTTACTGGATGCTGGGAATCCCAATTTTAGTATTTTAATCTGTTATTATATAGGCAGGATAGTACATTCATATTATGCTTCTGCAGACTGGTCTGACAAAAAGTCTTCCTTTTTCCTCCGTATAAATTTCTAAGAATTGTACCCCCCAAACACAAACACATGAATTATTAGGTAACTATTGTTGTGTTCTTAGGATATTTGTTTTGTGTACCAGAGAATATAAAGACTTTTAATAATACTCATCTAGTATTACAAGAGACTTCTGTCTCTCAAAGGAAAATAAGGTCATAAAAATCATAAAAACTTCAATTTTTTGTCCATCTTCTGTGACGAACATTTACTAGAAATTCTCTTACTCATTTCTTATTCTTTCTATATTTACTCAGTGAGCTTATGATTATTTGATTCTTTTTCTATCGAATGATGTCATGCAAACACAAAATCAGGTCATCACTTCTGTCTTTTTAAAAACCTTTAGAGATTAGCAAAAAGAAATGATTTTACACTCCGGTTGCTGTACATACTAACGTGGCAGCTGCCTTAGATAACATTCTAAGGAGAGGCTGTCTGCAGATTTGCTGTGTTCCCTGGAAAGATGATGTACTTCATTCTGGGTTGATTAACAGTTAGAGGATCACTGGGCTTTTAGAGCTAATGGCTTTGGAAGAACAATGAACACTCCTGGCTTTATGCTGCTAGCAAATGTCATTCAAATTGCTGTGACTATCTGCATGTACACTTGCCTGAACAGATACATGGGTTCTTTCAATCACTGTCTTTCAGGCCAGTTAGCTGAGCTGCCATGCAGGCAGGACATAGGCTCCACAGCAAAACATTTCTGTTCATGAAAAGGGCTAGATTACAGATACATTCAGTAAACCTATTTTCAAAAAAGTAGTACCATTTTAATTGAATTTTTAATAGAACAAACTATTTTTTGGCATGTTGCAAAGTACCTTTATCTAAGATATAATTTTTGAGACATATAAGAATCACTAAAGAAAGTACTTTATTTTTATTATTAGCAAATTATTTTTAATTAATAGCAATGCTTACAGACATCTTTAAAGCTGCTAGGGAAATTGTCATGTTTCAAATGCAATTACGCCTTGGGATATATTAAAACAAATATCACTGAGAAATCTGTCACAGATTTCTCTAAAACATGAGTGGGAAACAGCTGTCTGGGAAAAAACAATCATAATAATATTTTCCTTTTCATTGAGAGAATCAGATTTCTGTTTGAAACATAAGACATGTATGCAAGGTGCTTAAAAATTCAAATATGGAAGCTAACTGTTCTCAGAATCTTGTTGAAGTCCAAACAGGAAACACATTTTAAGTATAAAGAAAAGAATTATTATTTAAATCTTAAAAGTCTAATTGAAAAATCATTACAAGTCTAGATCTGAATATTACAGAAAAGAGGGGAATAATATTACGTATAATATATCCTTACAGAGATCTCAGTAGTAGTAATCACACAGTAAAAACCATAATATATGTATTTATAGTTGTGTTTCCTTTTCTTGAAGTTCTGATCACCTTTCCATTGGACTTTTAAGTGTAGGAAAACATGATGCTTTTGTGATTCGTCATCATAAAATATATCACATAAATGTACATGATTTCTTCTACACATTAAGATTAACTTGGTGTGATTTTTACATATTTGCTAACAGATTTCTACATCTTTGCTTATCTTCATTGGCCTGAAGCTCCACATTACATATGGTTGGGTTTTTTTATATCTTATATTCAATTTCTTTACTACTTTTGTTACCTTTAAACAGTTTATTTCACCTTCATCAGTATTTCTTTGAATGACACCTTATGAATTGTTTTTGTGCCTGGGTTTTCAAGTGCTTATGAGCAGGGATTGCTGATAATTTTCATTTGAATCCTTATAGGAAAATAACTTTTTCAGGACTACTTCTATTGGTGAATTTTACCGTAGGAAACTACAGGATCTTAGACTTCTCCATATGATTCTGATCAGAAGCTCTCAAGAAAACAGGTACTTTTTTTTACCAGAGGGAGGAAGAACTTATTAAACAAATAACTCACCATAGATGAAAACTGAAAAGTCATTAGGAATTTTGATTATTCCAAAATGGAAAGCTGATAAAACAATACAAAAACATAATTTCTATTTAAGGCACTCATCTACCTTTACAAATTACATAGATGCAAGTTACTCCATTGCTGAAAAACATAGTTTGACATCTGAGACATTACTTCTGAGATATTGTAACTTTACACACCTATGCTGCTGTCAGGTAAACAAAAAATTCTAGGGTGATGGTAAGGAAGAGTGTTCTGAATTTAATTTTTTCATCACTGATTTAAGAAGTCCAAAGACAAAGACTGCTTGTTCACATGCAGTGTGAACAGCTAGTCTGTCACATATGATTAATAAGATAGTAATGCATCACTAATTAGATTAATTTTTGCAGGGAAATGACAACAGAGCCTGACAATAGTAAAGCAGTATACATAACAGGCTTATATTTCAATACATCTTATGGTACATAGAAATGCATAAAATATTTTGGAATAAAAGAATAGGATATAAGATATTTTGGATTGATTTCTTAACTCAGTAACTGACCTCCCATCAGAATGCTGTAAAAACTATATAGATAAAGTAGGGATAGAGTACAGACAAAAGCAAAGGCTCTATGCAGCTGTGACTGATGGAAGACTTCAATGATGCTACAGAGGAAGCAATGATGCTACAATGATGCTATAGAGGAAGCACCAGGAGGGTACGGAACTGAAGATCAAATTTATGCATTAAAAGGAAAATATGGTGGAAGATGAAAAACAAAGGATCTGTATAAAAATGGATGCAGATAAGAAGTAAGAAATATCACGTGACATTGGACTGGCTAAAGATGTGCTAGGAAAATTCAAAAAGGCACACTAGCAGGCCTCATGTCTCATGTTATAGGGACTTCTTCCAATGAACTTATTGACAGATTGTACTAATGATGTTCTTATCGCTATTTTCAATTTTATCTCCAAATATCTCTATTATCTACCACAAAGAGAAGTGGGATCCCAAAAATTGTCACAAATGTGATAATCTGTCCTAGTATTTATGAGGAATGGTATGTGACAGAAGTATGGACAGAAACAGTAGGGATTTGTCATTTTATCACAAAGATAGTATTGATAGTTTTTTCTGAGTTATGAGTAAAAAAATGAGAAAGAACAAGAATAAAAAATTAACTTATCTCAGTTAATTTTCTGAGCTGCAAAGCATCAGTATAACACAGACCTTTTACTCATATATTTAAAATAACTACTGCAGACACTTGGGAAAATGTAATGAGTTTTACCAATTCCAGGGAAAAAAATGTGAACATTATGGTTTGTTGGAATATGGAAAAGAAGGCATGACATTTAAAAAATGTTTATATACATAACATTGCAAGAGCACAGACATGCTGTATCAGTAATTCTAAGCTTATGATTATTAAGAAAATATGTTTGAAATTATCCACTGTCCTTTTTTTGACAACTAAAAATATATTCAATGGTTTCTTTTTCTGTCCCTTGTAGGTAACTATGTTTGGTAACTATGGAACTTTTTGAATTCTGCAGAGCAGATGAATTTTCTTAAGGAGAAATGGCCTAATAATGCTTAAGTATTTTTTTACAGATCAATACCTTTCTTACACATAATGCTGAACATCTGCATTATTGTGTTTTTAGATCACTAGAATACAGTTCAATTAATTTGCCTTACTGTAATTGGAAATGGACTGTTTTAGACAGTTATTCATAGATGGTTTTTTTGTTATATTTCCATTCCTAAAAGTCAAAAAACATTTTGCATACTCAGTTCTAGTCATGCTAGAAAGGGAAGTTATCTATGACAATATACACTATGACCTCATCTGATAGCTTAGTCCATTGATTTAGTTCCTTTGTGGAGTGACAGGCTGTTGAGATTTTAAGCAGCAGATTTTATAAAGACCTGAAAGCAAAATTTGGGAAGTACTAAAGGGTGCCACCTTTGCTGCATTCACAGGATGCTAATCAAACTGAAGCTATCTGCTTTTGAGCAAATCTCATGCACACCAGTAGTACTTAAGAACAGGGAAATTCAGAGTATTTTTTTTTCATCATCCACATGATAAAGGCAAAAATATTCTTAATCTCAGGGAGATCCTGGAAATATAAAAATAAATTAAAATATTATTCTCACTTATTTTTGCTTTTTCAAATGTTGCTTGTTAGAGGCATTTTCTTGGCTAGATACAACATTTAAAAACTTGGGGGTTTTCTACAATTCATTATAAATCCTCAATGTATAAACTTTCTGGAAGAGAGAAAAGGAAGGAACACTATGAGCATATGTGATCCAACATAAAGAACTTTAAAAGTATCAGGGAAGTAATGTAGTTTAAATTAGAAGACAAATGAGTAAGAGTAGTGTATCTTCAGTACAAGGTATGACCAGTTTACAAAAAGGAAGCAAGAAAGATGGAAAATTGTTGGAAATTTTTCTTACCTAAATAGATACATAGTAACAGTGTTGTCAAAGCAGGAAAAGTATTATACTAATATATTGCCTTCAAACTACTCACTATTCAAATAATTCTTTTTAAAGTCTTAACCATAGGAGGCTTCATTTGAATACATTTAAAAATGAAAAAAGAAAACAGGAAAAAAAAACAGAAAAAGATATCTAAAGAAAAAAATATATAAGCAACCATGAAAATCCTCCAAAACTTCATCCTGTAACTTTGGTAAATTTAAATGGGACTTAAATAGGTAGATAGGTGGATGAGGAGTCATCAAGTGAGTGAGCAAGTGATTCAGTTGAGCCCTGGATAAAGGTTAAAATAAGACACCACTCCTCCTTATTCTAACCAAATTACTTATTTCTCCCTTTTTCCTCTAAGGACCTTGACCACTTAGATTTCAGTGCCAAGCATTATAATCTGAAAAAAAAATTATCTGAGAATTAAAATTTTCAATAGAAAAGTCTGTATGGACTTGATAAGTGAATATATTTGACAATTTATTAACATTAAATAATCTGTCAGATGATTTTTTTGATAAGTTTTACTCCAGAATTTACCCATCAATGACAGATGGGTGAGAGCCTGCTCAGGGATTCAAGTTCACAGATATGGTTTTTTTAAAACTAAAAACATTGCGTACAGCTTTGAGATTTTGTAGTGCAAAAGATAAATCAAAAACAAGTATCAGTCAATAAATTTCATCTTCACTGATTTCTTTTTATTTCCAGTATGTCCCATCTCTTGATAAGTCAGTCCATTGTCAGCCCTCCTAGAGTACAATGTCAAAGCATGACCTGGCACAGCACAAGCATCCAGAGTCAAGCTACAGGCTGCCACACAAAACACTTTGTGCCTTGCCTTTTAGGCAAAGAGTGAATTTTTTAAAGGATTCGTTTGAGAGAAGAGTATATGAATTTATTCAGATAAATGTAACTGCATAGCAAGGTTTATTTTAGATTGCCTTTTGGGTATTTGCTGTCCTTTGTATTTTAGATGTTGGAGTAAGGGAAATGAAGACTCTTAAATATCTCTCCAAATGTGCCAGTCATTTTATATGTTTCCATTAAGATAAAAGGAGATAGAATTTATAAAGATAAAAGGACATAAATTTATAATAGAATTTCATTGAAGGTGGGTGTAAAGTTTTCCATATTTGACATTGACAGCAAGCATCTATACTACTCATAGTGATAAACACCTATGCAATTCATTCATCTACTGCAGTTTTTTTCATAAAGAACATTAGATAATAGTGAAATTACTGTATTTGATATACATAATATGATACTGAGATGAGTACAAATGAAGTTTACCTCAGAGAAGATTATTCAAATTACAGAAAAGGTTACTCTGCAAATCTCTGACAAGAGTTTCAAAGTCTCTGAGTAAGATAGCTGGTGCCTTACTAAAGCTGCCTTATGCCATTTGTGATAACTAATACTAGTGATCTCATTGATGTTTCTCCAACCTACAGTGTTAGCAATACAGAAAAAGGAAGACAGTTGGGCTGGTCTATGAAAATACTGAATAAAAGGAGAGGAGGTCTACACTGAAGAGAACATAATACAAACTGACAATCATTCATAGAAAGAAAGAGTTAAGGTATAAAAGGAACTAGATATAAGTAGAAGTCTTTCCAAGTCTCAACAGACCAAACATTCCATTGCAAAATGTAAGAATGTAAAGGTTATGTACTGGCACGAAGTTTGAGTAGATCAGTCGCAGAATCACAAAATTACATGGTTGGAAAGGACCTCTAAGATCAACATGTCCAACCATCAACATTCTCCCCCCACCCCCAATAAAATAAATAAAATATATTTATCAATATCTGTATCACCATGCCCACTAGACCATATCCTGAAGTGCCTCATATACATGTTTTTGAAATACCTCCAGAGATAGTGACTCCACCTCCTCCCTGGGCAATCTGTTCCAACACCTAGCTAGTCTTTCAGTAAAGGAATTCTTCTTAATATCATCTAAATCTCCCCTCATTTCGGGGAGTTGCAGAGAACAATAAGGTCTCCCCTCAGCCTCCTCTTCTCCAAATTCAACATTCCCAATTCCCTCAGCTTCTTCTTATAGGGCTTGTTCTCCAGACCCTTCACCTGCTTGATTGCCCTTCTCTGAACTCACTGCAGCAGCTCAGTGCCTTTCTTGTAGTGAAGGGCCCATAACTGAACGCAACACTCAAGGTGTGGCTTCACCAGTGCTGAGTAAAAGGGCATGATCACTTCCCTTCTCCTACTGGCCACAGTATTCCTGATACAAGCCAGGATGCTATTGGCCTTCTTGGGCACCTGGGCACACTGCTGGTTCATACTCAGCTGGATATCAACCAGCACCCCCATGTCCTTTCCTGCGTGGCAGTATCCCAGCCACTCCCCCTCAAGTCTGTAATGTTGCATGGGGTTGTTGTGACCGAATTGAAGGACCTGGCACTTGGTCTTGTTACACCTCATATTATTGTTCCCTCAATGTATTACATTACAGCACTAGTAATTTTTCTTCCTTCCTGGAGTGTTAATGTAACTCATTCCTAATAGGACTGCCCTCAGATCACTGAAAGAAAAGCTTTGGGCTAAGTAGTAAATGGCAAAACAGATGAATACAGTGAACTGTAATATGATTTAATAGAGTGTTAGTAGTATACAAGTATGTGGAAATGTGGTTTCTGAGGCAAAGATAGAAGCCACACATCTGTAGTCTGACATTAATTAAAATTACTCATTTTATTGAAATCTATCTTATATACTTGTTTCTATTTGTCAGGAGAAAATATTGTAATAATTAGTATATGATCAGTTCCCAAATTTAGATTAGTTGCCTGCAACAGTTTAAAGCTGGACCAGCAATTAAATGAATGACAGGTGCCCTCTTTTATTCTCCTCCCTGTCCTTGATAGAGATAGCTGATAGAATAAGGGGGAGAGACCTTGGGGGCTGGAAACTAAACTACGCAGCTTTAATGTAATGATGAAAAAAATTACTAAGTATATATAAATACACACAAAAGAGATATGTTCTTCCTCTCTTTCTTTCAATAATGCGCACATCACCACCGAGACTGCTTGGCAACTTTCCTTCGCTTCCCTTCCCTTCCCATCCTTTCCCTTCACTTCCCTCCTTTTTTTAGTTCCAGCCCTTCTTCACCTGTTCCTGTTTGCTTCAGAATCCTGGGAGGGTTCTGTCTGTTCATCTGCTTATTGTCCTGATCCATGCCAGCCTGAATCTGTGTGTTCCTGCCTCCAGCTCCCGACTGCTGCTGACCTCTGGAGTCCAGCCTGGACTTTTCCAGGTTTGCCCTGCAGCCTCGGTGGGGACGTGAGAGTTATTGGGGGAGAAGGGGGGAGGAAAGTGGTATTGTTTTTCTGTATATTTGTGTATATTCAATAATTTTCCTTTTTAGTTTAGTTTCCAACCCATAAGTCTCCCTCCGTTATTCTCTCTCCTTTCTTTGTCAGGGAGGGAAGGGGGATTAATAGAGAGTATCTGTCATTTGGTTAATTGCTGGCCCAGCATTAAACCGCGACACATCTTCATAAATTTTTGCAGCATAGGAGCAGCATACTGTCTTTTAAAATAAATATATATTTGCTAGTAGAATGGTAAGAGTAAAGCCTCACAAAATTAGGTAAGACACCACAGAAACTTTGCTGGATATTTTTGTGACTGCAGTGAGAAAACAAATGACACACTTCTTGCAAGAATACGAGGCAAAACTACCGAACAACAGACATAAATTCAACAGTGACAGGTGGACTGCCTGGATGAAATGAAACTTAAATATATTGGCTGGAAAGAGCTGTTCTTGATAAATTATATATTTCTTGATTGTAATCTATTTCCTGATGTTAATGATAAAGCTTCAGCAAAATAAATAAAAAGAGAAAAAGGCAACAAAGGGGAATGTTATGACAAAAACTGATTTTTCATGTATTTTTAATTGTCCTTCTAATTAATGTTACCTCTCAAAAACTCAAATACATTTGAGTTCAGGATATTTAAAGAAGGTAGCTCATACCTGAGGAGTTACTATATGGGATATTTACTTCGTTCAATTTGTTTAAGGGGGCAACCTCTTTTGAACAGATCACCCAAAAAACAGATTCTCATCTAAAGCTCTTTTTCCCTAGTTCTATCACACTTTTTTTTTTTTTTCCTTTTCCTTTTAAAGTAGGTATTTCTTTATGTTCTCATCAGAATTTAAAGTCATCTGGCTCTTTGAGGGTGCTCCTACAAGATGTACTGCTTTGGAGGCACACTGCAGTTTCATTGAATGTCATTCCATTAGATTTACAACTCCTGCTCTCATCCTTCCATCACACCACGGATCTCTAAGCAGAACGGGCAATTCATAATAATGGACTCTCTGTACTCTTACATATATAATAATATATATTGCTATATAATGTAATCTCTTGTTCTATTTTATCCACAAGTTTCTTAAATATTGTTTAGGTTAGGAGCCAGGTGATCCTCTTAGATAAGTATTCCTTTAAGATCCAGAGGTGCGTTCTAGTCACATCCCAGCCCCACAGCATGGCAAGACACAAGTGAATTTCAGATCTATTCTTTTTCTCTTATTCTTATCCTCAGTTGCACACTGTAACCTGTGTCAATAGCAAAGCCCCATTTGTGAGTTGAAATGAGGGATATGGCAATCCGTATTAGCAGGCTATCTTTTGAAAGGTAGGGCATGTTTTCTAGTTCCTCTCTATATATCCAAAAATCTCATGGCAGATGGGAAACAATTGCAGATATTAATCAGAAACTCTTTTTGGATGCCCGTGAAACCAGGTAGCTTTATATGAGCTTTCATATCCGCAGACACCTGGAAAGAGCTGGTTTCAAGGGACTGTATGTCTTTTATTAAGCACTTATTTAAAAGTTAGGAAGCTGCATTAGTCAATTGTTAAAAAATTTAACAGTGAATTGAAATACCTGTGTGGCTATAGATCTCTATTTTAGGTATCCCTAAATTAGTATTGAACAATGTAGTTTAACTTCTTGGCAGCGTTAAATATCACAACAAAGCACTGCACCAAATGCTGCTCCCTCCTTCAGGATTAATTTCTAATTCTTCTAACTGTGTAATTTTCCTGACTAACAAATATGCCAAAAGAAAAAATAATATTCACCTGTAGATGTCTGTCAAAGATCTAATACGTAGATAATGGCTTATAATTATCTTCAGTCATTGGAAGGATTGGGCAATTTATATTAAAATGACATCTCATTTTTCTGAAAAAGATGATGAATATCAAACTAAACAAAAATTAAAAAAAAAACAGATTGATGAGTGACTGAAACACTCACTATTTATTTGGCAATACAAATAATGTGCAATACAATTGTCTTGCAATTATACTTATGGATACTAGAAAGACAGGACTTTGTTCTATTTGAATGAGCCCTTTTTGAAAATAGACTCAAATAGTCCTAGGTAAGATGATAATGTACACTATAGAACCATGTTTAAATAAAAGACAGAGAATGTCCAAACTTCCCACTGATTCCCATAGAGGAAACAACTTCCCCCCTTGTTTGCGTTTTTTCTCGAGTAAGGAGTTGATAATTGTTATAGGCCTTTGATAGTAATCTTAAAAGAGGCATCTGATAAATCAAGAAAACTCTAAAAGAACTATATAAATTAATAACTAATAAAATAATTAAAAACTAATAATAAATTCTAAAGTTTAAATAATAAGTTTTAAGTATAAATTACATAAATAATAACAGTAATAATAATATTAATTATAATAATAATAATTTAATAGTTTAATAATTAATGAAAGAACTTGTTATGGTCTGTAACTATTTCCAATGTGTCCACAGAACTCTATAAATTATTCTGTGTGAGAAAAGCTGGGATCCGTAACTGCAATATTGCATGTAAATGGTGTAACTGAGCATAGTAATACTTTGCTTAAATTTGGATTGCTTTTTGGAAGCTGTTTAATATGCAACTAAGGTAATGAATGCAACAGAAAACAAGCTACATCCCTAGGCTTTTTCTTTCCAAGAATTATCAAAAACATCATGACATGGTCTGTAATATTATGGCAGTATAGATTACACCATGATTCAGTTTGTTAAAATAGGACATTTTATATTCAAAGTAGAGAGAAAAGAACATGCAACTATTTAGTGACTTCAGGCCCTGAAAATAATTCTGCTATTCAGTAAACGGATTTGTTCATCTGTGTTTAAAAACACAGACCAAATATAATTAGAAATATAAATGGAATTTCCCATTGTTAAGGATATTGTTACAGTATTTAATTATATTACATTCTACAAAGATCTAGTTTGGAGCATCCAAGCTTTCCCATTCTGAACTTCTGCAAAAGCAAAAGACCTCTCAGTAGACTTCCACTCAATTTTACTATTAAATAAAACTATCACTTATAATAATTTTAGATTTCTCTAGGCTTTTTGCAGGAGTTAGAATAAATTTGCAGTAGCAACTCACTGTCTTTTAATAGTCCTTATACATGACAGAATTATGAATCCTTGTGAACACAATATGTAGTTAAATGTAGAAAGTCTTTACTACAGTTAATACTCTTTGAAGCAGTACATGATACCTATGAAGTATGAAATGTATTCAGTACTTTTTTTTTTTTTTTTGTTAAGCTGTAATAGTTCTACAATATGGCACAAATTATGTTTGAATTCTCTGAAACAACATTTTGCTTATATATAATGTGTTTGTATGCACATAAAGCTTACAAGGAAAGAACTCTAAGGTAAATTTATAATTCTGCTACCATTAATCATACCCTTCAGATGGAAACATCTAATTAGTGCTCAGCCAGTTCTCTTTGGGACCTATTTCTTTTGATCTTTTATAAAAACCTCTTTTCATTCTAGTTCCCATTTCTGTATCCTCCCTGGGTTATTTTCCACATCAAAGCAGGTCTTTCTTGCCTCTATGGACTTCTCATTTTTGATCTTTCTGGAGCCATCATGAGAGAGGGAAAGTAGAAAAAATAATAGCAATTCCACACTGTCAACCTCTACTGTGTACAGTATTGTTTACTAAAGCTTCACAGAAAGCAGCATCAACTAAACTTCCAAAATTTTGGTTTATCTTAAGTTGTGCTGCCAAGACAATTGTTATGAGAAGAAATAGTAAATAGCTCATTATGAATCTACCAGTTCCCTTTCATATTTAACCAACCAATAATTGTTGTTCATTAAATGTTGTTCATTTCAGTGCCATGAGAAGGTATTTTCAACTCTAATGCTTTAATAAATAAACCCAGTTCTTACTTAATAGTTGACAAATATTGAATTGTTGTGATTTGTTTAACTGATTGATTTGGATGGACTGTAATTTTAGAGAAGTAGAAGGCATTTGCAAAGGAACAAAAATAGGTGTAATACTCTCATTGCACCAGTAGTTTATCTTACATTTATAGTGAGCCAATTTAATTTATGAAGACTGTGAAATGAGAGAATTCACACTCCAGGTCTAACCTTACAGAAAAAGTTATTCTCTCATCTTTCTACTTGTTTTTTGTGACTGTTCAGTTGTTCTCCAAGTCATCAATACTGCCCACTCAGATGGAAAAATAGTTAGCTCTGGTGACTTTCTGGTATCTTTCATTTTCTGGTCTTTCATTTCTTATAGCATTTCTTATAGACTGTAATTTCCAATATGACCCATAGGTGTCTTTTGTTCATTTTTATTTTTATACAATAAACTCACTTAAAGCAAATGGAGATAGAGGACAATGTAATGAGAAACAAGATTAGGTTGTATAGCATTTGATAAAGAGACAGAGTTCAGAAGAAATAAGAAAGAAAATATGAGATGCTACTGTGGTACTCCTGTGTTTCTGAGTTCACACCTCCAATTTAACACACAGTATTCAGAAGAAATTACCTTTATATGAAAATGGTAATAATATGCCTACTTCATCACAATAAACACATTTTGTGTTCTGTTTATCAGTAATAAAAAAAGTCATGTTTCTATTTTCAATATATATCTTGACTGAAATTCTCAGCATTCAGCAGATGTCTATCTACTTTTACAGATTTTATTCATTTGTTTCAATTAGAAATATTTGGACAAAAGTTAAAATCTTCACTATACAGCAGTCATAACAGATTTGCCTAATTTAGGAAATTGAGATGGACTAATATATTTTTATGCTTTCTATTTAACTAAGCTGAGAATGACCTGTAGTCACTATCTCTACATCCTTTATTATAAAAAAATTATCTTTGTTTTGATGACATGTTCTCAGATACAAAATCAGAAATACATAAAAAAGACAAAGGAATTGAAGTAGAGTAAGAAATCACTTAAGCTTGAAAATCTATTACAGTTACCAACATACAGCCACTGTAGCAAAAACGTAAAGGCAAATCCAAAAATATTTGGATGCCTAGAGTAACTGTTTTAAACTTGTAAAAGATCAATGCTTAAGCCACTTAAAAAGTCATCTCAACTTCAGAAGTCCAAAACAGAAGTAATCCTAAATGAGAATTTATTAAGACAAATTTTCTTAGACATATTATTCCCTGTCTTTATATTTTAATCAAAAATTGAAGACAAAACCCTTCCATAAAAATAGTAAACAAATAAGTGTACACAGTCCACCCACCCCCAAGGGCTGTCATAAAGAATTAAATAGTATTCTTCTCACAGAACAAAAAAGAAAATTTATGGGAAGTTAAGTAGAAACACTATCTGATTAAGCGCTGCATGAATGTTTCTTCTGAGAAAACAAAATCAAATTCACTCATTTAGAATCAATTTTATTGCATCATTGTAAATTTAGCTTTTCTGTGTACATGGATATGCAGACAACATACATCCTGGGATGCATTGTGGATGTGGACCAGTGTGGTCTTCCATGAATTGCAGGCAGACAACCTGCCTCACCATGGGCATCTCCCTGGACTACAGGGGAATTTTTTCTCTGGTATAGGGAGAACCTTGTTTCCCCCATCCTTCTTCCCTCACCTGGGTATCTTCAGGACTGTTCCTCTTGGATTTTCTAGCTCCTCTCTCTCACACCTTCTTTCTTAGATATGTTATAAAAAAAGATGCCACTAGGATTGATGATGGGCTCAGCCTTGGCCAGTGGCATGTCCCATTTGGAGATGTATGAAACTGGCTGTGCCCAATGTGAGGGTAGCTTCTGGTGTCTTCTCACAGAGGAAGACATCTCTGCTGCCCTCTGCTACCAAAACTATGTCATATAAGCCTAGTACAAGATCGAAGTAGATGTTCTGGACTGATGAAGATTAATGGGTATCCTGGATAAGAAGAAGATGAGTAACAGAGTATTAAGAAGAAAAACTGTTTAGAAGTGACTTAACACTATCTGCATTTCTCACAGTTCAGATCCTCATTAAACATAAGGAACTGTAAAAAGATCTGCATAGCTTGGCTTAGTTCTGCATCACTGAGCTAATTTCTATGATTTATTGAGTCATGTGCTGTGCTAAGAAATCTAGGATCACTGAGAAAGTTTTACTTTGCTTCCCTTGTATGAATCTCCCAGCTTTGTACAAATGATACCTAAGAAGTGGAGAGCTCTTAATAATCCCCAGGGTTCATGATTTGGTATGAATTTACTAGAGAAATAAATGTTTTTCAGAATTATAGTTTCAAAGAAATATGTTAAAGAACAAATACTATTAATAACTAGTCATTCCAGTGTTGTAGAGTATTCCTTAATCAGATACTTACTACAGTAAATGTAGTACATACATTTTTAGAAATTGGTTAGTTATCACAGCTTTAATAGAAGAGGAACAAAGTCATTTTGGAAAATGTGATTAATTACAGAAAAAAAAAAAAGATACTTTGTAAAATATTTCACATTAAACTGGGGAGGGGAAAACAGAGGGAAAAATAAAAGAAAAAACAATAATCAATGAAATACTGGCTACAGAGGTGAAGGGTATGAATAGTAGAAAATTATTAATATACATTTTTAATGATTTCCTAAAGCAAAAGATTCAGTGATGACTTACAGCTAGGCTTTCAAGAAAGGAAAAAGTTTACAAGGTCACTTAAAACAAGGGACCTGTATTCAGACTGATATAAGTGCACAGAAGGCTTACAAAATAGTGAAGATAATGGACAGTTTATCTTGTTGGAAGAAATAAAAGCTTTGGTTCATTAAACCTGGAAAATTAAGGTCTAAGTCTAACATGACTGTTCAATCTAAATATATTGGGGTGATAGAAAAGCAGAAATTATAAACACTAGGAAGATATGTGAGATACTTAAACTGCAAGTAATAAGAACAAATTGATATCAACTGGGCATGAATAAACTTAGAATAGAAATTACCTTCTTTACTATCAGAATTGTTATGAAAATTTTCTAATGGATGGGAACATGTTCAACTATTGTTTATAAAGGGCATGGTATGATATGCTTGCCAATGAAAGCAGAGGACTACAGTTAACAATTTAGGAATCCTTTCCCAGTTCTACATCCCAACTACCTGACACAAGAGCAGCTCACAGTACCCTAACACCACTCCTATCCACAGAATATAGGCAAAAGTAGGGGCATCACACCCTTGCCAAAAACATCTTTCTGGGGCCAGTAAATACTATTCCAGGTACATTAATTAATTCATAATATTTCTCCCTGAATTATTTGTCTTTAAACTGATTAGGACTGATAGTGCATAGAGCTTTTCAGTGCATCTTCGACAGCCAAACTGTTGTGTTACATATAAGGTAAGTTTCCTTTCCTTTAACTTGGTATAGACAAAGTTTTTCTTCCAAAGCTCCGTACAGTAACTATTGTTCACGAGTTATAAAATTCAGCAAACATAATAAAACAAAATCACAGTCTATATGTAAAATTTGAAATAAAGTTAAAATCACGTATTGGTAATTTCATAAATATATTATGGATAACCCATAAAATTACTTCCAAGACTGGAAAAGAGTTTTGCAGCCTATGGGTCAAATATTGATTCTCAAACTGGACATATATTCATAAAAATTGTATGAAATTTAAGGAGTCAAAATTATGGGTTCTGTACCTCGGATGGAGTAACACCATGCATAAGTGTAAACTGGGAGAGGAATAGTTGGAGATCAGCCCTGAAGAATGGGATCTGGGTGTGCTGGTTGACCTGCACAAGAATAATGTGAGCTGCTGATGTGCCCTGGCAGCCAAAAGGACCAATCCCATCCTGGTGTACAGCAAACACAGCATGGCCAGCTGGCCAAATGAGGTGATTACCCTTCTGTATTCAGCATTGGTGCAGCTTTACCTTGAGCACTACCACTCAAGAAGGGCCCTACTACTTAAGAAGGATGTGAAGGTCCTTGAATGTGGACAGAGGAGGGCAACTAACTTGGTGAAAGGGCTGGAAGGAATAAAGGGCTTATGAGAAGAAATTAAGGACTCTGGGTTTGTCTAGTTAGGAGAGAAAGAGTCTGAGGGGTGACCTCATTGCTCTCTACTCCTGAGGATGAGAAGTGGAAAGGGAGATGCTGAACTCTTCTCTCTGTTATACTGTAATAGAACATGGTGGGAATGGTTCAAAGCTCTCTGAGAGGTTCAGACTGGACATTAAGAATCTTATCTTTACTGAGAAGCTGACCAAACACTGGAACAGCTTTCCTAAAGAGGTGGTTGTCAGACTTTAAGAGGCATTTGGACAATGTCCTTAACTACCTGTTTTAATTTTTGATCATCTCTGAAATAATCAGACAATTGGAGTAGATGATTAAGTCCCTTCCAACTGATATTGTCTAGTCTAGTTTAGTCTCATCTAGACTATATCAGTTTAGTATTATATAAATTAAAGGAAATTTTTAATGAAAACCACTCCTTCAATTTGCTTATTTTAAAATCATGTCAAAGCAAAGTAGTCATGTTGAAATTGAATGTTGTTCAGTGTTGCTAGTTATCAGGATCTTATCCATTAAAAATAAATCTCCCAAGAGTGTTCATGTAAATTAAAGACTACAATACAGCTGGAATATGAGGTATTTGTCGTGGTTTTGCTCTGTTTTGTTCCAGCCTACACATCTGGCCAACAGACTGCAGCTCTTGAAAGACTGGTGCAAATTTCTTTAATCTTTTCCCTCCCCTACTCTTTGACTAACAAGAAAATTGGAGAGAGTAATTGTCTGTTTATGGTATATGAAGACAAATAATGCAGCCTATCCTTAGCAAAAAAAATATTTTCTAATTTTTAGGAGTATGCAAATAACTTTCATAGTGCTAACAATAATTTAATTACTCATAAAATTTAAAAATAATTTTATGTTACTCCTTGATTTCAGTTGAAAATCTGGTTTTCTTAGTAGTCATGTAGCAAACAAAGAAAATGATTTATCATAAGCATAGAGAGCATAAGACAGTGTCACAGCAGTGTAAGAAAATATGGATGCCAGAAGGAAAACTGTTTGAACAAATTCAGGCATTTTCAAGTTTTTTTCCACAGCTCAGAGGACATTGATAGAAATATGATTCTTTTGCAATATTTCAGTTCATGGAGTAGTATCATACTGACCCATATACAGTTGTTTTTTTCACATATTTCAGCACATGTAATTTGGTATTACAATTTCAGTTCCATATTTGCATTTTGCTGACATTTATAAGACAACTGGAGTTAACAGTGTTAGCTCCATATATATGGTGTATAAGTTACTCACTTTAATGAAACCAAAATAAAATGTACCTATCTAACATGAGTCACAGAGCTCTCTGCTGAGATGTTTAAGAAATTTAAATCTCCCCTTCCCACCATCCTGTTAGAGTATGAGTGTCAGGGCTCCTTTAGACAGCAGTACTACAATTAGAGTTTCTGCATATGACTTGCCTTTGTAAAAAAAAGTTAAACTCTTTTTCTTTTCAAGATCTGCTGCTGCCAACTAGCACATTTTATTGCAGTCAGCCAATGGGCAATCGTAATTCTTTTCAGTAAGTAAAAACACCTTCTTCTGCCTGAGATGACTCATATTCAGGTTCTCCACCTTCCTAGAACATATCCACTTGAATCATGTAATCTAGCCAGGAAGTCCAGTGATACTGGACCATTTCTCTCTGACAACCTTTTGTACATGATATTATTTTAATGGTCAGATGTCATGAATGGATAAGTTTCAGACTTCTCCAGTTTTCAGCTTCATCATCTCATTAGGGCCTTTTTGTGAAATATTTGTCATATCCTTGTGATATTTCTGGAAGTTTGTAATTAATTTTAAATTACATAATTTATCATGCATGAAAATGCTGGAGTAAAATTTAAAAATAAGCCAATTTTTGTTCTTCGGTAAACTGATTTTGGCTGGGACTGAGTTACTCTTCTTCACTGTAGTTTCTATGGTGCTATATTTTGGACTTGTGAAAAAACAGTGCTTCTAGCACACTGATATTTAGTTATTTAACTGTTTAGTTCTGACACAGTATCAAGGCTTTTCTTGCTTCTCAAGCTGCCTAGCCAGTGAGTAGGCTGGGGGTGCACAAGAAGCTAGGAGGGGACAAATAAGGGACAGCTGACTTCATCAGACCAAGGAGATATCTCACACCACTACGTATGATGGCACATGGTTTTCCTGGGTATGGCTGAACACCTCACTGCCAATGGGAAATGGTGAATTAATTTCTTGTTATGCTTCTGTTAATTTATCAAGTTGTCTTCATCTCAACCCAAGCGTTATTTTAGCTTTTACTCTTTGAATTCCCCCCCTCATCCCTCTCTGTGATGAAGGGATAGCTGTGAGAGGCTGAGCTGCCTACTGTAGCTAAAACACATTAAGTATCTGTGTTTCTTAGTATTCAGTAAAGAGGTTTAGTTTACAAAGCCCAGCATGCGTTTTACTTTTTTTTTTTTTTTTTTTTTTTTTGGGTGGGACAATTACCAAGGGAAGCAAAAAATTGTAACTGTAGAAACACATGGTCACATGATGAAAGGTAGTTACTGAAACCTAATATAATACCAAGTACATTTTAAATGTAAATCTTGATTGTGTTAAATAGTGGTGCCAGCTGTTTCAGACTGCAAACTACACTTATTGCTGTACCTTGGGAATCAGCAGGTGCTTTTTGCTCTGCTAGTACTGAATTATATTCAAAATAGACATTTCATCTAGGAGTAGCAAGATATAAGAAAAAGGAATATGAAAACCTGAAGTACGAAGTGTGCTGAAGGAAAGTTTTATTTTTCCTAAATGAAAAAAAGAAATTGGAGTTCAATACCTTTCCTGTTCACCCTTTCCTGACCTGACATCTTCTACTGCACATTTACCTGTGCATATTTTTTTCGTGTAAATATTAATAAATACCTTTACCTATAATCAGATGTATAATTCTACATATCATTCATTATTTTTTTCTCAAGGTATAGTGAAAAGATACATAGTAGCTACTCAGAGGCAGAATGGAATGTAAATAATGATATAGAAGGGAAAAAAAAAAAAGTAAAAAAACCAACACATATAAAAACCCCACCAAATTTTATCTTTGAAGCAGTTATTTGTCATTCTAAGTTAGCAATTCAGGGAGATTCCAAACAACAGCAATAAGATCTCTTTTTTTTTTTTTTTTTTACCCTATAAGGTATTCCACCTGGTAATAACACTCTTGTAGAACTTACTCTTTTTATTAGGAGTCATGATGAATTCACTAGAATATAACCAGGGGTATCAGAAAAAGAAACTTCTGTCTTAATGCGTGTTACAGAACAGTAATGCATTTGTCAGTCAGGGATAAAGTTTCATATATTTTATGTCTTCAAGAAAGAAATAGAAACTTCTTAAATATAATAATTATATCTTTATCTCTCAAATGGAATGTGTAAGTTGTTTTTTTTCCAGAGACGAAAGAAAGAAAAAAAAAAAAGTATCTAAGAACTTTACTATTTCACAGCTATTTCTCTGGGAATGCATGGGGGAAAAAAATCCCAGAACACAAACACAGCCTCCTTTTACTTCTTACCATATTACCAATTTCCTACATATGCCTTGCAGAGACCCATCCAGCTTCCCATATGTGCTCAGCACTGGCCAGAGGAGGGGCCAGATTTGGAGCTGAGGGAGTTTCCTGGAACTTCTAGCAGGAGCCACACCTGTACCCCTCCGCACTTCCAAAACACCACTTCACTAATTCAAGATTGATATATATTCACATCTTTGTGAACTAAAATACATAGCCATGAATCACATTAAATACCTTTAAAGTAGATGGAAAAGGACCTAGGGATTACAGTTTTCAACTTGTAACTAAAACAGTATAATATGTAGGAAATCAAAACAAAAAACATAATATCAAAACAAAAAACATAATATGTAGGAAAACAAAACTTATATTTTTTGCAACTTATTTTCAATGCCACCTTTCAAATATGTGTACTTATTTTGTATTCTTTTTCTTATTCTTTTAAATCCTGACAGGTTTTATCTCTACTTGTGTTTCATTTTAATAGCTAGATTGATGAATAACCTTTCTGTCTAACCAGTTTTCCTTTATATTATAGATATGATCTAATAAAATTCTTACTATTGAAGTTTACATGTTTTTTGTTTCCTCCTGCATGAACACTTGAAAAAAAAATATATTCCTAATATTCTAATGCATTTTTAAATGATCCTCAGTTTTCACGTTCTTATGTCAGTTTTTTTCTTTTCTTTTTCATCCTACATTGTGAACAAATTTAGTATAAGAACAGAAAATGAACACTTTTATAAAATAATATTACCATAGCAGCATAAAGTAATTTCAGTTTATCACCTACAGCAAAAATAGAAGGAGTTATGAGGGATTCTTATGAACTACAAAGAAGGTAATCAGACAAAACCAATCTGCATCAGTAATGGAAGCCACACATAAATTCAAATCTACGATTGTGAAGAAACCATCCTATAATTTTCCAGAAAACTAGGAGCTGATTGACATAATAGTGAAGGTGCTGCAGAGCTTAAAGACACTGGTCATCATTACTTTGCTTTCCAAATACCATCTATGTTCATTTGGAACTTTCAACTTTCGTTAAATTATTAGTTTTCCCTGTGACCTGGCACTAAGAAAGGTCTGCTGCTTGTAGAATCCCAAAAAGAATATTTATCTTAAAACAGGCACCCTGGCAAAATGGACACTGTACTAGGTTGGAAGCCTCATTTGATAGCCCTCTTGACTCTATTCTCACAAGGAGAGACCCTCATTTATGTAACCCTGATAAATGGGGCCCTATTCTTGCAATAGCAGCCCCTCCTTTAGTGTGTATCCTGATAAGCTGAACACTGTCCTTGCAAGGGGAGGTCTGTTTAATGCCCCCCCTGACAGGCAGGACACTGTCCCTACTCCATAAGGGACAGGGGCAGGCAACCTGCACCCTGCAGTGGCAGAGTGACATCCTGTGTGTGCCCCGGGTAAAGACACTGGAGAGGGCACATGCACAGAAATCAGGGTTATTGCTGTGTCATCCCATCTGGAGGGGCCCAAGTGAACACCTGGCTTTGTAAGAAATGCCAAAACCCCCCTGAATAGGTGCGGTCAGGTGGCATAAAAGAGGCACACTCGAAACGTTAGATGTGTTCACACCATCCAAGGACCTGGGCTTCCTACCAAGATCATCACTGGATCCAAGGGCGGTGATATCTTCTCTCTCTCTTATCTTTCTCTCTCTCTCTTTGTGTCTCTAACCTCTGTGTTTCTGACCTTATCTCGGCACATGTGGATAACATAGCTTCTAACTCTTTTACATTTTAGTCCCCATTGCTTTAAGTTTTGTTAGCTGTAACCTGTTCTTTTGACAACTTCCTTAAGATTTGCTAAACTGTAATTAATTGCTTTGAAAGTACCATCATTTTTAATTCTGATAGTTGTAATCTGACATGCTTTATAATCTTACTCACTTTTAAGGAAAGTTATGTCTTTATACAAACCTCCTGGGTAATAATCTTACTCCTGAATACCATGCAGAGAATTCCTGAACTTAATCTCACCGAATGGGTTGTTAAAAGAGGTCAGTTAGAGGAAGAGAAGGATTGGGCCCAGATGCAAGCAAGGGCAAGGTTTTGCCCTTAGAAAGCCAGGGGGTCCAGTCTGAATCTCCCTGGGTTGACCCTCACTCTGGGGAACCCTACCCATGCCCGTGTCCTGTGGGACATGATATTTGGTTTGGACTCTGTGAGACATGACACTTTGTGGTGTGTCACACTGCTAAGTAAGAGTTGTTAGAATTTAAGGACAGCTCTTAAGGAAGATTTAATGATAACACTCAATTTCCATTACTTCCATTCTAGTGGGTTGGAGTTGTGTGTGTGTTTTGTCTTTGCTTAATTTGCTTATTTTCCATCTTCTATTTGATAATAACAGGTTATCTGAAATAGAGAATCATAATAAATAGTAGTTTAAAAAAATCTCTGGGATCAAACTGGCTGATTACCAACAACGTATTCATATAATCCCACCTAATCATCAACCTCCATTTTCTAATAAGCATCTGAATTAAATGATCTGATCATCCCCTGATTCTTGTCCCCATAATATTTAGTTTACAATCTGTCTCTTTTTCTCAAAATTTAAATAAATAGTCACAGGGATTGATTTCTACCAGCAATGTTAATCTTGCTTAATAGTCAAAGTTAGTAGAGATGTGTAATTTTAACTACATAAAAATAAACACACAACAGTCTTATTATAGGATGAAGAGCTGAGATATCTGTCAAAGATTCTTTCCTTATGGGAGCAGGTTTCTGTGATTTTCTAAAAGTATAAAAATGAAAAAATATTAAATTTGAATGTAGTGATTAATTATAACAGAAGCAGGACATTGTCTCTTCTCTCTAACTCTTAGGGCTCCTTTAAATAATAATAATAAAATTATTCCTCTGACCTTGTTACTTTCTAAGACTTATATTTTTCTTTTGCTGCTGCAAGATGTTCTCAATTTCCAATATAAGCTTTAAACAAAAACAAATCCAAAAATATACTGACCATCCATTCTCTGCCAGTTTCACATCCTTTCTCCCTTTCATCTTCAGAACCACTTATTATATCTTTACCCTAATTTCTCTGTACTGAAACTCTTTCATATGCAATCTTATCTGATATCTCTTTTCAGGCTGTCATCTGTCTCAGCCTGTCTGACGTTTCTTTCTGGATGGTTCGCTGTCATCTCAGTGTGAATATGCTAGTGAATATGAAGTGCCCATTACTTATTCTGTCTTTTTTCTATTTATCTTATTCCTGGAAATAATAGAATCTCTTTCTATTCTAGCTTCCTTGCATTAGGTCAAACATAACAACTGCTTAATTTAAGTATGAAAAAAAAATCTCAAGAGAAAAATCAAAATATTTTTCTATATGTTGACATTTTCTAATACTCAGTATACTCTTTTAGACATGTTCATGCATTCCAAAATGAAGATGACTAAATTTTAATTTTACCTTCACTTCCTGGAATCTCTTACTTGTCTCTCACTTCCATAGGTAGTTTCCTATTCTTACCTTCAAAGTCCTTCAGTTAAATTGAATTTTTATTTTAGATTTTCTTTCCTGTTTTATTATTTTCTATTTTAAACAAAACAAATTATTATTCTTAGCCTGTTTTTCCAGATTGATCAAATGTGAATCCAGAGTATTATTCTGGGCTTTCTCATTGTTAGATAGCAGTTGAAAAGTATATGATTAGTCTTCCAACATTCTACCAAGAAAAAAAATTTAAACTATTATTTTGTATTTGTCCTTTTTACCTGATATTAATTCAGTCTAATTTTTTTTTCTACTTAATTTTTTTTTTCCTTTTTTATGAATACAGAAAGAATGGTATAAATGTAAGAAGAAGTTTTCTGTCAGATTCATAGTACTGAAACACTGATCAGTCATTGGAATGCAGAGTAGTTTCTGCTGTGAGGAAAATAATACGCATTTTCTGATTTTCTTTTTATTGTCTTATTTCCTTTTTGTTAAAAAAAATAAAATGTGTAGAGACAATTAACTAAATAATGGTTGACTACAGATCTGATTCCCTTCAGATAAACTCAGTGTTGAAGAATAAAGTGAAAATATTGCTATCAGAATCAAACATACACAGAATCAATACACAGCTGCTGAAACAACCCATAAAATAGTATTTTGTTAAATAGGAGAAGTGGGTTGATTATAGTATATTGCACCAAAATATTTTGAGTCCTGAAAGCACTGTGAAGGTTGTACTTCTACATGAAGAGAATAATTTACAAGCACACTTTGGGCAGCCTTTGAAAGTTAAAAAATTAACATGGTTGACAGTAATTGGATGCACGCTCTGAACACAGTAGATGAAGATGGTAGATGCATCCCAAGAATAAAAAGCAGATTAACAATATTAATTTAAGTAAGTCCTGATGTATTTTAAAATCTGATTTGTGGGCACAAGACACCTGTATGAAGCACACATAAAATCTCATAGAACGTCATTGTATGTATTGTTCTATCAAACAGAATTTGCATGTTGGAACTGAATTAATTGAAAATTATCTGTTTCCTTTGAAGAGTTTTTTTCTTCATTTGTTAATAATATATTTCACTTTTAAAGTATATTAAATAATATAATCAAAGAACCACAATATAATTTTGTTATGGCAAGAATAATTGTGGAAGTGGATTGAAATAAGTTATGTTTATATCGTGGTGTTCTCATCTTACTTTCTGTCAAGTTAACCGCGTGAAAATAACACATTCACAGCATTGACAAATTTGACATATTTCTTATGTTAGTCTTAAAATTTAGTAGTATACGTTTATACATTTTGAAAATTAGTTCTTGACAAGCTAAGCACTTGTTTCATTTTACAGTCAGTTACAATACTTTGTGTGACAGCTTTAAAGCTTTCAGGAGGTAGGGCATGAGGTAACAGGTTTATATATTATTAACTTTGCTTTTGTAAACAGTGTGGTTTTACCATACTTTTCAACATGGAAGGAAATAAAGAACTACAAGTTTCTAATGAAGAAGAATAAATATTTCCAGTATTAGTTAAACTTCATAAAATAGCAACATCTTCCAGCTACGACTTTTAGCAAAATAAAATTACATTATAAAAACTACGTAGACATAAGTAAGTTCCCAGAGTTCATTTTAAAACTTGAAATAATTCTGAAAGGCAATATTGTTACTCATAGAGGAGGTTATATTTTAAATAAGCTTAATCTGATATGTTTCTAGAGATGCAATATCCAGGCATATTTTGCAAATCAATATTTAAAAAAAAGACAACAACAAACCTCACAAACAAAAAGAAAATTAACTTCTTGCATTAAAAAAAAAAATGCCCAGGTTTTGTCAGAGGCATATGTATGATTATGGTATTGCAGTGGTGAAAATGTCTGTGAAGTCTTGTAAATGTTTTCCTCTATGCTTCTTATGAAATCAAAGACTCCCTCTTTAGACCAATGCACAATATAAAGCACAGTCAAAGAACAAGAAAAAATTCATTTTTCTTATAATTGTTGTTGTTATTATTATTTACTGACCATCATAATATTTTATTTTAATATTAAAACTTAGCAAATGTTATATATTTTTTTCTTAGAAAAACTGAATGCATTAAGGACCTCTCAGTTTTTAAGTACATGCCCTAAAAATTTATGTTTCTACTCTCCAAAACATTGAAAAATAATGCCACTGTTTTCAGAGGTAAGGATACTGTGCAGAAAATATAGCTGGTAATTCATTAATTTTACATTTACTGTATTGGGAAAAACCTTGTCCTGCTGCAAACAGCTTACTAAATAAATCAAAGTACTGTGTTTTTCATTTTTCCCTATTACAGATCACATGCACATATCCAAGTAAAGTGTGTGGATTATTTTCTTTCATGTCAATGTTAGAAATAATTAACGAGGAATAATCAGCATACCAAGATTTTTTAAAATTTTATGCCTTCATTTATAAAGTAAATTTACATTAAGACATAAATCTTTTATTTTTTTTTTTTTTTTCTGAGATGTGATGTGTGCCAGATCAAGTACCTTGTGATAACGAAGGTGAATCACATTAAGCCTATCCTTATTACAAAAAAAAAAAAAAAAAAAAAAAAAGTGTAATTTTGTAAAAAATGTTACCAAAATAGTTCTAAAGGATGGTGTTTTTTTCATGAACTGTAGAATGTTTCTTATTTTGTCCAAGATCAATATTCTCATGAACTAATAATTAATTCGTCTCTGGAGAGCTTTTACATACTTCAATGCTAGATCTCTTCCAACTGTAGAATATCTCTACTGTTCTGTGTGTTATTGAAGACCAATAGCAAGGATTCAATTGATTTTTTTAAAGCTCTGATATGTAAATTATTTTACCAGTAAGAATGTAGTGAGATAAAATGTCACATAAGATCACAGTAGATCACAGCGACTATCTAGTGAGGTGTTTATTTTTAGGGGACTTTTCAGTTGTTGATTTTCTTTTTTTCTATGGAGGAAATGAATAGTTTCATTTTTTTCCCCAGGAACTGAAAAGAGTGTAATCTAAGACAAAGTGTGCCTCAACAACAACAACAAAAAAAAAATTAAAAAAAGACACATGAACAATACAGCAGCTCATGCAGACTTCAAGGTGAGTTACTTGCCTCTTAATCAGCACGTGTTCTGCTATTGACATCCACACAGATAGGAGTCTACTCCTTTACACAGTAAGATTTTGATGTGTGAGACAGTTTACTTCTCAAGAAATATATAGAGCTCTCTCTACGTATAGAACTTTCTTGTATTCTTTGTTCTCCAACTTCTAAAACAATTTATGATGGGAGCTGCAGAAGTGCTAGCAAGAAGCTATACGTAGGTCTTTGAACTGTGAATTCTGCTTCCTGGAGATGCTGTTACGTTGGTTTGGTTGGGTTTCATTTGTTTGTTTTCAAGGGTATTGCTGGATTTAAGATATTTGTGTGTTGCAGAAATGTTATTTTCTTCTTATATATATAATTTACAAAAATATCATAATAATTCAGTCAGTTATAAATTTCTTAAAAGTAGTATGGATTGTTATACTACTGCAAAATTATCATTCTTCTGATTAAATGAACTTACTCTTAAAACCTTGGAACTCCACAAAAAATTGATTCTTGGTACCTTCATTTTCAGGTTGATTTCACACTACTGAATGATGAAAAGAAAGAATCAAAGTTATAATTTTAAATTCTATAGACAAAATTTTTAACTGTTACAGAAGACCACTAACAGTAGTTATACCCAACCAGATATCTGTCAGTATTTGTGTAATCTGACAAAGCTGCAAAAATCAGTTAAAAATAGTTCCATTTAATATAAAAAAATATTCAGTTAGTAAGCTTCATAAAGAAGACATTGTTTTCAGGTATTGGTATTAAAGACAGATAAACAGAGAGCTTAAAAGAGCTTATCTTAAAACAAAGAGCTATTTAGACATAACTCTAAAAAAAAACAAAACAAAAACCAAACCAAATCAACAACAACAAAAAAGGGTTCTTCTAACATGTATCATTTCCTTGAAAAAGAAAAGTGTACAAAACTGCCAAACCCACAATTTTTTTTCATTCAGTGTCTATTTGCTTGCAGGATCATGAAAAACACCTATATTTAGAGGCTGAGCTCAGGGGAAACTTTTAATGGAATTGAAGGTCACAAGAGATGATTTAATAGATTTATTGCCAGTGGAAAGAGAGCTCAATGTAACATCAAAACAAAACAGCAGTACAAGTGAAAACAGAAGTAATTATAACATACATGATTTAGGATCCTGTTCCTGTGCTACATTTCAATTTTGCAGCTAGGCAGCCCTTGGATAGTACTTACTCCCTAAGGCTAGTGTGACAAACCTAAAAAGAAATCAATTCAAAAGTAAATGATAGCTTAAACAAAAAATTCAAAATTGAATAAAAGTGTATAATTGCATTATACTAATTCAAAGCTACATTTGTCACACGAAAAAGTCTTCACAAATTCATCTAAACTATAATCCTGTTAAGTTTAAGATAAATGTACATAATTATTTTCTCACTTTGAAATAATGCTTTAGTTACAAAATCTAAGTATGACAAATTTGAAAAGTTTTGCTTTGAGCAACATTAATTCCCATCGGTTTCTAAGTAATTTCTTTAAAATAGTCATCCAAAACTAATTTAGAAAAAAATGAAGACTCAGGCTGGCCCTTGAACAGGCTATAAATATCTCAATATATTTGGAATCTGGGCAGAGCCAGGTTCCAAAACTTAGCAGATATGCATAAATGTTTTCAGACCAAACTGTCAGGCAACATCTCAACTATGGTCAGACATAAATTCCATCAAAGTGAGTGAGATTAAATCACATACTTAATATGTGTGTTGTAATAATAGATTTTAACATTAATACTAAAGACATTCTATATGCTGAAATTCTTCAAAATAAAACTTTAACTTCTTAATATAGTCATAATTGCTGAACAAAATTATTTTGCTCCTCTTAGATAATTTTTCTTGATTACAGTTCATCTAGTTTAGGAATTATGATTTATTGTATTGATTCTGGAATTCCATGACTCCCTTCACACGGGGGTCTTGGTGGACAACAGGCTCAACATGAGCAAACAGTGTGCTGCAGCAGCAAAGAAAGCCAGCAGGATGCTGGGCTGCATCAACAAGGGCATCACAATCCATAAAGAAGTCATCATTCCACTCTACTCAGCACTTGTCAGACCACAGCTGGAGTATAATGTTCAGTTTGGTCCCCACTCTTCAAAAAGGATATGTAGAGGCAGAAGAGGGTCACAGAACCACAGAATGTTTTTGGTTGGAAGACACCTTTAAGATCATCCAGTCCAGCCTTAAGGGTTGACTAGAGAAGGGCCGCAAGGATGACCAGGAGACTGGAGAACATGCCATATAAGCAGAGGCTGAGAAAACTAGGTTTGTTCAGCTTTGAGAAGAGAAGGCTTAGGGGAGACCTTATTACCATATTCCAGTACTTAAAAGATGGGTACAAAGAATATGGGGACTCCCTATTTATTTTTAAGGAGTCACATATATAACACAAGGGGAAATGGGCATGAGTTGCTCCTGGAGGGATTCCTGCTGGACACAAGAGGTAAATTTTTCACAACGAACAGTCAAACATTGGAATAATTGCCCAGGGGAAGTGGTAGTTTGGAAAATTTTAAGTCTCAGCTCAACAGGGTGATGAGAAATCTTGTATAAACAATAATATTACCTGGAATGGTTGGACCAGATGACCCTTGAGGTCCCTTCCAACCTAACATTCGAGAATTCAATGATTTTAGTTGCAGACCTACTCAGAGTGTAGGCTCATTCCAGGAAAAGGAGGCTGCACCAGTGACAGGTCTGTGCCAGGTAACTTTTCAACCTCTTGACAACACATGCAGCACTTGAGGGAGTGAAAAGAGGTGCAAATAGCTTCCATTAGCATCTAGTCCACGGATCTTATTTTGTTTTGACAGAAAAATTTTCAACCTGTCATGTATTCCCAGATTAATAAGAGAATGAAATTCGAAGCCTGGAATTTTCTTTTTATCTTAGTTCCTTATGTTCCCATGGCACTCAGGGTTGGAGAGATTTTATAACTTTGCATTCAACAATATTTTTGAAATACTAAGAATCTTCCTTTGGCTAAGTTTTAAGAGTCATGTAATATTCCTGTCACTAGATTTGACGATCAGTATATTTAAACTGCTGCTACAAGTACAGTTTTATTCCATTAACATTAATCTTTTTGCACAGTTTGGAAGAAAGGCCTGAAGATGCTTGTAGTAAGCAATTCACATTAAGTCATACTTCACTGTTCTAAACCATGGTGGTGGTCTAGACTGTGGTTCCAGTAACTTCTTAGTTACCAGTGCAGTGGCCTAGCCTGAATAGGCCAAAAAGATAATTCAAGAGGAACTTCACAGAAGCATGTGTCAAAGATCAAAAAAAAAAATCAATCAACCAAAAAAAAAAAAAAAAAGCCCAAGCCACCCAACATTAAAGGAAGTAAAAAAAAAAAGCACCTTATACACTGAAAAAAAAAATCTTAAAAGACCAAGTTTAGAGTTCTTCTAGGATGAAAAAAATTAGATCATTGGTCCCACTTCCAGTTGTTTTCCATCAAGTCCATCACACCCTTCAGATAGGTATTTGTGTAGGGAAACAAAATTCCGGTCAAATTTTTGAGTTTTACATTATTTATTATATATATATATATATACATGTATATATATATGCCTATATTATTAGTCATGTCAAGATCTTTTCAAAGATAGTTAAAAGTCTTAGTAAGAAAAGAAACTGAGGAAAAGGTGAAAAAGGTAGCTGGAGAGAAACAAAGGAAAGAAAGATAAATTTTAAGAGGAGCTCCATGACTTTCTTGTTTTGAATAGAACCTTTTATTAAAGCCACAGAACTAAGATCGGAAAGTAGTTAAGAATATGGAGTGTAAAGATACAGATGATTAAAAAACAAATCCAAGAAGATGTCTTTTAAGATTAAAGGCTTATGTTCTAAAAAACTTCAAAAGGAGTACAAATTGCTAAGAGATACAAAAAAAAAAAGACATGCCTGTATTCGGAAGGTGGGGAGAATGTAGATGAGCAGGGAGTGAATCTGTGCCTTCACATGACTATTGAAGAAGAGGGTTTTAAGAGAACATTCAATAACTCATTAAAATGCTCAGGCTATTAAAAGGCCACCATTAAAACAAAGGGTTTTTTTTTCAGGGTCTCAGAATTCTGTGGAGAAGATGGGAAGGACAAGAACCCCAAATATTATTTGAGATATAGAATTTCCTGTCCTAATTTCTCACGTCGTCCTCAGATGTGAGTGTTTATGAGGATGGGAAAGGGGAATGTATGCATCCTTTTTTCCTCCTTCATAACACCACATGGGAGAGACTTTTCCATTATGACATTATTGTCACTGGATGAACTTCCTTATAGTCATCCCCACTGGAACCACTGAAAATTAATTTTTAAATTGGTAGACAATAGCTATCAGGATATAGACAATCAAGCAAATTATTTTCTGCCAGACCTGAAAATGGGTTAAAGGTAATAAAAAATAAATAAATCTATAGAGTGATGGAGTGAATGGAGAGATTTAATGATAGAGAAAACATGTGAGAAGTTACCTGTATTTTCATTAAGAATGTTATAGTCAGGAGAGACAAGACCTATTTTAAAAAAATTAAATATTCTGCCTAGAATTCAGCATGGTTGGACCCAGAACTGACCATCCCCCTATTTATCAAAAGACACCCAGGCTTTCATGTCTAAAAAGTGTATGTGTGTGAAATTCATTAAGTATAAATGGCCAACTGCATTTTTATCCTGATGCATGTATTTTTACAGATTTTATTATTTCTATTCTAGCTGTTCCCTTTCCTTTTTCAGTCTTCAAAGTTTTGCTTGGATTGAGCTAACTTCACACCAGATGCATGATTTTTTTTCTTTTTTTTGAGACTTGGTGTTGTAAATTTAATTTATTTTTTTTAACTGTAAATTAACAGAGAAAATGGATATTAGCCACACCAGGGGAGGTTTAGGCTGGATGTTAGGAAACATTTTTTCACTGAGAGTGTTGTCAGGCATTGCAATGGCCTGCCAAGGACAGTGGTGGAGTCACCATCCCTGGAGGCATTTAAAAGGCGTTTGGACCTGGTCCTTAAGGACATGGTTTAGTAGTTAGATTATGGTGTTGGTCAGAGTTTGGACTGAATGATCTTGGAGGTCTCTTCAGACCTAAACATTCTGTAAAAATGAGAATTAGAGAATTCTGTAAAAAAATAAGCATATTTTGGCAACATCCATAGTTATGTCTGCTTTGCTACTCTCAGGATTCACTTTACTTATCCACAGATTTACTTTCCAAGCAACAAGGATAAGGCAAGAAAAGGTATATATGGGTTTCTGTTTGTCCTCAAATCAGCAAAAAAATTTAGCATTTAAAAATTCAGTAACGTTAATTAAGAATTATAATAGCTATCTTCTAGTCAGTATTAAAGCCCTTTTTCTCTCTCTCTTTTTTTTTTTCTAATTGTTTTTCTTTTTTTCTTTTTTTCTTTTTTTTTTTTTTTTCCCTAAAGAATCTAAATTTATAAGCTTTACTGCAATATACTACTAGTTCCTTGTGCCCATGTTTGTCATAATGGACAAAGCTCACTCTCTTGTTTCTTTTTTATGTCCTGTTTTCTTATGTTGAATAAATAGCTAGATTAAATAACTGTATAATTTATACATTAACTTAGATGGTGGGCTGAAAACAAACAAGTAGCTGATTAGGTGGAATTTCATTCAGATCAAGTGCAAAATATGCAGATGATTTTTGAAGAACGGGATCCTTGGTTGTCTATACATCAGAGATGAATATTGCCAACTAATAACATTAAGTGGAGATTATTCTGTTGACCCACTTGCTTTTACAAGTGCTAAATAATTTTACATGTTCTGTTAGTTGAATCTCAAGCAGAATTTTTCTGTCCGTTGCTGTATTTAACTGCTTAATAATACTTAATAATACTTAATAATACACTTAAAGTTCATGTTATAGTCAAACAGACACTTTCTGAACCAAATTTATTTTAGAAAGAAAATTAAAATCTGCATTCATTTTCAGTATTACACATACACAGGAAGCCTTTTAGGTGCATAAAGAGAAATAAGTATATAAGGAATTGTTAGCAGATGTAGTCATTTGAAAAAAGGCTGAAAAAAAAAGGCTTGGAAGAGAATGAAGAACAAGAGGAAATTCCTGTCTAAAAGTTCTGACAGAATCAAGCAATAAAGCTTGCAACACTGCATGAGCACCTGAAGTTGGGGATCAAAACTGAAGTATTAAATTGCTGAAACCCCAAGAATCTTGTGTCATCTTGTTAAGTGATGGATTTGTAACTATTTTAAAAGATAAATCTGCCAGAATCTGTGTGTCATCATTTGGAGCAGGTTTCCCATTGAAGCGCAAGGTTTAAAACTAGCCCAGACATGCAACTCCAAATAGTACATTTCGAAAGTGATCATTGGAATTACTGTGAAACCTTAAAGTGTGCAATATTTGAGCTGAGAAGAGCCAGCTGTGCAAAAGATGGAAACTGGAAAGAGTAAAACAGTTCTTGAAAGACAGTTTTTTTTCCCGCAATGAATCATAAGCGAATAAGCAGAAGCTTGGAGAAAGAATTAAAAGAAATAATGGAGTAATGTCTGTTCACATGTTGTGTTTTGGTAATGAAAGTGTTAAAAAGGTAGAAACAAAGAAATAAAATGAAGAAAGAAAATAAACAAAGAAAAAAAAAGTGTGCAATGGTTAGAATTTCCTTTAGTAAATATTAAACACTTTTTCTTCTGGTATGATATAAATAGGTGCCATTTTGAAGCAATTTCATAGCAATCAAAATGGAATCAGAAACTAACAAAACTGAACTTGTTGCTGTGTTGGCAACACTGCTGTGTTCTCATTTCAGTTAACACTATCAGTAGAGCAAGCTTGAGGGCTCAAATGCTGCACTTTGGGTTCTTATCTACTGTAAAGGGGAAATAGAGAACAATATTTATTGTGAAATACTGTATTACACATTTTTAAATGGTGATCAGATTGAAGTCTTGAAAAATAGGCAGAGAAAGTAAATTGTCACATCTTACAGTCATCTTAACAGCAGAGTGAGACAAACCTGAATTTGATCCAGGAGGGGCATTTGCACATCAGCATTCATACAATGTTTTTTTCAAAAGCAGGCTCATGTTGCATTTTTCAGGGTCACTTAAGACATTTGTTTGTAAAGAAATTTTTGTGTGTCTGTGTGACTAAGTACAGAATAAAATGTAAACTAAAATTGATCTTTGACTTGCTCTAGTTCTCATGTAGAGTTGTCCAGAATATTTTCCTTTATGAGAAATGAAAATGAAACCATTGAATCAGAGACTGATAAGATCATAGAATTTAAGGGATTGGAAAGGACCTCCAAAATCATACAGTCCAACCCTACTTACTGTAGACAAGACACTTGCCTCTGTTGTTCTCGCTGAAATAAAAAACAAAACAAAACAATATACATCTAGAGAAAATTGGTGTACTCAACAGAGTCAAAACTTCCCATTTTGGAGATGGATATATAGCTTCCGAAACTGACTACCACATTTTGAATAAAATAGCTTTATAATCCCATAAATAGCATCTTGGAGGTCCATGATAACTGTGTCCAATTTAGAAAGAATCCAGGGGCAAACTAAATGTCTCTTACCTATATTATTTTTAATGTAAAACAGAAACCAGTTCCTTTAGATGTGATTATATCAACAAATTCTTATGCAGATCACCTATACTGCATTAGCAAAAGAATAATTTGTTCCAGTGTTGGGGTTTTTTCCATTTTTTCCCCATTATGAATGGTTTTAATTCATGTCTGCATATTTCTGGAAGCCACTAGTGTCATCCACAGAAAGAAATTAATTTTAATTAAACCTGCTTTGGAATTGTTTTTCTGCTCTTTTAAAAATGTGTGTATAGTTTGTTTGTTCGGTTTTTTTTTCAATTTTTTTCTACTTTAATCTGCAGACCTGTTAAATATGAGGGAGGAGGAGAAAAGTAGCATTTATTGGAAAAAGTAATGAAATAATGTTTTGTCTAGCTTGGATAATTTGATTAATTTTTTCTTTTTTTTTCTTTTTTTTTTTTTCCTGCAGAAGACCAGCAGTCTTGTCCTATTTAATTGGTTTTTTTATCCCCCCCCCAATAAATGTGCATTTTTAACAGAACTTACATTTCAGCTTTGTTGATGATGTTACTGGTGTTTATCTTGCAGTGCAGGACTAATTTTTACCTTAGGGTGATCATATATATTTATAAGGCTTCTCATGACCAAAAACTGACATTAAAAAACTGAATTCAGATGACTATTTTCTGGCAGTGAAAGTAAAGGTGAATCATCATGGACTTTGAGACCACCTAACACTCACTTGAAGTAAAATCTATTTTGTTATTATCCTTTGGTGTTTAGAGCTCTTCACCCCAGATAAAGAAAACTCATTGAGGGCTTAGCATTACACAGAAAGAGCCTCTATATTCTGATGTAATAAGAATAATTTTGTTGTGACACTTGATAAAAGCTGCTAAAATAGGTAGTTTTCATCAATGTGTTTGATGAAATTTGCTAGTAAACTTGTTTACTTCAGAATTTTTCAAAACTCCTCACTACCATTTGGATTATAACAGGACTAGAAGAGGAAGAACAAGTCTAACTAATGGTTTTTTTTATTTTATTTTATTTTTTTTTTAGGAAATACAGTAAATCTGGAAGTAAATTACATGTTTTAATTAACATCAAGATGTATTGCAGACAGGCAACCAGAGCTGGTGTTCATGAAGGTTCTTTGTAGCATTAACAAACCTTTAATCAGGTCACCATCACATGTGCACCTCTCAGGGTGAAAAAACCCACAGGAAACAGGCAAAGAATAAAAACAGCCAACAGGCACAATGTCCCAATCGCTACACTCAACATAGTAATCAATATAAAAACTGAAACTTGCCAAACATCTCCTCCTGGTTCTGTGGTCTGTTTAAGTGTAAATAAGCAAGTAGAAAATTCATTTACAGGTAGCTGGTAAAACTAAAGTTTAACAGACTTGTTTTCTCTGGTTAAATAGCCTGAGAGTAAGGATGAATTAACTGATCCTATGTCTGCAAAGCTGTCTATATTATTTATTTATTTTTCTTGATAGTAGATGATGTTAGTAAAATGACCCAAATAGAGGCTAGAATAACAGTATTTAACTAAATAAATAAATGTAGCTCTTTTTAAGATCTTGAGGAAGAAACTTCAGAAATGTTCTTAAACTATTTCTATCAGTATGAGTTTACTGTGGCCTCTGAAAAATACTTTATTCCATGGCAGCTGGAAATATTTACTATACTTCTGAAACAGGTTGCCCTCTACTGTAAGAAACTTGAGGTGCAGGATGGTCTTCGTGTTTGCCAAACATTACAATACATGATGTGAGGCATCAGTGTGGTATCATAATAGAATATTTTTCTTATCTTTAAACTGAGCCTGATATTTCTTAGTGACTCTGTTAGCCATAAAAGTTTGATCATATTCATCACATATTTACTTTATATTTTCTTAGAAGTGAAAGACTGTAAGGTATTAGAGTTGATAGTGAAACAGTGTTTATGAAGGAACATATATTTTCAGGACAATAACTTTTTTTATATTGAATATTCTTGTTATTTGCCCATGGTATATGGCACTTCACAGTATTCAAGGTAGGGTACCAAGAGCTAATGGGTAGAAATTTTATATAAACACAGTTAAACAGCATGATTAGACATAATTACACTGTGCAACTGGGTCCTGTGGCTCAGACTTGTTAGTATAATAGTATTTAATGACACTTTTGAATATGTTCAGATAGATTGGTACTTTACAAAGAGGCAGCATTCCATTAAGCAATAGTATCATTTTTTCAAATGTCAGTAGGTAATGTTGCTGCACCCATACAATGTAAAGGCAAATATTTGTTGAGAACAACAAAAAACTAGCATTGAAAAATATTTTCACTTAATTGTAGAAAACTATTTACATGAACATAACTTATTCTGAAAACTCTTCTTCTGTGTTAGAATAAGAGGTAGGTGATATTTTTTTTTTAAGCTTTTTTAAGCACTATAACTAGTCCCCAGTATTGTTAAAAGGTGTATTAGGCTGTGAAATTAATGAACTAAGCCTTGGTTACTGTGCAGAGACTTCCTGAAAAAAATAGCTAATTGGACAATTAAATTTGAACTTTTACCTCAAACTGATGCAAATTTTTCTGTCCCTAAAAACCGATGTCTTAAAGAATTTTTCCTCAACATTAATTGTTTCATGACCCAGTGGTATAACTATGATATCAGTCTTGAGTGCCACATTTATAAAGAATAACCAACTTGGTTGGGTAACTCTTTAGTGCTTTTTAGCTTAAGGAATGCATGTTTAATAAAATAAGATCACAGAAATTTCACAACAAAAATAATTACTTGTAACATAAAATTTTATTGTGAATTAAAAAGAAAAAAACAGCTTCTTTTTTTTGGTTGCTTTAAAACTTTTTCTTTAAAAAAAATACAACCAAAACCCCAAGAAAATCGACACACATCAAGTTTGATTTAAGAACATAAAATTGAAAATACGGTAAAACATAATTCTCTTAGTAGAAGTTTATTTAATTGATTTTGAATAAAAAATATTGAGTATGTATGTTATGAACCTATTATGATTAAATTAGAATTTATGGAATATCATATCTCCTGGGTAACGCACAGTAACGGAATTTTATTTTTCTGTCATTTCAGTTTCCAAAGGTGCTTCCTAACCTGGTGGTCTTAAGCAAATGCATGACTTCTTGTGATATATTCATACAGAGTGTCATAAAATATAATTTATATTTCTATGTTAAAAGATTTTCATATTTAGTATGTTCTTGTAGTAGCACTTCCATATGCTGTTCTTCTACACATCAGTTTGGCTTTTGTCTGTCTATAACTTCCTTTATTTTCTTTATAGAATTAAGCATTGGGTCTAAGACCACTGTTGTTATGTGGTTATTCAAAAGCCCTCCTGTCACCAGCATCAGGTGCCACCTGCCCTTTCAGCCTTTGGCTTCCTAACAGATTTATTAAACTAGGGGCCACACTGGAACTGAAGACTCTTCAAAGTAGCTGAAATTGGAACTGGGCATGGACAAGGAACTCATTTCACAAGCAAAATGGAAAAGAATTGTCCACTTAATTTGCTGTGATTAGAAGTGACATTTCTGTTTCTTTTCTAAACTTAGATATCTCAGAGAGAGAGTACAGGAAAAAAATGCCTTAGTATCACTACTTATATCACAGATAAATGATTAATGTGTGTGATGAGGGTTCTGGGTTTTTTTTTTCTTTTTTGTTTTTTTTCTTTTTTTCGAATGACAGATTTTTAAATCTCTTTTCCAGCAATAGTAACATAAATTTTGAGAGAGAGCTACTGTCTATTTAAATCTGGACTCCTGGTTAATCAAACTTTAAAGTGCCCAGAGGTTATAGTTGTGCAATGTAGGAAGGCAGGGTCTTAACATGTACTGAAATGTGTATGTGCATCCATGATTTCAAGTGTAAGCAGACTTGACACATGTGAAGTCTTTTCTCATACTTTAGAATATGCTGGTGTCTTTTGACAGTCAGTCTGTACTCTGTCCTGTTAGAATACACAGAATGAAAATACACAGCATACACTGAGGATGGGGATTTAAACTATAATGTAACTTTTATTTATGTCCGAAGGCAGTACCCTTTATTAGACTGGTCACTTTGGATTCCTGGTCTTTGCCAACCACAAATCAATCTGCTTACCAAGGTTCCCTTTTAGGTCTATGGAGTGAGAATACCTCTGAAAAAAAGGTACATCATACGATTTTGAGATGAATATCTAAAGCAGCTGCTATAAGTAGGTGGTGTAAACCATGGTTTTTTTTTTCCTTTTATTATATCACAAAACTAGACAACTGGATCAAAGTAAACACATGACATTCACACAAAGCATTAGAATTGAACTTGTTTCTTCCTAAACAATGTGGTTGCACAAACTACTGCCTCCATAGGATAGTGTATGGCCAGAATTAAGACTGATGGGTTTGGAGGTTGGCTTTTGTGGTTTTTTTTTTTTTTTGTAACAGAACACTTGAAACATAGCAGTACCCATCTCAAGGTGACATAAGTTCTCAAGCTAACATAAGTTTTTATCCAGTTAATATTTAGAATAGGCTGGAGAAAAAAAAACTTATACATGTATCTGTATACGTGTGCACATGCACATTCATCTGAAGGAAAAAATTAACTGATATTTTTAATATGTAAATTAATAAATAACACTACTATCTGTTACAGGATAGAAATTTGAAAAATTAATATTTTTAATTCCACTTGTCATATTTGTGTAGTTAAAGAAAATTGTCTCTAATATATAAATAAAATAATCTTTGTGACAGTTTACCCTGAATGTTGAAAAATTTTAACTCTGAATTTTTATTTAAGGTGTTTAGAGTATGTGGTTATCAGAGCAATATTTTGGCACTATGTTATTTGAATAACTGTATCAAAATGCAATTTCATCTTCTTTCAATTAGCTTTCTTAGTGGTCATGTTACTTGGACTACCTATTTGTCTGGGAAGTACATTTTGCTAATTTAATGTAGACTATTGTTTCTATGTAGACAAGTTGTCTTGAAAAACTATGGGTTCACATTTTAGCTGACGGTTTAGGAAACGGCTTTTATAAAGATTTGAAGCTGAAGTTCGAGGTCAGCATTACATTGTTGCAATAAAGAAATTCTTTGCCTGTGAGAATAAAAAAATTATACAAATGATGGGAAAGAAATATATCAATGTGAAGACAGGCAGGAGATCTTCATTTGGATGTGGAAGCATTTACATATGTAGGAATGCAGAGAAATTCAGATTACAGATCAGGACAACAGGTATTTTCTGCTTCTACCTTAGAACTTTATTTTTCTTTCTCCATTTTGTAATGACATTCAGTGTGCTAAAAGCTGAAAACAATGAACAGAAAAAACACCAACCCAGGTTTCTCCAACATGTGGTCATGTCCAGAGAAATCCTGAAACTAGAGGACTAAATCTTGTGGCAAAAATAAACTGTAGTTTGACTGCTCTGCACGATCATGTGCTTTGCAGGTGAAGGAGATTTAATCTTTCTCTGAAGTCCCACAAGAAGGTCAACATTTCCACTGATTTAACTTTCTATGCTTCTAGTAATTTTAGCATGGACTTGTCGTCTATACATATACATAAGACAACATTGTGATGACAATATTGGTAGATAATTTCCAAAAGTTTTGATATTCAGAAGAATAAATATGAATTATATAGGAAAGAAACAAAGGCCATGGGAAGCTGAAATTTTGTTTGCTACTAGCACTTTTTCTGAACAACCACTAGGACCACTAGTTATCTGTAGATTTTAAGAATGTACTTATGTTAAAAAACATCAACCTTGTCCTGCAACATGGATAAGATTATTATTTAAGGCCTATAGGAAGCACTGACCTTAAATTACTGCGTATGTGTAAATTGCATTTGAGCTGATAATCCATTTTTCCTTTAAACCTTAAACTGAATAGATATTTAGTAGACCAAGAAGAACTAGCTTATGAAAATTCCTGTTTCTCTGTGTTCAAAAAAGTAGGACCCTGAATTGTCTTACATTGACAATGAAGATGGCTTCAACTAAGCCAAACAAAGCTCATCTTCAGTGTCTGTAGTTTCACATGAGTCTCAAGTTAGGTTAAACCCATTTTTAAATGTCAGCTATATATGTTATGTTATGCATTCTAATATATGTTGTTTTTACATATGTATGTATATATAAACATAAACAAAGCTTTAATTTAGGATTATTGAATATGGTAACAAAACAGAATTTTTCCTTACTATGTTTTTTCACTCAGAACTTAAGCAGAATGTTCTGCTCTGTGCTCAGAGTGTTTATTGTTTCAGAAGTAATTACATCACTACTATTTTAAACTGCAAGGCACTGATATACAATGTCAAATTAAGATAAGAATTTGCTTTACTTTGAGGGCTCTGTTTCCTGCTGCAATATCTGAACAATTCAAATCAGTTTAATCTAAAACCTTAAATATGCTTTTTTCTTTTCAGAGCTTCAGCATGGCTAGGAATTAAGAAAAGAAAGTATGTTGTAATCTTTATTGTTAACTTCAAAATTAGTGTTTGTACAATACAACTTTTAGAACCCTCATTATTTTACAACAATAATGTGTGTTTAATCTTTTTTGATAGAACAGAGAGAACAACTCTCTATACAAACTCTTTCACTTTAAACAACTTCTATCCACTGGATAGGCTGTAGACTTATGGAATTTTCTACCAAGATTTTCAGATTTTTTCTGATTTTCTTGAAAACTATACCAGTCATCAGCAGGCTTAAACACTTAGCAAGAAGAAGCTGAGTATTAAATTTACAGTAAATTTTAAGAAACATTTCCAGTGACAATGCAGTTCATTTCCTAGGAACAAATAATATTTATTCTCTGGAAATACAATCATAATAATTTGGACTAAGGTAGCTGGCTTTTCATGTTGTCTACTGCTTGAAGCAAAGTATTATTTCAGTTGCAAGCTGACAGAGAATGAAACTAACTTTACAGACCTGGAGGAAAAAACTGGGTAATTTTTTTAAAGCTCAGGAAGGATGTAAAGAGTAAAATATATTTTTATCTGAAGGTTTCAAGCTGGGGAGATGGGGGCAGGAAAGACAAAATTGTTGGGGCTTTTTTTGTTTGTTTTTTGTTCATGCAAACTAGAAAGAAATTACATAAATCTGTTTCAGTAATGGGCAAAAAATTCATAGTGTGTTTCTAAATTTTTGACAGGTTTGGTTGTTTTTCTTTTTTCTTTCTTTTTTTTTTTCCTTCCATGCTTTCTGAAGGTCTTTTCATAGTGTACAGAAACTGTGATAAAAATCTGACTCTGTTGTGAATCTCAATATCATAACAGAAATAGTTTATGGATAAATTAACTATGCATGTCTTTTCTGTAGTAGACAGCCTAAAACCAAAGCCAAAATATTACCTAAAATTATTCTAAAGACAAAACCTTTTCAAGATGGAAAATGAAAGAGGGAAAGAAAAAGGACAGTATATTGTTTTTCCAGAACTGTGCAGCAGAGCTGACAAAATGCTATAGAAAACCAGCAAAATTGCCTTGTATCTATAATCATGTAAGCTTGCCATTCAGTGAATTATTTTGAAACACCATACAATAAATAGCAGAATATTCTTGATTGCTTTCAAGTATTTGTTTATGTTTTGTCCAAAGCTACTATTATACACCAATTACTGCTACTGAAATGCATATGGGGTTGTTCAAAGATTTCTCTGCAGGCAGAATAAAAAGATTTAGTGCACCTGTGGTTTAAACTGAAATAATCATTCAGGGGTTAGTTTTCACTGTGATTGTTTTCTCAAGAGAACTGAAGGGATAAATTAATCTGAATGAAAACAGTTCTCAAATATCAAGCATAATTTTCTACACTGCCATGATTAGGTACCTTTGGAGGTACTGCATTAATGCAGATATACCCACAAAGAGACAATGTGAAGAGTTACATTTCAGTGTAAGTTACCCAGGAAAGAGAATGTCTAACACTGATAATAATAATAAAATAATAAAAGGTATGAGGAGAAGCAGCATACTTACAGTAAAGGAGTTTGTTCTATTTTTTTTTTTTTTTTAATAATTTTATTTTAGAGACAAAACATGAGGATAATGACTTTCTGAAATACATTGCTTGACTGGAGAAGTGAATCAACAGAAATTTTTTCTTAGAAACATATTTTGAATGTTTATTCTTTATTATATCCCTGTAAATGATATATAGAAACAATTAGACCTGTATGTTACTTATGATATTGTACTGGTCAGAAAAGAAATGTGCTGCAACAGAGCACTGTCGGTCATCATAAAAAGCTCTTGTCTTTTCTGATTTCTACTGCTGTCACTTTAAAGTGAAGCTTAGCAACAAAGTCTCATAACACCTAATTTAGTTGTTTACAGAAGTCTTTAAATAATTAAGTTGTGCAAAATATTTGCATAGGACATTCATTATAGGGCTTTATGAGTGCTGTGTATTGTCCCATACTGAGAGAGTGCGAGCAAGTACCAGTTTCCTGCAAGGAATACAGAAACCTTGTCCAGCAATCCAGGGACAAAGATAGGAAAGCTAAAGCCCAGAGAGAACTGGATCTGGTGAGGAATGTCAAAGACAAGAAGGGCTTCTGTTTTATCATCAGACTACAGAAAGAGGCAACTGTACATCACTGACTGTCCAACAGGCACTTCTACAGCACCCACTCTCCACTAGGGCAACTCCATGTGGATCTACAGGTAGTGAGTGATTCTTCAGCACTGTGCATAGAACATGGTTGACTGCCTTTGAACAGAACCTCAGCAGGAAGCTCTGCTTATGGAGCTCTGATTTTTTGCAAGGAAACTGTGTGTATACAAGAGAATTAAATGTATGAGTCACACAGTTTGTAAAATGTGCTAGCTGATAAAACTCATGGCTTCATTGTGCTCAGCTGTCAAGTGTATCCATATTGCTTTGCCAGAAGTTATCATCAATGCAGTACAGAAAACTCCTGGATTGCTTATGTCCTGCTGCATTTTCCCTCCAGCAGATATTGGGGAGGTTGAAGTTCTGTCTTTATTCACACACATTATAGTCCATACTGCTCACTGCTGTTGGCAATGTCACGACATTGATTATCTCTCTATAATCACTGATTGTCTTGGGTATTTTTAAGATGCCATTCCTTCTATTACTGGAATACTTGAACAGTTTGCAGGATATAAAATATTTACCTTCACATACTTATGTCAGAGAGGAACCGAAGCATAGTGAATTTAAACCCACAATAAAGTATATCAGTTTCTTTTCACTAATAATATATCAAGCCTAGGACATTTGCAGGTCTCTTGTTTGTCTAGTACCTATCCTTAATCACCTTTCAATTTCATCCTATTTGGTTAGAATTAGTCTAAGTTTATCTCAACTGAGCACTGATGCATATTAGTTTTATGATGGAGTGATTTCAAATATTTCAAAAACAATTTATCTCTCTGATTATCAGCTTATTCTTTCTTTAACTTCATAAATAAATATACAACAGCTGATACCAGCTAAGAATCTACAAGGGAAAGTACGAAGAGAAATGTAACAGTATATATCTGGCTGATCTGATCTGGTAAATTATTTTCGTAAGGGTCAAATGCAGTGACATTTTCAAGGAAACCACAGCTTTGAATCAAGATTTTAATATACTTGAGAATTCACAAAGCTCATCAGGTTTAATAAAAACAAACATTTCCTAAGCAATTTTACACACTGTGAAATTATTAGAATAACGTAGATTTTAAATTAGTGGGTAATTTATATCATTATACGCTTAGACTTCTTTTATAATCTTGATGGTCCCTGGCTGTGCTCACTGGAAGTATAACTGATGGGTGTATACATGCTGGGCCTGCCATCTGAGTTACTGGTCAGGAAGGAGACTGCTGTAAGTCAATTCCTTTGATAAATCAGAAGGCTGGTACAGAGGTGCTTTCTCCACGTAGTGCCTGATATCCTTTGCCAAACACCCCTCCACCAAGTCATTCTGGAAAGAAAGATACATTACTAAAGCCAAGCTTAAGATACTGCCATGATCTTTCCCCAGGGAAATTCCCAGTTCTCTGTTTTTCCCTCTTCATTCTGTGCACAGACATATAACTTCTGGTCTGTTATTTCACAACTTCCATGTGACTGACCACATTTAATTCTCTACAATCAAATATTGTGAATTTCACTTCCTGGCGTTTCCTCTACTTTAGCTAAAGATAAAATAATATATTGTTGATTGGTTGGGTTTTGGTTTAGTTTGGGTTCTTTGTTTGGGGTCTTTTGTTTTGTTTTGTCTTGGTTTTTTTCATTTTGTCTTCCTCTGCAGTATATTCAACAAAATTTGTAAGAAATTCATGCTGTGAAATAAAAGAGCAAGTACTGAAGAGTATAAGGCAATTCAGAAAGTAATAAAATCAGGAAATAAACAGACTGATTTTTTCCTCAGACTGAGACAAGGTGTCCTTGCTGACACTCACTTTCAGTTTACTGACACTCACTCAGTTTTGCCAGTTCTACCTATTGCAGAAATAGACTAAAGGTTTTAGTAGTGCTCCATCGTACTTTTTTGAGTGAAGATCAACAGCCTTTCTGGCTATATAGAATTTTTGGAGAATAGCCACTGTTCATCTGGAGTCCTCTTTTTGTGGTATACTGAGCATATAATGGGAAAATAATTTAAGCAAGCCAAGTAAGTCAAGACTCTGGATATATAATATTATTTCTGGTTGTGTCAGTATTGACAGCTCATCATGTACTCATCATCTGAATTCAGTATCATTTGTAAAAATAAAAAACGAAAACAACATTTTAGCATGTCAGGAACAGCTGTAACAATTTCTGTAGATAGTGGCCAGTGGTATTATTCACCAAGATCAATGTTGATCCTAAACTAAGGACTCTGCTATTTTTTTAGCAGGCATGCCGATACAGCTTTTAGTTGAAAGCCAAAGTTAGTAGTATGAATGAAACCACAACAAATTACCTTTGACTTCCAAGCTGGGTTATCTGGGTTTTTTTGTTTGTTTTTTTTTCCCTGTGTAATACTGGGTGTTGGGGTGGTGGTATTCTTTGCTTGTTTTTTAAAATATATTAGGAACTGTTGACCAAAACATTAGCTCCTTGGTGTATGCAGTTGCTATTTGGATAGGAAGATCAGCAAAAGAATCTGTTTCCCTTTGTTACTTTGTTTATAGATTTATAAGCGTTCACTAAATTTCTTACAGTATTACTTGGACATGGACTTATCTTACTTATGCTACATTTTAAGTCCTTTACTTTGGGTGAACATTTCACTTTCAGAGAGCATCGATGTGCCCTGACTTCAGACAAGCAAGAGCACAGTAGAGTTCTGCCTCACCAGGCTGCACAGCTGCACTGGTAGTGATTGCCAGATCCCCAGTAACTTCACTGCAAATAAAGCAGTCTCTGAGCACTTTAAATTTGTTGCTTAACATGGCAGTAGCTCTGTACTTGAAAGTTATTTCAGCAGTTGTCAACCCTGGATGGGACACCTGTTTTTTCAATGTTTGAAACTTTTTCTGTTCTCTGTATTATTTTTAGATATGTGTGAGATGTACAGCTTCTTGGATTAATGTTGCTCTTCTCTATCATTCATACGTACTAACTTGTTGCTTTTGTAAAACTTCCCCTTTCATATAAAGCAAGATATATATGATGCTGAAAAATGAACTTTTGTTATTTTTAGGTTCAAATCAGGACTGGATTATGTGTAGCTCTTAAACTAGATCTGCTTCCTTCTTTCTATTTCTGTTATTATTTACTTATTGTGAAGTCTCTTAAACACAGGAGGTTCCCTCTCAACATCAGAACTCTGAGGGTGACTGAGCACTAAGTTTCCCTGAGAAGTGAAATCTCCATCCTTGGATATATTCAAAGGCCTTGTGGAAATGGCCCTGGAGAAGTGATTTGTGGTAGCCCTCATAGAGCAAAGTGGTTGAACAAGATGATCTCCAGAAGTCCCTTTGAATCTCAATACTTCTCTGGTTCCATGAATGACTGGAAAACCTAAACTCATACTCTTAATAAAAAATATATGGTGTTAAAATCTTCTTTCGTGATAATGCCTGTAATATATCAATGTCTAGATTCCCTTTGGATTAACATATATTGAACAGATGTTGCATGCATACGCAGGAAATTCATCATTTTCAGGCTACTTATCTATTGCACAAACCAACTGTAAAAGTGCTGTAAGTGTGCTCTACAGTTCTTATACCTTTACTCAAATGCTTAACAAAAGGAGCAGACCCATTCCATGTTGGCTTTAAAGCTGATACAAGCTTGTGTTGTTCCTGGTTTTGGGGTTGTTGTGATGTCATATGTATGCAATACTAGTCAAATATGCACATATCCTTAAATTTCTCTCAGATTAAATTTTGAAATAGTTTTACATATCTGGAGAGATCCACGTACTGGTGGTGCTACTGAAGAATATCTCTGACACTACACAATAGAAGGGATATATTGACTTCTAGAGTTGGTGGAGATAAGAATAGAAGCTTACACAAAAGTTTTTCACCATTTTTTAGAAATTCTTGGGAAAAAAAAAGAAACCAGTGAGTATTAGAAAATGGGATGTTAATGCACAGAAGAACAATTATTGCAATTTATGAGAGACCTAAAAATTAGGTGAAGATGATCAATATAGGAATGAAAAATAAAAAAGTGAGATATGCATGCTGTATTATTAATGAGACTGCTCTCTCAAACATATACAAAAATCAAGCCTATAGATTAATTTCCTGGTTTTAGCAATTATATTTCAATACGGGTGCTGCATTTCTGCTTGTAAATCCTATTTAGAATAAACAAAAAATTATTTTGTCATCCTTTATTGATTCTAGTCATTGACATGATGGAAACTATATCCATAGAATATGTTAATGGTGTTTCTATAGAAACAACAGTACCAAATTGAGTGTCTGTACCCAACAGTTTCTTTATATCAGCTTAAATATAGTACTTCAGATGACTGCATGCTATTGCATTATTGTCAGAGCTTAAAAAAAGTATTTTTCAAGTTATCTCAGTTGCAGCCTGTGAAGGCATTTTTTACAATGCAGTTTTTATTTTTTGAAGGTTACAAAAAAAGTTTTAACATGTAACTAGAAGTTTCAAACAAAAATAAATAAAATGAAGAAAATACTGGTCATATCTAGGCACATTAGTAAAATAAGCTGAGTAAATCAGTATTGATTTTATAAATCTGGTCAGATAGATAATTTAATAAAGAGAAAATATATGTTGGATGGTTTGGCATAATAATTCCTAAACTAGTGGGCTTGTTGTTCCACAAGGCTTTTTGGGTTTCTTTTGTTTGTTTGTTTTTTATTAATTTTAATTGATTTTCATTTTTAGGCCTTTTGTACAATTCAAGGTGAAATTTAATTTAATTCTAATTTCAAGTAGGAGTTTAATGTGAACTGTACCCACTCATGCTCTCATGTTTTGCATAAGAATGACTGGTTTGACTTTGGTGACTGCATTATTTTTTTCTGGAAGGCAGAATTGGTGGACAAAATCTGTGCATAATTTTGCGATCCCCCTATTCTTGTTTCAGGCTTGCTGAAACATAAATGCATAATAAATATGCTGAAACTGCATAAAATCCTGGGCAATCTTCTCCCTTGCTTCAGAAGTTTTGTTTCAGTAGAATATAAAATCAGGGGAAAAACCTGAAACTACATCTCACTTAAAAATATACCAGGCCATAGTTAGTAAGTAGTAACTTGTCAGCTGCATAGCATACACACATTCTCTCTGAAAGTTATCGCCCTATTAAAGTAGAGGTGGAAAGCCAAAGAAGTCATTAACTGAAGCAATTTCCACTGTCAACAGTTACCCTTGCAGAGGTAATGCTCTCAGCTAAGTAGCGATTCCCTCTAAAATCTTGAGGAACTGGACTTCAAAGACTATTTTTCCTAAGGACTCCTCCCCAGCAAACTCTGCATTACTTTTGTTTCTGTGTTTGATTTCTGACATGTTTTAGAACAGCTATTTAAGAAAAGAGATTCTGAAATACTCTATACAAGAAATGGTGTTTTTTATGTACTGTATTTTTTGTAGGAAGTATATTTTTGAATTTTCTTGTTCTCCAAGCAAAATCCAAAAAATGATTAGTCCTTAGTAAGTGTATTCTTTAGAGTTTTGGAGTTTGCCAAATTAAGTTGAGAATCTGAATTCAAATACCCAGGAACCTTTAAAAATGTAAGTAATTTCTTTTGTATGCTAATAGTTTTGATGTGGCCAGAGAAACATTTCAAAATGAATGAAAACAAATAATCTATCTTTGTGGAGAAAGACAGTGTCCCAATGAGTGTCCATGTTTCCTGTCCCTATCTCAACATTTATTAATATTCACACCATAAAAAGTAGGAAAAAAAAAGCATCAATTAGAAAGTAAAAAAGCATCAATTTATGAGTGGTTTTCATAGGGCTCTAAAGCTGATCAGTAATTGAGAAAGATGGTAAAGATTTTGGTTAAAATATGAAAACAAAAATAGTTCAGAAAGATAGATGAAAAATGTCCTTTGGAGATTTTTTGTTATTATTATTACCCACTATTGGAAATGTAAGATTACCATTTCTTGTTTCTTATTTCTTTTCTTTTTTCTACCAAAAAAAGTCTTCCAGAAAGCCTGCTTTCAGACTAGAAAGAGCAATTTTTCTCTCTGTGTTTGTGTGTGTGTCTTTTCTCTTTTTCTGAAGGTGACAAAAACTTTCTCCCTGTATCTGAAAGAATGTCTTTTGAAGAGGTCAGTAAAATCAATACACCTTTGCAATGCTTCAGGTCTTGGTGAAATGTATATTTTGATGAAAATGTTCCATCCAATTCTAGCATGAATATCCTTGTTCAGTGGTAGTAGTTTCTCAGAAAGCTACCTCTGCCACTGGGAAGTGGTTATTGGTGCTGGAGTAACTTTACTCAAAATCTAGGTTGGTACTTAGTTGTGTGACTCTTTTTGCATTGTTATTTGTGGCTTAAAGATGGGTAGAGGCTAACACTTTTATTAATTTTAATTAATTAATTCTCAAAAAAAATAGCATACTAACAGCCTATAATAAGACTAAATATTCTTTTGCTCATAGTCTATGCAGAACAGGCAGCCTTAATTATCACTATCTCGTTCTCCTTATGCTTTATGTACTAACAGAAATTGTGCTCCATCTCACAACATGGGACTGTGCCTCATTCCAGTCAGAGACTCAGAGACTTCTGATTTTACAGCCATTCTTCTTTATGTCTGGAGGAGCTAGAGCTTTTTCAGAATTTATCCTAATATGTAGCACTTGCTTCACAGCTTTTTTTTTTTTTTTTTTTTTTTTTAATCTAGTGAAAGTTTCTCTCTTGGGAGAGGCATAGAGGTGAAATATCAGATCACAGGTGCCAGTTACACCATGTGGCATGCATAACATCATGAGGATACAGGGCACAGAATACTGCATAGATGAGATGTTGATTCCTGAACCGACTTAAATAAAATCTTAAAAATTGCTTTATATTTGCTTATGTTTCAAAGGATATTTTTTCCCCACTAGGAAAAAAGCTAGAAGTTATTTTTAGAATCAAAATGAATATCAGTCCTGACATTTCTAGGTCTTCTACAGCATGAGCCTGAAGGCTGTCACTAGTGTAGTTATTTCACCCAAGCAGCTTTGTTCATGAGTATGGTGCTCTAATAGCATCTTTGGTGCACTCTGACAGCTCCCTACAACCCAGTATTCTTTATCCATCCCATATCCTTCTTCCACTATCTGAAAGTTCACATGCACTTTTATTTTATAAAAAAATAAATTTTCTTTCTTGTTTTTCAAATGTAGAGGTTAAAAAATGGTGTTAATACCTTTCATACAACTTTCAGAAATGGATACCTATCCCTCAAAAGCAGACAAAATATTTCCCTGGCGTACTTCTCTTTCCCCAGATCACTTTCCCACCCTGATCATCACCATTTTGTAAAGATGGATTTTAAGATTGTGGAATATTTCTTCTTTATTAATAAAGTTATATGGAAAATGTTATGGAAGCTCAATAGAGTTTTATGCAAGGCTGTAAATCAGACATATGGATATAGCTAACCATCTCTGCCATCACCATGATGTTTACAAACAGACACATTTAGAGGGAGTAACATGGGGAAATATACCCCAAGGTCTTATAGACAAAATTGTTTAATTTTTTTATTTATGGACATCAAACACCTGAAGGTTTTTTATGTGAGGGTTTTTTTGTGTGGTTTCTTTTTTTTCTTTGTGGGTTGTTTTTTATCCTGCTGAAGACATGACAAGTCAAAAATTATTGGGAGGTTGGTTTTGGTTTTCTTTTTTTTAATTTTTTTTCCCCAGATTTATCGCTAGCTTTAATACAGATAGATATAGCAAGAAAGCTAAAGAGTGTCTCCTGAGGAATAACAAGTATGTTAACAGCTAAGTACAAATCAAAGCTTTTTTTGAAGTCCAGAGCATTAAACACATTTAAACAACAACCTTGAGCTTCCTGTTTACCATGAACAAACTTTGTATGTAACACTATTACAAGGCCAGAAAAAGCACTTGAAATACACAGTTACTGCTTTCTCATCCATAAACAGTGTATTTCTAGGAAAATTATCAAAGCTGTATGGTCTGTTGGCCACATAAGGGCTTTTGGGCAGCTTGTGGAACCAGCTCAACTGAGGATACATGGTTCTGTTTCTGGCATGACTAATGCATCTGGGAAATATGCCAAGCATCAGGCTCTTGAGGCAGGAGGGAAGAAGAAGAGAAAGGTAGAAAAAGCCTGGAGGGGGAAGATCTAAGCAAATGAATGCTACTGAGCCAGCAGGCTTCACTGGAACATCATTTGACATTTGCAGGGCTGTAATGTTAGGAAGCCTGCAGCAATATTGAAGCCCTGATGCTCTAAGGGGCATCACTACTGGAAAGCAAGCGAGGGACCCAATGGGAGCAAGGTTGAAACATGGACATGAAAATGAGCTGGTGTAACACATCAGTCCTTATGTTGCACAGGGATGTAAAGCAGTACAGAGATGGAAGTGCTTGTGAGGGACATTTATTTTTCTTGTAAAGAAAATGCAAGGGGTTTCAGCTTGCAGAAAAGGTGGGTAGCATTTTGTGATGGGAAACACAATACAAAAAACTTAGCCAGCCACCTGCTGTGTGAATTTCATTTAGAAGCATCAATTAATGCAGAGGAACAGCAGCCAGCAGCTGGCACTCTAAGTCTGGCCCCTTTGAATTACGTTAACCTGGCAAAATAAGGTCACCTGTGTTGCTAGAAAAGATGCCACGCAATTTCTCAGTCTAAATTACCTTTGTGCATATCAGATATAATTCTCCTCTTCAACTGAATGATAATTTATAGCAAGCTGCCGGCCTCAATGTCAAAAGGGTTAGCTTGGTGTTTGCCTGATTTGAACAATCATCATTTTCTTTATCTCTCTTTTTTCTTCCCTCTTCTGTATCTGCGCCTGAAATGCCACCTACCTTGGGAAAAGAGATCCTTATTTATAGCTCTGCAAAGATATTAAGGCTGTGAAACTGAGTGAGTTTAAGGTTCATGGCCAAAAAGTCTGACAAAGCTCTCTCACTGTTTTCTTCCTGTAGAGGAAGGGGTAAAAAAATAAGAAAGGGGAAAATAACAAACAAACAAAAAAGCAAAAAAACACAAACCCAAACATTTTTCTTATCTTCTGTTTTAGAAGATGATAAAAACCGCAATACTGAGCATTGACAGTAATTGTCTGTCTCTAGTGTACTGCATGAAAAATGAATTATATGATCTTCTGACAATTGGCTTTCTACATGGCTGGAAGGTAGCATTAAATGCTGTAGGATTTCAGAGAAACTGAACAGTTGCTCAGCTGCAATGCAGGTAATTTGAATGAATTATCCCTCTTTCAGTATGCAGCAAGCAGGCATGCTCCTTCGTATGAAGTGGTCAAGGTTATAATGCTGTGTGCAGTGTATCATTTTATAATCCAAATCTGTGTTACAGTACAGAGGCTGAATTCAATTTGCACTGTGCAGATTTTTAGGAGTTTACACAGACAGGATACTCTGTGCCTCCATTAGAAAAACATTTCCACATTCTATACAGCAGGTTTCTCTCCCTGTTCAGCCAGCCCATGTTGTCTCTTAGCTTGAAATGTCTGGCTAAGATATGGATGTTGTTCTGCATATGCATAGAACTAAACATGATGAATGAAACTGAGGGTTTGTTTATGCTTGTACAAATGTGCAAGATGATGGTTTTCCATATTTTGCTTTTACATTTTCATCTTATGGGACAGTAAACTTCACATCATATAACTTTCCACAAATAATGCTATAAATAAAGGATCTTTAAAGGTCATCTTGTCCAAGCCCCCTTCAGTGACTACAACATCTTCAACTAGGTCAGGTTGCTCAGAATCCTGTCCAACTTGATCTTGAATATTTCCAGATATGGGGCACCTACCACCTCTCTGGGCAACCTTTTCCAGTGCATATACTTTTGTTGTCTTTAACCTCACATTTTCATTAGCCTCATAATTATACTAATGCTGTGTGAGAAAACAAGCTACTAAAGAAATTTTTTTTGTAACTTGTATTTGGTTTTGTATTGCTAACACTTCAAAATCTCTCTGAGAACTGACCTTCAATATAAGCAACTGCTCTGCAGTAATTTACCCCTTTTTCAATCAGGGTAGGGTCTCCCCCAAAACTTATCTTTTTAGTGTTGAATACATATAAAGATACCTCATCTAACACTCTCTTTCTTGGCTAATCAATGAACTAGTATGAGAAACTCCCTGACTACCTCTGAGCGCTCTTGTGATTAAAATATTGCTGCTAACAGGCACTGACCAGAAAGTATTTTCAATAGCTTGTAAATGGGGAAAATGCCTTTTTCTTCTTAAATTTCTGTCTGTTAGCTTGAAATTCTATATGTCAGTCTGAACTCTCTTGGTCCGGTATTACAATGAGTAATGTGAAAAGTCAAACCCAGTTCCATCAGTCACATCAAGAGATGAATTTGTCACAGAAATTAATGAAATAGTAGGACAGAACAATTACAGAAAAGAAAATAATGAATGCTGATCTGCCATGAGAAGGCAGGCTATAACAAAAATAGACTTTGTATTGCCACTGGCAATGAATACTGCAATGTTCATTGTGGAGAGAATTTTACTGATGATGGAACCAAACTGAATAGTCATCTCTCTGCAGATCCTTGAAAGCACTTTAGGCAACTTTATTGGAAGGGGCTGCAGTCCTAAAAAGGGGGATAAAATGTGTCTATGAGCAGGACTCTGTAAAGCAGCAGAGTCTTTAAATTACTGTTTTCCTCACCACCATCACTTTAATCTTGACTAGTTGTAGCACGGGTGGCAATACCAGAGAGTGTACTCTTTAATGTTATTTCTATAATAACTTCTATTCCAGGTCAGAGTATATCTGCATAACATGGGATGCTATTTTTGAGTGAAATGTCTTGTTCACAATAGTATACCACATGGAAGCAGTGATAGCAGCTGTGTGACCCCTTTTTTGGGTTGTGTTTTTTGGATTTTTTTAGTAAGTCAGCAAGATGTAGTCCTTCTCTTCAGAGCTTTAATGAAACCATGCTGCAGCCAGATGTTTGGGATTGCCCCAACCCAGGTGCAGGACTTTGTACTTGGCAGTACTGAGCTTCATCAGGTTGGCTTGCGTCCACCTCTCAAGCCTGTCAAGGTCCTCCTGTATGGCACACCTTCTCTCCAGCATGTCAACAGCACCACACCACTTGGTGTTGCCAGCAAATTTGCTGAGGGTACACTCAATTCCACTACCCATGTCTCCAACAAAGATATTAAACCACATCAGGCCCAGTACAAATCCCTGAGGAATTCCACTTGTCATGTCTCGATTTGATCATCACACCACTGACCAATATATTTCAAGTGCAACCATCCAGCCAATTCCTTATCCACTGGGTGCTCCATCCAACAAGTCCATATCTTTCCAACTTAGAGATCAAGATGTCTTGTGGAACAGTGTTGAAGGCTTTGCACAAGTCCAGATAGATGACACCGGTTGCTCTTCCCTTGTCCACCAGCTCTGTGAGCCCATTGTAAAAGGTCACCAGATTTGTCTTGCATAATTTGCCCTTGGTGAAGCCATGTTGGTTGCCACCAGCCACCTCCACATTCTGCTTGTGCCTTAGCAGAAGAGGATCTACTCCATGATTATGCCAGGCACAGAAGTGAGACTGACTGGCTTGTAGTTTCCTGGGTATTTCTTTTTTTCTCTTTTTGAAAACTGGGGTTATGTTTACCCTTTTCCAGTCGGTGGGAACTTCACCAGGCTGACATGACTTCTCAAATATGACAGAAAGTGGCCTTGTAATTTCATCTGTCAGTTCCCTTAGGAGCCATGTATGGATTTTATGTACTTGTGCAGCTTCAGGTTCTTTAGATAATCCCAAACCTTCTCCTATACTAGAGGGACCTTCCTTCTTCCACTTGACCAGAGATCTTGCCAGTGAAAACCGAGATAAAAAAATCATTAAGTACTTCAGCCTTCTCCATATCCCATGTGACAATGTCTCATGTTTCCATCTGGAGAGGGCCCACATTTTCTCTACTTTTCCTTTTACCACTGATGCACCTGTCAAAGCTTTTCTTGTTACCTTGATGGCCCTGGACAGATTTAATTTTGCCTGTGCTTTAGCTTTCCTAACCTGATCCCTGACTGCTCAGACATTCCTCTCATGTGTACTGTCCCTTCCACATTGTGTAGACTTTCTTTCTACATCTAAGTGTGTCCAGGAACTTCTTGTTCATCCATACAGGCTTCCTGACATCTTTGTCTGCCTTCCTCTTGGTTGGGATACAGTGTTCCTGGGTTTAGAGGAGGTGATTCTTGAATACTGACCAGCTTTCTTGTGCTTCTCTCCCTTCAGGGGTCTTATTCCATGGTACCCTTCCAAGCAGATCCCTGAAGAGGTCAAAGTTTTCTCTCCTGAATTCCAGCTTGCTATGTACCCTCTTTGTTGCCCTAAGGACCCTAAACTACATCATTTAGTGGTCATTACATCCAGGGCATTGAACTTCATGCTGTCCACCATCCCATCCTTGTTGGTGAGAACAAGGTCCAGCATAGCACCTTTGGTTGTGCCAGGGGAGATTTAGGTTGATATTAGAAAGAATTTATTTACAGAGAGGGTGATCAGACGTTGGAATGGGCTGCCCAGGGAAGTAGTGGGTTCTTCGTCCCTGGACATATATTTTAAAAAAAGACTGGATGTGGCACTCAGTGCCATGGTCTGGTAACTGCAGCGGTAGTGGGTCAAGGGTTGGACTTGATGATCTCTGAGGTCCCTTCCAAACCAGCCAATTCTATGATTTCTATGATTTCTATATGATTCTATGATTCAGTAGCATAGTAGCCCTACAGGTGTGCACATCTCTAACTCTTCTTGTTTATTCCCCATGCTACATGCATTTACATTTATCTAAATAAACATTGAGTTCCTTTTAGAAACTCAGTACATTCTTAGCTTCCACATCTTCCTGCAGAAACATGTCATGCTAGCTAATCCAGCACATTTTGTGCCATGTTACTTTAGCTTTTAAGTGCTATCTCCAAGGCTTTCAGAAGAAACAAATCACACACATAACCAAGTGGATAAGTATCTTTGATCTGCATGAAAAATCTGCCTTATTTGTGTGTTTTCTTTTTGGTAAGTGTTTACATTGTGATAGTTTATACATGCTGCTGTTGGTGTTAGAATATTAAGTGTCACCAAGTAGTGAGATGAGACATGTTACTTGCTTGTCAGTTTAAAGGAGAATTCAGAACAACTGAGAAAAGTGTGCATTTGTAGAGCCAGATCTATACTTGTGACCTTGCCATAGCAGTTAAATATATCCCCAACAGATATTACTGACCTTCAGTTAGAATATAATGGTACCTAAGTTCTCACACTAAAAGGTGATTTGTTAAAATCCAATTTCTTTTCAAAGAGAGGGGTATCAGTACTAAAATCCTGAAACACAGTTTTCATCATATGCCAGCTCACCAAAGAAATTTGGAGGTTTTTTGGTAGGTAGCATGTCATTAAAGATTATGCGTTTCCTGCTCTGAGGCACTGCATAAGAAAATAAGGAAGTACTGAATGTTAAAAGGCTTATAAGATAAATTTCAAGGGTTTGGCAGGACAGAAAAAAAGGTGGTCTCTGTTTCTCATTCTTACCTCTTTTAGAAAATTACCATAGCAGATTATCTTCAGATATTATTTATAGTGGTATCAAATACAGATATTTGGTTTTCTCCAAAAGACATCTCAGAAGCACAATAGCTATAAATGTCTATGACAGTGCTCTATTTCAGATCAAGAGGGAAATTTTTAAGCATATATTACCTCTCTGCTGTCTAAAGAGGGAAAGCACAACAAACTGACCAGTTGTACAGATTATGATGTTTTATTCTCTCCCTTGAATTTACTAAATAGATTACACGTGTCAGGTAAAACCTGTATTTCCTAATTTTAATGAGTGCTTAATTACATGATAAACTTGAGCAATTTTAAATCAATATATAGAACATACACAGTGATTGCTGTAAGGACCCTGAGAACACATCCCTAGACTTCCCAGTCTACAGATTTAGCTGTCTGGGTTCACAGACAGCTCTGATGTGGTGTGACTGTATAGCCTTGGATGAGACAGCTGTGGGATAATGATAATCCATGACAAAGAGCTTTAAAAGGAGCCTTGCTAAGGGCCCCTCACTTTTCTTTTTGAGCTGTCCTTAAGCTCAGCCCCCTACCTCATGCCTTGCTGAGCTGTGTTACAAGTATGTCCATGCTTGGCAATGTATCTTCTTTATAATTATAAGCCTGATACTGATCCCACAGATGTGGAGATTCATCCACAAACCAGAACATTATAAACACCATTAAAATCTTTCCAAGATTGCTCTTGTTTAGTCACACAGCACACATGCTAACATTAAGCTCAGCAGCACAACTCATTGCAACAAAAAGTACCTAAAGGAACTAAACATTGAAGCAGAAAGCATGCTCTGCCTGACTGTAGAGATTTCCAGGAGTTATATGCACCACATGCTACACGAACTGTAAATGTCCTTGCACAAACTTTGCAAGCAATGACATTCCAGGGGACATTATCTTTAAAAACATGTATAAATTCAATACCTGCCTAGTTCCTCTCTTCTGTTATCAAGAAATGTGTTTGTCTTCAATTTCAGCCCATTACACTTGTGTTTTGCTTCAATATTTTATAGTGATAAGAACCAATAAGGATCCTAAAATTGCTTCACTCTCATTGTGAAATTTTAGCAAACTGCAGTGGCAACTACAGTCTATTGTGGTAGGAAGGATACTGCAATATGGAGAGAATTAACTTTTGATGAAACAAGTGTATAGAAATTGTAGTTGCTCACCTTTTAGTTGTGATTCAGGGTTACTGTTTCAATCTTCTACAAAATTGTTTCAATAATTGAAATGTATTATATATTTTTATTTTTGTAATAAAAAATTTTTACATAGCAATTTTTTCATAACAAAAATTTATATCTTGAAAATGTAATACTTTCTCAGATTTTTTTTTCTAAATACTTAAGACAGGTCAGAACTAACTTCGAAACATGTATATTTAAAAATTTTTAATCTGAAGACAATATGGAACTTCTGATAGGAGAGTAGAATCAGTTTAATGGCTTCTCTTAGTAATATTCTTATATACCTCATTTATATAACACTGTGCATCAGATTCACTAAAAACTCAGTAATCCAGTAAATATGCTAGGGCCAGCATTACTATTTGTTAATCCCATCATTCAAAAGATGGTGTGTTATACAGTGATCATTCAACAAAATCTGAAATTATTGTTTGTTTCAAGCTCCTTAATATTAAAAGGTTTTCAGGGAATCTACAAATGAAACTAATTCCAGATTACTTATTACCAATTCACTTTTGACATGATATCCATGTATTTTTTTTCTCGTTTGATTCACATGTCGAAACAGGAATGTTTGTTAGATTTTTCTCACCTGTAAGGGGAATTGAAAACTGTCAATATTGGAAATTAATATTAATCTGCAGAAATATTGCATACACTGATCTATCTTCTTTAAGCTTTATTTCCATCCTTGACTATTTCATGTCGAGTTGATGTTTTTAATCTCTATGAACAATTAAAAAACAATTTTAAGAAAATGAAGGCAAATCAAGTACTGTCGTATTTTCTCATTGTGTTATCCATCATATGACCTGATCTAGTATAAATTCTTTCATGTGAAATCAATGTTGTTTACAGGATTTTTCTAAGTGTTGAACTGAAGGATTTCTTCTTCTCTCCTCCTCTCCCTTATTGTTCAGTAGAACTACTATATACCCTTGTGCTTTACACAAGGTTATATAGAAATAAAGCTATGGAATGCTATGGAAGATCAGAATCCATGTTCAAATAATTTTTTAGAATCTACCTCTATCTTAGCATAAGCATAGTTAACATCTACCCTACTCTTAACAAAGGAGGTAAGGTTGGTCCAAAAGGGAACCAGTGTACATCCCAAAATAAGTTTTGGTAAATTGCATGGTTCAAATGTCATGTGTATGATTGGTTGCACCCATAAGTTTCTGAAATAATGCAAAAGAAATTATTTTTAAAGTACTCCTATTGCTCTTATATTTATATTATTATATGGAATACATAACCTTTCTACTTAGAAAACAGGAAAGTGGAAAAACAAATGTAAATTATTAAGAACCCACCACACACACACACACACACACACACACATAAAAAGGGAATATTTTATCTACTCTTCCACATCATGGAATACATACAAATCTTTCATGTTTACAAAAACCTTTGGATTTTTGTTTCACAAAGTTACAGATCAATATAATGTAAAAATGCTAGTGTGTACTTTTTTGCTTTAAATTGGAAATTGTTGAAATAAGATAGTACTGTCTTCACTGGTCCATGAATTAGACAATGAGTTTACATTTATGCTTAATGAGTACAAGAAATATTATTTTGAAGTTCTTGATCTGTCACAAAATATTTTACATCATCCCAATGAAGCATACACCTTGTCACTCATGAAAAATATAGTTTTTGTTTGCAATAACACTACTCACACTACCTCGGAAGATATTTCCAAATGTTTGATAATAACTTGCTGTATCTTTTTCAAAGCAGCTACTTCCATAAATATTAAGGAATACAGGTTTCATCCATGTGTACTTTTTAATCAGCAATACAAAGTACATCAAATTATCCGTATGAAAATATTTTACTGATATTACTTATCATGTGTCTGTCCTGGTTTTGCTGAGACAGAATTCTAAAATCAATTTTCTGTTTATAGAAACTTTAGTTTTGAGAGAGTCTAATTCTGTGAAAACAAAAGAGATAGGAGACTCTGGTTTGCAGTTTTCCATAGTGACCAAGGTCATGGCTAGTTTTGAACAATGCAGGTGTAGTGATCGAGGAGGGGAGGAGTCCGGGGGAGCTGACACAAGCTGGTTAACCAAAGAGTTCTGTACCAGAAATATCACCCTCACTATAAATTGGAAAATTTCTGGAGGTGTTTGGGGGCTTCTACCATAATTCTCTTCCTGCCCGTCTCATTGGTTGTCCCACACCTGAGACCTGCTCCTCCACTTGCTGTGACAATTGTGTTCCCACTGGAGCTGTCATGTCTTTGGTTTGGCCTCCACATCTGGGCAGCCATGCTCACTTTGTGAGATGTGACAATGATGCACCTGCCTTGTGGGTCATGACACTAACCCTCAAAGATGTTATGGGAGACAGTGTCAAGAGCCTTGCTGAAGTCAAGGTAGCCAACATCCACTTTTCTCCCTGCATCTAGCCATTCAGTCACACCATCCTAGAAGGCTATCAGATTAGTCAAACATGATTTCACCTTGCTGAATGCATGCTGGCTACTCCTGCTATCCTTTTTTACCATGTGTTTAGAGATGGCAACTTATAAATTAATCTAATTATTTAAGTAGGCTCCAATTTATTTATCTTCATAATTTTTTTTCTTACAAAAATATTGTTCCCTGTTTTGCAACAGTCTCACATAGAAGACTGTTGCACATAGAGGAGTTAGTATTCCACACAGCAAGTTGTCCTGAGTGCAGAGATGTTCTATGTTGTGTCATACTGCAAGTTCCATTTGGTCTTCAAGGCTGTGCTGTACTCATTCCTTTATGTGGAATGAATTTAGCTGGACAATCATATCAAAAGATCTTGGACACAGCAATTTGCTGCCATCTGCAGTGACACAACTGTCATGTCTTTGGCTTTATCTCAAAGTGAGGTAACATGATTTCCTTCTATACCACAATATTTTTAAGAAAATCTTTAAAGCCCTTCAAAGACCAAAATACTGGTGACCCCCAGCAAAGACACTCTGCATAAAATATGCTGTGGCCTGACTTGAGATGTATCCAGTTTCATACTGTCTTGAGAAAGAACTAGTGCTCCTCTTCATGTGCATCCTGTATGAACTGAAGTTTCATTGTTTGAGAAGTTCTAGTAGCAAAAAATCTAGCCTGAGTGCTAAACCTTTCCCAAAACAGAAAGCTATCAGTTGGTTAACTTGTTAACAAATGCATTTGTCAAGCAAGCACATCCATTCACTATTTTGTGGAGGTTCTGGTTTTCTATGGTCTTCATAAGAAACAAATTCAGATTCTGTATCTCATCACAAGACACAGACCAATTGGAAGCAGATCCAGAGGAGGGCCAAAAAAATGATCAGAGGGATGGAACATCTCTCCCGTCAGGACAGATTGAGGGAGTTAGGGCTTTTCAGCCTGCAGAAAAGAAGGGTCTAGGGAGACCTAATTGTAGCCTTTCAATGCTTAAAGGAGGCTTATAAGAAAGACAGGGACAAACTTTTTAATAACATGTGTAGCAGCAGTAGAAGGCTAATGGTTTTAAACTAAAAAAGTGGAGATTAAGACTAGATATAAGGGAGAAATTTATTTTTTTTATAATGGTGGTGGTGAAACACTGGAAGAAGTTGCCCAGGGATGTGGTAATGCCCCATCCCTGGAAACATTCAAGATCAGGTTGAACAGGGCTCTTAGCAACCCTTGTTGCAGGGGGAGTTAGACTGAGTGAAGGTCCCTTCCAAGCCAAACAATTCTATGATTCTATGATTGAATAAAAGGCCATTTAATGGAGATAAAATTATAAAGAAAGAGGATAGTATTGATATATTACATCCCTTCAGATGCTGGGAACCCAAACTTTGCAGTACTGAAAAGTTGCCAGTAAAGGTGTGGTGCACTTGTGGAAAGGTAATAGATATTTTGATTTTTTTTTGAGCTGAGATTTCTTTGAGATTCCTTACTTATCATTTTGATTGACAAATAGAAAGGATGTTTACCTGAGAAATTGTTGCTGCACTGTTAAATAAAGGACAGGGACACACAGGTGGCTTAACAGCCAAGTGAGACTTACCTGCACGCTTATCCAGGAGATGGCTGCGTGTGTTCTGGAGCTTAAGAGTGTGACCAGCAGAGCACAGGCCTGAGCCTGCTGAGATTACCTGCTAGGTGGACCACTATCTCCTCCATGAACACCTGTCAGCCAGTCAGTATTACTACATCCATGCACATTGAATGAAACAAAAAAAAAAAAACTTCTCACCATTCAACTATCTTTTTCCACTTGGACGCTCATTAAATAGTCCATTCAAAATGGAGATATTTCAAAGTATAACACTGAAAATCAGTGAGAGATGGGGTAACAGGGGACAGGATATGATAGCTGATAGCGGTATTCCTTCTTTATATTTTGTATTTCCCACATTTTCATTTAGATAATTTTTTTTCCTGTAGAACCAGAAGTTTTGTAGAAGGAGAATACTATTTTTATATCAGCTCAGCTGAGAATGTAGTTCATACTGACTACATACAAAAATGTTTGCTCAGCAAACCTGCTATTTTGCTTTTTAGAACTAGAACAGGAATTTAGGAAAATAATTATTGATATGCAATCTTGAAACCTCAAATGTGCATAAAATATTTCAAGTGCTTAATTCTTAAAATAATTTCAAATAACATGTAAATAATTACTGAAGCAAAATTAGATTCAAAGTGGCACAGTGATCTAGCTGCTCGACTGCCACCAACATTAATAAGAATCATACAGCTGAAGTCCCTGTTCACCACTTGGGAAGTTTACTGTTGTGTGTCTCCATCAATCACATCACAGAATAAATATCCCATATCAGCTGTTTTTTACTAAAATTGCACAGCTCTATTTAAATATTTCATCCTTATCTATCAATCACTGTACAGATATCCTCCCTCAAGCAATTATCTGCTGTGAAATTTTGTATTTATTTATATTAGCTATGCCCTTATTCTTAGTGGGAAGCCCAAGGTAAAATTATAATGCCACGTGGGACAGTACAGGTAACTGTAGCTTTTTTATGATTTACTAGTTTTATAGTAACAACCACCTGCAGTCTACTTCTTCAGTTTTGAATATGATATAGTCAAGCAAAGTTAGATTTTGCTTTTTTTTTTTGGTGTATGATAAAATTTGCAAGAAGGATTTTTAGCAACTCTGTTCCATGGGTAGTCAGGACACTTGAGATAGAAGAATGTGTTCATAATGAAGTGGAGAGGAAGGTCTTCAGGTGCCCCTGTGACACATTAACTTTTCTAACATTTTTTCCTCTTATAAAGACAGCAAGAAAACAGGGGATCTGCCTGAGTCTTTTAATGGAAATGTGAAAGACAGTGAGATCCTATTATTCCTTCAGTTATTAAAGACACATGAGATGGGCAGGTGGTAGTAAATACCTTCCATGAATGATTTCACAAGAAACAAACACGACGGAAATCTTTCTTCCCTTTCTTTCTTACATTTCTCACTCTTTCTGATTGTTCTAGTTTAAGTGAGGATGGAAACAATCATCTTTCTAGCAATTTTACTTTTCAGTTGAGTGTCTTCTAAGTAACTGTACTTGCTGAAATTAACAGCATGTTTTTTAGTCAGTGTCAGCTTCAAGGACTCATAATGCTTGATGTTGATAGTTACTGCTGGAGAATGCTATGTAGAACCAAGGCCACTACTTGGTCATCTGATGCTCTGGAAACAAAAGACAGTAAAGGGGGTCACACATGCAACCTTCTTTTAGGGAGGAAGACAGCACACAGGTGACCAAAACTGACCAAAGTATTCCATCTTATATGCATCATACATGGCATAAATTTTTAGCATCATGAGGGTCAAGATGTCTTCATCCACAGCCGCCATCCCTGGCGACTTTTCTAGGGCTGCCCTGCAGCCTTAATGGTGACATAAGTGTTGGTAGGGGGAGCATGCAAGTGGTTTTGTATATAGATGTATATATATATATATATACATATAGTTTTGGGTTTTTTTTTTTTGCATCACTAGTGTTTAATTAAAGCTGTGCAGTTTAGATTACAGCACATAAGCTTCTCTCCCTTATTCTCTTTGCTTTCCCTTTCTGAGAAGGGAGAAGAGTTAATAGAGAGCACCTGTCATTAGTTTAATTTCCAGACCAGCATTAAACTGTGATATTAATGAAAAAGCCCAGCAACAAAATCTGCTCTAAATCAACAAACATAAACCATAATTTTTTCTTAGTGAAAACCCTGCTCATCAGTTGCATTTTTCATCACCACTAGTAACCAGCGTTAATTTAGCATCTTGCAATGCATGTGTCTTTTTCTCAGTTTCTAGCACAAGAAACTGTGTATTTTCCTTAATCACTAAAAATCATGTCTTGATATGCAGCAGTACAGATTAAGTATATCTTTTATACAATTTTGGAGATTCTGACTACTAACCCCCATATTTTGTTACTCATTTTTGACATCTGTAAACAAATTCTTCAAACAAGCTTTGCTAAAATTGGCAATGCAAATGATTGGTCAATGGAGGCCAGCTTACTCCTGAAACTTAAAAATATATAGCACTCTGTTTAGAAAAGGCTTTAAAATACTGTTGAGATGGATATGGCTTCTTAATGAAAACAGTTTCAATCACAGTTCATATATTATTTATTGAATAGAACATATTTCTGTAAATTAAATAAATACAGTGTTTACAGCAATTCAGAAGAGGAAAGGCTCTGTGCTGGAAATAGCTGTATTGATTTGTCTTAGTGTTATCTCAGATGCCAGTGATACTGATTTTAGGTGTATAGCTCTCTGGATGGCATACTTGGATCAATATTGTATTGGTTCTGAGCACTTTTTCAACAACAACAACAACAAAAAAAAAGCAACATCAGCCCATGTATCAAAATGAGTTAAAACATTTATCAGTATCTTCTGTTATTGGCTGTCAAGAACTTGCTCTGGAAGGACTTTAGTATGTTACAACCATATGCATATTTTGTTGGGCTTAAATATTTTTAAGTAAAATTCAGTTCAATTTCATGAAAAAGTTTATATTCTTGGACCTTTGAATCAATGTTTGCCCTTCAGATAACTTGCACCTGCAACAGACACATCCTAACTGATAATTTTCTCATTTCTTTAGGAGATGGTTTCCAGAAACATGTGTAAACGAATTATTACCTACATGTATACTCACATGGGAAACAGAGTAGAAAGCTGAGACTGTGGAAGAAACTCTTAAACAGCAGAATTTTTTTTTTATTATTCCTGTTTTTTTTTTTCCTATAACTAACACATCACATCAGTAAAAATACTGCTTGTGTGGTAGTAATGCTAATTTCTATATACACCTAATATTTCTCACTATGAAATAAGTATCAAAAATTTTCATGCTCTACTATAATAAAGAGGTTTCTGTAAAGAAATGATGTAAAGACAAGTCTTAAGACAAATATTAAATATGCAGCTGAAGCAAAATAATTGAGTAATTTTCATCGTTAGTCTAGAAAGTCCTAAAGAACAAAAAGTTTTGAAAGTAATTTTTTTTGCGATCTTCACCAAATGAGTCGGGAAAAGAAAATGTTTTGAGAAACAAGCACATAGCATTCATTGGATTTCTGTACAGAAACATTTTATTATTTAAAACAGCATTATATTTACATAGTATTTCATTAATATTCAAATTCATAGCATGAGTCGTTGCTATAATTTATAAAATTTAGAAAAACCTGGACACCACACAGTGAACCTAGGATGGTTTCAGGTTTACAGCAGGCTTCTGGCTTCAGACCTTCATTACAGGTATCTCTTTGTTAACAAAATGTTGTTCATAAAATGTGTGTGTGAACATTCTGAAAAAATATTGCTGTTTAGAAGGGATTATAAAGCCAACATGAGATTAATTTTCTTTAAACATTTTCTGGAAGGGAAGTACTAATCCTATTTCATAGTTCTCTAGCCACATTGTTTAAATCTTCAGTAAGAAAACTGAACATCGGTTACTCCAACGTGTAGAAAATAGAATCACATGAATCATCTCATAAAGAGTAACCCACCAGTTGCCAGGATTACTTAAAGCTGAAAGACAATATTAAGAAATGATGATCACTATAAAATATAAAAATCAGTGGTTACATGTCTAGAGTTAGATTCCATAAAGCAGCTACTTAGCCTCTATGCAAATATGCAGAGAATAATAGGATAATAAGTTGACCTGTCTGGTTCCTTGCAAATGTAGGTCAGGTGTTCACTGCCTGGAGAAATTACCTACTAGGTGATTCAGGTTGCACAGAGCATTAGCTCATCTGCAGGCTGGTCATATATCACTGTCATACAGTGACAAAAAAGGAAGTAAAATGTGATAAAAAATGAGTAAAGGAGTTACAAAGAAGGACAAAGAGAATATTTATATTTTAATTAACCATCAGTCTTTCAGTGCAAAAATCTTATCAGTGTTGGTCATAAGACTACCTTCTAAGCTCAACATTGCTTCCAAAATAAGTGTGCTTTGATGTGATACAATAAACTACAAACACATGTAAACTAGGCTAATAGTATAATAAGAAAACAAGAATCCTCATAGGAGAGGTGCTCCATCCCTCTCATAATTTCGTGGCCATCTTCAGGAAGTGCTCAAACTGGTTCATATCTTTCCTGCGTTGAAGGTTGTAGAATTGGAAACAATACTTCAGGTGTTGTCTCACCCAAGAGAGAATCCATAGGGGCAGATTCACCTTTCTCAACTTACAGGCAGAACTTCTTTCCATGCAGCCCAGTATATGTCTGGCTTTCTGGGCTGTGACCACACATGGCCAACTCATGGCTGGCTTTTCAGGCACCAGTATGACCAAGTCCTTCATTTCTCAGCCTGTATTGATACCAGGGATTGCCACAACCTAGGTGCAGGATCTTGCACTTGAACTTGTTAAATGAATGATTCTCACACAAGAACATTTCTCAAACTTGTCCAGGTCCCTCTGGGTATCATCTCATCCCTCGGGCATGTCAACCACTTCACTCAACTTGTTGTGGGTACACTCGATCCCACCGTGTATGTCCCTCATGAAGATATGAAATATTATTGGTTCTAGTACAGACCCTTGAGGGACACCAATCATCACTGATCTACATCTGGATATTTTGCTGTCAACACCTATCCTTTGGATGTGATCATCCAAACAATTCCACCAAGCAGTCAACCTGACAAATCTGTATTTCTCCAATTTAGAGAGAAGGCTGTTGTGTGGGGCGCATGTCAAAGGCCTTACAGGAATCCAGATAGATGACATCTGTAGCTCTTCCCTTATCCACTCAAACAGCCACTCTATCCTTGAAGGTCATGACATCTGCCAGGCAGGACTTGCCCTTGGTGAAACCACACTGTCTGTCCCAAATCACTTCCTTGTCCTCTATGTGCCTTAGCACAGTACATAGAAGGGTGTTTTCCATTATCTTCACAGGCACAGTCTTGAGGCTGATGGGCCAGTAATTACCATAGTCCTTCTATCTAACCTTTTAAAAAATGTGTGCGATGTTTCCTTTTTTCCAGTCACCAGGGACTTTACCTGACTGACATGACACAGAGAAATATCATGGAGGGTGGGTTGGCAACTACATCAGCCAATTCCCCCAGGACTCTTCATTGCATCTCATCAGGTCCCATTGGCTTCTGTATATTCAGGTTTCTCAGGTGGTCATAAACTCAATCTTCTCTTACAGTGGGGAGGACTTTGCTCCCCCAGTCCCTTGCCTTGTGGTTTATCCACTCAAGAGATGTGGGAAGATAGGCTGTCATTGAAGACTAGGGCAAGTATGTTTCTGAGTACTGCATCTTCCTCCTCGTCTGTTGTTAGCAGTTTTCTATTCTTGCTCATTAGAGGGAGCACACTTTCATTGACCTTCCCTTTCTGCCTGACAGACCTGTAGGAGCCCTTCTTGTTATTCTTCATATAACTTGCCAGGTTCAACTCCAGCTGCACCTTGGCCTTCCTGACCCCATCACTGCATAACGAGGTAGTGTCCCTCTAGTCTCCCCAGGACACCTGTCCCTGCTTCCACTTCCATTTACTTCTTGCCCTTTGGCCAGCAGGTCTTGACTGAGCCATGCCAGTCTCTTTCTTTCCATGCCTGATTTCTTACTCCTGGGGATAAAGAGCTCTTGTGGTCTATGGAAATTTCCCTTAAAACCTGACAGCTGTGTTCTGCTCTCTTGTCCCTGAGCACAGTTTCCCAGGGAGTCCTGTTGACTAACTCCTTGAAGACCTGGAAATTTGCTTTTCTGAAATTCAGGGTCCTGACTACACTCTGTGCCTGACGCCTCTCCCTCAGGACTGTGAACTCTAACAGTGTGTGATCACTGCAGCCCAGGCTGCCTCCAATCTTGACCTCACCAATTATCTTACTTGCATCAGTGACCATCAGGTCCATTATTGCATCCCCTCTGCTAGAGCTGTGTATTATTGGCTTAAGGAGTTATCCTCAGTGCACCTGAGGAGCCTCTTGCAATTCCTACAGCTTGCCATGTTACTTTTCCAGCAGCTGAAGGCCCCCACAAGGACAAGAGTTTGTGTGATGTAGCTGGAGCAAGCTGGAGTAAGAAGGTTTTGCCCCCTCCATCAAGTGGGCTGCAGTAAACACCAACCATGTGATATCAAAGAGGATTTAGAGAATTCAGCCTTGCTAGAAACTGGAAATGGAGAGAAATTAGATTAATCTTGGAATATAGTCAATCATAATAAGAAAACAAATCTGAAACCTACTTGTTTTTTAAGGAAGCTACACCTGAGAAGGAAAGACCTGTACAAAATTATAATTACAGTAGAGTTTCTCTCATGCAAAGCAAAAAAAATAAAAAGCCTCTTAGGTACTAATGTCTATATGTTAAAAAAAAATAGAACCAGAAAAAAAGCTTTACATATTGTGTTGCATTGCAGTCAGACCTGAAGTATTTGATTTAATATTGTTGTAGAGAAACTTTCTATGGCTGAAGATACTGTACCATGTCCATCACATCAATTTTTTTTCCAATCCTCCTCAGCCTGCAAATGAATGCAGCAATAACACTTGTTTCCTGAGTCACCATTCCATTGCTTTGAAACAAGACATCTAGGTATCACATGAAGCAAAGGGAATGGCTCTTATTTATATGTGCTTCCCTGAAGTGAAAACAAAACAAAGCAAAACAAAACAAAAATTGATTGTCTGTTTTTTTTTCTCACAGATTACATTCTTGTCCCTTCAACATGGAATTAATTTCATAGACAAAGCTACAACACAATTGCTCAGTGCTTTCAGTTGTTATTAATGGTCAGTTTCTACTATGGACTTTTTGCAAATGTATCCTGTCAAACAAAAGCTAGTATCTCTTTAAAAAAAAAAAAAAAAAAGTATCTGTATAACATGAATATTAAATACCACTGGGCAGTGTTGACATGCTATTACCTGCCATTAATAGTTTAATAATATAGGCTTAGACAGTATAGTGATTAGCAAGTTTATAATGGTTGCAAAGAGAATATTTGTTCTTAAGCACAATCAAAACTTATAATTACAACAGAGTTGAATTTAATATGTAGAAATATAGGCTGAAAAGTATCCATACAGGTAGCAATAATCTCAGAGTACTATCAGTAACTAACTAAATCTGATTAAGTGTACAATGTTCATACAAAAAAGAAAATAATAATCCAGGATCTCTGAAATAAAATCCTATATGTGATATGCAGTAGATAATAAACTAGACAGAATTATGCTGAAAGTTACGTCTGATTTTAGACACTATGAGAAATGGAGAAAGTTCATTTGACAGCACCAAGAATGATAGGAGTTTAGAGGAAAAACAAACAAAAAAGCCACCAGCAGCTCTCAAATAAAAAACAAAGAGAGAAATACTACAACGAACTTGACAGTTACATGAAAATAAAAATTGACATGAGATCTAACAACTTTCTTTTATTAACAATACATATTTTTTCTGTTTTTTTACTCTTGTATTCTTTTCCTATACCATCAGTTTTGGTCATCACAAAAAATAAGCCAGGTGATACTTAAACCAAGCTCATTATGACCAGCCTTTTACAGAAGAGATGGCTATGCAGACATAATGACCAAATTGACCTGAATTCTAGGGGCAGTTCTGTTCAATATATCTGTCAGTATATTCAGAAGTTGAATGCACCATTAGCACATTTCCTGATGATACCAAACTAGGATGTGCTACTGACTCTCAAGGAACAGGATGTGAAGAGAGATCAAGACAGATTGGAGCATTGGCATACGATTAATGGGATGAAATTTAACAACTCCAGACGCCAGATTCTGTACCTAGGATACAGTGATGCCAGACACAAGTATAAATGGAGAAAGGAGTGGCCTGGAGATCAGCCCTGCAGAAAGCAACCTGAGGGAACTGGTGGGCAGCAAGCTCAGTGTGAGCCAGCTGTATGCCTGGGCAGCTGAGGGCAAACCCTATTGGTGGAGGCATCACACACAGCATAACCAGCTATCCAAAAAAAAGGAGAATATCCCTCTGCATTCAATGTTGGTGGAGCCTCACCTCGAGCACTGTGTGCAGTGTTTGGAATTTAAGTTCCTTGAGAATGGCAACAAAGCTGGTGGAAGTCAGAAAGAATGTCCTATGAAGAGCACCTAAAGAATTTAGGCTTGTCTAGCTTGGGCAAAAGGAGGCTGAGGAGCCACCTCATTGCTTTCTACAGCTTCCTGAGGAGGGGAAGTGAAGAGGGAGGTTCTGAGCCCTTCTCCCTGGGATCCAGGAATATAACTTGTGGGAATGGTTCAAAGAGGCATCAGGGGAGGCTTGGTCTGGATGTTAAAAAGCATTTCTTTATTAAGAGGCTGACCAAATACTGGAATAAGGTCCCAAAAGAGGTGTTCAATACTCTGTGCCTATCAGTATTCAAGAGGCACTTGGATAATACACTTAATAAAATGCCTTAACTTTTTAGATACTTATGTTTTTTGGTTTTATATAGGACTTAGAAGTTTTTCAGATCAGTAATCATACTAATTATCATGCTAATTCATTTATACAGCTGATGGATTGAACAATCAGATCTGATTTGTAGCAAGTCAGCTTAATGCACAGGCAGAGAAATACATTCACTCCCTTCTTGTGAACTGTTCTTTTGATAGGATTGCACAGCTCTCAGCATAACTTCTCATTCACTGCAGTATGGCATTAGTACTTTCATTCAAGTATAGTGCTAGTACTTAACAATTACTCACACATTAAATGAAAATATACTTACACATTAAATATAAATGTTATCCACTAATTTACTATTATTAATAGTATACAGAAGGGGAAAGGATGAATGGGCAAGTGTTGATGTTATCTAAATCGAGTAACATCTTTGACAATGTCTGGCAAAGGGTCTGGAAAAATAGCAGTTGCTATATACAGTAAAGTAGTTGTTGGTGAAGACCTAATGTTTGTACTATATACATTAAAGGGTATTATGTTTTTCATTTTAGACATGGTCCAATCCTGTGTATGCACTGAGCAACCATTTGAAGCTGAAGTGTTCCTGAACTGCACCCTCCAGATTATTAGAAGGAACTCAGTTCATGCCCCCTGGGATGTTTCACAATGTTTATCAAAACATACTGAAGACACAGTCTTTATGCCAGATAAAATTGTATTTTCTTGTAATTTTGATCTTAATTCCTTGTCTATGTTCTTTGTAAAGGAGTCCTGGACATGGTTTACGTAATAAGCCTCACCATATGTACATAATGCAACCAGTTTGAGAGCCTTACTTTACAGTGCTTCCAATGGAATCACTCCTTTTCATTTAACCAGCTTTACAGTTTGAATGAATTACAATGGTTTATTTCAGGGAAAATAACACCACGCTGAAAGGAGACTTAGGAAGGAGTTAATAGTGGGAGAAAAATGCAGGAAAAAAGGGTCTTTAAATTAATGAATCACCCTGGGAGAAAACTCTTCTTAAAAAGAAAGGGAAGAGATTAGCATTTTTTTCATCCTCCATTGCTGCCTCCCCACTGGAGGTCACTGTTCCTTCTCACTGGTCTCACTGCTTCACTTTTTGCTTCTTTTTGCTTCTGCCACTGCTGTTCACTGTGGGCTCGTTTCCTTTTTCCTCTGAATTTTTCTAGTAAAAAATTCCTTCTTCTCATCAGTTGTTGCCAGAGGTTGCAAATTGGTAACTGTGGGTCTTCCCTTTGTATTCAGGTTTTCCCGGAAGTCTTTAGTTCTTCTATTTGATACCAATTTGCATTACCTGTCTGGCAGCTCTCTACTAGAAGCCATTCAGATTAGCATTTTGTCTTTTTATTTCTGTCTGAAGAGGGGGTTTCCTTGATGAAATTGGTCATGATACATTTTAAAGATTGTGAACAGGGGAAAGGCAGTGCTGGTGTGAAGGGGGGGTTTGCTGGTAGAAATAAGTTTGATACATCTTAAATACTGTAAGCAGAGAACAGTGGTGCCACAGTTTTGCTGATTCTAGAGGCAATTTTCTAAATTTTCAATGTATTACTGTCTCCACGATATTACATTTCACCCCGTGGCTCTTGAGTCAGCATCCATTTGTGTGGTTATTTTGTGTTTTGCATTGTGTTGCTCTTTTCAGACTCTCCTTTTTTTGGCAGGTTGGTTCCATTTCTTAGGTTTCCACTAAGAGAGTAACTGGTTACCTGCCCCTGTTTTGCAACGTTATCCACCTGAATGTGCAGAGAGTTCCATTGGGCCATGCCCTCCCCCAGCTTTCCCACTACATGTCCAGGTTCTTTCCTGGCTCAGAAGTCAATAAATTAAATGTATGTGGGGGGGAACAGTCTCTTTTACCACACATTTACCACACTAACTATCTCTCCACCTTATACAAACCCAGAGTTTGCTGTCTTATATCATTCATTTCTAGTTGACCTGAAAACAATCCAGATTTCATGTTTCTTCCTTCTCTGCATCTGAGTTCTGTGCTTGGAAAAATAAAGATAGATGTTTCAACACTGAAAATGAACTTTACTCCAAAAGGGTTCAAGCTCAGGGTACACATGATTTGGAGGTGTAAAAGATTATTGGGATACTTCAGAAAATTTTTATAAGTATTTGAATTTAAAAGTGAGCAGACTTCTGGGCTCATACAGTATAAAATTATTTAAAATTACCAGAGCACTCTTCCTTATTTGGGAGACTGGGTGTTTCCCAAATCAGAATGTAGGTTTTGGTTTTTTGTTTGGGCTTGTTTGTTGTTTTTTTTTTTAATGCATAATGAGCTACAAATGGCAGTTCAAATGTCTGATTACTCAAGGCTAGAAGCAGTGTAGATCAAATGTCAGGGGTCTGAAAAACTAACTGAACTAATTCAAGTATCACAATAAACTGTTAACCTGCTTTGTCTGCCAACTCTTTCTACTATGATATATATGGGAGGTCTTCGATCTCACTTAGCTTTTCACTTTTCTGACCCTTTAATGACATAGAAGTGCTAAAGGTTTTAACATCTCAATTTTTTTTCTAGTGTTGCTTTTTTTTCCCCATAGTTATCAGAAGCTCTTTTTGCATAAGGACCAATATATTTGTTATTTTGAAACTACCTGCCACAGTATATTGCAAAGAGTGAAAAACAGAAGTCAAAGTTTCATGGTCTCCTGGTACTGACACTGTTCCTGCCAAAGGACACTAGAAATCCATTTCTCTTCCAATTCACCTGTCTTTCTCATTCTACCTCCACTAGAAGTGACAAAATAAAGTAAAAAATAAGCAAAAAATAATAATTAAAAAAATTAATATTTCTGTTTTACACATAGACACAACCACGAGCACTTTCACAGATGATCTAAGGAAGATAGACAAAATATAGGATTGTAGAATATTTTTTCCTAATTTTTTGTGGGTTATATTTTTTTTTCTTTTTTTCTTCTTTTCTTTTTTCTTTTCTCCTTTTTTTCTTTTTTTCTTCTTATCTTTTTATCTTTTTCTTTACTGTTTTTGTTTCCTTTCTCTTTTATTTGGTCTATATTTTTCTTAAATTTGGGTTCTATTTGCAGTTTCTGGAGATTCCTAGGACTTCTGCAGGCAATAGTTTCTGCTAGCTATTTCCTGAATAGATATCCTGATTAAAAAGGGATGGCTGCAGAGATGTGTAACAGACAAATGAGTAGGGAATATCATGCTGCTGCTCATCTGCTTTATGGAGCAGCTGTTTAGCTGATACTCAGGAGTGCAGCTAACACAGACATCAGCTGTCACAAGGGCAGGAGATGTGAAGGTGGCCTAAAAGTTGTTCTCCATATGGCTTGGAACTCCGACCAAGGTTGTGATGTGTTGTGGCTATTCCTCCATCTTTTACCAGCTGGAGAAAATATTTATTGCAAACTGGAGTCCTTGACTCAGAAGGAGATGCAGAGGGTGGGCACTGCCACCCAGGACTGGGGATGCAGGGGTGCTGCCTCATGCCTCTCCTGCTCTGGGGTGACAGTAGGATGTACAGGAGGGAGAAGTGAGAAGCCTAAGTAGCATCAGAACACAGAACAGGAGACTGACAGTGTTTTTGCAGGCACCTTGAAGAGGCAAAAGCTATGAGTCACATGATGCAAAGAAGGAGGAACAGCCAAAGGCTATGCTTAATGGTAGTCCAGACTAAAAACATGGGGGAACTGGATGCTTGCAACGAGCAATAAAAAATTCTCCACCACCCTCAGCATCTGTGCAATGACCTGATCACCAGGGAGGGAAACCAGCCCAATTAAGGAAGGGCAGCTTGGCACAAACTGACCATTAGCACTGAAATAAAGCCATGAGTGACAATGACTGGAGATTCCTTTATGCAAGTGATGGGGACACCAGTGCTTCATCTAGGCAGACTGTCCTGTGAATTTTTTTTCTTGTAGAGTGGTAAATTCAGGATGTTGCTTGCTGAAACTTATCTGGCCTTTGGAGCCAACCTTGCTGTTCATCCACATAAACAGGAAGACCTGGAAGAAGTCAAAAGTGGCTTCACAGTCCTGGCAGCAAAAGTGATGAGTGGGAGATCCCAGGAGATCTTGATCCTATGAGTGAACAAAAAAGGCTTGATTGAAAGAGAGTGAATCCTAGAAGTTACCAGCTGGCTGTGGCTGATGCTACAGGCAGAACTTTTGACTATTTCACCATGCTCCTGTGTATGAGGAAAAAGAACTGCTAACAAGATACAGGGCTTGGTTAACAAAGAAGGGCAAGAGCACCTTCCCCAGCAAGTTGCTAACCTTGTGAAGAAAGTTTCAAACTACGTATGTCAGGGGATGGTGATAACAGATTGCAGATAAGTTAGGGGACAGGTGGTAAGTCCTTGGGGCAGTGTGATGGAAATAAAAGTCATAAAACATGAATGTGATCGTAAAACCTGAAACAAAAGTCTTGCGCACAAGCCACTAGCTGACAGAGCTTCGTACACAGATGGAAGGATCCAGGATTTTTTAGAAAGGAGAAGGTGGAATTTCTTCTTGCATCTAAACCTGCAAAGATGTTTGTGTCTATTTTGTAGAGTGTGTGAGAGACTGGCTGAATTCTTGTGGGTCAAGGTCAGGGGAGTAAGGATTCTGTCCTGGCAGTCTGTTACAGACTATCCAACTAGAATATAAGCAGAGGCCTCTGGCATCTGTACACTGCAAGTACACTAGGCAGTGTATAATCCTGCCATTTTGCCACTGCCAGACTGAGAAGTGTTTCCATAAAAATGTATGCTATCAAACGTCTTATGGACTGACTTGTCCCTAAGTTACAGAGCTCATACTAATCTTCGTGTTAACAAGAGGTTCTCTTCCATTGAAATCATTGTATCAGAGCACATATGTAAAAAATAAAGGGACTGTGATAATCAAAAAAATTTATAAAAACTATGCAGTGTGTTATGTGCCATAGTTACACATCATTGGATGTGTGCCATTAAACACATCTTCAGCAATAACACTTACTTAAGTAATTTTACCAAGCAGATTTATTGAGCTTTGAGTAATGGGATGGTGAAGAGAATGAAAAAAAAAGAAATGTATGTTAACATTCACATGAAAATAACAGACTTTTCTGTCAATACTGTTCTGCTCAAGGTCAGGTTGTTTTTTTTTCATTCTATTATTCATGTCTTCAAGCTATTATTTTTGATAGTAGTAAAATTTAAGATCAAAAAGGGCTAAAGGTCACTTCATCTTTTCAAAGGTCAAGGTTATAAGTGCACGGAGATGCTGCAGTAAAGCAGTTCTCTACTTACCTAGGGAAAGCTGTCATGTAAAGACCTGAGAGATGATAAGTGAATTAATCCACAGATACAAATGTTCAAAAAATTGCATTCTGCAGTTCACCCATCTTAAAAAGGTTCCTACCTTGCCTATATAATGATGTGAGAATTAGCCCACTGGTGTCAGTTAAATAATGCTATAATGTTTATGGTATAATAAAGGCTAGAGTCCTTGATCATTAGCAAAATAGTGACATTATGCGTAGAGTTACCACTTTTATGGTACAAAACACAATATCAGATGTGCTTTTATGGTTTTTTGTTTTTTTTTTTAATTCAGATTCAATTTTTAAAAATGTAAAAAAACCACTTTGATCTAGAGTATTGTGACTGAATTATTATTAGAAAAACTGAAAGAAAATCAGAACTACCAGTCAATGAGATTTCTGTTTCATTTCAGTGAAAAATTGTTTGCAGGAGGTACATACTGTATATTAAAATATGGTTAGTTCCACTGAATTTGTTTGTATATTGACTTTAGCATAACATGAAATGTTAATCATTTTATGAGAATTGCAATCTGTGATTTTATTAATGCTTTGAATGTTGTGTTGTTATTTTTCTATTTTCAGAGGATATAGTCTTTCCCATAATATCTAGAGTAGTATTTGGCTTTTTCCCCCCCTCTTCTTCCTGTTGGTAGCGTAGCTAAGATGTTATGTTAGCTCTTTATCCTCCACCATTTTAGTTTCACCCTCAGTTTAGAAGAGACTCTTTCTTTCCAAGGTTGTTTCTTGAGAATTTGGCTGCCAGAATGAAGGTTTTTTTTTCCCACTAATGTATTTTATTATGAATATAAAAAAATAAAGAAATGGGAGGGTATGATTAACAGAACTACATTTTCATATAACAGTTATTTCAGATTTGTAGCAAGAATCTCCAAATTGGAATTTTTTGCCTCTGATCCAATGGGACAATAGACATTCATTCCCTTTAGTCCTTCTTACCCTGCGCTTGTGCTTGGTATTATTGTCCTTTGAAAACAGGTAAAAGTCACTTAGGCTTGAGTCTGTATTTAGGCTATTTTAAATTTTGTTATTCTACTTTCTTATTTTGTGTTGTGTTGCTTACTCTTCTTTTATCTACATAGCAGAGGAACCTCTTTGATGATGTCTGATTATGTATGACTTTTAGCAACTTTATCCTGGATCTCATTCTTGAATATTAAAATAGCTTTATTATCTATTATCATTGCTCACAGAGCATCTACTTAATTATTTCTGAGATTCAAACTATTACTCCAACTTTTATTACAGCCATCTATGAAAGTGACAGATTTTTTGTCTCATTTATGTTTTTTTGGAGGGAATGTAAATTTGTAATTATGTAATTTTGGAGGGAACCCTAATTTATGCTTGTGATTTAAAAAAAAACCCCGACTTGTTAACACTTCCATTTTTTCTGAGGCCTTCCATTCATCAAAATAAAAGTAAACAAACTGAAAATGCATCACATGACTATCTGATGAATTTATCTGTTAATTATCATACACAGAAAAAAATATTAAGCCTTTCATTACCAATAGTATTGTTATATAGAATGTATTTTAAAATTCGAAAAGTCCTCAATTACTTTTTTTAAAAAATATTTCTATTCCTCTGTGTAAGCAGTAATTTCTAAATTCTTTCATTTGGGAATAAAACAGATTTTCAGCCCTACTTGCAAAAAATATCTTTTAACATCTTACCTTACCTTAGTATTTCACCCAAGGAAGTTCTATTTCATTTTTATTGTATTAGTTATTTTGGTTCTCTAACATATAACTATACCTCTTCACTTGAAACCTCTCCAGTATGAAGTCAACTTCTGTTTCTACCATTCCAGCACAAAACTTCATGGTTTGTATTCTGTTACAGATATTCTATTTTATTTTTTATCTTCTAGGAATATGTAGTTTTCCATTCTGCACTATCTGCTCTAGATTCTTGATTTATTTTTCCAGTTTCTAGCATCACAGTTATTTTCCTCTGACCTCATTTAATTTGTTGAGGCATATTTCTTTTGCTAGCAGCATCTTTTAAGCAGTGATATAATTGATATTAAAAGCTGATGAATTAAATTTGTCTGAACTCTTTTGGCTTGACTGATCCAATTAAAAATGCTCCTGATCGCAATTTAATATATTTTTTCATTTTAAAAGGTGTTATAGCATTAAGTATTCTAAAATTTGAATATATTCTTGAAAATGAAACCATTCTAACTTGTCACTTTAATAATGAACAGCACTATTACTCTTCATTTTCTATGATTAAATGTTAACTTTTTGTATAACTCCCCAAATCAGTAAAATAAGATATTTACAATCCCAAACCATAATAAATATCCTCTTTATTCATAAAAATATACTTGAACCAAATAAATTAATTTTGAATACCTTATCAGATTAAATATCACAGAAAGATGATTCTGTCTGCATTAACTTTAGTTTGTACATACTGAACTTTACTGGCAGAAATCCTCAAAATTTCTGGGTAGCAGCCAAGACCTGGTGATCAACTGAGCAGAGAAGGAAGCTGAAGAGCCCTTTTAGCTCCCTCTCTCTCCTTCACCACTAATGAATGAAAGATTTAAGACTCCCTTAAGATTTGCATCATTTGCTGGAGCTAATAAACTCTGACATAACAATTTTATCAGAAGTATCATCTATTTCTGAATTTAAAGGACTGCAGCATAAAGTACTAAATTGTGGCCTTTATTCAGAAATATATACAAGGGTTCTGACTACTGCTAAACTGTAATAATATCCAGATATTTTGGATTTAAACTGTTGCTTCAGAATACCTTTGTATTTCCATGATAATAGACAATATGCAATGTGTGCCCACTCCAGGAGGAAATGGGAGAGCTGGTCATCCAAGATGTAGAGAATGCTGAGGTACTCAATGACTACCTTATTTCTGTCTTCATCAGCAAGGATGCTAGTCACACCCTCCATGTTACAGAAGCCAAAGGTAGGAACTGGGAAAAGGGAAAACCATGGGTCCAGATAAGATGCCATGGGCCCTGATGGGTTGTGCCCAGGAGTGTTGAGAAAGGTGGTTGATGTTGTTGCCCTACCACTTTCCATCATTTTTGAAAGATCATGGCTAACAGGAGAGGTGCCTGAGGACTGGAAGAAAGCCAGTGTCACTCCAGTCTTCAAAAAATGCAAGAAGGAAGACCAGTCAGTCTTACCTCCATCCCAGGAAAAATCACTCTCTGTGATTCTGTGATTCTGTGAAGATCCCATCACTGTAGATGAAGAGCAGGTTCAAGACCACCTAAAGAACCTGAAGGTGAACAAGTCCATGGGACATGCTGGGATTTGCCCATGGCTCCTGGAAGAATTGTCAGATGAAGTTGCAAAGCCACTGTCCATCATATCTGAAAAGTCATGGCAGTCTGGTGAAGTTCCCACGGATGGGAAAAGGGGAACCATAACCCCCATTTTCAAAACTGGGAAGAAAGAAGACCCAGGGAACTTTTGGCCGGTCAGTCTCACCTCTGTGCCTGGCAAGATTATGAAGCAGATCCTCCCGAAGGCTCTACTGAGGCATGTGGATAACAAAGGGTTGACTGGTGACAGCCAGCATAACTTCACTAAGGGCAAGTTCTGCCTGAGTAATTTGGTGGCCTTTTACGATGGGGTTACAGCCCTAGTGGACAAAGTTGAGCAACTGACATCATGTACCTGAAGTCCAAAGCATTCAACACTGTCCCACATGGCATCCTGATCTCTAAACTGGAATAATATGGATTTGATTGATGGGCCACTCGTAGAATAAGGGACTGGCTTGATGGTCTCATCCAAAGAGTTGTGATCAATGTCTCAGTGTCCAAATGGAGATGTGTGATGAGTGGTGTACCTCAAGGGTCAGTACTTGGACCAGTGCTGTTTAACATCTTTGTTGGTGACATGAACAGTAGAATTGAGCGCACCCTCAGCAAGTTTGCTGATGACACCAAACTGTGTGGTGAAGTCAGCATGCTAGAGGGGAAGGGATGCCAGCTCGAGGGACCTTGATAGTCTCAGGAAGTGAACTCATGCAAACTGTGTGAAGTTCACCAAGAACAAGTGCAAGGTACAGCACCTGGGTCAAGGCAATCCCATGCATGAATGCTGGTTAGGAGGAGAAAGGATTGCACAAGAGAAGGACTCGGGGGTGGTGGTGGACCAGAAGCCTAACATGAGATGTGCCATCTTGCAGCCCAGAAAGCCAGCCATGTTCTGGACTGCATCTAAAGAAGCATAGACAGCTTGTCAAGAGAGGTGATTGTCCCCCTCTACTGTGCTCTTGTGATATCCCACCTGGACTACTGTGTACAATTCTGGAAGCCCTCAACATAAGAAGGGCATTGATCTCCTTGAGAATGTCCAGAGGAGAGCTATAAAAATGATCAGAGGGCTGGAGCAACTACCCTATGAAGAGAAGCTGAGGAAGTTGGGGTTATACAGCCTAGAGAAGACGGGGCTCTGAAGGTGACCTTTTAGAGGCTTTCCAGTAGCTAAAGGGGGCTGTACAAGAAACAAAGGGCAATGGTTTAAAGCTTGAAGAGGAGAGAGTCAGGATAGACATTAGGGATAAAAATCTTTCTGTGAGGGTGGTGAGACACTGGCACAAGTTGCCCAGGGAAGTTGTGGCTTCCCCCTCCCTGAAAGTGTTCAAGGCCATGTTGGATGCATCTTGTAACAACCTAATCTAATAGGAGGTGTCTCTGTCCATAGCAGGAGGGTTGGAACTAAATGATCTTTAAGGTCCCTTCCAACCCTAGCCATGATTCTATGATTCTATGAGTTAAGTCATCATATATTGCTGCTGTTAGAGAAAATGCTGAAATATAAATAGTAAAATGCATTATCTAAGGATTCGATTCAAATGTGTTTCACTGCGGTTAAGACACATGGAAAGTGAGAAGTGGCTGAGCATAGTATGAAATAATGAGACCCCACCTAGAGTACTTTGTCCAGTTCTGGACCCCACAGCGTAAGAAGGACATGGAGCTTTTGGATCGAGTCCAGAGGGAAGATGATCAGAGGGCTAAAACACCTTTTCTATGCAGACAGGCTGAGAAAATTTGGAGTTATTATGGAGAAGACTCCAGGGAGAAGACTCCAGGGAGACATTTTAGCAGCCTTAAATCTGAAGGGGGCCTATAATAAAGCTGAGGAAGGACTTTTTACAAGGGTATGTACAGATAGGACAAGAAGAAACAGTTTCATAGAGGAAGAGTTTGAGTTTAGGTTGGAAATTAGGAAGAAATTCTTCACTGTGAGTGTGCTAAGATATGGTATCCTGTTGCCCAGAAGTGTTCAAGACCTGGCTGGATGGGGCTTTGAACAACCTGTTCTAGTGTGAGGTACCCCCACCCATGCAAGAGGAATGGAACTAGGCGATCTTTAAGGTCCCTTCCAATACAAACCATTCCATGATTCTGTGAAAGTAGCAGATAAAATAAAACTAATAAAAAAAGAAAAAGAGGTTTTAAATTTGTCTGTGAAAAAAAATGTCTTAAAAATACAGTGTTAAAAACTGGACACGGTACTTCAAGCTAGGTTTCATGAGAATGGAGTAGAAGGGGAGAATTGCCTCCCTTGACCTGCAGGTCCCACTTCTAATGATGTGGCCCTATAGTTTATTACTCTAATCTGTGAATGTGTGGTTTGTTTGTAGGTATGTATACATAAGAAATACGACTTTATAAAAAGTTTCTGCCAGTATCAGTTCTCCATTTTCTTCAGCAGCTAAGGAGCAAAGTCTGCTTAATGGTTATCTACACAACATAGTCCTCTGATATTTCAAACTGAAGTTTCTTTTCCATCATTGCTCTTTTCTGAAGTCTACTTCTACCAGTGACTGCTATTGAAAGCTTTATTTCTATAAACTGACAACTTCCCAATTAGTGGTGCGGGTCAAACTCCTCTTGAACTCATCTTCATGAAATAGAAGCAGTAAATAAGTGGAAAAAATCTAGGCTTAGTGTTTATATATCAAAATCTTCATGCAATTGAATTAAGGGTGCTATCCATTTTTCCAGTCTCACAAAATCATAAATGTCTAAATTTTGAGGAATTACTTTCTTTATTCTCAGGTCATCTAATTATTATTCTATGGTTTAGAAAAGATCTTTTATGAGTAGGTTTTTTTACACTCTAAAAAATACAATTAATTTAGCTAGCTTTGAAGTGTAGATACCTTTTTTCTTTTTGTTGTTTTCTGATTTCTTCCTGAACACCAAGTTTAGTATATTCAATTGATTCATTGTAGAAAGTACCAGAGAAGATAATGAGTTTTACATGTGTGTAATACTTTGCAGAGATCAGTAATATTCAGAGTTGATCTTATTCAACAAAATCAAAATAATATCTATTTATTCAGACTAAATAATTTAACAGAGAATCAATTTAAAGTATTCATAAGGAATGGTTTCAATAAGATAACAGATTTTCTGCAATTTTCCTAATTTTACTGGATTATTGTAGAGCACTTCTCCCTCTTTGCTTCATGAGCAATGACTGACTTACTGACCTTATGTCTTGTAATGCATATGATATCAATTCATTCTTCTAATGATCTGAGCACCTTTTAAAATCCTTATGTTCTTGCATTATCGCCTTGCTGCTCAAAGCAGTGAAACACTGGTTTTGTTCCAGCTGAATGTCTAAAGTGTTTCACATGACATTTACATTTAATGAAACGTAGTATTACTTGAATTACAAGCAAAGAACATTAGAAAATACAAATGCAAATCTAAACTCCCAACAAAAGCAGATAACATTCATCTAAGTACTTGGCACCACATACAAAATAGCATTTATGCCCAAACCCTTCCACTAATGTAGAACTGAGGTAATGAAATTGAAGAGAAGTATGAAAAATCTTGCTTCACTGATTTTGGTTCTTGAGGACCAAAAGAAAACATGATGATTAAAGGTTTCTATCATGTGTATATAGAATATCTATTACCTTGTCAGAGCAGAAAAGTTTTACCTAAACCATTCAGTTTATGTTTTCTCTGAAAGCCAGACTGCTGCATTTTTAAGTTATTTTTCTAGATGAACCTCATAGTCCCACAACAGTAATTTGGTTATTTTTTTCTTTTTTCTTTTTTTTTTTTTTTAATTTTAATTCTGTTAATCTGCGTTTCAGTTATTTTGTTTTAATTACCATTCTTCATACAGCATAACAGGAGCTATTGCTTGATATCAGTAGTTATGGATGGCTAACCAAGGATCACAAAATAGGTTAAAGAAACACCTACTCAGATTTCATACATCCAGATACATCCAGAATGTAGAAACAAATATTTAGGACACTACAAAAACTAAAGCACAAGACATACTAATTGTATTACTAATAGTAATCAAGATTCACCTGTTGCAAATTATATTAATGGTTTTTTTTTACTTATAACTAATTATGGTCAATAATAACTGAGAAGTTTTTGTTTAGAGTGTTTATTTTAGACTTTAAAAAATAGTTAAAAATCAGAATTAAAACTAATTAAAAAATAGTTAAAAATCAGAATCTACTGATTAGAGGTGTCGGTTTCGATAAATAACCAGAAATATCCCAATGTTTTTTCTTTATTTTTGGATAATCCATAATACAAATGTACAAGCCTGTTAGAGATGAGTTCACCATATTTTCACTGGAGAATTTTAGCTCCTATGCTCAAAGGCATGGATGCCTTCATCAGTTCTGCCCTTACAGGCCTTCCCCTACTGAGTTCTGAGTGCATATCTGACAGATGCTCTTGCCCTCACAGAAGGAAAGTTACTTTGGTGTTGCTGCTGGTTCTTCAACCTGGTCTCAGCATTTTACTCTGCTTTAATGGCAGGGATCAGCCCACTCTATCTCATCTGCCTTTGTGGTGCCTCTCCTGTAATGCTTCAGTCTCTAACCAGTGCTTTATTCACATTAGGGAGTACTCCGTGACTCAATGTATAATTTCATTATGGATACATCACTATGAGATGTTAGGGAAGCCAATAATTTAAATTGGTTTTAAAAGCTTTTAGGCAAATTCATAGTGGAACAGGACACTGAGAGTTCTAAAGTGTAAAGATGCAGACCAGAAGTAAATATCTTAAACCATAGATGACTTAGAGAGTAGGTGGTTTCACCATATATTTCTTGTGCTCTTAATTATCATTTTCTCACAAATATGCTGTAGGTCCTGATTAGAGATAAAGCCCTGAACTAGAAAAACACCTGTTCTTATCAAAAAGGCATACTGATATTGAGCTTGCAATATCAGATAGGGCTGATCTTTTTCAAAGCAGAAATTTTCTTTCCAGTGGTGGCTGCAATGTACTATTTAAATTCCTGCACCTTTTTTTTTCTTCTTCTCATTTGTATACTTCAAACCAACCAAAGTTTATGACTCACATTCACTTTATAATACCATAAGCTCCACTGGGGAAAAAAAAAAACAAAACGAAAACAACAACAAACAAAAAAACAAAACCCCAAAACCAAAAATAAACCCCCTAAAAAACAAAAAAAAAACCCAAAATAAAACCCAAAACCCAAAAAAAAGCCCAACAACTAAAAGCAGGCTAGGAAAATAATAAGTTGGCCTTTTTTTTTTTTTTTAGATGGCTGAATTGTACACTGAATTATATAGTTAATATACAGTAATGAAACACTAAATGATAGAATCGATCCAAACTTTAAAAAAAAAAAAAAAAAAAAAAAAAAAAGAAAGAAAAGAAGATTGTATATTTACCTGCTCCTACAGTAAATATTGTTGTGCTCTACAATTGAGCAGGTCCCTTCTTCACTGTCTATGTTTCTAAATAAGTGGCCTAAGGCAACTGCTGTCTATTTTGTGCTGCTCGTCATAGCACAACAACACATCACATCATGCTGACAAGAAGGGAACAGCATCCAAAGAAGAATTAATCCTCATGTGGCAAAGAGTGCTCACATGCTCACAGACCTATTTTCTAAGAAGTGAAGATGGAGTACCCACTTCTTATCCCTGTCTAAATGCTTAGCTTCTGAAAAGAGTAACTTAAAGTGTAGTGAATAGCTGTCATTTAGCAATAGCCACCTCCTGATGTTATACTGAAACTCGGTTGGGGTATATATGGGATTGTAAGATCCTAAAAGCACTCTCGGGTTCTTTAATTACAGGTATTATGCAGTAGAAATTTTATGCTCCACACATCCAGTATGTAAGTCACACCAGTAGCAAGACACTGGTTTCCATTCATTTCCATCATAAACCAGGCAAACAATTTCCAAGTACGCGTATATGGCACAAAAAAACTTCAGGACTCTCTGAGCATTACGTACCGATGAAAAACTGAAAACTGCCACGTATCAAGCAGTGTTGAGCCATTACTCATTTTATAATTTTCTTTTAGGATATAGTTCAATATGAATGAAAATGAGGTCTTAATTACAAAATTGTCACTCATTCTGCCTGAGACATGTTTTGTTGGAACTATTCATGTAAATTTGCATTGTGTTCCAATAAATCATGTACTAGCAATTGGTGTGAGGGGTTTTACTTAGTTTTACTTAGTGATCTTATGATGTAACACTTTTGTGTCATAGCTAAATGACAAAAGTAATGATGATTATAGACTTGTAAACAGGAGACATCTGCCAACAAATTAGTTTCAGCTGCACTATTTTTTAAGCAGGTACACTAACACTGCCACCTTGGCAGGTCAGACTCCTAATAACTGAAATTGTACAGTCAGAATTTCATGGGGCATTATACACACTTTGGGGAAATAAGAAAATAAGAAAAAATCACTTTACATACCTAAAAAGCCTAAGCAACCTCAGTCTCCAAATAATTACATTAATTTCCTTTGGGAATGGGTGAAAAATCATCTTGAAACATCGTCAAATCTGAAGGCAGGAGTAATAATGAAAGAAATTTAGTTTCTAAATGAAGTTTATTGTTTCTAGAACTTGCTTTAATTTAGCACTGTGTACCAAGACACTTGTTCTGAAATTGAAGTAGAAATATTTGGAACGGTGTTTTGCACTGGGGATGGGTGAGGTGGGAGTGAGCCAGTGCGGGGCTTTTTCTGGATGTCAGTAAGAAAGGCCTAAAACCAAACAGGTTAATAAGACAACTACTATAAGAAGTCAGAATAAGAAAGTGAGTAAATCTTAGATATCATCTGGATACTGGGCATCCATTTTTGTGCACCATCAGACAGATCCTGGTTGGATTTTCCTCCATTCATGTTCAGAGCAGAGCAGATCCTGACCATGGAGAGATTTTCTTTTTGATCCTTTGAGCAACTCTTTAATTTACACTAAAGAAAACTCTATTCCTAAAGGATGTTCTCATGGGAAATTTTTAAGGCACTGTTAGACAAAGGCAAGGGCATGCAGGTGGGTTAATTGCTGGTGCCAAACGGAAGCTTTCTTCAGCCTCCTCTGGTACAGTGAGCTGGCTGAGCTTATCACAGCACAGAATTGAAGACCACTCTGGATGTGCAGCATGAAGTTTATGCCAGCTCAGGTTAGTTATGATGTGGGTCACTAGCACCTAAACATGCAACAGGCTTCCAGTGAGGACCATTATATTCCAATCCTTGCTACAGTTTACCTTTCCCAAAGACCTTGTAAGTTTCATGTTTAGCTGCATACTGGTTTCTGAAGACATGGCCTGTCTGCATTGCCACCCAAGTGGCATGTTCAGACTTGTAAAAGACAAAGTAAAATTACATGCTAAAATTGTATTTAATTTAATAATCCATTTTTAAATAAATGAACAGAACTTAATTCATTATGAATACATTATGAATTTTATTAAATATTGTCTGGTTTAGGTCATCAGAAAATTATATGATTTAATTGAAGTACACAGGATATCTGGAACCTGGTTATTCATCCTTGTAACAAGATTCTAACAATAAAAGCAAACATCTTGGCTACATGTAGTATATAACAGACAAACTAGAAAAACTTGAATTTCCTTTTAATATTTCAAGCCTGTACAGATTGTCACAATCAGAAATTTTTTTGCCTCTAATTTATAGTAAATCTTCTTTGATTTTTTTCCATTTGTTATATGTTGACTGGGGTAAACCAGACAATCCATTAATAAAGAATTAAACTGACTGCGAAATCCTGTAGTTAAATCAGTTCCGCTGTTTTCTCTTAATTCATTTTGCTCCACCATGAATAACTTCTTAAGGTTTATGGGATTTTGTAACTCAGTCCAGGAGATCTCTGACAATTTTAGTCTGAAGTTCAGCTCAGTACTCTCAGTTGCAGTTCTCCTGGATTTATGACTGGAGGTTAGCACCATAGCCTAATATTGCACTTCAGGCAATGAAGAATAGTCTGGCACAGATGCTTACAAAACTCAGGGTAAATAATACATAAAGAAGCATAATAAAGCATAAAGAAATAGCAGTATCTCAAAAGTTTCTGCAACCTTTTTTCACAAACAGAGCTCTGCAGAGTGGTGCTCCAATGTAAAGGCAGCACAGAGCCAGAACCAGTTGGGCAAACAAAGGAAGATGAGTCAGGTTATTGAGAGAATGGCAGAATGGAGAAAGCAAGGAAAAGTCAGATCTTCTTTCTTCCTATTAATCTCTATCTATCAGAAAATAATTACAGTTGAAATACTTAATTGTTCTTTAAGAATTTATTACTCTCATTGCTGTTTTAAAATATTGTCATATCTGGCAATTATCTGTCATTAATAGGACCAAATGAGAGGCCAGACATGATCAGAATTTATTTTGATCTAATACTGTCTGGTCTGGTAGGGCAAAGGCAAACTCAACTTAAGTACAAGCCTTTTTAGAGACTACAGTAGTAACCTGATTCATGCAATTGATAAACATGACTGACTACCAGACAGTAAGATGAAGAGATATAGAGGCATCATTCAAACATGAGACACAAAAAAATAACGGTAACATAAAGTCTTCTCAATCACACATATTTGAAATTGCAGTCCTGAACATCAGTATTTAAAACTGCTTTGATAAGTGCATTTAACACTACTTTTAGACAATGGTTTTGGATGTTTTATGTTTGCATTTGTTTAACATCACTTTCAAAAACAATGGTTTTTTAGTTGCATTTTTTTAACATGACTTATACAAAACATCTCATCATTGATCAAATTAGATTTATCTCATCATTATCTTTTTGTTTTACAAATGGTATTAAGACATGGCAGTTTCCTCATTACTGGAGAAATTGGAGAATTTCTGACTGACAGTAGAGAAAAGTGTCCTACAGGTTATGAGAAGTCACAATGCATGGCACTCTTCCCAAACACCATCCTCTTCACAATCCTGATTCTGATATTAACCCTGTCTCTGATTTTGACCTGGGGGGACCTTGCAGACAGGAGCGATCATCAGGTGTGTGCAAAGAACCCTTGTGCTAGCCACAACACTATGGTATAAATGAGTAGTTTATTTCCCTGTAATGAATTAATCTCTCTATTATGGGAAGGCCAGGCTGACAGAAAGTATGTAAGATTTGGGAATTAAATATAAGAGGTGTGAAGGAGATTAACAGTGAGAGGGGAAAAAATAATCAGAGGGCTGCTCTACTGTTCTCAGTAGTATAAAACAAAATTTAGGATAGAGTTTATGTTTTAGTTTCTCTGGAAGAATATCATGGAACCATCTCTTGTCTCTGAGATCAAGGTTTATCTTTGGCTACAAAGTGCTTAGCAGCAGAATGTAATAATTCACAATCCAAATCTAAACAACAGAATTAGTTTCTTTAAAGTTTGTTTGTCAAAAAAGAAAGACCTAACCTAGCCTAGTCAAACAAATTCAGAGGCTAATTAAAACTCTTCACTCTACTTTTAAACTAAATCCTGAATGGGATTCCAGGTTTTCTGCTCCTCAAGTAAGGAAAATAAAGACAAGTTCCCTTTCCTGTCCAAGAGGCTTCAAAACCATATCTGTCAAGAACATCTGAGCCCATTTTATCCATCCCATTTCTCTACAATAATATTCAAATCTACAGACTGTAGACATGTAAATAAGAGTGTCTAAATAACAACTCCTGTTGTACGCATAAAACAGTAATAATTATAGCCAATCTTGTCTCAACAGCTATCAATTTGTTCAAACATAGGCACTTCAAGATGAGGTTAAGAGTTCTGCTATGCTACTTCTTGCTCTCTGTTGGCTACAACATAGTGTACTGGATACAGCTCTCCTTTAGACATCTGAACTCAGATCTCCACACTTTGCTATTGAATTCTGTTCTTATTGTGAAAAAAACTGGTTTTGTAGAAACTAATAAAATACGGTCTGTTCTAGGAAAGATTTTTAAGTATGAGGATTGAGCACACTACTCTCAAAAAGGAAGAACAGTCTTGATTGCTTTAAGAACAATTTTTTAGCACTGAAATTGAAAATAAAATCAGGTTTGTGTACCTCATGTAATCAAACTTTGTAAGGACTGGGTTATCATTGTCTCTGCTACCTCTTACACTTAATCTGTCTTTATTCTATTTCTGGAAAACTAACCCAGTTTCTACAAAATGGATGAAGGTTATATCTGTTTTATTCTGAAATAGCTAAAAGTTCCCATAGGGAAAGGAATGTAGGGCAGAAAAAATTCGTTCTGGTATTTATAAGAAACTGCCACTCTGTCACAGTCACAAAAAAGCTGGGATTCAGTTGTTCCATCTCCAGCTATGCTTTGACAAGAAATTACTCATATCATTTCTTTCTTGCTTGCTCTCTTAAATGTCTAAATAGCTTTTCAAGTACAAAAGTTATTAATAAGAATAGGTAAATATGACATTTCCATGTTAAGGAAATAAGTTATGTTTGAAAAGGCATTAAAATGTTTTTCTAATTCCAGACAGTAACTCCTGGAGAGGTTTCATCTGGACACTTAGCATGAAATATGGTAACATTCACGTATCTGCATTTGCATCTTCTTTAAGAATAAATTATATAATCTTTAATAGATGATAGACAGATGACATGATAAATTTCAGGACTCATTAATGAGTCAGAACAACCTTAATGAGTTTAATCTTCTGTATTTCCTTTCTCCATGTGGAGAGCAGGGATGATATTTGTTTAATTAGAGAAGACACTTTGCAGGGGAATGTGTCTCTGATGTTATTTTGCTGAGAAGGTGTGTGACTATTCTAGGCTTGTTTGTGGCTCTTTTAGCAATAATAATAATATGAAAAAGATAAAAATAGAAAAATAATTTTAAAACTTTGCATCCTAAAATAGAAATTTTTTTAAGCCTCTAGAAATAATTGGAGAGCCATTTAACCTAACTTGATAAAGAGTTGAAACCAAACTGAACCCAGGACACGGCTTGTATTCTGCAGAATTTTCCTGACATTCTCATGAACCATTTTAATTTCCTTTATAGTGTTATCTCTGTCTTATTATCAAATTTAGTTTCTGCATAAAGTCTGAGAATGAAAATGATAAAACATTAGTTCAGACTGAAATCAAACTGTGTATGTAACTAAAGCAGTCAGACTTCCCAGACAGATTTTTCAGCCACATTGAGGAACATTCCTACTGGGAGAAAAAAAAAAATTACCATTCTTTTTTCTCTGTGATGTTTTTCTTATTCTTCCTCCACTCCCAAGGCTTACTTTGAGCATGTAATTTAGAGACATTCAGATTAATCTAATGAAAGATATGTGTTTGATAGCATGAGATTTCTTTGGCCTAATCCAGGTGGTGTGTGAATTACTTCACAGAAAGATCAAAAACCCCTCCCCCTAAACCTCCAACACCAACCCCCCAAAACTCCCTCTAAATTCAGAGAATTTTCTTATTAGTTCAACTTTATCAAGTTATAGTCTCCATTAGAAAGGTTTTCATTACTATTGGTTTTATAGCCTCCTTATTTTCAGATTATATTTTTGGAATAATGAAAAACTGCAGAAAATGGAACACTGAAGGGAACTGGAGAAAAAGCTTGCTTCTTACCATGTGCATAATTATTTTATTAAATACAACCAGTATATACATGTTCTTGACAGTAAAATATATATATATATATGTACTCCCCTCTAGACTTGAAATGTACATCAGATAAAGAAAAGAGCATTCATTGAATATTCTACAACACTGAGAAAAAGAGCTAGGAAGGCTCTCATAGGAAATATTAAACAATCTGCTAAGACATTTTTACCTTCCATTTCCTTGAAGAAAACCACTGTGTACATCCATAGTCACAATGGGGGTGCATTATCAAAAGCCCTGTCTAAGGAGAGAATTAACTTCTCCATGTGATTTCTTATCCTCAGAAAGAACAGAAAGATTACACAGAAAGGCAAGAGTCCCTTGTTTATGTATTTTAGTTTGAAGATTCTGTCTACACAGTTTTTTTAAATCAAAACATTGCAGATAAGAATTTACTTGACAGGTCCAAAGAACTGAAACTGACAACATAAATGTAAAAACACATTGAATGTGAGTAGTTGTGCCATGCTTTATACTATGATGATTAAAATAACAAAGTCACGTTCAGTTTCTCAAATCACTTTAATTAAATTACAGCTTAAAACATGGAGTGTTTCTCTGAAGCATGGATCATATTTCATTAGTTGCATACTTTTGCAGTTTATTTATAGTACATACTGATTTATTAACACTCTAATAAATATTATTTCTGGTATCTGTTGGGCACACCTGAATTGCACAAACAGTGCTTTCTGCCTGCTTCCTATTTTACAGCTCAGTTTGTTCAGACATACAGACATCTACAAGAGTACATATAGCAATAACTTCTTTTATTTATTAATAAATAAAATAAAATTATTTGTCCTTTAAATTCAGAATTCTTTTTGGTGTACTTTAGGCTTTTTTGAATGTTTGGGGTTTCTTTTTTTTTTTAAATGTTAGTCCTTATATGTTGAATTCTAAAATTTATCTTCAGTAACAAAAGCTATTACTGGATTCCCTTTTCTAAGGCTAAATTTTCCATAACACATACATTTGATTTCAGAGAGCAGTGCAGTCTAACCTCCAGAAAAAAAAAAATTGTAATTACATTTCATTTCAGTGTTGAAGACATTTTTCTGTTTATTTCTGCTTTCCCTTCAGGCTGATTGACCACAGGTATAAGATAAATTCCTAGTTACAAAGGTTTCCCATGGTCCAGATGCTGAAAATGCTGAACATCAGCCTAGTACTAAGTATGCTCAGTAAGGAGGAGATATTTTATTACTGTATCATCCCTCAAAGAGAACTAAATCTATCATAATAATCATTGGACTAATTAGACCATTCAAAGCAAATAACTCCACATTTTTTTTATTTTTTTTTTTTTTTATATCTTCCAATGAGACCTTCTCTAGTCAATGCAGTACCAAATTCCACCATGGTTGGAGAACTCAGTAAATATTTCTATTTTTTTTCCATTACTCTAGGACAGTTTACACAATTTTTTAAGACCGCGTGCACTAAATCATTTATACAGTATGGCACTGTTTACTGTTTTACACATATGACCTATAACGAAAGGAAACATAGTACTGAAGTACTGAAGAAATATACACAATATATCACTCAATACAAAACTTTCTTTAAAAAAAGTACCATACTAAGATAATTGCTTCTTCTTTTCATTTTCTGTAGCATCTGCTTTCAGTTAAAACAGCTGAGGTGAAAAAAAAGGCCTACTTTACAGTGCAGGTCTACATGGCATTTCACTAGAGATTTTTGTTTTTGCTTCTGTGTTATATATACGAATGCACACATGTAAACAACAAAACCTATCCAACATAACTCTTCATCATCATATGATGTCATATATAGTGTAATAACAGGTAAAGTTTTAAGCTTTAATAAAGGAAGTAGTTTTCAACATAATAGTTTCACTATTATAGAAAATATATTAAAGAACTCTGTAATACGTATCAAAATGTTGTCACATGCAGAGCACAAATAAAAGCACCTATACTAAAACATATTCTCACTAAACCAACAACATTGTAAAATTAAACTTGACCTTGTATGACCAAGGTATATACAGAAAAAATTGAGAATATCCATAAAAAAACAACCTTTCATGATAAGATAAACTTCATCTCACATAATCTTTAACTTTGTTTGGCTGAGAAGTTGAAATGTTGGCCTCATAGGATAATTCCATTTTTTCAACTACGGTTATTTAGATTTTAAGGTCACTGTAAATTTTGTGTATTGCTTATGCACATTAAAAATGTGTTAAAGCTGAAAGTTCAATCACAGCTTTAAAGGTTTTTCCATGACTTTCAGACCACTGAAATGAAATTATATGAATGAAAAATGCCTCATCAGTTCACTTTATGGTACGTACTAGTAAGATACCACTGAAGACAACTGCTAAATATTATTTTGTGAATTTTGCCTCTGTATGTGAATCTTTTAGACTACTAAACTATCAGATGATGCTATACACAATTTAAAACTAAATATAAAGGGAAATGAACTATATCATCATACTCCTTGTTCAAAATGCCAATTACTTTCAATTAGGCAAGCATTTATGTTTCTCACAGACAAGTGCATTTGCAGGTCTATGAGTCCCTTCAGCCAACCAAGGATGCTGACCTACTAAAACAAAAAATGACTGCCTGTTTAATCCACAGAATTCATCTAGCTACCAGGGAAGGTCTTGCCTCATAACAGAATATAGTATTAAACAGAATCCAGTCCAGAAACAGGGAAGACTAGTGTCTTTATAATTAGATTAAGACAAAATGATGTGCTAATAGGACTGACCCTACTTCATATTCCTAACAATGTGGTTTATAAATAAAATATTAAGCAGAATATGAATAAACAGTGTTTCATTCTTTTTATAATTACATAATGTATGTATAAATATTCATACATGTTATTCTGTCAGGGTCTAAAATTATTTTCAAAGTAACAGAAACGGAAAGAGAAAACACTGACCTAGAAGGGTGATGATACAACAACAAATGAATACCAGGACCATCAGGAAGGGAGGGGGGGGCGAAAAAATGGAGCCAAAGTGCTACTACCCAAATGAATTTGAGACTCAGTCCAAGTAACCATGCTAGTACTGGTTGATATGATGTCTTCTCTCATTAAGGAGGAGGTATGTTTACTACTGTTTTTCATTCAGTTGTCTAAATTCATAGAACTGAAGACTTCAACTAAGCAACTACATGTTGCTTAAATAGCATAAGATAAGTAGATTAAAAAGTGCCAGCAATGTTGTCATCATTAAGACTGAGTACTTCTGCCAAAGATACAGGGGCAATTTAGGAAGAAGAATGAGCTACTGGGCTTGAAATCAACAGAGGTATCCCACAGCATGACTGAGTAGCTCTATTCCTGGATGAGTATTTCTCACCAAATTTTTGTACTATACAGATACCTGTAGGACCTTTTGAGAAAAGGAACATTGCTTCTGGTATTTTCTTCACGTTTCTTTTGATCATTTTCTTTAACTGTGGTCTAGTCATAACAATTCATTCAGCATTTAATCGGAATGAGTACTGAGATTGCAAACAGCTCTAGTAAGCAAGTGGATTTTCTCTTATCAGTTCACATTTTCACTTATTTTTCAAGCAGTGTCTCTTGAGAGACATTGTTATTTTTCCTTTCTTTTAACATCAGCTATGTTTATGGACTCACATTTTCCAAGTTCTCTACATGAAAATGGTGGAATTGACTTGTTCTTCCACACAGTTTTCCATTTAAAAAATATGGTGTTCTTTCAAAACAGTATTCCTGCATAACATCAGAGAGGAACCTGGGCATGTTGATTGACAGCCAGCTGAACATGAGAGAGCAGTGTGCCCAGCTGGCCAGGAAGGCCAATGACATCCTGGCCTGTATCAGGAACAGTGTGTCCAGAAGGACCAAGGAAGTGGCCTTAACTCTGTACTCGCACTGGTGAGAGCTCATCCTGAGTGCTGGGTTCAGTTTTGGGCCCCTCACTACAGAAAGGACATTGAGCTACTAGAATGTGTTTAAAGAAGGGCTACTAAGCTGCTGAAGGGTTTGGAGCACAACTCCTCTGAGGAGTGTCTGAGTGAGCTGGGGCTTCTCAGCCTGAAGAAGAGGACACCAAGGGCAGAACTTATTGCTCTCTACAACTACCTTAAAGGAGGCTGTAAAGAGGTGGAGACTGGTCTGTTCAATGAAGTTAAAAGTAATAGCACAAGAGGTAATGGGCACAAGTTGTTCCAGGGGAGGTTTAAATTGGATATTAGGAAGAATTTCTTCACTGAAAGGTTTAACAGACATTGGAACAGGCTGCCCAGGGTAGTAACCAACCCTGGAGGTACTTAAGAGTCATATAGATACAGTTCTATAGGGATACAGCTCAGTTACAGTCTTGTCAGTGTTAAGTTATGGAACTGGTGATCTTGAAGGTCTTTTCCAACCAAGATACTTCTGTAATTATGTAATATATATGTTAGCCGTTTTTCAGAATATGTTGAAAACCCTAAACTCCTTTGAGCTCCAGGGAAATCTGGATTCTTAAAGCTTCTGAAAATCATAGAATACATCATAAAATTACTACTCTATGTACAGCAAAATAAATCATGTTTTTCTGGCAGTAATTTCCTAACAAGGTAGATTGTTTCCTACAAAAATTGCCCATTCACAGAAGGATGTTTAAAAGAATTATCCTATACGTCCTATATAACCATATTTCTACACTTTGATTTGAATGTGGAAGAGGGTATGAAGAAAGAAAGGAGACTGTGTGTTGAACATGTGGTAAAACACATGCAGAGTTAGCCAATGGAGATGAGGAATGTGTTGCAAAGGGCTTCACTAGGTGGTGAATAAATGAATGAAATAAATAAAAACTGATAAGGAATGTTTGGGTTTAAAAAGTCAGAACTGACTGGCATGGTATTAGAGAAAGACAGATTATATGTGTGTGCAATATTATGCAGGTGAATGAATCATAAAAATGTACACACAGTATGCTAGGATGTAGAATCTGGCACCAGGGTTTGAGAAATGCTGGCTTAGGTGGTTTCCATTTCTGTTACAAATCTAATTTACTGCCAAACCAATTTGACAATCAGAATGTAACCCATGTGTACAAATCCTCAGAGCAGCAAAAATATGATACAGAGAACTTTAAATATTTCCTAATTTCTGATTTCTTTACTATATATTATTATATTGTTTTTACTTTTAATCTCCTTAAGGTAGGAAAAACTATGAGTTATGATGGTAAAAGGAATCTTAAAGATCTTTTGTGCAGTTCGTCTATGGATGCAGTGGTAAAGAAGATTCAAACAACATATTGCTAGTATAAGTCATAGTTTAGCTGCAAAACCACATGTGCATCATTCCTCTCATTGTTTTAAATTTTTTGAGTGATTTGAGGGGAAAATTCTCAGTTATATCTGAATGGTAAGACTGAAGGACAAAATCAGGAGTGAGCAGCTTAAAGACAAAACTAAAGGATAATGGAAGTGTAATAATTTGTGCTTCATATTCATGTTTTACTAAGACTGACTTCTTAACATAAGAGAATTAGCCTTTTTTAGCTTCTTCTCAAATGTATTTACTCAAATTCTTTTGATTAAGTTTCTTGAGCTTTTTTTCTTGTTTTTCTGATGCAGTACCTAAAATCACTTGCCACCTTCTGCATAGCGGATCTTATTTCTGTTTCTTTTGTCTGTGCTTTTACACTGGCTTTTACTTAATGAAGGAAAAGAAAAACAATCCCTATTTCAGTAGAAAGTAAGTTTTTGAGTGCATAAATGCAAATATATACACATATTTTAGTACATAATCATATTAAACTCCACATGTAATGTTTTTTTTAACAGTGTTAATTTTAATAACTGTTCCATTAATTGCACCCATTTTGAACAGATACTAACACCTTATTATATGTTTATAATATGACACTTAAAATTATTAGCATAGATTTTATTGAAGTGTGGATTATGTATAAAAACAGTCCTTATACATATTATTCAGCAAAAACTAATAAATAAATAAAACCCTTCACAAAGTAAAGACTCTCTTGTAGGTTACAGTCTTCTAACTTGAGAACACAGGAGTTTAATCTACAGTCTGCAGGAACTACTCCATTCAGGAGTTAAAAAAAACTGAGAGATGAAGAGAGAAAGAAAACTCGTGTTGTATTTCTTTGGAAAATAATTTAAAAAACAGTGTACTTTCATCCTATTAAGCAAATAACCCTGCAGAAACATCAGCCATTAAATCATCATAATTTTTTTCCCTGATTTTTTTCCTAATTATATGGTTTGAAGGAAGGAAGCTTATATGGTTATTATATGTTTTTTTACAGAAGGAAGAAGAAACTGTCGTATCACCTGAGAGCCTACTCACAAACAGATAATGAGGAGAAGAATATACTCACAATTCTACCTCCTTTTGTGAACTAATTATTCTGACATCATAAAAGCTGTTTAAGCAAGTTTGTTATATGTTTCTCAGTCGCTTCTACTTTCTCATTGAGTGTCTAAGGCCGAAGCCACAAAGCTGTCATCTTGTGTTCACTGAGTTCTCACTGGTATCTATTCTCTCCATGCACAGCCCCTCAGGAAGAAAAAATTATGTAATTGGATTGATTTTTCTCTTCAAAGGCCTGTCCAAGTGTTAATTCACAGGAGCTACTAAAAGGAAGTGATCTATAAATAGATTCTTTCCCTCATTTGAATACAAGTTTCAATTCCATGGAATATGGCTTTTTCCTGTAACCTGATATTTACATTGTTTTATTGTGTTGCGATTCATTTTTAAAACAGAAAATCTCCATAAATTATTGTTGTGTTACAATAAGGGATGTGTTACAATGTCATCTTGTATCAGGTGCAATGAAATAATTGTCAAAACATTCTCATTTATTTCTTTTTTCTATTAGAATAGAAACAAGCACATAACAGTTTCCTGAGATGAGTTACCCTACTGAGCTTTCACTCAAAGTAAATATTATTGCTATTATTTTTAATCTTCTGATTTTCCAGTGGTCATAATAATCCAGTTCATAAATACAGAAAAAAATGAAGGTATTTAACTATATAGATAAAGAACTATAGCAAAAGATAGCTTCTTCTTGGAGAAGGCGATGTTCTAATTAGAGAAGTGAAAAAGACCTAGGAGAAGATCAATAAATAAGAACACTTCATTTTTTTGTTACTGGAGAAATTCAGGAGTCGTTATGTGTACATAAATCCTCAGAAGATAATTTATTCCCAGAGGATAAAACTTACAGATGCATGTATGCAATATCTGAATTTTACATGACTGCTTTTCCTTTTAAAATGCTGGAGAGAAGGGGGGAAGGGGAGGTGACCTAAAAAAAAGGGATTGCTCCTTTTGTTTGAATATATTTAGGGCATCTCTGTCATCTGTTTTTCAAAATATTCAGAATATGAGCTGATCTTGTAACATAAGCAGAGAAAAGAACCTATCTTGATGTATTTCAGCAAGTATATGATGAACTAGATGGGTTTTGTTGCAAGCATTTTACAAATTTCTGAAGACATGTTTTTCCTCCGTATCTCAAACGACACATACATCCTACAAAGCTATCAACTTTGTATAGTTTTTTATTTTTCTATGTTAAAACAGGGAGAAAAGACATGCTTGATTCGCACAGGAGGCTGCAAAGTTAATGTGCAAGGACATTTTGCAATATCTAACAAACACTTAGTTTTCCTCAGTATATATTCAGGAAGATATTCAAGCCTTCAATATAATTGATTCAAATCTACAGTCTATTCAAACTGAGTGGGTTTTGATCATATATGAAAGGCTGGGTTTCAGAAGAACTCTCAGACCATCCAAGAAAATATATTTTGTCTTTAGAAGTCTAAATTGGAGATGAAGAGAGAACATTCTTAACTGCTGTCACAGAGTTTGGTGAAAAAAAATATGTCATACAGTTTTTTAGATTACATTTAATTAAATCTGGTCTGGCTTTAATTACTGAATTGACAATTTTCACCTGCAGGGAATATGCTTAAGACACTATACAGGATTACAATAGAATTACCCTTCACACTAGGGGAAATAGCCAAATTCTTGGGGTAATATTAAAGTTTGAATTTAGAATGAATCTAGAATGTAATCTCCTACAAACACAACTGGGCACAAAATAGAGCAATGGATATATTTAGGAAGTGTAGGCATGTTGTTTGTATATGAAAATAACAGCTGCATCTCTACTGACAGATAAGGGTATCACTAAATACATATTTGCAAAGGTGGAAGAAGATATCAAAATAGAGGACATCACATGCGAAAAATCTAAGTTACACAAACTTAAAGAAAAACTGTACTCAAGAACTGTACTAAAATATTTGAAACAAATTGAACTTCTGCATACCAAAATACCATCTCATACTGAACAAAGGAGTTATCCATTTCTCTGGAAAGTGCAGGCTATTATCTTGAAAGCACTGAAATAAACGAGGTGACAAAAATCAGCATGCATGTTAATACACTCAACACAGAGCTAAACTGTAGCCCAAAGCATTATCAATGGCAGAGATGAAGTAAAGATTAATAGCTCTGACATCACTGGAATAAATAAGTAATCATCCAACCGTTCTCAATAAATATATAGATATGCAAATATGTTCAGAAGATGATCCCAAAAGTTACATTTTTACATATAAACCTGGAAATTTAGATAGAAATGAAAGGTAAAATGAATTTTGACAATTAAATACATAAGTCATGGGTAAAGAAAAAATAAACTCATAACCAGGCATTCTGTTTTTCTGTGACTCTGCAATCTGATAGTGACTAAAAGATTAAAATATTTAGGAACAGAATTCAGGAGAAAATCCTTCATAAGCTATAATCTCCTGGTTTTAATCTAGTAAAAGGAAATGGACACAAATCCAGTGAAACTCATCAAACGTTTCCACAATACTGTTTGAAGTGTCAACTAATAGAAGTTCTTAGGTTACATTTAAGAATTTCTATCATAATGTATGAACATTATGTTTCTATTGCCTTGCACTTTAAACCTATCCTAGTAGGGGGCACTGATGTTATACACTATAATGCATTCAAGTTGAACAACAAAAGAGGTCAGATTTGATGCCAGCTGTCTAATCTATCACAATTATCTAATTTTAAAACCTCTTGGCACAAAGTGAGGGAAAATAACTTTTCTATTTACCATTAATTTTCCCACTGAGCATAGCCTGTTGATAAAGACAGCAAACAAAGCCCATTGTAAATGGATAATAACCTGGCACCATTGATCTTGTTCTGAAGGTTAATTAATCATACACTTGCCTTCAAGAAACAGTTATATTACAAAGAATCTTATTTCTTGCTGACTTTATCAGTCAGGTACTTTTCCTCTCACTATTTCAAAAGCTCCTTAGACACTCAGGTTAAGACTATACAAAAAACTATAGATCAGTTCAAATATTTATCATTGCATATCCTGTATTATTTATAGCACTGAGTAGAGCAGCAGTAATAGGCTAGTTATGCACAAATTCCTTCTTATAGTATAATGCTCTGGAAAGGATTTGAAGGTCTGCTATAGGAGAAGAATGACTCTCATTTCACTGCCAATAAATCAGTAAAATGAGAATTAATAAATGCTATCAATAATTATATGCCAGAACTTTCTTCTGAAGCCTTTAACTAGAAAATACAGTGTATTGACTCAAGTTACTTGTAATCATGCTTTGGATTTTGTTCTTCTTAAAAAAGTACATTTATTGGTTGCATTAGATTGACGTGTATATTGTTTCCTCAAAGAGAAACAAGAACTTTGGCCTTATTTAGAAATGTGATACTGGCATATGCAACTAATGCAAACATACTACAGGTTACAATTCCCAGACATTCAGATCAGTTAAAAACATGTTACTTTTCAATATTCCTACTTTATCAATATTTTAAAAATATATTTAATTAGTATCAATTTCCAAACCCATTTCTTCATCCTGTCTTCTATCTAGATTTTATTTTGCCCCCTGCATATACCAGAGGGATATGGCTTTAAAAATTCTGTATGACACAAAATCCTTTGAATCTTATTCCACTAAGGTGACTTGGGAGGATGGTATAAACAAGTCTTCTACAGTCACATGCCTACAGAATCACCCAGTGACTTTCTCGGACTATATAAATCATATATTGTCTTTTGTCACCTCTCTAGAATACCATAGGCTTCCATTTTTATTTGCAAGAACAACAGAGACAATCATTCTTTTTTTTTTTTTTTTTTTTTTTTTTAAATGCTGATAGTTGCCATTTTTGTTAAAGCCATTTACCTCAGTGCCTCTAATCTTTTCAGTATGATTTAGATGTAATAACACATTGCCAATCTACCTAGAACGTTCCTGTTCTTTATATCACATGGTGATAAGGATACCAACCCTTCTAGATGGTGTTTATTCAGCTTGCAGCCTCTTTCAGATTTAAAAGCATCATCCAAAAGCAACCAGCCCTTAAATGGCCTCAGATACATTTGCAACATGTTTTTTTTCAGCATTGCTGCATTCAATTTAATTTATGACCTTTTATGTTGAAAAACTGGGTTCATATTCTTCTAAACGCTTCGGCAATAATGGGAGGAGAAACCAGTCTCAAGATCCTGTGCCACTATAAAATGCATTTACTAGTAAGAAATTAGAGGACATTTAATGCTTTTTTTTTTCCTGCCAAAATACATTTAAAAGAAAGAGAGAAAAGCCAGTCAACCTTATTACAAAAGAACCTTTTATATATTAACTATATATATTACGATATGTATTGATCATTAAATTTGATGTAGGTCTGGACAGGCTTCTTTTTCACATTAGAAATACAGAAGTATACTTACATACTCAGGAATAATCTAGGTCCTGTAGTGTCTAAAATGATAACAATTGAGAAAAAATAGTTGCATATTATTTGCTGCTTAATGAGCAACGCATAGACTAATTTTCTTATCATCCTTGTAAATCAGATATAGCTGTGATACCTTTCATCTTACCAATTGGCTGAAATCAGGGTAGACATTTTTTTTTATCCCAGTGTCATATTTCTACTGCTTTCACATTTGGAGCTTTTTTTTATGAAGAGGAATATTTCAAAAATTCTTCTCTTGTGTCCTGGTTATTTTTTTTCCAATATTAGTGACAATATTCTTGTCTTCTAACAGAAGACAAGATATCTAACAGAAAAAAAGATATCAATTAAAAAAATCTATGAAATCAAAAAATAAGAAATGTAATTTTTGATGCATTATATAAATTCAAGTGAACATCAATTTATTAAATTTTGCAGTAAGTTTTAGCAATACACATGAGATTCACTTGGAATATCTGCCACTGATTCCCTTACATTTATCTGTCTAATCTATTACACATACAATAAAGAGAGCACAAATGTTTATCATGATGTATGACTTTCTGATATTAAAATATAGCATAAGACATATTTCTGCATGCTCATATTTAAATATCAGACAGGACAAAAAATGCTGTACAATGCCTGAATCTACTGTTCATAGTGATAAGCAGTTCAAGTGATATGCAATTCAGTAGTTCCAGAGGAGCTCATCATCATGAATAATTCATTTTGTTTTCTAGCTACATTTTAGTTTTTAAAAATAAACTTCAATCTCTTTAAATGAAATTCCATAGAATGTATCAAACAGTAACATTTCTTCAGTTCTGCTCTCTACATTACAGACTGTGCTGGAGATTTTCTCCTGTATATTGCATTACAACACTGCTGCCCAAAATCATGACTGCCCAACTTGGCTTTACAGGAAATAAGGCTTTACTGAGGGGGTGGAGACTTAGAAAGTAAACCATGCAGAATTTATGAGGAAAAATATTGTTTCAGACACTCACGTGTACACTTGCAGCGTAATACTCAGTCTGGGAAAACAACTGAGCAGGTCCTGGGTCCCTCAAGGGGTCCTTGGGCCCAGGCAAGTGGGGGGGGGGGAGGGAGGAAGAGCTGGACTGAAGAGCTATGAGGCAGACCAAGGGCACACACCTGTTTTCTACCATCCTGCAGTGCTTCTACAACCACTGTGGCCAATTTTCTAATAAGCTCACTCATGGAGGCTACAGCTCAAATATTTAGCATAAGCAAAATTTTCAGAATTTTATTCTGTGACCTGTATCTAGCAATGGCAGTACTGTTCTTTTTGGGTCACCACAATGTACCAGTAGATACTAAGTGAACATCTTCCCACTCAATGAAGAAACATACAGAAATGCTATATAAATACCAGTAGGGTCACCTTTGATTTAGCACAGGACTGATGGTTTGTTAGGTCTTTCAGGTGGCTGAGGCCAGAAGCCCCTGCAGAGCATTTTCTTTTGTAGTAAAGGTGTATCTATAGTAACGTGAAAATAATATCATATGTCCATGTACAGATTCTGAGGTAACTGCCTGCATGGAATCAAGCAACTCTGTTTTCTAATAGTGTGACAAAACCATGATTTTTCTTTAGTGAAAAAATGAAACTTGCAGTTCCTGAAGGTAGGTCTGAAATACAATTACCACACTCTGCTGTGGTTGAGCTCATTTTTGGAAGCCAGAAAAGTAATGAGTTCATATAACATCAGGCCTCTCTACTTATACATATATCTACTGTGAATGAGTATACCCTGTGTTTCATAAATTTCATGAGCCTAGTAATAATCATGTACATGTTACTCCACAATATAACATTAAATTTCCTTTGTAATTAAAGGAGACAAGAAAGTGGGTAACTGGAGGAAATTATCATCTGTGGATAATCCCAAAAATCCATCCGAATGTCTTCTTGCAAATTATTATTTTAGACAGTACAGCTCAAGATTATTGCAGACAGTAAAAGGCAAGAGAAACAAAAACATGTAACCTTTCTTTTAAGTCCAGGTACTATTCATACTCACACTGAATCTTGACCTCCTCCAGTCTTAGGAAAGACTGAATATAAAAACCAAAAAATCTTTCAGTACATTGGAGTTATACCTAACCGAAGAAATTTCAGAGTTTACTCACGAAAAATGTGCCAATGCATAAGCTATATCTAAAAGCTTTATTCAAAACTGTATTCAAAGATTTAACATAGCACAATTTATAAATGAAAATGACAATAATTATTCATTTGAACAAGTGTTCTCTTATGCCTCCCTAATATGTTATAAATTATACACTGTGAAATGCCTGTTAATTCACCTTCAAGGTATAATGATAAAATAAGATTTATCAACTTGACAGTAAACTAATTTACAATTGATTTATGGAAGCTTAGTACATTATGAAATGTTTGTACTATATAACCACTTTATCAAGGAAGGCAATGAAGCTTACTTTCTAGCATTTGTAGCAGGACACAGGAACTGTTCATGTGATCAAAAATTAGTACTTACCTTGTATATCTTTATTCTCAGAATGTAATTCTTACCTAGTTACTGGAGATATAGTAAGAGATTTACGCCGTCCCTTAATTTTACCGTTGCTTTAATATTGGCCACCGATTATCCACAAAGACCAAGTCCAGTTTAGAACTTATTTTAAATTAAATTAATTTCGTGGGGAAAAAAGGGTCCTTTTGCAGTAGGATATTACTGACAATATCCTTATCTGCCACAGAATTCTTCACTTTCTTTGCCTTCTTAGCAGAGCAGATGTAGCTGCCTCCAGAGGGACTGAGTTAGTTACTGATTAAAAAAACTATCTTCACTGTTCAAGCTTTCCACCTGCTTTTCTGTACCTAATTCATCACTCCAGAGGTGGACATCTCTTCCCTCCTAAAACATGGTGAGAAGGCAGTAGTCTGTAAAGTCTAGTAAAGCTATTCAGATGTGATGTAGTGAAATGTAGTGAAGGGGTAGATCTTTAATATGCTTTCACTCCTGATGCTGATACTAATTCAACTGAATTCACTTCCTGTAGATTTTATATATAATATAACTTAATACATATAGTATGCTTCTGTTAAACGTGCTGTCACCATTCATTTTGTGACCAAATAAGACACCTAGTTCATTTTGAGTACTGCAAAGAATATTTTTTTTTACTAGTATGATGCATTTTCCTTTTATTTTTTCCATTTGTTTTTGTTGGTTTGGTGGGGGGTTTATTGTGGGGTTTTTTTTTTGTTCATAGAATCATAGAATCCTTGTTGGTTTATTTTATTATATTTTGTCTTGTGCTCCTTTACTCTAAAGGTGATATTGCAACATTCAGCACGCTATTCCATTAAATAGTACCAAACAAAATGCTGACTAACAGCTTGTTTACTTAAAGCACTAGTAGGACTGAAAACAGATAACCGACTTATTTTGTTGAAATAGTTGTTTGTGACACAATTCATGCCTTTTCCATAGAAAACTGGCACTTTATAAGGAAAAAAAGTCATATTTTTCAATGAGTTTAAGTGTTAATTTTCATTAAGGGCTAGCTAGCATTTGTCCCAATGGATTTTGCACTCATTGGTTGTGTATCCCATTAGCTACACAATTTTCTTCTTTTTCTGATAAATTGCAGTATCATTTTCCTTCATGTCTTTTCTATGAGCAATTAAAGAATCATATATAATGTAATTTATTTATGTTTCTATAGATACATATATAATATTTTACCTAGAAATGTACCTGTGAATACTCAGACTTTAGGCTTTTAGTTACAAGGACACTTTAATTCATTTCAGGGCTTTATCATTTATTACAAGACTGAAAAGACTCTAAGAGTCTCTGTTATATTTTTGTTTGTATTCTTCATTCAACTTTTTTTTCACATGGCTTTTGTTACTGTTACTAGCAAGAGTTTTGTGTCACCTTACATATAAATGTGTTTTGTAACAATATTTTAGTTCAATACACAGGTGAATATATACTGTGAATTTTACTGAGATTTTACTGTATTAGTGTGATATAAACTGAAGTCATATAGCAGCATATTGAAGACGAAAAGCAGATTCAAGAAGTAAAGATACAAAATATGTCCATAAAAAATGTCCAATACACTATGGAAGCAGATAAATACCTTCCTGCTTTCAAACCTATCTAAACAATTAATGATAACCCTCCCAACATTTCAACAGGCTGCATCCCCTTCAATAGTGTTATAATCATGAAACTATGAGGAGGAGAATTGACTATGAGTTATCAGCAAAACAGAAAAGATTCAAATATAAGTGTTCATATTAGAGAGAAACTACCTTACAGAACTAAAAATCTCTAAAGAAACTGTTCACTAAATAACTGTCCACTCATAAGGAATTGTGATGTGACTGGAAAAATAAAATCAGCGCTGTATTTAAAAAAGAAAAACAAAAAAGAAAATTAAAAAGTTACATACAGACAGATTGCTTTTAAGATTTTTCACTGATCGTGTTCAGCTTATACATTTGCATTCGTTTTCTGTACAAACCTGGTTACTGTGTGTACAACACACACAAAAAATGAGACAAATTAATTTTTACCTGTGATTGAAGCAAAGCACAAGTGAGGAATTCAACTGAACCAAAAATATTGCTACAGTTTTCTTGAGTATGGAATGGAGGCATAAATGAGAAATTAACTGATATATTATGGATGGACTCATGGATTCTTTTGCTGCCCTCCAGAGAGCGAGCAGTAGTAGGTAACCAGAAGTAATTGTGCACTTTAGACTCACAAAGCACATAGATTATGTAAAGCATCAGAGAATAAAAGATATATACATAAAGTTCTATGAGGAATAGTGAAAGAAGGAATTAACTTTCAGCCATTACTAGTCATTACATAGTCATTACTAAGAAGTTACTAGAAGAGGAATGACACAATAAGATATGATCTATTGATGTTTGCATCTGTATAAGTTTTTTGGTCCTGGGAAAACCTACTGACAGATGAGACAGTTAAAAATCCTGAGAAGAGTTAATGTAATTCAGCATCTTCCTATGTGGCTTGAACAAGATAGGAATCAGACTTGCCAACTGTCTATGCAAATTAAGCATTTTTTAAAAGCACAGAATCTACCAATCTGTATTAAAATGCATTTTTTTTTCATTATTATTATTTCTTTTTAAGGAAAACTAATAAATTTTGCAAATATACAGCAAATATTTTGACCACCACTTATTTAGATTAGTTGGGCGTCAATTATTCTGTCACAGTTTAGCAGTTTGGGCAGGCTACAAACCTAGGACAGAATTCCTTTATATTCCCTGGCCCCCCACAAGTGGAAGATAAAAGGGGAGTAAAGATGGGAGACTTTAAGCTGGAAACTGAAAACAATTGCATACAGATTTTACTAACACAAGGGAGAGGTAATTACATAAAGGGTAAAATACAAATATATGCAAATATATATGTTTATATATAGATGTACATATCTGTGCAAAAAAATAAAACCCAAAAGCCCTCCTCCTCTAGTTCCTCATGCTTAAATGGTGACACCACCACTTATTTAGATTAGTAATACATGCAAAAAAGTAGAATTAGCCATCATAGTGGTAGAATACACAAAATGTTGGCACTACTGGGGGACTGAGATATGAAAAACGGCATATGTAGGATGAGATATATGAAGTGCCCTGAAAAAACTCTGCCAAGCTACATAAAAGATAGCAGTCTACAGGCATTTGCATTTTTTGCCAGTGAAAGACAGGTAAGATCTTGTTGAAAAGGAGAAATCTAGTTTTAAGGCTCCTTAATAAGATCTACATGTGGACTGGATTATCTCCAGTCTTATCTACAAGTCTTATCTCCCATAACCTTCAGTTGGCAGTACAACTACAAAAGTCCAAAAATATCCAAGTTACAAAGTAGAGGTGCCTGCTTTGTAATAGACTGGCTAGCTCTCTAAACCCACTGACTCAATTGACTGGAGCCTTTAATTGCAGACAACTAAATTTTGTGATCCAACTATACAGCTGAAGCCTATCCCTGCTAATAAATCTGTGTTTTATCAAAGGTTAGAGGACCTGCAATAACAAATGTTTTGAAGAGTCCAGTGTCTGTTTCCCACTTCAAAACACTTGAGAATCTGCATGATAAATGTCCTATTTCCTTCATTGCTAAAGGCTGTGCAAGCCCTGGGAGACTGCCATGCTTCTAAGGGCACCAACAGCCCTGAATGTTCTTGTTCAGGTTCCTGGTGCTCCCGAACCATTTCCTTGGCCCCATGTCATGCCCTGGAGCCATCAGCCCCTACCCCAGTGACATCCCTTCCCTTCTGAATATAGTTTTCAATTGTTTATACATTTTGCCCCTTAATAAGAGGCTTAATATTCAGTATTCTTATGTTTAACCGATTTATGGTGTCCTACCAGAATGTCTTCTCCACCACCCAACATCCGGCAGGTCTCATGTGACAAATGCTACTTTCTTAATATGGAGAAGAAATCTCTGATCTTTACGTGGTCTAATGGAAAAGACATGCAAAAGATGCCTTTGGTCAGTGATAGCAGGATGTGTTAAATAGGTTCATAAGCAGAACTTAGAAATTATGTAGAAGTTTTTTATTACTGTTATATGAAAAAAAGATTTGAGTCCTGGTATTTTTTCTTTATATGGCTGTTTAATAAAAGAATATCTTGTTCTAAAATACATTTTAGATCAAGTTAAAGTTGCCTTAAAAAATAACATTCATATGTTTTTTAGATTTGGACAATATCATAAAAATCTGCTGTTTGCTGCATTGGCATAAAATGAGGCTTTTATTATGTTATGCCAAATTCATTAAAATATTTATGATGAAAAAACCCATAAACCTGTGCTTACACTACATGCTATATTTTAATTATTTATAAGAAAAAAAAATCAAATTAAGATATGTATATTCACAAATAAATTATATTCTTAACTCCAAGAAAAACATTAGCATATTCTTCTAACACCGTTTAACTGAATTTAATGATAGATATTTTTTAGAAGCTTTAAATAAAAATAATGCATAATATAGCAGAAATTAGCATAAGAAGGCATTAATCACAAAATTTTGAAAAAACACTGATATAGATTCAGTATTTTTAATAGAGATATGTTACCATTTTCCTTCTGTGTTTACACATATCCAACAGAGGAAAAAATGTCATGATACATAGTTAGAATCGTGGTTATTAAATTACAGTACAATTATTTCTCCATTATAAACCTTCTTGTAAAGGAGATTCTTGGCATGAAGTCTACATTATTTATATTAATTCTTTATATAGATGTATATGTAGTATATATAATTCAAATTTTGATATCTGTCCATGTTTTGCTTAGATAATCCAGTCTACAAATTACACAATTATTTTACTATTCAGAACTGATTTCAAATCACAGTCTGTTATGAAGATGATATAAATGGGGACACAGAACATTAGCTATGAATATGCTAGAAGATGACAGAGCAGTGCTGAAACCAGTGAAAAACACATGGAGGAAAGACCAGCCTTTGATAAAGCAATAGGAGTACTTCTGTAATTATGACTGAAAATTAATAAAAAGACAGTATTTAAAAAAAAATATACTGACATTAAAAATCAGATATAGGAGAGGTAAGACATTCCTGTTACAAATAAATACAGTGGTAACAAATATTACCATATATTCGTAAATTTAAAGTCATTATAATCATACACAGTAAAATCTACTGTGATTACAAAGATAGAACTACAAAGCAAAGGTAAAAAAAGCCCTGGAAACACATACTGTTTTCTTCTTATTTTCAATAATCCTTTTAAATTAGTGATCTTTTAAAGATTTAGTATTGCCTTTATGTTTTCATTAGAAATTATTAAAAATATTTCTGTTGGTGTAATGCATTATTATAGGAATCTTCTGAAAAAATATTTGTATTGGAAATGTGGTTTTGAATAGAAAATCTATTTGTGTTTTCATAACTCTGCATTTACAATAGCAATGTATTGTACAAAGCTGTAGGCAGCAGGTGGCAGGACCTGCCGAGTAATGAGCTCAGTCGGTGCTCAGCCTCACCTGTGCCCAGTCAGGGCTGGCCCAAGTGCTCATGCTCAAAGATCAAGGGCCAATAAAAGGTGGGGCCTGAGACCGGCAAAGGGCTCATTCTGAAGCAGGTCAGCAGCTGTGCTGGTCGAGGCCAGTTCTAACTGGGCACAGGTGAGGCTGAGCACCGACTGAGCTCATTACTCGGCAGGTCCTGCCACCTGCTGCCTACACAAAGCTAGAATACTTAAAAAGCTTAACATCAAATGAAATGTTTATATTGCTCAGGGTTTTTTGGTTGGTTGGTTGGTTTGGTTTTTGGTTTGGTTTGTTGTTTGCTTTTTGGTTTTAATTTTTTTTAATTTAAGTACCATACCTAAATACTTAAAAAGAATATATAAGTATAGAAAATATAATATCTGGAACATGGTAAAGAGAAATTAGGTTAGATGAGATTTCTGTTTTATCTGGATTGAAGTCAGCATTCTTGTGAAGATGGTAGATCCTTAAGGCATAGCATATTGTTTTGACTACAGTTCCTACCTATATGTTTTTAAATTATTTATACTCAAATCCTATTGCTGTAATCACACTACAGTAATAAATTCCTATCTTGAGAACTTGCAATTATAGCCAGTTTCCTGAAATAGCAAGTTATCCATAACTGGCCCCATGAATTTCTCTATTATAAGTTGCAGCAAACATTTTTTATTTGCTCTTTAACCATATTCCACATTTATTAAATTTTCTTTGCATGCACATTGGATATACACCATAGTCCTAAGACCATCCAGCATCCACATTGTATGCAGCATGAATGTTTTTTATAGACTCCAAATTGCACAGTTCAGAAGAAGAACAAAGAGAGGAAACTTACAAGAGTAGTAAAAGAGTAACTTGCTTCTACTTTTGCTTGTGATTATCCATGTTGATTATCTGATTAATGGGGACATATAAAATCAGGAACACAAAGAACTGGATGTGTGGATAAGTGTGCTCTTTAAGACATAACTGAAATCTATAGTACAGTGGATTTTTTCAGTTAAGCCTCTGACTGTGGAAAGGTCTGTTTCCCTGAGCTCACATGACAATCTTCGAAGTTTCTTGCTTTCTTTGTATTGATTTTTCAATGGACTTGTCATTTCAAGTGATGAGTTCATGAAACATGAAGTAAAGATTCTCTCCCTGTTTACCTACTTTGACTCCTGCCAAAGCACCGATGTCCTCTGCAAAGAACCGAAAGCTGTGCTAGTAAATAATGACATTACAGAAAGAAAACAGAGAAAGAAGGCTTCCAAGCTAAACCATCTTGAAACAATATCTCTAAATGAGAGGAAAAAAAGGAATAGTCCTTTCTTTTCAATTTTGTTTTCCATTGTTGCATTTTGGTCATTTTATGTGTCTATTTCTAGGTCTTACTCTCAGCACTGATGCTAGATTTCTAACAGAAATCCATGAGTATAACATAGACCAGTGATCTAGCCGTAGACAAATGGCACAACCTATCTTCTGTGAAAAGCTATGCAGAAATGAATAACAAAGTATGGTTTTGGTTTCTAAGATAGTGTATGCATAAGGATTAGGGTGAAATAGTCATAGAGAATATAATAAATTTTACTTTCCCATAATGAATCCACTGCTGATCTTGGGCAATAACTGCCTATCTCAAGCTAGATCTGTGTGATGGGTGTCTCTTTTTCCCCTGTTACAGAGAACTCTTTGGAAAAAAAAAGCCTTTAGAATATCACCTTGTTTTCTGTGGAAAATGTGTTACTGTGTTCTGTTTAATGCCTTCGTCATCCAGCTTGGAACTGGTAAACTCCAATGATTTGAAGTGTTATGTTTTGCTGCTACGTTGTATAAGGCCTACTGGATGGAAAGTTGAAACTGTGACAGTTCAACTGAAGTCAAGAGGTTGTTAACAAGTATAATAAATTAAATGGCTCTGGGTTTCATGTTAATATTTTCTGTAGAATTCATCACATTACTGCTCTGGTTTCTGGAGCTTTCCAGTATCCATATTAGGTACCAGATGTGGTACTGGTTGAATGTTTGCCTTGGTGATACCCCTGTTCACACACCTTTTCTTTTTAACAGCTGTTAATATTTACTGACCAATAACTGTGATTGTATATGATTTTGTTAATTTCCACACCTGTATATCTCATTGCTGTTACTGTTGGACGTAACATAATTTCAAAGTCCATCCACCAAAAGTCAGGTGCAAGCACAAAGTTTTATTGGACAAATAACACACCCAAAGTGATATAACCCCATGAAGATATGGTAAATACATTGTGAGGCAAAAGAGAGAGAAAAAGGAGGGTAGTGTGGTTGAGAGAAGAGAAAAGAATGAGAGAGGAAGAGAAGGACATCACCACCCATGGTTCCAGTGGCATCGGGTGATCTTTCTTCTTTGGGATGGCAATTTCAGACAGGGCAAAGGTCTGGTGCAGGGTGGCAGGTCAGTGGTAGGCAACAGCAAATGAACACTTCGGTATTCTTTATACACACTGGGTTTCCCACCACTCTCGGGGGTGATTCAGGCTCCAGGAATTTCGCCTCTCAGGCTGTTGTTGACCATCCCTTGATTGTTAGAGCTCCTTGGCTCCTCGGCCTGCCAAATCCACCTGGGCGAGAACCTCCACCAACATTTTTAGTCAGTGTGAATCTATGCACTAATATTCCATTTGCCACATGGTCACTTGAGGCAAAGAAAATTCAAAATTCCACCAAATAGAAATTCCCAATTGCATACTCAAGGATGCCTCTGTGACCATTTAATGCAGAATATTAAAACAACTTTCAGAGCAGAGACCAAGATTCATAGCACTTCTCCATTAGTCCTTGTAGAAGTGCATTTATTGGTGAGATACAGTTATATGTGACCTCTCTTCTACTGTTTTATCCCAGGCATTTTCTTTTTTTTGTTGTTTTTTCATTTAATGATTCATGATCAATAGCACAGTTTTAAAAGTTTGGATCTAGTCTAGATCTTTTATAAACTTCACTGAGATATAAAAAAAAACAACCCACTCTAACTGAAAGAAAAAATATAGTCCGATTTTTAATCAATGTTCTATATAATTTCGCTGAACATGATCATATCTTTTTCCTCCATAAGTCCTAACTGAAATTAACCTGATCCTTTTTCTTGTATTGCATTCAGTGATGTTTACACATAGTGGACGTAGTTCAATTCAAACACATTTAAAGGATTTAAATAGAAACTGGTTTGGGGATTTAAACATCTGTGAACTATGACAAAGCTTAAAGAGATCTTCTGATCATACAGGAAGGCACTACCTAAGTGCTAAGCATGCTTTATTGTTCAAAATGAGCCTCAGTTGGCTGGCTGATTCTGAGCATTAGGTAAAACTTGGTGTACAGAGGCACTCTACAAAATACTCTGAAGGACTGAGATTAGGATTTGTTCTGTCAAACACTGAACACTGTAATGCTTCCAAATCTCTAAGTAATATTCATCCTTTTTTTTCATAATCAAAGATAATAAATAGGCACTGTCACGAACTGGCTGATTTGAGATTGGCACTTTAAGATGAGACCAGCTGAATGCTAGAAATGTCTTCTTCTTTCCTCTAACATTACAGATATCAGATGATTGTCATGCTTAAAATCTGATTAATTTGATATTTAAATAGCCTGTCAGCCTTTATACTTGTAAATTCCCACCATTTTCTAATATTTTCACTAACTAGAACAAATATTATCTGTTATCTTGCAGATTTTGAATATGCAAAGAAGAAAATTCCTGAAATTAATTTTGACTTGGTTGAGAACAAGTTTCTGAGTTAGACTATGCAGTCTGACCCTGGAGATTTTAAGAACCCAGACACATAAAGCCTTCAGTACCTTGAGCTGAGCTTTGAAATCAACCCTGGTTTGAGCAGGAGATTGGAGTCAGTGACCTTCAAAGATCCCTCCAACCAAAGCCTTTCTGTGGTTCAAAGAATATTAACATCAGCTCTAGTAAAAATCTCTCAGGGGTGTTGGATTAATAAAGCAAAAAGGCAGAAATAGAGGATACGACTTTTGCTGCATAATTATGTTTCATAAAGCAGAATATTTATGTAGCTTTTCTTGAGTCTCCTAAACACCCGAAACTGATATAACTGTGATTTTAAGTATGGAATGTGGCACAGAATGAAATTAGATATATGGTAATTAAGTTAGTTATGTTTAAGAGCTTCCTCCAGTGTGTTGATTGTAATTTGAAATGCAAATGTCTCATCTTTGTTATTTTCTGTAATTCCTCATAGAAAAAAGTGAAGATTTTTATGTTTTGTTTTGGGGTTTTTTGGGTTGTTTGGTTGTTTTTTCTTTTTTTAGTGGGAGAAGGGGAAGGATTTGGTTAAAGATAGCAGGACTGGTGAAATTTCCATATTTGATAATGTAGTATTAAAATTTCTAAAAATTATATAATAAAGTTGGCTTTTAATCTTTGGAAAAATTTCCAATGAATATTTAATGTTCTCTCCTATTTCTGAAATATTAAGATGCCAATCATAATATAAAATTGTTTTTATTTTGAAAGAGATTATAGCTATTTTAAACCATAAGATAAATTATTTTCATTTGTATTTACAAAATTTTGACATCTTATTTCTGATTATTTTTTTCATATTTTTTTCCAGAAAGTGCTACAATTTTTTTAATGGATAGTGTTGTTTAACATTTTAAACTAGCTTAAGACAGCAGTAAATCGCATTGCAGTGATGAGAGTCTTCATCCTGATGAAATATTATCTCTAAAGCATAGGTATTCTGATCCCTTCAATGGCTACTTTCTATCAAATATTAATAAGTAGAAAATAGGACTCGATTCCATCTATCTAAATATAGGTATTGAATATCATCCAGGGAAAGACAGGAATTGGGAAATGCTGGTAAATTTGCCAATAGAAGTACTGTGCTGGAGGGCTTCAGTGAAGCAGAAAGCAAAAGAAATGGTGGAAAGGGTATTTTACAATTGATTGCAGATAAGCTTCACTGAAAAATAATTTTAATTTCAATCTGTATAATTTTTTTCATTTCATCTCTGAAAGACAATAGGAGATCAGGAGAAGGGATAGTGGGAAAAGGACCTAGATACATAAATATCTACATTTGATGATCAAAATCTTTGTCAACCCAAGAACTAGGATTTTGACTTGTTTTGTGTAACATTGCAAGTAAATTCAGCACAACAAAATTTCTCATCAGATAGGAACATTCAATAAGGTTATGCAACTCTAGTTCCTAATGAACAGACACTGGTGATTACCAAATAAACTGTTGGAACTCTTGCCATATGGAAGTTATCTTCAATGTTTGCAATGACTTCACCCAGCTGTCACTGCAAAGTGGCCAGCAGTAGTATTACCCTCTTTTCAATCTGTCAGGAAACTTCAAAGGCAAGATACCATCAGCATGGATTATTGTTTTTCTCTATTACATCCCATACAGATAAGAAACTGTTGCAGACAGTCACATTTAAAGTCTTATAAACTCTAAGAAAGTCTCATCTATCTATCTATCTGTTCATTTTTATATTTAATTGTTAATGTCAAAAGGAGTAACGCTGAATGAATACATAAAGGTTCTTTGCACAAACACCAAAATTATTTGGCTAGTCTTTGAATGGCAACATGTTATATCCTGGTGTAGCAACTCTGATACAAAAAGAGAGCTCTCATGTCATGAAAGGCTAGTGAAATTACTTGAATCAGGGGTATTTCATCACCACAACCAAGAGAATAGATTTTCAGTATCAGCAAACACCCTCTAGGTTAATACAGTGCACAAACATGTTTTTTAATCCCTGGCTTTAGTAGCAGTTCAAGGCTGTTTGTCTACATTGACAAAATTTAGTTTTGTGGCAAGTTCAGGATGGGTTCACACTATAGAGAACAGAGTGAGAGAGTTAAGAATGGTAAGGATGCAATAATCTAGGAAGAGTAGATAGGGGTGGTCTGGAGGAAAAAAAGTTGTAGTTAGCAAGCAGTCAGTAGATGACTACACTGTAGTTTGCTACAATAGTCTGGTGCTTACTTTCCTTCCCACTATGAGCTGCTTTGAGCCTTGCTCTGGAAGGCATATCTAAATAAAAGAAGATACTGTTGTAATGGAAAAATCATCAGAAGTCAGAAGAGAAGGTGGTTGGAAAAAGAAAAGAAGCTACAAGAAAATCTCTGGAAATATGGAAAATAACAGCACTATACAACTGTTAAAATACTTGGTACCTGCCTATTTCAATTTTTTTATGCTCTATCATTAGGCAAGAATATAAGAAATTGGGGCACACTGGCAGCATATATTCCAAGAGCTGCCTAATACTGGGACCTCACTGCTTGCTCTGCGAAGGTCTGCAGGTGGACACCTGGGCTCTGGCCTTAGGCTTGGCTACCTGTACAGCCAGGAGTGCCTGGGCAGAACATGCAGAATTTCTGGGCATGAATACTAATAGAGTGGGTAGATGACAAAATTGTAGATAGTGTTGTGAAGAATGAATTAATTTCACAGATGGTTAAGGGAAATTACATGAAAGACAGCCAGACTTCACAGACGTTTGGAGAACAGGATTAAGGATCTTGGAGAACAGTGTCTTGCAGAGAGAGCAGTGCCTTCATAGCCATATCAGTAATACAGTGCATGGCTGAGATGATTTAGCTAATGGTATAAGAAGTGCCAAATATGGGGACAGACTAGGCAAAACTGGGAATATTAGGAAAAGAAGCAAGAAGCCAGGGGGGTACTGTTTATTTGAGAAGAGGCAGAGGTGGAGAAACAAGAGAGGTCAATGGTGAAAAAATTCTCCTTCCCATTTCCCTTCCCTTTCCCTTTCTTTTCCCCCGACCTTTCCCCTTTTCCTTCCTCTTCCTCTCCCCTTTTGTTTTATAGTTTTGTTTTATAGAAAAGCACTTCTTAAGGACAGCTTTCACACATTTTAAAATTGATACACTGAGTCCTTTCCTCACATTTCTGTTTCATTGTTCCTGTTATGGCTGGCTTGTCTCACAGGTCCAAAGTTTAAGAGAAATATTCTTCTTTCAAGGACATCTGATGTTTACTTTGTTCACAACAAGAGTTTGGTGATGTAAAATGACAACTGCCCATGTGGGAAGGGAAAAAGATATATATTGTAAGCTTGAAAGGGAGTATGTTTATACACAATGTTAAAAGTAGTTTAAGCCTAACTCCATGAAGTAAAATGTCAAGCCATACTTCTACTTTTTTTTACACATTCACATTTGTCTGTGGCAGAAAGTATACTGTGACTCTCACTTCAGAGGGCAGTATGTTCCAAGGCAAAGTCTCTACAGAAAAATCAAACAGTTTCTTTAACTGAAGTATATATATGCACAAATAGATATATTCACATAGGTAGTCCTAGAAACTAACACCATGTTTTAAACAGAAATAAAGGAAAAATACATTATACAATTGTTCATAATCTGCAGATCAAAGTATTCAGCAAAACTGTAAAGTCTAGGAGAGTTCTCTGTTCACTAATATAAAATAGCAAATAAGATTTTCTTATGCGGAGTAGGTTGCAGTGATCAGCAAAATCAAGTTTGAAGGAGACCAGCTGTGGTATTTTAGGCAAGTAATGTTGTATTGGCATTGCTAATATCAGGCTAGTAACAAAATTTTCAGGAACTCAGGAATAGCTTGTCAGGCTTGGTCCACTTGAACTTTTCTTAATGTTCGTGTAGCTTTTGTTTCATTTGGTTTACCTGCAACACATTATTTTTTTTTCTTCTCTTGATGACTAGATAGCTATGGCTATGATTTGGTTTACTTTTCCTTATATTTGTATAGAAAAATTATAATTTTTATACAGAGAGCAGCAACAAGTAGTTGTTCTGTGAAAATAAACTATTACTGTTATGACACTGTGCAGAGGGAAACAGGCATACCTTGATAGAAGAGCTAGGGAAAGAGAATGAAGCATAGAAAAGGTCAACAGGGGCAAAGGTCAATAAGGGACACTGGAGGTGGTTGATTAAAGACATGCAAATGTAGAAGCTGGACAAAAATGTCTGAAAATAACCAAGTGTGTTGGTGCAGACCCCACCCCTCACAGAGCTACATTGCAATGCCACCACCAGCCACGATTGCTATTGCTTTAGTCACAAGACAAGGTTGTTCTTGTTTCAATAGCAAGTGCAGTGGACTGAGACAGTCTGGAACTTTCTCACCTTTCCTAATGTAGCACTGAGTTCAGACACTTGGGTACCTTCTAGGTCTAGTATAAATAGAGCAATTCAGGGAAATCAGGCACTGCTTAACTGCACCTGGAACTCTGTTGTATGGAAAACATATCCAAAAACCCTTTTGTTTGAATCACAAGTCCACTCTGAAAGTTCCCAAAGATGACCTTATTCAAAGTGTGGCCATCATGGAAAAATACTGAGCAAAGTCAAACAACTTATGACCCTATAAATATTGATTCTGAAACAAGGTTCTCTGGAACTGTCCTGGATTGCAGCAATTTGGTACCCGGTGTCTCATGGAGGAAGTTGGTCTACTTGGTGGAAAAGAGAAAGTAGTCTCCTACTTCTCATCTATGTGGAGAACAGATCAAATTATATTAATTTACTATACTCTGACCTCGTGGATGAATCAGTAGTATATTTCATTGCAACTTCTTTAGTGCAGTTCAATCCCTATGCGAATCACTCTAACTTAATCCTGATACATTCTCTCCTATCCCTGTATAAATCGTTTCCTCTAAACCCTGTGTAAGTCACAGTTCCATCCCCTGCATGATTCTTCCATGTAGTAATAGAGTGAAATTCTGTTAATGCCTGTATAAATCTATATTAAATCACTTTTTCCTGATATCTTAGGAAAGACCCTAAGAGCTCCACTCCCATCTGTAACACAAAGACACAAAGAACAAAGTATAAAATGCATCATATGTATTTTATTTGTGCATAGAGTGAAGTTGCATAGCAATGAAGAGAGAGTAATGTAGGACTTTTTTTAGAAAACAGACCACAGCAAATCCAAAAAAAAAAGGAGAAAGGAACAGAGAGAAAAAAAATACACTCCAGAGGAAATGTATCAACATTGCTGTATTTGCAGTGAAAATGGAGAACCTGGAGTACAGGTGATCTGCTGTCACTATTATCTATACTGAGACCTGAGCCGCCCACGGTCCTTGCTTGCTTGAAGCAGATTAATGCTGTCAATCTCATAGTAGAAAGGGGTATTGAAAGAGGTGATCATTGTATTATAAGTACAGTTTTCATTAACGTTTTTGTACTTGTCTAACAGTATTTCTTAATTTTAGGTTTTTTTCTTACAATAAGGAAATCTGGAAAAAGATTTATGGATCAGATCCTTAAAATTTACATGATACTAAAAGTCAGATATTTGGCTTTACATATAATTTGGGGGGGCTCATAGCACTAATTTATGCATAATGCAACTGGATTAGCACATACTGTTATTTTGCATTTAACTTGCATGTTACACAAAGTGAGCAGATAACTAGTATTATCCTGAAGTGAATAATAGTAATGTCCTTTCCACAGATGGATAGACATTTCATAATGCCTTCACCTATGGTATGAATCAGAAAGTCTTAGAAAAAAACAAAGAGTGTTTTTGAAACAGCTATACATGCCTGAATGCTCTCAGTCAAACATTCCCATTTATTGTGTCAGCTTTAGCCATCACATTTTATGTGCAAAATAAATAAAGATTGATAATCACAGTACATAAATAAAGCCCACATTATGTCGTCAGAATGCCTTTAAAAATTGTTTATGTTCCAGGCAGTGTCTCAGAGAATACTTCTGTTAAGGACTGGGTTGTATTACTTGTTTCTTTGACTAAGTGTTCTTCAAAACATTATTGATGCAAGAAGAAAGGCTGCCTTCAACTTAAGCAGGTTTAAATTCGAGTCCAAGATGAAAAATTGTTCTAATCATCAACACATAATTATACTTGAGTTTTAGTGGAGTAGCCTAGAAGTCCAGAAACTGCACCCTACATAGGCTGCCTATAGGTCATCTTCTGCATCCGTCAGACCCATGCAGATGTCTCTATACCTTTATTAGCAAAAGATAATAATGCGTAGGTGGGTACAGAATTCCTAACTATCTGGTTTCCTAGAAGCCATATAGGGACAAAAAAGTCTCCCCTTTTTTTGTTTTCAAAAGTTGCTTACACTTTATTATATTTTAAATTAAATATAGCAACATTTGGATGAGAAGTAGTGATGGACTGGATGTGAGCCAAAAAATAATCACACAATTATTTAAAGTGGTACTCCTTCCTATTAAAATAATTGAATCTTTTTGTTGATCAAAATCTTAGCGCTGTAGCAATGTATTGGATCAAACTCCTAATACTCAGCAACTTATGTTTTTGTACTTCAGGCCAGTCAATTCAATTAAAAAGCTTCCACTATGTATGATTAAGAGTCCTCTATAGACATTGACTAAACTTATTGGCTGGAGCTAACATTATGTGTACATTGTCAAATATAGAACAGATATTCTTTTGTTTTACTGCTCCATTTATTGATGTGCAATGTGTTTCATTTGTTGAGTATTTAAAAACTTCTGTACTCACTTAAAAGAAGTAATCCTGTGCTCTCCACCAGGAGTGATGTGTGAAAATCTGTCTGGTGTCCAGCTGACACTGCATGAAAGCGAGATATCCAGCATCTAAAGGAATGTAAAATTTACTCACTCTCTATATTCTTTTTCTTCTGTCTTATTTAAACAGCTATTTTATTATGCTGTTTGTTGTCAGGCTTTTTCTTACTGAGATCCAAAAGGAACCATGCACCATGTCTCTCTTCCCTCACCCTGGTGGAGGACACTTTATTGAATTTTAAGATATTTGTGTTTACTTAACAAAATGGAAGATATTAGAAAAGTGATGTTATCACATATTGAGGCATCTCTCTTAAATATTTAAATTTTCTGTTATGTTTGTGTGTGTATAGGAGAGAGCTGGATAACATCCATAATAGTGTCACTGAATGCCTTCTTAAGAATAAAAAATGAGACAACTAGGAAGAAGCAACATTTTACATTCATCTAGGTCAGAAATAGGACCATGCAGTTTAGAACTGTAATAGGACATTTTTCTGGTAGTACAAGAAAGGTAACTGCATATACATCAAATGAGTGTATTACAACACTTCAGAAGTTAAAGTTCATCTCTGCAATTAAATCAACTCTGGTAAAAAACCAGCAGCTACACAGAAAGGTCATGCATGAGTGCAGAGAGGCTGCAATCCAAAGCATCTAAAATAAACAACAAATGAACTGCCTAAGAGCTTGCAAATCTAGTCCTGCTGAGAAAGTAAAGATATTTCAACAATGAATTTTTAAATAAACTTGAAAAAAGAAGATAAATTACATTTGCAGAGTGTTTGCATTAAAGACATTTAGTGGAAATCTTGTTTGTTAGTGACAAAAGTTCTATTATATTTTTCATTCTACTTTTTTTTTTTTTAACTTTCTCCAAGTGATATTGAAGCTAGAAATGGATCTTAATGTATTCAGGAAAACAAAGAACAGGTTTTATGGAAGACAGCACCTTAAATCAGAAAAGATAAGATGAAAGATTACAGTTTAAATAAATGCACAAGTTAAAAATGGGAATGCAATTGAGGTATTTAACAATGAATATATTAAAGTAAGTCACTGTAAAACATTTTTCCACATTACAGTGTCCAAAATCAAAATGGTTTTTAAATGGACACAATTTTCATCAAATGATAAGTTTTTTTATTCCTTGAAGGACTTGCATCAGCCTTTCAGAGGGTAACAAAGGAACATATTTTTCCACTTTTTTTGAAAATGAAGAATCCTTAAAAAGGTTTATTTGGTCAAGAAAACCAGTAAAAATTTTTATAAGAATTAATAAGAATGGATTCTTGGGAAAATAGTATGAATAACTGATCAAAAACCGTATAGCCTAACTTTCAGCTGACATTTTGCAGAAGATAAACCTTTATTCAGAAGCATATCTAGAATATATAAATAACGTGAGTCATTTTGTGCATAAAAACAAAAAAAGAAAAAAAAAAGAGAAAAAGAAAGAATAAAGAAAAAAAGAAAAAAATAAAAGGAATCCAGTATCCTGTAAAAACTTTGAAATTCCATGTTTAATTTTAGAACAAATCTGCACAGGCATATGGTTAAAAGGGAAAAGGCAGCACTTGAGTTAGATGTTTGAAGATGACCCCCTTTATGTCACCTAAATATTTTTTATGAAAAGCTGAATTTGTTGATGGTGGGGAGTGGGCGTGTATTTTTAACACTGGGACCAGCAGAGAAAAGATGTTCTGTGATTTAAAGGAATCTGTCAACTGTACTGGAACACATTAGTGATCTGGCAACATTCCATTACCTGTCAGCTAATTCAGCACTTTAGAATTTAGAGCTTTTTTTACTGTAGTTTATTTTGTCCTTAAATCATTTCTCTCAATGAAACATACTGAAATAAACTATCTGTATTTTAGAGATCAATTTTTGTCCCCAAAGTATGATCACAGAATCATAGAATGATTTGGGTTGGAAGACACCTTAAATGTCACCCAGTTCAAACCCCTCTGCCATGGGCAGGAACACCTCCCACTAAACCTGATTGGTCAAAGTCCCATCCAACCTGGCAACGTGGCCTTGAACACTTCCAGGGAAGGGGTAACCATGACCTTGTCCTATCACTATATTCCCATATAAAAAGTAAGATTTCCTAGTAAAGAGTAAAGATTTCCTATAGGACTTTCAGGTATTGGAAGGCAGCTACCAGATCTCTCCAGAGTTTTCTCCAGGCTGCCCAACCCCCAGCTGTCTCAGGCTGAGAGGCTCATAGGAGAGGTGCTCCAGCCCTCTGATCATTGTGCCCCTTCTCTGGACCTCCAACGCCTCCATGCCATTCTTGTGTTGAGGGCTCCAGAGTTGGAAACAGCACTCCAATTGGAGTCTGACAAGAACAAATTAAAGGGGGAGAATCACCTCCCTTGACCTGTTGGCAATTCTTTTGACACAGCCCAGGATATGGTTTGCATTCTGGGTTGCAAGTGCACATTACAGGCTCATGTTGAGCTTCTCATCAACAAATACCTCCAAGACTTTTACCTTAAGACTTTTCTCAATCTATTCCCTACCTATGAACCTGCACCAGAATGATGAGAATGACATCCATGAGATTTCAACCATATTTGTTTTACAGCTATCTCTCCCATTTTTATGGTAAAGGAATTCTGCTTATGATGATCAGTTATATTTATTATTATTATTATTATTGATAGCTTTCTGAAATACTTGTCTTATTTTCTTGTCCTTCTTAAGATTCATATAACTTGGTTTATTTTCATTGTAGGACTAGAAACGTGATCAGGTGGTCTTAAAATTCCAGGAAAAATGAACAAGCAAACAACTGTGCCTTCTTCATGACAAGGAAATATAAATGTATAAATCTCCTCCTTTCTTCAGACCTTTTACTATTTTTAAGAAAAGTAATTAGGAAGAATGTTGGAGCATTTAAAATTGCTCCCACTGAATGTGTTTCAGTTTCTTTACTAGAAAAATGAGTGTATCCAATTCAACGTATATTTGAAACGTATTTTTTACACTCTCTTGAGTGTAAAATCCAGCTCAGGATCTAGATCCTGAGGTTTACAAACAGTTCAGTGATTTTTATGTAACATTTAGCTATGGGAAAATGAACTGGCTGAGCATATTCTAGTAGAAACACTTTCCAATGAACCAAATGGATGACACATAGGCAAATCGATGCTTCTAGCTGGAAAATTCTTTCAAACATATACACTGGCTTTAATTCTACATATCTTGTCATGAATCATGTCAAGAAACCAAACCAACCCTTATATCAAAATGTATCCAATGTAACACTACTATAATAACATGATTCTCTGAATTATGTGGGCAAATTATGTTTATTACTCTTTGCGCTAGATTCAGGACTGAGTTTTTAACACAAATTTTATTATTGTTGAATTGCCTTTGAATTAGACTTCTTTAAGGACAACTAGTGCAAAATGGATCTGATTAGAGAGAGGTCAAAAAGGATTGTTGAAAGTATTTTCAAGGAAATTCTTGTACATAGACTTGAAAGGCATTTTATGTGTAGAGAAAGGAAGAAAAACCTGATGTATAATGCATTAACAGTGGAGTTTGTGGGGGAAGCAGTTCTCTTGCCTACAGATGCACAATAATTTTCACTTTAATGTCTTTTCTGTGTTGTCCCTATTTCATATTTGCTCACTAATTATTTATTCTGACACATGTAACAGTTGAAACAGAGGAAGCAATGGTCTGTAAAGTTACAGAATGTAGTTTTATTAATTTTAAATTATAATGAACATAATTTATCAGAAATACTTGAGTGAAGTCCTCAAATTAAGGTGCCATCTGCAAGACGTTAGCTGAGCCTCATATTAAACAATATTCATGGTTGACCATCCTGTTATGGGCCTCCTGTGTACTACTGCCTGTAAGACTTTGACTCTCATCGAGTCCTAGTCACAAGCCACAGCAATATAATTTCCTTTACTTATTAAATCTAGCCTATCTATAGTTATCCCATAACCTAAATTTCAGCCTACAGAATGCTATCAAGAAGGTAAAATCGAAATGAAGTGGTTCTCCTGTAAACAGTATTGTAAAGCCAAAAATAATTTCAGTCCTCAAAACCACCAATTGTCTGGGAAAAAATACAGTGAAACAAAGGAATTAGACTTGTAGTTGGTAACTTTACTACTATGAGAATTCTACAATCTACAAAGTATTTTGTAAGAAAGTGGGTAAGGTTAGCTAGTTCTGATTTCCTTTCACCATTTTTGATGGTGAAAATGGGATGAACAACCATCATTTGCCATCTTCCCTTATATTTTTTATTCTCTGCCTTCTTTTCCCCTCACATTTATCTTTACAAAAAGAAAGTATTTCCATGTTCATTTGGGATTTACAGATTAAAAGAGGAAAGGCAAGAAAAGTGATGAAAAACTAGGTTTTGGAAAACTACTCTCCTTTGAAAACCTCCTTTTAAAAACATGTGTTCATATTTTCCTGTGATCAAAATCACCCAAAATTAAGTATTCAAATCCTATTTAAAACCTTTCAGATTTCTGACTCCAAACCCCCTATTTGCAAAACCAAAAAAGGTAACATTGTCATTGTAGTGGTATATTCAGCAGCATCACCATGTTAAGAGAAAAATAGGGCAGCATTATAATTATCACTTCCATGAGCACTGAACACTGAAAGACATTTTTAAAAATAGTCTACATAGATCATTTATGAAATCTTTCTTAGCAGAAAAGAAATAAGTGTCAAATCAGATGATATGATGATCATTGGTATTACTGGTAGATAACATGAGGAAAATACCTTGTGAATGTAAAATCATTTGGTCCAGGGACAAAAAGAATTCCATCATATTTCCTGAGATTGCATTATCAGCTCATATAGCTAAACACCACTCTTTAGAAGATTTAATTGATAGCTCCTGCTATTCTAGAGACTTATAAAAAACATCCATTAGTGCTAAAAATTAGACATTGGAAAAGACACGGATAATGAGGCTGAAATAATCTGAAAATGCTCAGGTAAATTTTATGCATCTGGGTTTATTATTGTCTGCACTGAATCCAGTAACTAAAGTCAGACCTTTACATCTTGAGATACTACTTAAGCTATTATGTTTCAGATTCTTCTGGCTACTATTAAATAATGTTTGGCTAAAGACACCTCAGTTAATTTAAAAAATGCATTTATCTTCCTAGGCATATTATTTTAGAAGAAATAAAAAGTTTATCCTTTATTTTTTTCAGTAAATAAATGGCAGCCACACAGTCACATGAGTTGTTGGCAGAGATTGTGTTGTGAAACCAGAAATAGCAAATGTTTTTCCTGTTTTCATTCACATCATTACATAGTCAGATTAGTGGTTAAATACTGCTAGTTTTCCTTTCCCTAAGTGGGTTTGGAAAGCCAAGCCTGTAATTTAGTAACAGCTGCAAGGAATTAGCCCAAAACAATTTCCTACAGACGTAGACAATTCATATTATAAAACAAACAGAAACAAGCCATTCACACAATCAAGAGCCTCAGCCCCTGTTTATTGAAACTGCTTATTCAATTTTTTTTTTTTTTTAATGTTCATCCTCTGGGTGATGAAAACTGTGAAGAATGTTGCCATAAAAAATAATTTATAAGTTTTTATAATGCATATAAGCATACTATAACTTTACTTTTTGGTAGGGGAGGAGAGAGTGAGGGGAGCTTAACTTAAGATCTGATTCTTGCAATGGTATGTGAAAATTGTATTCTTCTTCAGTGCCAAAATCTTCTTTGGTCAAATCTTGCTCTAATCTTACTCTTCAATGATGTATTATTAAGAAAAATTGAAATACATAATGTTAAATAAAACAATTTCCAAAGTTAAAGTATTAAAAATCTGGTTCTTTTTTGGATTTGCGGATTTTTCAGTTGGTTCAAATTTTCTCAAAGCGTACTTTTAAATTTAATGGTATTTAAAAATAAAAAACCTGAACATTTATTTTTAAAAAATTTAACTGAATTGCAGATCATGGTTTTTCCCAATGTTCTGTTTAGGAGAAATGGAGCTAAAAAAGAATATTTTTTTTTCCTTTTAAAAATAAAACCAAAGTAGGGTTTTAACGAAATAAGCTCAGTTTCAAGTCTGCAATAACGATTAACACCAGAAGAAAAAGGAGAGACTTCATTTCAGTATGAAGAAAGAACAATTTAAAGATAATTTTATATGTTTCTGATTTCTACACCTCACATAAGCTTCAGCTTATGGTTCACATGGATTTCACAAGAATTGTGGGTTGTATCTTAATAAGTTCAGTCTGTATCTTAGAAAAATGAAGGGGGAAAAAAAAAATGAAGAAACATAGCAAAGCAGAAAACAACAGGAAAAAAAGAACATAAGCAGCTATGTATGCAAAGGGATGCAAAGTGTTAAAATTTTCTAACAGAGGAACAATGAAAGGCCAGGCAGGATGTTGCCAGGCAGAATGTGGCTAGGCAGGGTGTTGTTAGGAGGGATAACTCTGATTTATTGAAAGCAAAAACGAGAGGTGATGCTGATAAGCTTAGAGAAAAGCCAGACTGAGTGCTTTTGGTTCGCTGCATCAGCATCTCTTGCCTAAGTGCAAAAATTCAAGGCCCAGGTTTAAAAGTACACCATGAAGAAGACTTCGAGCCTTCCTCCCATCCACCCATCAACCCACAACCACCAGGAGACAGTGTGCATGCAGAGATGGGTGGAATCTTATGTAGTGCTTCCATCGGACAGTTGTCATTTGAAGCAAAGCCTGAGTGGGACATCCCAACCAGCTTTTGTACTAGGCAGAGCTGACCAAAGTAGTAGATTTTCAGGGTGCTTAAGTGCCCAGCAGCAATAGTTTCTTGGGGTGCAAGAAGTGCATATTGTGCGCTCTTGCTGCATAAAGATCATATTTTTGGGATGAATTAATCACACATAATTATAGTGATGAGATTCATTAGAGCACCTCAGTTAAGATCTGTAAACATAGATATTTAGGTGTGAGATGTAAACTCCCATAATACTCAAAAGGGGTCTAGTAAATAAATTTACTCTAGATACTTATAGAGGAAAAAAAATCTGCTGTCAACACAGGGGGTCTACATGATAGGCTTCTGTTCAGCTGGCCATAAACAAGCATTTAAAGTCAACAGCAATGTAAGACATAGGGCAAAATGGAGAGAAGACAGGTTCCTGGGATCATCCAGATGGGCCCGCATATCTGACTGCAACCAAGAAAAACAGGCCCAAGTTTCCCATCTATGTAGTCATAAAGTATAAATGTTGGAGTTATCATTACTGTTCCTTCTATAGGAATGTCTCCAATAGAGACCCCAGTTTCTTCTCAATTGTCAGCGAAGAGAACAGATTGTATTGTTTGAATTTTAGTTTTCTTTGTTCCATTGCTTTTACATGCTGCCTTGTTTAACTTATTTCTTTGTTGTGGTATGGAATTTTATTTTTACTTTCATACAAGAGAATAAAAGCATCAAGAAAAATGTACATGGCATAATGCCCAGAGTGTGAATATTCTGTTTCTGGATACATTTACAAGTGTCCAAGAAGGCAGAAAAAAACCCCCAAAACAAAAACCAACCAACGAACAAACAAAAAATATTACTTTAATCACAGGTCCTTAAAGAAGAATTTCACAAAACATGTTGTATGCCTCCTTTTGTCTACTACCAAGTGAATTTCAAAACTTATACATCCATTTTGCTTAGCATAATTATCAAATTTTCATACTATGAGTAGAAGTAATAAACCCACTACTTTGTATGCCACCCCTGGCCATCTGGTAGTTTTTATGCTTTATCCACCCATGACCCACAGTTTTTGGAAACATATCATAAAGGCGTGTGTCTCTCCTTGATTAGAGTGTGTTTTGGTTTTATTGATGGCAGCTTGTTTATTGACTGCACTGATGAAATCTTATTTTCCAAAAGATGTTTACTGTTGAGGTTGGGATTGCCTAGTCGTATGACCTTCAGATGCAGAAATCCATCTGAACATATTGCTACTAAATTAAGCAGGTTAAATAAGATGTTCATGTAAATGAAGACAATGAAAAATCAAACGGGATATTAGTCTTAATACTGTTCCATTTTCTTATTTTTTAATAAGCCTTTAAATGAAAAATGCACTGTACAGTCCACATTTATACAAGTAAAAATATAAAGGTGGAGCTGCTGTAAATGCATATTTCAAAGTATCACAGTTCCTTTGGCTTTTCTGGTACAATGCATATAAAATTATTTTATGTGTTTTAAAACCTATTTTTTATGTATTTAAGTGTTTCTAATTGTATCTCAATCTTATGCTCATTGATGTTTAAGCTGTCTAAAATTTCTCTCTATCACTGCTGCAGTATTTCTTGTTTTATAGAAGAACTCTATATCTAACTCTAAAAAATTCTGCCAAAACATTGATCTGCCCCTATCAGATTGATTGTATTATCTATATAATTTTATTATTTCTTAAGAATAAATATAACAGTTGCCTCTTATTAGAAAACACTAAAAATGCTTATTTTAAGGAAAAATGTAGACATGACAACAAGCTGTCTCCTTCTTTGACTCCTTTGATAAGCAGCAAAATATTGTTGGCACTTAGAGTGTCATCTTTTGTCTGTTAGCACTCAGTAAAATGGTAGGGAAAGCTTAGATTTCCATGTCATATGCCTGTACTGACATGACTATTATCCCATATTGACATACAAAACAGATAGCAGGAGATACCTTTGGAAGGACATCTTAGGTTAGAGATATGAAAAGCTTGTTCCCAGTCCTCATACTTCATGTTTTTGTCTGGGCTCCAAGCTCTGTAAACTGTGATTTTACATTATGACTGTGATTTCTAGATTTTCTTCAAGCTCTTGCCTACTGAAATAGGAGCAAAAATTAATAGGGTTTTTTGTTTATATGTTTTCTATGTTTACAAGGGCTATATATTTCTTTTTCTTATCACTGGAACTATTTTTACAAGGACAGGACTATTTTTATTTTAAAAGTCATAATAAACATCACACATCAGACAAAAAATAGAACAATCTTGTTCATAAAACACAGAGATATTTTTAAACAATATTGATTTCCTTAACGGCAGACTGAAGCACACAGTTTCACTGCCTTTGTCTGGACTAAACTGTGTCACAGTGCATCACAGTGAACCTCAAGAACATGGTCCCCCAGTAATGCTGGATGAAAGACACTCTGGAGTGTCCCAGGGCTCTCTTTGCCTATGTGAGTGGTGTCTATTCACAGAAAATGGGAGGCAGGGAAGGCTGGTGTGCATTCAAATCTGATTCTAAGGTAGTATAAGGTTGCTGCAAATCTGAGACCTCAAAAAAGCTCCTGTTTCTTATAAAGGAGACATCATTTTATAACCAGTGTATTTTGTGGACAATACCAGTGACACGAGTAAAAATTTACAAAAAGAGTGATGCTAAGTGCAAAGATGAGTCTTCAGATTTGGCTATGCACTCTTAAATCAGAATAAGGTTAGCGCTGCTACATTCAAAATTAAATTGTCTGTTTCTTTGGAGGCTCATGGTTTTCCCTTGGTGTCTTAGTCTCTGGGCTATAAATAGGGTTCAAAATGGAAAGAAATATCTATATCTATCGAGGGGTCTGAAGCTTCAGGTTTCTAATCACAGAATTGTCCTGATTGGAAAAGACTTCTAAGATTTATGCATCCAACCATCAACATCCTCCCCCCACCCCCCAAAAAAAAAAAAAATGAAAAAAAAAAAAATATATATAACACCATGCCCACTAGACCCTGTCCTTAAATGCCTCATCTACATGTTTTTTAAGTACCTTCTGGATAGGGCCTTCACCACTTCCCTGGACATCCTTGTAGTGAAACGAGCCAACCAGGTGTTCCAGGAGAAACTCACAGATAGTGCTCAGAGTCTAATGCTCTCAGGGCTGACCAGCCTGAACCAGCACTACTGCTCCAAAAGTGGCCGCTCCTCTGGCTTCCTCAGGTGTGAGCTTTATTGGCCCCCTAATTCCTGCTCATGCACAGTGGGGGCCCTCCCTAATCAGGCACAGGTGGGCTTAACACAAGCTCATGCCCACTACCTGGCAATTAGTGCCACCTGGTTGCCTCATTTCACTACACATCCTGACTACTCTCAGTAAAGAGTGTCTTCCTCTAGTCTAAACTTCCCCTGGCAGAACTTCAGGCCATTACTTCTAGTCCTATCATGATTTACTTGAGAGGAGAGGCCAACATCCACCTTCCTATAACCTCCTTTCCCTAAACCTACTTTTCTCCAAACATTCCCAGTTCCCTCAACCTCTCCTCGTAGGACTTGTTCTCCAAATCCTTCACCAGCTTTGTTGCCCTTCTCTGAACTCACTCCAGCAACTCAATTACTTTCTTCTGGTGAGGGGACCAAAATTGAACACAGCACTCAAGGAGTGTCCTCACCAGTGCCAAGTACAGGGGCACGACCACTCCCCTACTCCTGATGACCACACTATTCTTGACACAGGCCAGGCTGTTGTTGGCCTTCTTGGCCACCTGGGAACACTGCTGGCTCATACTCAGTCAGATATCAACCAGCACCCCAGGTCCTTTTCTTTCTGGCAGTTTTCCAGGCACTGTTCCCCAAACCTGTAGTGTTGTATAGGGTTTTGTGACCAAAAGGCAGGACCTGACACTTGACCTTATTAAATCTCATACAATTGACCACTGGTCCTGCCTGTCCAAGTCTCTATGCAGAGCCTTCCTCTCCTCAAGGAGATCAACCTTTCCATTCAACTTGGTGTATTCTTCAAACTTATTGGAGAAAACTGTTTACCATAAAAGGCTTTTAAAATAAAGTTTGACAACCAGTCCCTAATAAAAAATACTCAGATGTGAATTTTATTACACTCTCTAATGGCCTAAGGTACTTATTAACACTGTAAAGAGACAAGACAATGTCAAACTTTATTGTGTTGGAAGAAGTTCTTTTCTGTCTCAAAGTACATTATTTGCTGCTGGTTTTTTTGCTTGAAATCACAACCCAGGTAAACAAGAACATTTATTTCTTCAGTTCATAGGCAAAGATTTTTCCTTTTTCATAAAGACTGCCAGGAGAGAATGTTCTGAGATCGCATATTATCACTGCAAGTTCCAAGTGGATGGGAAGAAATGTGTTTTGTCTGCCTGTCTTCTTCCCTTCATTTCTCTGATGCAAAAATCTTTTTGCAAATCATTATAAACTAGGAGAAAGGGAGAATGAGTCTTTCCTATGCACTTTCTTCATTTTATCAGTCTCCTTCAGTCCTACAAATAGATACTAATGCATCCCAAATGACTGTGAATACAGAACTGTGACCAAAAGAAAAAGAGAAAGAATAAGGATATACAATTTTTAACTCTACGTTTCTATAATTAATGTCCAGAGATAGAAAGTATTTTGTGGATTAAATATTATGACCATGAACTCTGGGCCCAATTAGCACCCTTGAGCCTCTAGTTTTAAACTACAATGACTTCCCTAAGCCTTCAGAGAGCACACCACTGAATCCCAATGCAGCATTGAACTAGGAGTTGTCCATGTTACTTCTCTCCCATATTATTTAGAGCCAAGGGCAACTTTGGGCCCTAACAAAAAAGTAATAGATTCACTGCTTTGGATCTGTTTTTTGAAGTATTATTATTATATAGTTTCAAAGGTACTGTAGATAACATTTATTTTAACATTTTTATGTTTATCTCTTGGCATTACTAAGCATATTTTCATATGCATCCATGTGCAGTGGACCAAACACAAATAAATATGTTCAGATGAAGCTGAGGATTCTTCCCCTAAGAAAAATTTATGGTGTATAGGTTTAGTGTAGGCTATGCTCCAGTGGATACATTTCATTCCTCTTCCAGCACCATTCAATATCAATAATATTTAATCAGAGTGTAAATTATGTGGGATAAACATAATATTTCAGTATTGTTTAGTAGCAGAAATCTAAACCCTAAGTTACAATATACTTTGACGTATACATGAGGATTGATGAACTCAGTAACTTCTTTTCTCCTTCTTCCATTACAACAGTTTTGCACTTCAGATTCTGTATTTTTTATTGGAATCTCTAAATGCATATTAAATGTGCATATGAAATTAAAAAAAAAATTTTGACTTCTGTTAGACAACATATACATTTTTGCCCTTAAAATTACTCTAAATGTATTCTCAATAAATGTCCCATATATGGAAAACCTCTATGTGTTTTCTTGCAAAATCTACCCTTTAAGCTCTGCTACCTGTTACAAACCATAGTTAGTACAACCAGCTATTTGGAAATGTATTTCTTCCTATGAAAATCACAGTGTGACTTCAGTCTTTGAATATGGTCACTAGGTTCTGTTCCTGTAGTTTGTCATATGTCATATCCACTTTCATTTCTAACCCAGATCCCTATGGAATATTTTGCTAATTTTACTAATTTACAAAATTTCAATAAATATTGCATGTGTAAACGCACAATATACCAGTTCTTTTGTAGCATCTAAGTCAGTTGTGAGGCAACTTACTATAACATTAACATAAATAAACATTTTCCAACTTCCATACCAACTATGATTCTCACACTGATTTGGGAAGGACACTGTGGATCAATGGTATTAAGTAGCTAGTATTAATTGGGACCCAATGAAACCTCGTGGTTCAATAATATTCTTTAACAGGTAGACACCAAAATGCCCCACAAAGCAGGGTAGTATTGTTAAATCTTGTTTTACTGATATTGAGGTTTATTAAGCCTTTTTATGAGGATATTAGAGAGCTGGTTGTGCACTGATGCACATCCATTTACAGATATAGATCAGATTTCCCTACATACTCATTTCTTTTGGAAAGTAGTGTTATTTCTTTTCAGTTCAGAATTAGTGCTCTTCTTCTTTTCCATTTTATTCTCATTTTAATCACATTTTTATCTTTTGTAAGTTTTCTATTTTGGTTGCATATGTGTGTGGTTAGACATACATACTATGCATCTATATAAGTATTAATACTTCAGAATATAATAGATAACTAGGGTAAGCATAATTGTTTTACTTCCCCCTCCTTTATTTCTATTTATTTACACTGTCTGTGCAACTTCTCACCATAAGATGGTATGTAATCATTTAATGTAATGAAGATAATATTAAAAAGCATAGTTTATTAACTAACCTTATTATAAAATATAATTATTATTTCTGTGATCCTCTCACTTTTCTTTTTCTTAACTCTCCTTTATTTTCTTACCTCAAGCTATATTCTTCGTTAGATCATTCATCTTCTTCAAAATAAGATATTTTTTCTGTCCAAATCATACATATGCCATGAGACTGAATTAGATAATGAAGCACTTGAGAGTTAATTAAATATCCCACATAGGTGAAAAATATTAAGATTATGGAGGTGATAAATAATAGACTTGTCCTTCAACATCTCATAAGCCAAAACTTTGAATATCATGAATAAAATGAAGTGTTTATAAATTCACATCAATTTTTAGTATTGGCTTCCTTAGATGACCTAAATTTGAGTGCATTTCCACTTTCATAATATCTCCAAATTCCATTTGCTGCTTCACATAGTAGGCTTTAAATTTTGCTAATAACTCCTTCCATTTATGCTTAATCAAAGCAGGACTATACTAACTGTGGTATTATTCTCAGTAAATATCCAGCTTTCCGTAAGTATTCTCCTGGTAGTGCTAAACCCTCAGAATATAATGCTGAATTTTAAATATATGAATAATCAAACAGCTGGCTCTTGTTGAAATGAAAGACCTGCAGTAACCTAAGTTATAACTCACATTGTGCTGTAAAGTTGCCTGCTGCTACATGCATGTCTCCAGCTCTGTGAGGGGAATAAGAACAGAACAACTGACCTTTTGTTTAAAGCAGAAAACAAAAAGTTACTCATTTGTATTCTACAGATTAATTTTAAACCTGGACACTTTGAAATTCATTTATAATTACTTGCTCTTAAATGCTATTACTGTATAGAATTAAAAAAAAACCAAAAAACAAACAAACAAAAAAAAACCAACCAAAACCAAAAACCAATACATTAAGAAATAATAGGATTTTTGAAAGTGCTCAGTACTGCTCTTACATGCTCACATTGCATAAAACTGTAAAAATGCCAAAATGCTAAGGCTGGGATAAATAGAAAAAATCAGTAGTTCTGAAAACTAGTGCTACTTTCAAGATCTGTGAATGGGACAAAAAAGAATTTTTAAGTGATTTTTACGTTTACAAAATTCCGTCCTTATTATCTCGTTTTCCCTGCTATTGGATAAATACAAGATGCAACCAATGTTGACACTGAATGGAAGAAAACCAACCAAACAAAAAAGAACAAAACCAAAAAACCCAAGGCATATAGGCCTCTATTGTCCCTACTGCTAGAGATCTGATTCTACAGGGGATACAGGGCCATTAAATCATGTTGCAGTATACATACGTATGTCTATTCAGTACATATATGTCACATTCATAGAATCATAGAATCATAGAATCATAGAATCATAGAATAGGCTGGGTTGGAAGGGACCTCAGAGATTTCCAACCCTTGAACAGCTACCGCCACAGTCACTAGACTATGGCACTGAGTGCCATATCAAGTCGGTTTTTAAATGTCTCCAGGGACTAAGAGTCCACCACCTCCCCAGGCAGCCCGTTCCAATGTCTGATCACCCTTTCTGTGAAAAAATTCTTTCTAATATCCAATCTGAACTTCCCCCGGCACAATTTAAGACCATGCCCTCTTGTCTTACTGAGAGTTGCCTGGGAAAAGAGACCAACCCCCGCCTGGCTCCATCCTCCTTTCAGGTAGTTGTAGAGAGCAATGAGGTCTCCCCTGAGCCTCCTCTTCTTCAGGCTGAACAGCCCCAGCTCCCTCAGCCTCTCCTCATAGGATCTGTGTTCGAGTCCCTTCACCAGCTTGGTTGCCCTCCTTTGGACCTGTTCGAGGACCTCAATATCCTTCTTGAACTGAGGGGCCCAGAACTGAACACAGTACTCAAGGTGTGGCCTCACCAGGGCTGAGTACAGGGGCAGAATCACCTCCTTGGACCTGCTGGCCACGCTGTTTCTGATACAGGCCAGGATGCCATTGGCCTTCTTGGCCACCTGGGCACACTGCTGGCTCATGTTCAGCTTCCTGTCAATCCAGACTCCCAGGTCCCTTTCTGCCTGGCTGCTCTCCAACCACTCTGTCCCCAGTCTGTAGCGCTGCATGGGGTTGTTGTGGCCAAAGTGCAGGACCCGGCACTTGGCCTTGTTGAAGCTCATCCCATTGGAGTCAGCCCATCTCTCCAGTCTGTCCAGGTCCCTCTGCAGAATCCTCCTGCCTTCCAGCTGATCAACACTTCTCCCCAGCTTCGTGTCATCAGCAAACTTGCTGATGATGGACTCAATTCCCTCATCCAAGTCATCAATGAAGATATTGAACAGGACTGGGCCCAGTACTGATCCCTGGGGACACCGCTGGTGACCGGCCGCCAACTGGAAGCAGCCCCATTCAGCACCACTCTCTGGGCCCGGCCCTCCAGCCAATTCTTAACCCAGTGCAGAGTACGCTTGTCCAAGCTGTGGGCAGCCAGCTTTCTCAGGAGGATGCTGTGGGAGACGGTGTCGAAGGCCTTGCATTCCATATGTATTCTCACATGCAGGAATATCTAATGAAGAATATTTAAAAACATCTTAATGGAGGAATTTTTCTGCTAAGTATATGTGGTAGACAACAAGTAGAAATCCAAGAATTCGAATTAAGGGTAAGTCTGGGGTATATATATATATTTGAAATGCAGTGAAAATAAGCCTAAAGTTTTATCTAAAACAAAGCATAACAGGAAAAAGAAATCAAAGCTTAGTGGATCACACATAAGATGGTGAAACCAAAATGACCATGAGATTGCTTATCTTATACATCTTATAGCTAGCTGAGTTGTTATTAAAATCAAGACTATGTTAAACTATGCTAAATTCTGAGATTGTTAAACTTCCATTAAATGTCACTCAAGTCAGCCTTTGCTTTCAAAAAAGCTTAGCTCCAATGAGCTTTTGTTTTTTAAATTAAGATTCTGACTATTTATATTTAATATACATTTTTCTCTGATATGCTGGACAAAAGTTCCCTTTACTGAAAACTTGCAAAAGTTCTAAAATAAAATCTGTTTATATCGATTATACACACTTGAAACCCCCAATTATTTCCTTTGAAGTTGCATATTTCTTCTCTGCTGATTTTGTCTAGCAAGTTGTCAAAATTAACAGAAAGTAATACATTGTGAAAGGACATTTAGAACCCTAAAGTAGGTTAACTTTGTGTGCAGTATCCCCATACCTGTGTCATGTCTTCAGACTATCATGGGTCAATAACAGAAAAATTGTATTCTTCAGGATAATTTCTAGGCTATGGCTAACCACTGTTATTGAGATATTCATTCATTATTGAAATATAAACACACCTGAAATACACATATTAAATTTTCAAGAACAGGAAGCACTAGTTTACATTAGATTATAAAAAAGAATATTTTCTGTGTTTAAATATATTCAATTTTAAGGCTGCTACTTATCTTTTGATTGCATTTTTTTCCCTAATGTAATTATTGTACATTTCCAGCCTCAAATATTGGCAGTTAGTCAAATGGCTATTTTGTGTTATGGTGCCTCATTCATTGGCCTTAAATCCACAAAGAAACTATAAACAGAACAGCATTTAAAACTCTTCACTTACTCAGAGGTGAATTTTCAACATCCCTCTGAGAAGGAACAGTAAATTTGATTCATTAAGTTAATTACATACTTATTTAAAGCACTTTCCAAAATGGTTTCTAAAATCCACACAAGGTCATAACAAGGCTTTTAGTTTAGTCATTGTTTTTGAGTTACAAAGGCCCCAAAGCTTTGAAAAACAGTTTCTCTGTGTCATGTAAACATCCATACTTTCACAAACAATTTATTCACTATTTCCATTTCATAATAACCCCAAGCTAGTTTTTCACCCATGGTTTATATATAAAAAAATTCCATGTAGTGCATATTTTATTTTTGGAATAAAAAAGCTGTTTATGTCTTCATCATTTCTGAAGCCATGTATGAAAATAGCTCTTAAAAATGTACTCTTTTATGGTGGTTAATCTGCTTCAGTTGCCACTTCAAGAACAGCAGAGTTTCAACAGCGATTAAAAAAAAGCTCAGCAGTCTTATTATCCCACACGTTTTTGGAAGCTTATTTCCTTTGAGTACTTTAGCACTGTAATAAGTACACATACAGTGACCAAAAGGCAGAAATTAGTAATATGTAAGGACTATTATTTTCCATGTCCTTGTAGAATTTTTTCAGGAATTTTAGTTATTCTGTGATTACATCATGCCTCAGTAGGATAGGGTGCAGATCTACTAGTAACTACAGCTGAAAACCAGGTGAAAAATAAGGACTTAACAAAAGGGACTTAAAATGTTTTAGCTTCCATAGTCTCAGGAGTCCAGTAAAGGGAGGCAGAGCTGCACACCAGATACTGGAAGTTACTCCACATCAACTGGTGTTCGGTGGCTTAGACAGAAATTATCCTGGTAATAAGGTAACCTGTACTGTATGGTGTCAAAAAAGATGAAACCTCTTGATTGTACTTTTGTCTTTATAGTTTGTGCCTTACAAAATGTCTTTCCACTCATTCAGGAATAGCAGAGAGGAAGGCGGAAACATCCTTTGCATACAGAGAGCAATATCAAGGATAAATTTCAGCCTAGCCTCAGCCTTGGAAGTGTTGCTCAGTCCAGAAGGTCCTTAAATATCCTCTTTACCTGGTCATGTCCAAAATGCCTAGAGTTTGGTCTCATATTTCCTCTGGTCTTAATGCACTGATGTTCTCCTAACATTCCCAATCTCCCTTGCTTGTACCTGTGCAGAGGGTTGTTACAGATGAAGTATCTGGAATAGGGTCATGTTGTGTTGCAGACAACCAGGCTGGGGCTTTCATGAAAGAAAAAATTAAAAAAAAGGAAAATATTCTTCACCATGAAGGTAGTAGAAAAATGGAACAGGTTGCCCTAGGGAGGTAGCTGAGGTCTCATACCTGGAGATATTCAAGTCAAAGCTTGATGAGGCTCTGAGCAACTCGATTTAGTTGAGGGTGTCCCTGCTTACTGCAGGGGGGTTGGGTTAGATGACCATTAGAGGTCCCTTCCAACCCAGATTATTCTATGATTTTATGATTTTATGATTTTATGGTATGGCAGAGAGCTTTTTCTTTCAGGTTTCAGACAATATTGATTCATAATATGGCTTTTTTTTCATAAGAAAAGAAAAATGTTTTAAAAGATATGAGTTCTGTTTAAACTGAGATAACTGACATAATTAATATTAACTCTCTTTTCTTTTTGACTATACCCTGCCACCCTCACTTTTTTTGCCAAAAAATAAATTCAACTTCTGTCATGCAAATTTTCTCCTCTCCACTTCATCTTGAATTTGATTCTAGGCATCTGGACCATTGTAATACTGTATTCAAAATAATTCTGATATGATTTCTGGAAAGCACAATGCTGTTGTTGACTGAATCAAGAAAAGTGACTTACAAGTAATGAAATAAATACATGTGTGAATTTTCTCTTTAGACAGTGTAAAATATCTTGTACTGTCAATAAGCTTACAGTTAACAGTATAGGCCTATGACTAACGCCATTTGCTGAGATTTTTTTTCTTTTTTTCAGAGGGGAGGGAAGAAGAAAATAAAGATGTGGAGAAATAAAAACTGTGTCTAAACCGATGCATATAATGTTATAGGATCACTTCTACCCCACATATTAAAACTACAAAGGCAGTGAATATTGTATGAGATTTTGAACAATTGCTTTTGCAATTATGTATCCGCGAGATTCATTTTCTACCTCCAGTTATATAAGTACTGGTTCATGAAAGCTCATGCAATCTGTGACAGGCAACAAGGACAATTTTAGGTTATAGATGAGATTCCTGTATAAGATGGTGTCAAGCTGACATGGCATGCTGTTCTGCCTCACAGCTGGGACAGTGATGATTCTCTACAGCAATCTTTTGTTAGCTACTCTATGATGAAATTATGCTCAAATTGCAAAGATAACAGTGTGACAGTGCCCATCAAAAGAAGCTTCTCTCATCTCTATCTTTGGATCCATTATTACTCACAAAAGTTGCTTGCCACTGCATTTAACCACAAGTCAGGATCTCTCAAGAACTGTATGTATCAGTCTTGCATACCTCAGAAACACTTTTCAGCATGTAGATTGGCATAAATATGTTTCCAGCTGTAGAACTACTTCATAAGGAAATATATTTGTAGAATCATCATTACCCTCTACAGCTTCATGTGAAGGGGAAGAGGGAAATGCTTCTCCCTGATATACAGTGATAGGCCAAGTGAAAAATGGTTCAAATCTGTACCAGGGGAGCTTCAGACTGGACATTATAAAGCATTTATTTAGAGAGAGTGTAGTCAAACACTGAAATAGACTTATTAGAGAGGTTGTTGATGCTCCAAGCCTGTCAGTGCTTAAAAGGCATTTGGGCAATGTTACAACTTTTGGTCAGCCCTGAATTGGTCAGTCAGTTGGACTAGATGAATAGTGTAAGTCCCTTGTAATTGAAAAATCCTCTCCTCTCCTCTCCTCTCCTCTCCTCTCCTCTCCTCTCCTCTCCTCTCCTCTCCTCTCCTCTCCTCTCCTCTCCTCTCCTCTCCTCTCCTCTCCTCTCCTCTCCTCTCCTCTCCTCTCCTCTCCTCTCCTCTCCTCCTTTTTTCTTCCATTTTTCTATTATCATGTCCACCATACAAATTATCAAGTCAAACCAATTGAGTGAGGATTTTAAAATCAGATACAAGTGATAGTTAGCTTATTTAGTAAGAGCTGCCAATGAAAAATAACTATTTCAAACCATACTATGAGACTCCAGCATGAAAGTAAACAGGTATAACAATAAAGTGTGTCAGAAAAGTAGCTAAGTAAGCACTGCTAAAGAACAACTCAGTTAAATAAAGGAAGGAGGAATTTTCACATTTAACCAGATGTGAATAGACAGATTTTTATGAGGCAAATAATGGTGAATAAATATTTAGAAGTAAGAAATGTGTATATTAATCCAGAATAGATGCATTAAAGCACAGCTCTGCCACTTTATTGAAGATAATGGTTCATAGGTAGGACTTGATTTTGTCCTGTACCAAATAAGATGAACTATTTATATGAAATTAATGGAGGCCATCTGTGGGAAAATTACAATCAATGCCATTATACCTGGTTTGTTTCTGATGAAAGATGATTCCATTTACAATCTCAAAGCAACTGACACCTCTGTGTCTATAAAAATTTGGCTCACATGTATGTACATTACATCTTTTTAAACTTTTTTTTTTTCCCTTTCCTCTTGTCCTTTCTTTTTCTGTTCATTACTTTTCTCTAAAACACCATCACTTTCTTCTGATCTACAGAAACATGGATTCAAGGATAATGACCTCTTTATTTTAATTTTTTAATATCCTTTGTCCAATTGCTGGCAGCTTTTTTCAGACCATCATCTTGAATAATCAATTTCTGTGACCTCTGTCAGAAGGGTTGAATTTCCATCTGCTCAGAGAAAACTTCACCTTGAGGAAATGCAGAGATTTCTTCCCCCAAAAGCGTGACAGGGGTAAGTGGCAGAAAAAAGGCAGAAGTAAGCCCAAGGAGTGTGAGTCGTACAGGTTATCTCTAATGAAATTTTTAAAAGTCAAGTTCCTATCTTGCTACTGACTGTCTTGCTGGAATTTAGACAACATATAATACCGATTACAAGTATTATTATAGCTTATTATGACAAATGTTAGTGTCAACAGTAGGCCTTTTTTTCCAAAATATTAACAAAAAAATGGCAGAAACACTGTGAGTCTGTTGCAGTTTTTCCATTGAAGATGAGAGGCTGCTCAACTCGTCATCCTCACCCTGAAACCAGATGTCATATACCAGTGAAATAGGCACTTCTGTCATAGAGAAGGAGAGTAATTTTTATTATTCTTTTTTCTTGGTAATTCTCAAATGCAGGCCAAAGGATCTATAGAAAAAATTCTGTGCAGATAGATACAGTCTATAGTGCTCTTAACCACTTTGTTACTGCATATTTGATACCTGAATCCCATTACAAGGCTACAGAATTTGAAGTTAATTTAATCTAAGATTTATATTGAGACAGAATTAGGAGGATTTAAGCCACAGGGTTTACTTTTCCAGCAGTCAGTGAAAAAGTTAAGGTGTTTTATTTTGTTTTTTTTCTCATCAGTTCTGTAGCATGCAGTTTGAATAGAGAAGACTGGGATGAAGAACAGAAAGAGAGGTCACAAAAATTCAGTCTCTGTAAGTGGGTTAAATATTAGCTAATGTTGTGATGTGTCTGCAAAACCTCGCTTTATTAAAGATCTATTTTAGTTTCAAATGCATTGAGTCTAAATTTACAAATCAATGTGCAAAACACATTGTATATGAGAACAACTATCTTAAATTAATCTGACAATAGGTAGAATTTTCTTATAGACTCTTCTGTCACCTTCCATCAAATTTTATAAAAAATTTATGTTCCTGTATGCGAGTATGCAATACTATAAAGATAAAACCCAATATGCTCCTGTTTCCTTGTGTCTGGTTTTTGTGGTCATTATATTGTTTCTAAGAGCAGTGGTGAAATTTTAATATAAATTGTATTTTCTTGCAAGATATTAATGTAACTTATGTAGCTGAAGAGTCATTATGCTGCTTATTATTATGTGCATGCTAATGTTGTTTTCTATCAAGTTATAGTTGATTTTTATTAAACAACAGAGAAAGGTCACTCTAAAGGTTAGACCAGATTTTCTACGACAGTATTTAAGCTGTAGTGAAACTTTCCATGATGTCCTGAGAGACTGCAAAATATATTGCTATATTTTCTTTTATTAAGTGTTCCTTCAAGTGACCTCATTGTAAAGAAAGTATCTTAGCCTTCAATACATATCCAGACAGATATGTTTCTCCACGTACTGAAGAGAGCTATAAAATGGCATGATAAAAAACCAACTAGGACACAGGCTGACTCTGGCAACCTTGGGAGTATAAATAGCTCACAAGTAGTTAGTTAAAGAAATTCAGACCCGAGACCTGGAAAAAACTCCGTTCAGTTTACATGAATATATAGAGAGAGAATATATATTTGCCTATCTCTATAAGACATGGGACTTTTTACCCATAACAATAGTTTGAATATAGAATTACAAGATAAGAGCTTCTAGCCTGTTATGCAAAGTGGGATTCAGAAAAAGTTGCATGAGTCTGGATATGGAAATCATTAACTGAGATGAAGAACCTAAGCATGTAGCTTTTATGATTACTGCGGATATTTTTAATACGTGAAGGAAAATCATAATCTTTAATATTGAGCACAAATTATGCTTTAATGTCCAATACAATAGTTTTTGTAACTACCTTAACCAAAGGTTTTTTGCACAAGACCTAACACTATACAAAGGCTACCTGTTACTGTTCTTGTTCTGATTTTTTCTATTTATGTAATAATAGCTTTGAAATTGAAGCAAATTCTACACAGTGTGAAAATCTTTATCCTAAAACAAAAGGAAGCAATGGAATCCAATTTAATGGATATAGATTCTACTCTCTGGATAGATTACTAAGTGTGTTTTTGTACAGTACCTAAGCCAAAAGACTACCATTTTCCTGAATGCATACTTTGTCTTCAGATTTACTCTGCAAGTAAATCACTTATTCTTCCAAGTACAATCCAAACACATCTATTTCTAATGATAAGATTTATTGTTAATACAGTGCATCTCTATTAAATCAAGAACTTCTTCTAGAGAGAAAACAAACATTAAATGTAATTTCAACTGCAAGATGTACAGATTTCTACATATCATTTTTGTGGCATCCTTTCATTGACCAGATTCTTTCAAGCAATGACCAAGGCACAGCTAACACATTTTTTTTTGCCAACACTTTATAGGCTTCAGGCTTAAAGCGTTTCTTGGGTGTAGGCCTCAGGATTCCTCATCTCTTGTTTCAAAAAAATTAGTAGAAATTAAAATGGTTTGTTATCTTCTTCTTTATGAATGAATGATTCCATTTCTGTTTCAACCTTAAATCATTGTTAGGATGGAAAGTTTTGTACTCTTTTAGTCATTATTTTCTTCTTATTTATCTGATATATTTGATTCATTTTAGACTGTAAACTACAAAACACAATCTACATTCCTCCACTCATTTCTCTGAGTTGTTTTCTCTGAGTTCTTTTCTCTGACTCTGACCTCTGTTACTTTTAAAACAGGAGTTTTACTAATCAGCTGTGAATGTGTAGCCTTTTACAAGAAGGATATCGTCCTTCCTATACCCTCAATTGCAATCAATCAGCTGGTTTTGCTCATTAACTTCAAACACTGACACTGACTTCAAAGACATCTATTCAAAGGGCTTAGTTTTCATACTGGCATAGAGAGAGAGCAAGTGCATATATAATTGGTTGGAGCGAAGTACTTTATATGTAAGTAATATTTTTCCCTCCCATTTTCACTTCACTTTTTTTTTTTTTGAAGCACAGACAAGAACTCACCTTTTTTTGGAAACTGCTTTGAGGCAATGTCATGTATTTTTTACATTTTCTTGAGCATATATATATATATATATTCAGGATTTAGTGGAGTATCAAGATGATTGGTTTAATTATTTATTACACAATTGTTTCAACAATTTCTTACTCAAAAGGTGTCGCATTATAAGGAATCTATGACTGTGTAAATTCCTCTTTCACAGTCAATCTCTGTAGTGACATGAGGTAACCAGGTGTCAATAATTGCCAGATAGTGGGCTTGACCTCTTGTGAAGCCCACCTGTGCCTAATTAGGGGAGCCTTTTATTGGCCCCCTAATCCTGCTCATGCGCAGTAGGGGCCTGCCCTAATTAGGCACAGGTGGGCTTCACACGAGGTCAAGCCCACTATCTGGCAATTATTGACACCTGGTTACCTCATGTCACTACCAATCTCCTGTAGGACTGAAAAGTGACATTGAGACTGCATGTGTATCATATATGTTGCATAGAACAAGCAGAGAATGTATGCTGAAAATACCAATTGCCAGCAACAGCTTTAGAGTCAGGGTCAACTAATCACCTCTTCAGCTACCAGCTAATAGCAAAATTGGATTCAAACTAGCAGAATGAAGAGGATGAAACTTAAGTTGCATGCAAAACAATCTAGTGTTGCTTGGGGAAAAAAGACCTTACAATTGTCTGGTTTTCTCTGTATCATCATTGTCTAGTCCTGACCAAAATAATTTAGTTCTCAAACTCCAGATGTATGGAAAAGACTGGTTTTGCAATTAAATCATCATGTTACACACATATATCCTGGAACACGGGAAGTTTATCTGCCTATGATTAATCTATTTGCATGTGTTCTGGTGCCCCCAAACCTGCATCTTCATGGACAGCTAAATCATACAGGTTACTTGTTTCACAAAAGTGCCTATAGAAAATATAAGTTCTTGCAAAGTGTCCTGGCTTGGGCCAAGATAAAGGTGATTTTCTGTCTTGTAATTTTGTTTTCAACTAAGTAAGTAGCTGCAATTGCTAAAATTAACAGCAAGTTTCTCAGTCAGTGTCTGCTTCTAGGATGGATAAGGCTCGATGTTTATAATTACTGCTATAAATAAATTTCTCAGGAATAAATTCAAATCTTTAATAAAATGAACAACTCAGGATACAATAACTTAAATAGCTTTTTTCGTATAAATAACAAGCTTCCAGTATGTTGGGATTTTTCAGAGGTGGGGCTGGCAAGTAACTCTTCAGCACCTTGGAAAAGTTGAAAAAATGTTGATATTATGTAACTCGATAATGTAATATGCATAAGCTGCTCCTTTCCTTTTTCTGCAAGGCAACTTTCCACAGATTTTGCCTCATCAAAAGACTGAACAAGACTCAGGGAAACACACCTAGACTCTTGTCCTCTTCCCTAGAGTGGGAGTATGTCAAGATAGAACAAAGACAATGGAGGGATCATCCAGTGTGTTCCAGTTTGTGTTAGGAGCTTGTAGAACAGCCAAAAATTAGTGAAGCCAACAGGTGGCATTTTTGGGAAGTGTCCACCTGGGCTCAGCTCCTGCACTGCATTTTCTAACTGGCAAGGCAGACATTCTGGCTCAATGTGATTATCACTCTGAGTATTAATGTATTGGCTCTGATTTGCAGAGCTGGACTAGTCATGGCTGCCAAGACTCCCTGTGAATAGGAAATTGAGCCAGATTCTTCAACATCAAAGTCAATGAAATCGTTATTACTTTTGTCCATTCAAAAAGTGAGTCTTAGGAGAATTTTTCAGAGAATGTAAAAACAAATTATATGTACAATATTTTAAAAAAATAAATTAACAGAGTTTAAAAAATCATCAACAATAAATGCAGACGTGGGTGTGTATGCCAGATAAAAGAAGATGGGTAAGATCAAGCCAGAAGCTTTTTTAAAAACTATGAAATTGAGAAACGGAAATACACTTGAATCCTGTCTGACGGGACACAGCAAAATCCAGAACTTTAAAAACAAGATACTCATACAGGGATTTTTACCAGGGGATCCTTGAAAATATACTACTTATTGCCAGCCAAACTCATCTCATGATCTTTTCAAAGCAAACTAGTTCTAGGCAGAGTAAGAAGATCAGTGCTGTAAATCAGAGGTCCCACACTGTAGCTAAGAAATCTGTCAACTCATTCACGTCTGTGTCAGAGTCTAATACTCACTGGATAGAGTCTTTCAGATAGTCTACAAAAGAAGGGCTTGATGTTTTAGTACTAAATTTACCTATCTGAAAACATTGGACATTACATGGGATACTGATTAGCTGAGCATGCACCAGTGTATTTTAGTCACAATGCAAGCTCAATACAGCAATTGCAATCTGCAGTAGGATCACATCACAAACATGATTCCCATCAGTTCCTATTCACTCACAGTCATCATGCTGGGCACATTCAGTCACCAGGAAGGAGAGCATGTGTTGAGGCCAGCTCATGCCTGTTGATGTTTTCAAAGTTTATGCTGTAGGTTGCTCAGTTTATACATTTTATATTGGACTGTCACAAATACAATTCCCCCATGCTGGTCTGTCTGGCTCAGAAAGACACTTGGATCTTTTTGCAGGGAAAGCCATTTACAGTCACTTGATTGTCTCAATTTTTTGTCTAAAACACAGGCCACCCTCTGGTTTCTTCTGTGGTAAGTTCATCTTTCTTTAAACAGGTGTGGTGAATCCCTGTACTCTTCCTCCCTGAGCATCACAAGCACATTGCCTGTGTCTAATGTTTCTGGTCCTTCTTCCATTCTAGGTTTGTTATGACAGGTCACACACAAAATATTGCTTTCACAATAAATGAAGGTAACTGTTGATAAATCAGATTTTTTTTTTCAAAGAAACAGATGAATAATATCAAAAAGTGTGGTAATTCCATGAGTTAGGACACCTTACCAGGTACGTCACTCCCAGCATACTTTTCTTCATCTCACAAACTTTTAAGACAGTGATTGCTCATTTTATCTATATGAGTCAAGAAGAAAGCTGACACCAGAAGTGATTAGGGGTGGCACAGCACATCAATAGTCCTGTGATGGTGTGCAATTAAGGATAAGTTTTGGCATGCAGTGAGATATCAAGGAGCATGCCTGAATCTTGACAGCCTTAATGGATCTGCTACATTGCTACTATTGCCCAGAGAAATATTATCATACTAAAAGTCAGTTAAAAAGAAATGGCCTAAAAAATTACTCCAGGCCACATAGTGTCACTAGGAATAACTTTCTGGTTTGATTTAAAAAAAAACCTACTATAGGTACCTTCTTGATTCATATTAAAAGGACATCCAATATTTTTTTAATCTAGAGAAAGCTTTGCATTAACAAAACTTCTTAAACCCTGGTGAGTAAATGGAAAATATTTAACTCTGTATTTATTTTTTTCATTTTCTTCCTTCATTTTGGCTTGCTTTCTGCTTTCAGATCATATTGCTAGCATGATAGAAAATAAAATAGCATGAAGAAGTTTATTTTTATTTGTTTTTCAAATCATCAAACCTTGTCCTTGGAAGGTTTAATCAAATACATAATGGACAAATATGGAGGTACCTTAAGCTTCCTCAGTGTCTCTGACTTAAGCTGAATTATTCTGATTTTAAATTGGACTTATAAATGGAAAGACAGTCAGTCCTAGAGAGCTTACAGATTACAGGCGGTAGGTGCAGTTCAGTTTTATAATTTTCTCCCTCTTTTTTATTAATGTATAAAATGTTTACAAGTTTGCTTACAGTACAAATCTGCATGGAACACATTTATTTCTGGCAGAAAATGAAATATTTGATAGAACAACTTTGAGGCTTTTGATATTATCTAATCTCTATTAGTGTAAGTGGTGTTAGAGATTCAATAAATTCTTTAATTAAAAAAATAACACAACAAATTTAATGTTTTCAATCTCTAAAAATTAGAACTAATCAGATTTCTGTTCAAGTGAAAGGACCTGGGGGTTGATCTTTTTGTGTTTTTTTTTTTAATTTTTTTTCATTCACTAGTTTATTTACCATGATAAAAAAAGTCTAGGTTTTGTTTTAGAATTCTTTGATAATTTACCAGTTTGTATCAAGACTGCTTGGTAATACTTTGCAGGATATGATTTGAGAAGTTACTTATGGTACACAATTTGCTTCCTTTACTTATGTTTAACATGTTATGTAAGCAGCAAGTTCAAATCAATGCCAACACAGAAGTTCAGGAAGATATTTTTTCTATGAAGAAACTTATTTTTATGCATTATGAATTTTTTTTCCTAATATGAATTTTAAACTCACACACAAGAAAAAAATAACTACACAGCTAAAATATTACAAATGTTATCTATCCTGAGCAATGTGCAGTCAAATTTACAAGCTCAGTATAGAACAGAAAACATTAATCTGTTTTTTTTAAAGAGATGACAGATTACATAAATTCCATAATTTTCATGATTTGTCTTGAAATTGTAAGTCACTGTTGTTCTTTCACCGTGTATTAACAGTCCCACATGGAAAGGGTAACAGATCTAGCAATGGATCCTGTCTGCTTCTTTCTTCCCCATGCTCATTGACTGGATGAGACAGCTCAGGTGAGTGCTGTGGAGTAAAACAAAGATTTCCATGGAGGCAGGAAGACGTGATGGCACAGGCAGAGGTGGCAGTGGACAGGGGGGATCCCTCAGGGCAGCAGTGCTGAGGGCCTCAGGGAACTCCCTGGGACCCGAGTAAAGTTGTGCTTCTGGGGCTGTGAGAATCTAAGTGAGAGAAATAACCTGCCCTCAATGGAGACAGCAACATCTGTACATTGAACATTTTTCATTATTACTACTATATCCTTTCTTGCTTGATCCAATTGCTTTGAGACTTTTCTATGTAAAGAGTCTTGTGTCTCATTCTTACCCCAGTAAAACCCATCTTTCCTTCTTTTAAATCCCTTATGTTGAGGAGACACCCCGGCACAGCCACCTCAAAGCTCTGGCCACCTCAGGTTCCTGTCACAACCCAAAGCTATTGGGTGTAAACCCACAGTAAAAAATAGCTTCCTGTTACTGTAGTCTGGAAGGCTGTGGTATGACTACCTGTAGGCAGCAGCCCTATTGCATTTTATTTCAGCCACAGTGATCTATAATTCCGTTCATGGACTTCCATGGTATATATTTTTTTGGTAACTAAGTGTAACTTAGTCTTCTGTGTCACCTATATGCCACTTCATCCTGCTGTTGACAACAGTGGCAAAATGATAAAATCTGTCTTAGCATATCAAAGATTTTCTAAGATATATACACTAGATAAGGTATGTGCTAAATCTTGTATGTTTATGCAATGTCATTATAGATTTGACCTTCCTAAAACACATCAGCCTTTTCCTGTCAAATTCTGAAATATAGGATGCTCTGGAGATTGCCACAGGCTTTATCTGCAGTCGCAATAGAAATACCCATTTTGGCTAATGAATCCCTCTGTTCTAGTTCAAGAAATTTTTTTACATATTTGAACAAGGACAGTCATGTTTAACTGTTGATTGCTGTGCTTTAACTTTTAATTACAGCATTGCAAAGGATACTTACACCCTGTTCTAATAAAAATTTATGCTCTTTGAAATCCCATAGTAAGGGATTTTGTTCTTAAATCTCACGTGTACCATACAGAGCTTTCTACAACTTAAGTAGTGTATTTCTTAAATGATGGAGTCATTAAAGGGATATTTTATACACTATAGGGCAATCTTTTTCATGAAGTTCTGATCCAGGACAATCCCAGTTAAATCATACACCAGAAATAATAAAAAATCATATGGAGTAAGTAAAAAGAGATTATTTTCTAAATTATAGTGAAATTTTCCACTGTTGGAACTTCAGGCCAAGGAAAACATACAGGATGGGAAATAAATAACTATTTTGTTTTTCTTACACTAAATATAATCTCGAGAGCCATGTACCTCTTATTCCATACAGTTAAAAAGAAGAATATGACTAAAAGAACCAACAAAAACAAAAAAAACCCACTAATCCCTAACAAACCTGGCCCAAAAAACCCATCCAGAAAAAATGTAACAAATGTAAAAGCTACCAGACTCATGAAAACCACCTGAAAAGCTCAAAAGAAGAAAAGAAAAAAATTATGCACAACTTAGACCTTTTATCTCACTGGAGATTTTCCAGCTAACATTTGGGGTTGGTGGGGTTGTTTGTTTGGTTTGGTTTTGGGTTTGGTTTGGTTTGCTTTGGATTGTTTGGGGTTTTTTTTTCCTGAGAAAAGTGCCTCTGCATTATCTAACAAACACTTAAAAATTTTTTTTCTGCATTGCTTTGTTCCCCCTCCCCCTTTGCAACTATTGATCTATTTCTAGTATTTCTACTTTCTAAAGGTTTAGCAAAGCACTGTGAAACATCATGACAGCTTCCAGTATACAGAGACAAGTGTTAGTATGAGCTTTCTCAAGAGGCTAAAGATAAGGGGGCAAAAGTCTGACCTTAAGTTCATTTGAACTTGATGAAATTCATAAATGTCAGACTCTTCCTTCCCCTCTTCCCATATTTGTTTGAATACTAGTTTAAACAATGTGAATGTTTCAGTTGTTCTGAAACATACTTGTGTGCTTGGAAGAAAAGCATATAAAATTTTCTATTTTTAAACTGTGTTTTCATTAATTTCTTAAATTATAATTCTTTACATTAAATGGGAAGTGCACCTTCCCATAAAAAAATAATTAAAAAAAAAAAAAAAAAAGTAGCACTTTGTTCTGCCCTGGAAGATCCAGTGTAAGATGGAAACCAGGCTTCCAGACTGGAACTAAATTACTATAAAGTTTTTTATTGGACAAACAATGGGGAGGTGGAATATGCATCATTACTTCTGTTTGTAAACAGAAAAAAAAAAAATTTCTTTATCTGATAAGCACATAGAGAATTTTCCTCCTCACTGAATTTTTTGTGATGTAGTAACGTCAAAGATTTCATGAGAAAATAATATTTTTATGATTACATATTAAATGAAACTGCTGTAATGATGATTTAACATCAGACTTTTCTCATGGTTTACAGCAAAAGATGAAAATAAGAAAATTAATTTTATTAACTTGACATTAATGAATAACATTATAATAAAATACTTTTTTCCTCATGTTTATGGGAAATTTTTTTTAAGAAAATACAGATATTTCTGTGACTCTTACTTTATGTATTGTTTAGCTGCAAGTTGACTCCCCAAAATATGATTTATCATCCTTATTCTCTATCACAGGTTTTCCAGACTTTTTTTTTTTTCTTTTTTTTTGTTACTAACAAGCCTCTATTACCCAATTGTGGAAATTCAGATAATTTCAGTAACAGTCATACTAATGATGGAATATTCTGTCTCAAGTACAAAGGTGTTTGGGGGGTTTTGGCTTGAAGAGACCCACACCTCATGCTATTAAGAGTCTCTCACTTTACATATAGTGAAAAGATTTAATTAGAAAAAACATAGGACATAAGCAAAACTTTAGAAGTTTCTTCTCTTACACCATAGCAGATCTAAGACCTCCAGTTTAGGCAGGATAACAAGTTTCAGGTTTATATGATGTCATTTTGGTCAAACAGTATGTTGTATATAGCCCTGGGGCTGTATACAAATTATAGAAACATGAAGAGAGGAGACAATACATTTATTTATTATAAGTCATTATAGTGTTGTACCTATTGATACCCTGTAAATATATTATTATGAGTGTGTCTAAAGGCTAAGTAAAACATTATTTATTGTCCAAGTTGCAAAATGTACATTGGGAAATAAAAATCCTGAGAACGGAGACTTCTGGGTTTCAGACCAATACATTTACCATTTTCAATTGACAGGTGAATTTATATTCCAGTGGTCACCTGTATGTCTAATAAGCCTCTGGTTTTGAGGGCCAGTCCTTAAAGAAGACCAGTTTGGTTTCCCTCTGAAGGATAGGGGGAGAGACTGTAATTCCTCAAACATCAAAGGATCGTGCTCACAAGAAAGATTCTAAGGGCTGCAGGTAGAAAAGAAGAGGGAAAGTCACAGTAAAGTGATGAAAATTCATGCTGATAGATTAAGAAAATGATGAAAGCTAGGCATCTGTGCCTTTGGATGCTGTGGAATGAATTCCCTTCCTCAGAACTCCCTAGTAGATGAGTGTGAGGAATTTGCTGCCATTCAGAATATAAAAGTTGAATTAAATGGATTCTGGAAGCACTAGCTTGTTCTAAAGGACAGTTTCAATAGTGTGAAGAAATTCTGCTAGTCTACCTCAAAACACTGAGAAACTTTGATTTCAAAATAAATGAATAGAAAGGCCTCCAATGTCTGTTTTTGAAGATTCAGTAAGCAAAGAAATATAGATAAGACTTTCACTTTCTGAATTTTGAAGTTCTTTTATACTCATATATATTTAAAAATAATTTTCAGTAAAAATTTTCATTGTGCTTGGACAGTTGACAATTTGTTTACAACAATGAAGAAATCTGTTTCAGATAAGCTCTGTAATTCAGAAAGTTAGTTAGTGAATAAATAAGAAAACTGTATTTAGTTCATCATATACAGAGGCCAAAAGTTCAACATGAAACCAAATGGAAGCATAGCAGATTAAATAACAGTAAACCACCCATACTCACTTATATTATAGGCTTTATAACTGAAGCTAAAAATGTATCAATGTATCTATTTAAAAAAGAAAGAAAGTAAAAATATTGCATGATGGCTACATCATTAAAAAGGAAGGAGGAAGTACCATGAAATCAAAAACCTTAAATTATTATAGTTAAAGTTAAATAGTTAATAGTTAAATTATAGTTAAATAAAGTCCAAGACTGTTTACCCTAGTCAGAAACATGGTTTATTTTTTTATTTAGGAAAAAAATTAGTTGGTCAAAAATCTAGTGTAAGTGTAAGTGTATCATCATGTAAGACTATATAGAGAGCATGGAAAAACTTATTAATTAAATAGTTTAGAGACATGGCTACTACATTTTGAGGGATTCTGTCCAGGTTTTTACCTTGTGCTTTTTGATAATGATGTCTTTCAGGGTTGCGAAGTAACCGTTATTAAGACTTGTAGGCAGCAGGTGGCAGGACCCGGGGAGCCAAGGAGTTCCTGGCTCTCTGCTTGTGCCACGATTTTCTCAGTGGCGGCAACTTCAGTGGGTTTACTGGCAATAAGACCCATCTTTTGACAAGAGGCTTGGCAGTGTAAGTAATAAGAGAAAGAAGGGGTCTCTCTTACCCTAATTTCTCGAGTTCTGGGAGAGAGATGAGAAGTTCACTTGGAGAGGAGGGCTTAGACGAGAGTCTATGCCCGCATTCTCCACCAGATGTAGCAGGAGATGAACTTCGAAGCGATGACAAGCTCTGAGTGAGGACAGGATCAGTAGGGGACTGGCCTCCAATCAGCACGGCTGCTGACCTGCTTCAGAATGAGCCCTTTGCCAGTCTCAGGCCCCACCTTTTATTGGCCCTTGATCTTTGATCATGCGCACTTGGGCCAGCCCTAACTGGGCACCGACTGAGCTCATTACTCGGCAGGTCCTGCCACCTGCTGCCTACAAAGATTTAAATCAGAAAGCATTTTTTTATGTTTCACTTTACAAAAAAATAAAGCATGTTTCCTTTCAGAGTATTTTAGAGCATTTATTTTTACTATTATTTTATATTTTGCTTCTTTTAAAAAAACCAAATTCATATTATACATAAATAAATGATATTTGAAACATGGCAGAAATGAATTTGTTTCTTTTTCTTGCAGAAAATAGCTAATTCAGGTAGCTGTTGTGGACCTTCTCTCTCCTTGCTTTTTGACCAATAATAACTTCTTTCTCTGCTCTAACAATAATTTTTAAAAAGAGAACAATATAGAAGTTCAGAAAAGTACTTTAATATCTAGCAGAAGCCTAACTTCTTTTCATCCTAAAAAATATGTTTTGTCATAGAAGAAATCTCAATCTAATTGTTTCTTAGATATGATTTTTCAAAAATTATTCTAATCTTCTAGATGTAAAAGAATAGATGGTGTTTTAGATGGTGAGTTAATAAATCCAAGAAATAGAGAGACGTAAAACATTGATACAGGTGTTCCACTGGGATGCATGCTACACAATATTCTTTGGATTCCTTGCAGATAGGGTGGAAGTCAAATTACACCAAAGAAACCCATTTCTCTTCTGCAGTTTGCCTTAAAAAAATAGCATATGTTAGATGCCTTTGCATTTGATTAACCCTGCCTCAGTCTAAATCATACTGGATTCCTTTATATGGCTCAGCACTGGAAAATACTCCAAATATGCTGCAGCATCCGTTTTGCAGGTTACACTTTTCGAGGTCCTGACGTCAGAGATGGGCAATTTGTAATTATTTCAGACTTTTATAAAAGATGAAGTTAATGAAGAAATAGCATGTGCAGCTTTGATTTTAACTCAAGTACTCCTGTTGAACCTTTAGGATTACTGTTTAAGAGAAAGAATGCTGGGGTTGTAACACGCCCTGTTCTTTGGCTTTCTCCTGTCTCATAAACTAATACTGAGATTATTGAAATCTAGATTTTTCCTTTAAAGGAAGAAATATAAGCAAAGATGTAAATGTAGAGGCCTTTGCATTAGACGTATTTCTCCTCCTTCTCCTCTAGGTTTGCACTGTAGGAACAGTTGGGTCCTACACTACAGCAGAGAAGAAAGTTTCATTAATTCAGCGTTAACTACACCAAAATAAGAACATTCTTATATCTCATATTGTGTGAGCCTGCTGACATATTTTGAAAGAATACTCTTAAAATTATCTGCAATGTTTCTGTACAAGTTCTGAGGTAATGCTGCCTACTGCAACCCAAGTATTATTCCTTTTAGGATTAAAAAAGCCAAACAAGAAACTTAAGTTTTAATGCCATCTTATTATTTGTGTTACTGATTGAATATTCTTGTTGGCACATGAAGTTCTGTCTGTTTTACTGAGATCTCTGGAGAAAAATATAAAATTAACACTGCACATTGTAGTATTTTACCAGTATATGATATCCAAGCTACTAGCAGGCTAGGATATTGGCTTCAGAGGACCTGAAAGCATCATAAATATCAAAGAAAGGTAAAGTCACCAAATAAATGCCCATAGGTAAGAATTTCATGCCTGTGGCACAATCTAGGTGAATAGTAGGGAAATGGAACTACCCTCAGAGACAAATATGGCCAACAAATCAGATGATTACTGCATGGTAATTATATCCAAATACTTAGAATATTTCATCTTCTGTTCATCTTGCTTTTGATTTTCAGTCATACCCTAAGGTTTATTTATTTCAGCATTAGGTCTTTTGACCTGACAAGATTAGTGTTATGTTTTAACCCCATTTAAAATTTGGTTCCATCAAGAATAATGTTTACCTAGAAAGACAAATGTCAGATCTTTCCCCCTTCTTCTCCCACCTTATGTGGAGAGCATGGCACCATATGATATTAATGTCCCTTTGGTCATTTTTAGGTCAACTGTCCTGGTTGTATCACCTCCCAGCTCCTTGTGCACCTCCTGACTCCTCACAGGTGTCTTTATTTTATTTATTTTATTTTATTTTACTTTACTTTAATAATACAGCCTGACATCATGGAAAATAAAGAGTTTGTACTTTTGAAAAAAAATCCTTGATTTTTTTTTTACTGCAAAGTTCTACAAGAGCAAAATTTATGGTTTAATGACAGATAGTCATCATGCTGTGCTGCTCACATGGTGCAATTTTTTTACTATTCCTCAGGAAGTCTTCCCTCATTAAGCAAGATATTAAACTCTAAATAAAATCTTAGTTTTCAGATCTGTTGAGAAAACCAATTAAATTTCTGAAGATTTCTTATGTGAAACCAAACTACACCAGCACTGTTCAAGTACAGAGAGTAAATGAGACTTTGCATGATGTTTATCTGTCAGCCAAAGATCACGAGGGTGGTTACCAGGAGTGAAATGCAGGATATGCTTTCTGTCTTATTCTCAATATGATTCTGTTGATATTCAACCAGTGAGAAAGGCAAATGGGTGTAGAGTAAGATATTGCCACTGGAACATTGAATAAGAGTACATGACTGGAAGTGGAAGAAGCTGTAGAAACACCTTAAAGACATTTAAGTGTTGTCATGACACTTCAGCATATGTGAAATTAACTGAGCATACTAATGAGGCAACTATATATGGTTTGGTTAGCACACAGAAGAATGCAGAGAGATGATAATTAGTGCTGCCAAATTTATGTCCTTTCTGTCATGCTTTCAGCAGGCTGTAATTTATTTCATCAACTGCAAGAACATAAGTTTGATAAGGTATTTCCCAGGTGAATTTAGCCACTGCATATACTCTAAATGCTGACAATGATTTCTCAGTTTGAACTACTAGATAACTGTACCATTTCCTAAGTGCTAGAATAAGATGTAAAATCTTCTTAACAATGTAAAGAAGATCTGTGGTTATTCATAATTTCCTCCTTGGTCCACAGAGAAATAGTGCATAATCATCACCACAAAGAATCTGAAATTGGAAGGAAACCATGTGAGGACCATAGAAATGGTGAAAGACACACTTATAAAGGAAAAAGCCATAATTGTGAGTTCTAGAGTGAATATTAATGTGAAACATTGATCTATATGCAATGCATACAGAAGGATACAGAAGCAGTGTGTTCATCTTTTACCTTGGTTAAAAATAAGAGCTTTGACTGCTATAGCAGAAAGACTGGGCATGTTGTTAAGGTCACGAGGTCCAACAATAGAAAGACTTACTGACTAGCTACTCTAAAACAAGTGTCAGATTCTGGAGAGTAACATCACTTTATTATGCAATTATTGCACAGAGTTATTGTCAAAATATCTAGATGTTGATTTACCTGTTAGTGCTATAGTATTTTGTGGTGCCTATTGCAGAGTTCACTTAAGTAGCTTGTCTTGTTTAGCAAGCACACTCTAAACTTTAGTAACTATATTGAAGTTGTAAAATCACAAAGTAACTCAGGAACTACTGTGAAAAAGAAGATTTTTACTGACAAGATTCTGGTAATATATTTTTTTTTCTTCTTTAAAGACTTATTAAAAAATTAACAGAATGAATTTGTGTCTAGTTAAAATGTAGCAAAAATATTTTCCTTTGCTTACTGAAAAAGAAGAAAACATTTTTAAAAATTGTTTAATAACTTATTTATTTAGAAAAGGATAATTATAAATTTTGTTTAAAAAATAAAGACAGTATTTAACAAACTCTAACAAAAATAATCTACCAAAAAAATCACCTTGCTTGTATTAAGAAAAACAAAAAAAAACCCCAACAAACAAACAAACAAAAAAACCTAGAAACTACTGCATTACTTGATTAAGGAAAATTGGTTCAAAAACTAGGTTAATTTTATTGTAAAATGTATTTATGACACAAAGCAAAAGAAGTACCCATCTGATAATTAACTGATTTCTCAGTGACTTAATATAATTGCTAGTGCAGTGAATTGCGACAGGTGAGAGACAATGACCAGTTCTACATGTTCTTTAGAGCCGTATCAGCTAAATTTGATTTTTTCAGGACCTACCATCTGTTCTGAACAGATCACCATGAATATGGACAGAAGTTTGGCTATGAAGTTTCTCAAACCATTGTTCTACAAAACCATAGAAAAACTAAAATGAGGTTTATCAACATGTGATAATATTTTCATTCTGTTTATAAGCACCGAAGAAATTGACTCAATTACTTAATAAATCTGAAAATTTTGTTTACTATTTGAAAGTTTTCTGAATGTATTTTTTAATAATACTTTACTTGCTATAATGATTTTAGTATCTAAGAAAGGGTAGGTTAAAAAAAAAAAAACACAAATTAGATCAGCAACTTAAATTCTAAATTTTTCTCTCATTATTATATGGTATTTTCCAAAGAATTTAAACACTAGACATATTCCACAGATTTTGTTTCTTTGATTTTTAAAATGATGCAAATGGTACCTTTTAATATAAAAAATGAGTGAAACATTATTAATTGTGTATTGATCCAGCTGTGAGATACATATAACCTCTAAAAAAAAGGACATTTGGAGTACTGAGATGGGCCTGAGATGGTCAAAGATGTCTGAGGAGATGTCTGAAGTGTCCTTCAGTGCTCTTTGGGAAAATTTCTCTCTCTTACCTGAAGAGTTCTGTGCCTATCTAGAGAGAAGATTCAGAGGCTCTGAAGTGCTGGGAATCACAGTCTTCTGACTCTAAAATGTCAAAGGATATTTTCTCCAATACCAAACCCTTTATTCTGGCAATGGCTGATCTTTATTTTCTCTATGACTGACCCATGGAAATTAGGGCAATGAGGAGGAAGTGCTGTTGTAAAGAAGTGGTTTTAAGCTTTCAATGAAGACAGTGTCTGCAGACTCCTACTGCTATCACTGAGAGATGAAAAAATGATCCCAGGGTTTTAATGGTCTATTTGGGTGTTACCTGTTGGTCTATAGTACACTATAGCCTTTCCTTTAAAGAGAAGAAGAGGACATGCAGGAGGAAGAGCAATGGAGGTTTTCTTGAATCTTACCTCATCATCAAGTAAGAAAAGGATGTTTTTTAAGGCCCAGTAAATGCTTAAACAAACCATAGTATTTCTGGTTTAGCATTCAACTGTTGTGAATTCAAAAACTTAGGCCAAAATCCACTGAGCCATTTAAATGATTTTCCATAATTAAGTAGTCACTAACTTTAATTAGATTAGAACTAAATGAACTTTACGTAATATAGATTTACAAGTGTTGCAGGTTTTGGGGTTTTTTTGACATTCCATATATTTTTCATCCCTTAATTCTTAAACTAGTAGCACCAAAATAGGCACTTTTCCCTTGTTCATAGCTGATTCTGTTCCAGTTTAAACTATACGCTTAAAAACTGGGATACAATTCAATTCTTTTCATAAGAATCTTCAATATTTTTAATCTAAAAATGCACTTAGAATAAATAAATGAAATTAATTTCATTGAATAATCTGACATTAAGTTAAGACAATTCTGAGTGTCAAATTCCATAATCTTGTCTGCTTGTTGTGGTAATGTTATTAATGATTTTGTAACATTTGGCTAAGAACTGTGATTTAGCAATTAATAATTCCTTGGGAGCTCCTCACAATCATATCAGAGCTGCATCACAATACCCCACGGCAGTATCACAAAAACTGTAGGCAACACTTAAAAATTGGGAAGATTGATATTTAAAAGTCCAGAAAAACTTCTAAAAGCAGTATTTTAAAACATGCTAACACAGGCATTCACTATCTAATACTGTATTGGCAAACTAATAAAAGGCAAAGGAGTAATCTTTCACTCATGTTCTAGTTTCTGGCTTGAAACCAGTAATTGTTTTACTAGGAGAGAAGGGCAAGAATTGTTTATTTCTGTCTCACAAAACCACAAAACTCTGCTTGAGGCGTATATTCAAGATGAACCTCTGGAAAACTGAAACATCAGGAACCTCAAGTGAGAATAGCAAAAAACTGTAAAAAGAAGGGATTTGTTTTAATATTGTTTATATACCAAGAAAACAACCAGGTTCAGATAAGACTCTTAATAACATATTTTAGCTTAATATTTTAAACAGGCAATTTGTAAATCTCTTAGAAGAATTTGAAGAAGTTGCTCTATTAAAAAGATTAACACTTCCACAATCAAAATCTTCCCATTAAAAGAGATTTTGATCCTCACATTAGCTCCTTGGTATGGAGAAACAGTCTCTGCTTGCTGTGTTCCCAAACTTTCATTCCTGTCAGAATAACTAATGCAGACTTAGTGCCTTTGTTTATTAGGGTCTTATTTTAATTAATGAGCCAGGTCTCAAAAGGCATATCTACCCCCATTTTTTTAACAACTGTGTAGCTTTTGGATATGATATCTCTGCAATTAACTTGTTATTCATTGCTGTGCTATTTGACAATAGCACTTATATGCAATCTATCATTGACAAAACTGTAGATGGTAACTCTGAGAAAGCAAGGCATCATTAGTCTTTTTGCCGTGAGGATGAAAGAAAAGGGGAGAGAAGTAATTAATTATATTGGGCACTATATTCTCTTCACAGCAGCTATAACAGGTTAACTGGTCTGCTGCCAGATTAATGAACATCTAGGATGAAAGCAGATGATGTTGATGACAGCAACACAATAATGTAGCTTTAGATTATTTTGCACACAGTATCTACTGAACTCCATTTTTTTTACTGAAAGCATCTGATACCTCATATGTGGAAAAATATGTTCTTTTGAGAAGTTACAATACCTTTTTTGGGGGGAATTTCTTCATTAAGTCAGATTATGTGTTTTTTTATCACAGTGATTTTCTTATGACCCACAGACTTCTATCAGTATCAGTGAAGATGTCAGTCATTAAAAAGTATGTCTTTTGAGTGCTGGAGCCATATAGCAGTTTTATTACTAGTTTCTTTTTCTAGGAAAAATTATGCATCCGTAGAAAGGGTTGGACATCATGTGTGTCCCAAAATTATTAGGAAATGAAGAAAAATATTATAATATAAATTACTATTATTATTGTTGTTGTTATTTTTATTCATTTTTAGACAATGCAAAACACTGGATTGTGGAAAAAAAAGAGATGCATTTATATATGAGGTTATTTCTTCAGTACTGATGAAAATTCCCAATTAGTAAAATATTTTCAGATCACAAATTCCCTTTGCTCTTATCTTATTCATGTGTACACATGCACACTCAGACATGTTAAGGTAAATAACCATGAAACACGCACTATACTTTCAGCTTGGCTTACATCAACATGGTATGTAGACCTGGAATGCTGCTTGTCCTCAGGGGCTTGTACTGAATCTTGTTAGTACTTTACATTAGTTGGTCGGATGTTAAATGTTATGTATTTCTGTCACTCCCAAAGAACAGAGTAAAGATAGAAGACAGGAACTGATAGGCCCTCTTTCTTTCATATTTAAAAAAAAAATCATATTTCCTAGCAAAAAAGAAAAATACTCTTGGATGGGGTCAAGGGAATTAAAAGGTCTTGCTGTTTGCATGCATGTATGCATCAGGTACATGCCATTTTACCCTTCAGAGTACCAACCAGTCAAGAGATGCCTTGAGTATGAAAATCTTTCTGAGGTCAGATTTAAATGTAAACCAGTTATTTATCCTCTTTCTTTGTAGTTCAAGAGATTCTGCACTAAAAATTACTAATAGAGTATAACAGTCTCAGAGTAACTGCTTTAAATCCACTGCTCCATGGTTTTGATTAGCAGTTTAGTGTATATAATTCTTCTGTTTGTACATTCAGTTTGGCATTGCTGCTTAGAATTTTAGTCATCTTCTGTTTTGATAATATCTCCTACACCTATGTCATCAAGAAAATTAGCATCTTACTGTCAATCTTAAGTCAGTAACATAAAAATACCAGGAAAGATGTGTCCAAAAATAGATACTTGAAAACTTCCAGTAGATAGTTCTGATCTGATATTGTTCCAAACACAAATCAAAGTCATTTCCAGTTCCTCAACTTTGATAGCATTCTATGCATTTCATGTTCATTTGCCAATCCCCATATTCACAGCCTTCATTTATATTTTCCCATTAAGAACCAAATTATATGTTTGACTAATATTACTTTATTCTTAGATAGAAAATAAACTGCACTTATGTGACTCCTTTCAAAATGCACTGATCCTTATCTTCTCATACCTTTTTCAAGACCTATGTCAGCTTTTAGACATCACATTTTTTATTATTCTCCAATTATGTCTTGTCATAGTATCATCTTCAGTTTGACAGACAATACAATTAATTGTTAAGGACCTTTTATGCTATGTGGCACTTCTTTCAGAAGAGATGCTATCTGATCATTTCTTCCACAACAGAACTATGCTCTCTCTTTTCATGCCATTATACTTCCATACAGCTTCCATAAGTATCTTCAATTTACCTTGGCAGTCTTTTCTTGTTCAATTAAAACATTTTGCTAGGCCTTAAAGATTTCAAATTTCCCCTATATCTTTCTAAACTATTTAATTTATATTCCTTAGTCAATATTTTCCCATTATTTGTAGAAATATCCTTCTTAATATAATTATTAATGTGTCTGGATTTTCATTCCCTTCTTCCACTTCTTCTCTGTATTGTTGGATAGTTTTTCATAGAATCTTAATTGTAATAAATTCTAACCTCTTTTGCTTCAGTCCTCAAGTTCTGTGATTCACTCAGTTTTACAATGAGAGCACACACAAGAGAGATTAAAAATACAGGACATTTCAGTTAATCTACATTTGGGAAGTCCTTAGAAGAGTAGTTATATACCAAGCTGCCAATAGGATAGAGTAACTTCAACATGTCCTCAGCAGTACGGTGCATACAGTGTGTAAGTACTTCTGGATTTAGTCAATGGCTGAACATGGATTTGAGTGAAAATTTTGTATTTAGATTTTTAATTTATGTATAAATTCCACTTTAGGTGTTTCTATGCATTACCAGAATTCTCATTCTATTACTCATTACTCATTGGTCATGACAAAATTTTGCAACACAGAATATGTCTATCATTGCTGACAAATAAAAAGTCCTCCTGAAACACAAGTCAGTGATACTTTGTTTCTTGTTTTCTTCAATAAAAAGCATACTGATGACATAAAAATAACAGCAACAGAAAAAATTCACTTTGTCTACTGATAGAACAGTCTTACCAACTTAAAATGGTAAATTTCAGGAGGCATGTTTACCTAGTTATGACCTGTTGCATAATGTGTTATCAGATCTTTGCTTTCAAGCAATACTTCATATCAAACCTATCAGCTATGAAGGGGTATCTTTTTTTGTTGTGTGAGTGATAGTGTTGGAAGAGTTTCACATTGAAAACGCCACCTGCTCCTGAAGATATAATTCAGACTTCTTGCACAAGTATAAATCCACTGATGTAGTTGTAAGGTGTATCTTGTTGTGACGGTATCATCATTCACATTTTAAATGTCAAATTTGTCATAAATCTTGATTGAAGTACTCATAATGCGAGATATCTGATTTTTTTTTCCTGTTATTCAATTGAGACAAGGATATGACAGTGAATATCTAGCTTTTTCAAGCGTCACCTAGAGAAAATTGTAAGGGGTATATTTTGTACCATGGTCTGCATGTACTGTCTCTACTTGCTTATATCTCGGATGAGTCACATTTCTACTATGTATTTTAAATTTCCTTGTTGTTGTGGAAACTAGCAGAACACAATGATTTTTCAACTGCCTACAAACAGCCTTAGGCTGAGGACGTTTAGTCTAGATAGAGAAAAGGATAGTTCAGGTGACTTTGCTCTTGAATTCTACTAACATTTTCCCGTCATTCACCTGGTACTCAGCCCCTCATTTGCCTTACTCACTTGGTTCCCCATAGCTGATTTTTCAGTACATGTACCATTTCCACCCAGAAGCTGAGGCTGATTTTCCCTCCTATTCCAGATGGTGATCCGGAGATTCCACTGGCTCCAGCTGCTGACACCACCATGCCAGTGCACCTGCATCTCCATCTGCCTGTGATCTGGTGCCAAATCCACTGACACTCCCAGAAACAGGCACCTACAGCTCTCACACTTGCACGGGATAACAAATCGGCTGGCACGGGGACACCTGCCACAAGATTTAAGAACATAGGTGCAGGGCTTAAGCTCTCCTAAGTTTTGCATAGGCCCACTGACACTCCCCTCAAATATCCACAATATTAATATCTTTGTTTCCCTTTATGAGTGATAAAGCCCAGGCTGTTCCTCTCCGAAGCTGTACTCAGAGTTTCTTCATAATCCATCAGTTAGTGACTGAATATGTTTCGTCCTTGGCACTGTCTCCACTATCCCTAGTCTACCAGTTTTGTGCCTGTGTATTTTCTTATTACCTTCTATGAACAGAAAAGATCCTTGATGGGATCACCTCTTTGATGGGGCTGAAATCTGCTAGATTTCTTTCATGCCTGGTGAAAATTAAAAGATATTCTTTCAAGTCTTGGTCAGGAAAATTACTATTTAGTAAAAGCAACCATAATAATAATAATAACAACAACAATAACAACAACAATAACAACAATAAGAATAAGAATAATATAACAAAATGAAGAAAAATGTAATTCAGAACAATCTGAAGAGGAGCCACTAGTAAAACCTTATCTCTCATAAAGTTGCTGACAGCTTTGCCATTGCTTCTAGTGCTATGACGTCAGAAAATGTCTTTCAGATAGGATATTAATTAAATGTTTCTGGCTTGGAGAAAACAGAAGAAAAAATCATATGAACATCTATACCTTGATGGCCTAAAAGGCTTTTTCAGCCCATTTCATGTTTTCACATTCCTTTCCTCTTTATCCTTTCTGATATTCAAAATTAATAGATGTATTGTCCAAATTAATTACACTTTTTATACTTTTAATAATTATCTCAGTTTTATTTCTGGACCATTTAATTAATCCAATCAGAAAATTAACCGGAAGATTACTATGTCAGGGTGAAGTTTTTTCCTTTTTTTTTTTTTTTCCGCTGCATGGAGTATGGCTACAAGAAAAGGCTACTGCCTGTCAGTGCTCATTTACACTGAAAGAAGGTTGGAAGGGTAGATATTGGGGTGTCCATCATTTTCACTTAGAAATGAGGTCAGGGATATCATTTTCACACAAGGTTATAATAATATTGTTAGGGCGTGTCTTTGGGAAACACATGAGAAAACGGGGTTGGTATCAAAGGGGATTCTTTTAAGTAAGGTCACACCCAAAGTATTCCCTGCTGAATTTAGCTTATTAGATTTAATAAATGGTGCCGCTGTCTTCAGATTTCACCTTGCAAAGACTTCTTTTATCTTTGTTTCCATTTCTCACTCAGGTTGTAATTTATGTTTTTTGTCATTGTTGGACTGGGTCTTACTTTCCCACAGCATTATGAATTTTTTGTTGAATGAAAATGCAATCTACAATATGAAGAAGCTAGAGCAGAAAGCAAACTCAAATCTTGACTCCCGCAGTGCAATTTACTTGAGGACATCCTTGTTCAGAAATAGATAAAAGAAGTGGGTTTTTTTCTAAATGTATAATTAATCAGCAGTTCCTATTGCCAGGAGGTACCACTGAGGCAAAGAATAGAAGGATTTAAGGATAATTAAACTCTATTCTATATTTTATATAGGTTTTTAAGAAATACGAAACTTGTTTAAATCATAAGCCAGCCATTCAACTGGTGGAAGAGGAAATTCCTTAAGAGGGTAAATTATTTCCTAGCTGCCTGTAAAGGGACTTTCTAACCTTGGTATGTTTCATATTATACTGATTACTTTGAAAGAGTACACTCTGCTTTTCAAATATGGCTTTAGAGAGACATCTACTCAAATAACATGGCATTTCCTAGGTTCTGAGGAAATGCCTTGCAGAAAATTCATTTAAAGTCCAAATCTGTCGAGACTGAATGAAAGACATATTTAAATTAAAAGGATTTTGTAATAAAATATACCATCCTTTTATGTTGTAAAATACTTCCATTTCAGATACCAGTGGCATTACTAAAGTTCCAGTGATTCCAATTAAATTCTAGCTCAAGCTTTTAAAATTACAACCGTGAAGAGAAATTAAATTGTACAAAGGGATAGTTCTGCCTTTGTTTTTTATGAAAAGGCAAGTCACAGTGGATAACTGGATTCAATACACTTCAGAAGTCCTCAAGTTATGAAGCCCTCAATTACTAAAGATCACTTGAGGAGGAATGGGGGACACATGTTCTTCCAATGCCAGTTTTGCTGTGGCCTCAACAGTCTGGTTTTACCTTGGCTAGCTAATTCTTGTTATAGGCAGGTATATTTGGGTAAGTCCAGAGTGATTAAGGATTCTGTGGCTTCTGTCTTATTATTTTACTTCTGGTTGTTGGTTGTTTGCAGTGTTGTGGTCACTTCCCCTTGCCATCTGTGGACAGAATATACTCTGCTTGTGCGAGAGAGGAATAAGTGGGAATGAAGTTTGTAAAAGGATGAGATTATTAAAAAAACTTTTTTTTCCTTTTTTTTTTTTTTCAGTGAACTGCGCAATACAGGTAGCTCAGCAATGATACTGAGTGGTACTTTGAAATGTTAAAGAAGATATCATTTCTTCTTCATTAAAAGCAATATTAGCACAGACAAAATGGGCACTTTCTGAAAAAAAACAAAAAAACAGCTACAACATTATTATTTATAATACCATGTAAATGACATTGTATATGTCACCTTAACATTATGTGGCATAATGAATATTATATATTATATTTTGTTATTTATGTTTCATTAGATATGTTACATAATGTTTTGTACTGTGAACTGTAGTTTTTACATAATTTCTGCCATTCATCTGGATTCATATTGTGCAGTGGCAGATGACACTATTCCAGCTACATAAAATGAACACAAAACATCATATCCTTTCATCACTTTTGCACTAATAGTTGGGGCAGCCATGTAAAATCAAAAAGTATTATCGCATACACCCCATTGGTGTCTGGCTTGTGGCACAGTGAAAAGGAAGTTGAGAGATCTTGAATTCAGTGTTGCTGAAGAAAAGTGTCTCTCAAGACTGTGCTGTATCATCTCCCAGTGACTTAGCTGCAGTAAGCAGCACCACAGTGAAACTCTTAAAGTACACCAGGGTCAGAAGAAAGTGAACAGCTGGTCCACAGTGTCTGAAAAATCTTTTTTTAGAAAGACATCATTACTGTGAAAATTTAGGAATATAACAAACCTGTGGCCCAATTTGGCTGCATGGATTTTTTGTTTGGTTTGGTTTTTTGCTTTTTGCTTTGTTGTTGTAGAGGTGGGGTTTTTTTGCTTTGTTTTATTTTGTTTATCCCTGGATTTTTCTGCTCTTAACATTTCTTCCCCTTAGCTGGTGTTGCCAGTGTTTGGGGCCTTAGCATAAGGAGGCTGTTGTTTATGATTTTAATATAACGTTGTTTTCTTCTGCTCAGAGAAGATCTAGTTAAGGACTAATTAAGAATCCATCCAAGGTAACTGATGTCAATAAAGCTGAATGAACATTAGGAAGGAAGGCAGTTTGGGCAACTGGTCTGTCCAACTCCTAAGCCTGGTGTGAGAGTCTGAACTCTCTGTGTGTATCTTAATTAAGGTACCGGCTCCATTTAGAATACAGAGCTACATCCATTTTCTGTTGCTTGTCTTCTGCATTAAAACCATAGCACAAAATCTGCAGGAATCAGTGAAGACTCCAAAATCCGGTATCCAAAATTAGCTGCTTCCTTTCAGAGTGAATTGTTGTAAAGAACATGCCTTAGCAATCAGGATATCTGTGAAGTTTCACATGGTAGGGATGATCCTTAAAGCACTGAATTAGAAAGTGACAAAATGGCATTTGTTTCTTTGTCACTTTCATTAATTCAGATGAAAAGCTGCTGTCTCTGCCAGAAGCTGCAGGAAGCAAGAAAAGTCTGCTATTTGAAATGTAAATTGATCCCTTCTGACAGGCAAGAAAAGATGAAGTATAGGAAATTTATGTAACATTTTATTACTGATTATGAGTATTTGCTTGCACTTGCTCTTGAAGGTGTACAGATTATGTAAAGTTTGACTGCTTATTCCCATGTATAACATTACCCTGAAAAAAATTCTTGTGAAAAAATGACTAGTACCTTAACTGTAAAAGAACATACTTATATCTATGGAACAACACTTGGAAAACTTGTAAATCATACCTCTTTGAGTTGCTAAACAAATCATATAGATACCTGATTATACAGGGACAGTTTCTGTACTCTGTTCTGAAGCTACGGGCTTCAGCAGGAACCTGCATGGTAAACAGTAAATGAGCTAGTTATTTTCTAGAATGCTGGTGGTTGCCCAGATGTTGAATCTTTTTTTAAGATTTCTTCCCATCCACACAGTTGTACCTGAAAAAAAAAAAAAAAAAAAAAAAAAAAAAAAATTGACTCTTGGGTAAACACATTTTAATTTCCCTTGAGTTCTAATTCTTAAGTCTTACATTCCATACCATATAGAGGAGAATTGAACACAGCACTGTTTTTGAACACGAGGCATTTTATTGTTGGGAAAATTCTTGTTTAAGAATGGAAGGTTTGCATATGACATTTTTTATTTTTATTTTAAAAAGCAGATTATTTTAACTTTTTTGAATGACAGCAGGTTATCAGGATTTTATGAGAAAAAATAAAAGATACAAGTGGATATGAGTCATTCCTTAGACCCTAGGCTTGAGGTTTTCAGTCAAAAAATGTTCTTTGTTTTCACTTTTAGAGAAAAACAAAAACGAAAAAAAAAACTAAAAAAACAAAACAAAAACAAAGCAAAACCAAACATCAGACACACCTATAATTTTACTTCAGCTCATTTTGTAATGTAAAATATGACTACTTTCCTAAAATTAATAATTTATTTTTTATGTATGTCATAGCAAACCCCATGTGACAGTTCTTTTACTCAGTTGTTGTTTAATACCATTTCAGTCAGGTTTTCTTAGCATCTGGCTTTTGAGTTTGCTGTGTTATTTCTGTTTTTTTTTCTTGTAAGCTAATGTTTCATGTCTTGTTCTGCTATTATTCATGTTACTCTCCTTTGTATCTATCAATATTCACAAAATATTTTTACATGATTTTATATCTCAAAAATTTTATTAAGAAAATAAAATACCATAAACTAGCTTAAACTGGTGCTGACTCTTAGCTATGGTTAAGGTAAAGCGAGGTTTAGCTAATGTTTTAAATTGTCCTGCAGTCGACAAAGCAATGGTTATAATATTATATGTTATCCCCTTGAATTTAATAGCATAAAGATGACTTAATGTGGGCAGGCTGCCATTCAGCAGCACCTCTACAAGCTGGAAGAATGACCCAAGATGAGCCCCTCAAGCCCAAGAGAAGTGAATGCCAGGTTTGGCACTGGGGTTGGAAAACCATAATCTATCAACACAGGCTGGGAAATGACTTCACAAGCTGAAACTTTGTTGAAGAGAAATTCAGGGTTCAGATGAACTTGTGGTTCAACATGAGTCAACATTGCACTCTTTCTAAGTTGAAGGGTAACTGTGTTGGGCTGCATTAATAGATGCGTATCCAGAAGGTCAAGGGAAGTGATTATCTATGTACTTAGCACTTGTTGGATAACTTCTTGTATACTGAGTTTATTTTTGGGCCCTACATTATAAGAGAGGTTGACAAAATGGAGACACTGGAGGGAGTAGACATGGAGTAGAGGAAACTAGAATACATAACAGTTGCACAAAAACTACAACCAAGTGCTGATGTGACAATAGATTAAAAGCGATAGAGATGTATTCCTTTTTATACAATTTTGACACCAGTGGAATTTCTGGAAACCATAATGATCAGTTCCACATATCTCATCTTTGTGCAACTGGACCCAGACAGCTACTGGTTTATGCTGCATTCTCATATAAACTACCTAAAGACAATTTGATGTATGCTGTCTGTTGTGGGTAACTTCAAAGTATGATAGACTTGGGCAGGTTAAACAACCTCAATACAAGGATGAAGAGATTTTCCCATACTAGGTTCCCTTTTTTATTCTGCACCCTTCAAGGTACAATTTTCTCATGTTATTTCCATATGTGATTCCATGACTCTAGCATCCATCAAGATATAATTCCTTAACAGCACAACTCACATTTCTCAGACGTTTCTGAACAATTTTTTTAGAATATTTTATTGTAGTAGATTTTTTCAGATGTGACTTTCTGGTAGACTCAGTGTATTCCAGTATATTCTTCTTCAATGGCCTGATCATGCAAACATTCTTGGTTTATGGTCACTGAAAATTCATTCTACAGAGCATTGGTTCACTAAAAGTGTGTGCACACATGTATGCATGTATGCAGATGTGTTTTTGAAACTAGTTTTCAATTATATATATCTATACACAAGAGTACTACTGTTATGAGATCAAAATTATTTGCATAAATTATTTTGATTCTGTTCAGGATACAATAGTACTATGAGAGAATGAAGGAAAATACTTTGTTTAATGTGGGGAAGAGAAGAATTTAATGGTATTCTTCATTTACTTAATGGTTAGTTCTAAAAAATACAGTGACAGACTCTACTCAAAGGTGCACAGCAATAGGATAGAGAGCAATGTACACAACTTGGCAAAAAGGGAAATTTTGATTGGACATAAAAAAATTCTTCAGCAGGAGAAGGTAAGCACACAAATAGATTTTCCAGACAGGACAACAGTGGAACTAAAATTTTTCACTGAAACTATTATTCAATAGTGTCATATATAATAAAATAATAATAAATAATAATAAATAATAATAGTAATAAATAATAATAATAAATAAATAATAATAATAAAATAATAATAAATAATAATAAAATAAAGACTGGATATAAGAGATTCTAGTTTTAGTAGATTGAGAAATTTTATCTAATTTGAAAAAAAGGAATAGCAATGCATTGAAAATTAGTAAATACAGAAGAAATTTATATTTGTCGTGTGAAAAAATCAGATTCCAGTATTTATTTCCATTGGAAGTGTTAAATAGAAAACTTAGGATTAAGAAAGATTCTTAATAAGAAACAGTTAAAATTCTGTTAATAGCGAATGGAAAATATCAGACTTTGTAACACAAAGTATTGGGTCAAAGACTGTCAGTGTTGAAATGAAATTTACCAAGGGAAGACTGTCTTTTCTTTTTATTATTCCCCCCACATACCCCACCCCAAACTGATTTCAGTTTAAAGGAAAAGGAGTGAATAATGAATAAATAAAGACAGCACTTTCATTTCAGGGAAATATCAGCAGTGGGCTGCTGGTACTTCTAAAGAATATTAGAAGGGTTTCTTGTGTTAAATCTTCCATATCTGCTACTGAGCCACACGCTTTGCTGTAAAATGAATGGCTTGCCACATTATCTGATGGCCTTGAATTGTTCTCATAGAAGACAAGAAATATTTAAAGTTCAGTGAATCACAATAGTTCAAGCAATGCTTCAGCACGAGCGGAGAAACACATGAATTGTATCACTTCAGCCTGAAAAGTATGCCTGAGACCTATTGCGTTCTGTTAGCTGCACAGTTATAAAGATTTCCTATATTAAGATACAGTACTGAAAAAAAAGCTCTGAGACTCATGCATAACCAAAGCTGAGAGAGGTTCAGGCTCAAGAAACAGCAGCTGTAATCAAAGAGGTACTTTATGCTACAATTTTCATTGAAATAAATAGAACAGTTGTATGCAATTGTTCACATGTATTTGGAGCAGATCTGCTACAAACCTTACAGAAAGAATGTTATGACTACAATCTCCACATCTAAAATGTGTAAAGGATCAGTGATATTAAAATACATCTACTTTTTGCAGATAGAGAAGCTGTTATTATGGATTTTCACACAAGAAACTAAGAGATCAAATTCCCTCAGGTCTAGATAACTAACTTCCTCAAGCTCAGTGTCAGAAGATGGATAAAACTACCGCTGATTGGATGTGGATCTCAACCAAGATTAAATGACTTTGCAACATAGACAGAACTAAATATATATTTCTTTCTCAGCCTAAATGTTATCAGATTATTTTATCAGAAAATTTGCTTCAGAAGTTATAATTCGTGTCGCCTCTGTTTCAATGGCAGGTCATATTTTGAGGTGTAAATCAGTACACCTGAGCCAATCTAAAAAATACAATGATTTATGCAGCTGAGTTCATCCAATTTTGTCCTATAATTCAAACTTCAGCATGTTTATGGTTTCAGGTAAGAAGCAGAATATAGCTGCTGATAAATAATACAGTTCTGTTTGAGATGTTACGGACAGAAACAGCACACTGTTAATAAATAGAAGACACAGCCAGCATGAAATATTTTTAGTTCTCCTTTCCTTCCAAGAGAATGACCCTTGTAATCTGACCAGAGACAAAGAAACCCATATATCTTTAACCTTTGTGTAATAAGGACTTATATTTCCCTGCAGTTTCGATACTTCTAAAAGTAACTGTATAACTTCGCTGACATACAAACACCTTTTTCTTCCTGGCTTTTTAACTTTCTAATTGCTTTGTAGGGGATTCTCAACAGTGAAATGAATCTGTCTCATGGAAACCATGGTATGAATGACTCCCAGATTAGTGATGTAACAAAAGCATGCTCAAGATGTTCTCTAAGTTGTTTGTGCAACAAAAATTTGTTTCAAATTATAAGAGTACCCATGCCCCATACACACATTTTAAAAAAAAATTAAAATTTGTGTTTTAAGAAAGTATTTTAATTTTCTGAATGATGATTTCATTTTGGAATGTTAGAATTTTCCTGACATCTCAGTTTAGTTTTCAGGGTGATCCAAAAACTAGAGGACAGAACTGCTCTTTATTAACCCCCTCCACCCTCCCAAGCGAAGGTAAAGGGGAAAGATCATACAATCATAGAACGGTTAGGGTCGGAAGGGATGGTAAGGATTATCAAGGTGCAACCCCCTGCATGTGCAGGGACATCTCCCAGTAGAGCAGGTTACACAAGGATTCATCCATCCTAGCATTAAACTCTTCCAGGGATGAAGAATCAACACTCTCCCTAGGCAGCCTATTCCAGATAAAGGAAATGAGGAAGAGATATGTAAAGGCTGTAAAGTGAAATTGGAAGAAGCTTACTGGAACAGAGGAAGGACAGCAGCACATGGGGTGAGGAACAAATATACACAAAACCAAATATACAAGAAGTGATCTCAGGGACAGATGTCTGAGGGTCCCTTGAGGCAGAGCTTACTCAGAACAGGAAGCCATTGTTTTTCCTAGCACCCCTCGGATCTGGATTTGGCAGACCATGAGGCAAGTAGATAGAAAAGCAGGAGCATCTCTCCAAGACCTCCAAGTGCAACAAAGCAGCAAGCAAGAAGGGAACAGGAAGTGGACTTGGTTTCTGACCCTGGTGGCTTTCAGGGTATGGCAGGAAATGGGAGGGAATACTGACCTGCCTCTGTTCTTCCCCACGTGTATCCCGTAGGGTCCTAGAGACCCTCTCTCTAGGTCCTTGTATTGGTGCCATATAATTAGCCTGACGCACTAAAACCATAGCACCTTAAAAAAAAAACCCAAACCCACTCCCTTTGGAGTCTATAGCAATACATATGTGTACTGCTGTATGTATAACAATATATAAACATATTATGGGACACTTAATCTCAATGTTTTAGATATCACTGAGCTACTGACAAGTGCTGATCAACTGCTGCCTACCCCTTTAGCAAATAATTTTTTTTATGTTTCTAAGTTTCCTGTAGTCCGCTTCCAAAAAAAATTGAAAAGTCCCAGAAATTATCATTATTATTCATTGGATGTTTTTCATCTTTCTCTTTGCTCCAAATCAAAGAGAAGAAAAGGTCTACCTTTGCTACAGAATAAGGAAAATCTCAGTTGAACTTCAGCCCATGAAACTGAATTTATGAAAACCTAAGCATCTCATCCTAGGATGAAAGAGTGAGGAATCTCACTCATCAGATGTGAGTGTATTTCCTTGGTCAGGTTTCAAAGTTCAGGCAGCTATGGTCCTTTATTTTATTTTATTTTTTATCTTCCCAGAGATTCTTAGATGTCTTGACCTGTGTAATTCTCAGGGCTTTCCATATACAAAGCTGTAGTCTGTCTTTCTTTCAAGCTTTATAACTTTTCAAGCAATTTGTTGTGGCTTTCCAAAATCTCTGTAGTTTTTCCATTTTCTCATGCTGTTGGTTTTGTGCTGTTTGCACCCTGCACCTGCAAATCCTGATAGTGTTATGTTAAGTTGCCACCGGCTGAAGTGACTGCCACTGCCTTGAGAATCTCTTTTCGGTTTTGGTGTTTTCTTTTGGGGGTTTTTTTTTGTTGGTTTGTTTTTGGCAGGTTTTTCCACTAATATGCATTGACAAAACTTACTGACCAGTTAGCATGTAAAAGCCTTACCTTCACAGCCTCTGTCATAGCACGCTCCCACCAGCACTAATAAGCAGGATCAGCCATTAGGGAGTTTAGGCAGGTTCTGATGAAAGCCTTATATTTATGAGAGAAGATGTTTTATTGGCAACCCAGTTTCTAGAGACAACAGTGGTCCAACAATGAAAACTTGCCCAGGAACTCTGTTGTATCTCTTCTTTTCTGGCTGCTGGGAAGAGCTCTCCTCCCTTTGAATTTTGTCTACTGATTGCTGTTTTTTTCTTTCCCTTATCTCCTTTTCCCCTTTCCCCATATGTTTCTTACTTTTTCCCCCAAAGTCACAATTACCATTGTTGTCAATGTATGTCATCATCTCTAGACCTAATGAAGAAGTATTTGTGCACATAAGCCTGTCTCAATGTCTGTGCAAAACCTTGCAAAGGCACTGTCTTACTGAACTCTTTTTGAGATCTTCTTAGACCTCTAATTCTCTCACATACTTCAAGTGACATCTTGATCACTTAGTTTAAGACTGAGACCTCAACTGACCACATCTTGCATAGATCACTTTAATCTCTGTAAGTCTGATGACACCTTGCTTATTACAGAAAAAAGTAGAGATTGGACCTCAGTCATTATCATGTTTGCAGTGTTACTTCATTATTTTTATATTGCAGATAAATTAATCTATATAACTCAGGAAAATAATTCTTTTTGATTTCAAAAAACTGTTTCTATCTGTCAGAGACAATTAGGATGAAAATCATTATAACACAAGACTGTTTCATCATATAAAAAAACATCATCATATATAATTTAAATCCTTATATTCAGTCAAAGCCTAGAAATCAAATGTAGGTCTCCTCTACTTTTAACCCAATTATTAATACTGCTTTAAAAATATGTCACCAATAAGCATTAAAAATCACTTTAATTACTGAAATGAAAGCATTCATGGCATAAAATCCAAAAATTGTTCCAGCAGTGTTCATAAATTTTATTCATCATGAGTGCTATAATGTTTATAATTGCAGTATAAACAGAGAATAAGTGATGAAATCCTGTTCCACCAGTGAAAAAAGAATATGTAATATGAATTCTCTTTTGATCTTTATCAGAACTGGAATATTGCACTGCACTGGAAATTGAAAGGAAATTCTTAACATCCTTTCAAATTTACAATAACAAGTATTATATTCCAATATAACCCATTTATCTGATTTTTTTCCTTATTTGAATTTCCTTGAAATTCATTTCTTCACTCTGAGTAAACTTGAATTGTGAATTTAGGATGTTGCATTGCTAGGATTTTACTGCCAGAGTTTCTCATTTGTTCTTGAAGTCTGTTCTCCTTAATCTGGTTTCTTACCATTAGATACCTGAAGGCTTGTTTTCTTTAGAATTTTGTTCCATTCCTTTCCTGCATTGCCAAATTTGGGATTTTCTTTCCTTGCAAGTGTCCATTAGTCATTAACAATGACACACAAATGAAATACAATTATTGCAAAAATATCTCTGGAAATTCAACATGAATAAAATCTGTCAGACTCTGAGTTCTGAGAAAACAAAAAATCCTCTGTTTAATACAGGTAACGTACAGGCAGCAGTGTGATTGTCTCGTTAAGCTAAATGGCAGTGATTTCTTATAATGATTTGTATCTTCCCGGATGACTTACAGCCACATTTTCTTCACTGTTTTTCATCTGCTTTTTTGTCTGTAAAAGGAGGCTTTTCATTCAGAAGATATGGCATTTTGCAAGCCCAGAGGGGGAGCAGTTATTGAAACTGTCTGTAATCCTTCAGCAGCATCTCTTTTGTGTCTCATATCCACAGCTGTAAATCTATTTACCATTTTTTGTCTTTTTATTCTAGTTAATATCACTGTACTGAAGTATTCTATAACCAAATTAGAGGTCTATGAAACTCTAAAATTAAGTGGCTTAAATGGTATTTAGTATTAATATGCCTTGAAACCAAGTATAAAGGTAAATTGCAGGTGAAACAGACCTTGAGAGTTTCAGCTTAATCAAGAAATCTACTGGTTAGGAGATTTTTCTGTCTTTAAGCATCATAAAATATAAAACACTGAAAGTAGAGAACACAAATACATCATATTTTCCCTAAGGTAAGGAGATCAGTTTGACAACAGGTACATCGTCTGACCAGGATTTAGTCACACATAGAGAGAGCAGAATAACAGCCTATGATTAATCTTCTGTCCTTATCTTGTTCATTAAACTGTGTTGAGCCAGTCTTTGAAGAGCCTCAAGAGTCAGAAAGGCTTGTATGGTACTGTCTTTTTTGAGGAATCCCCAGATTTGGTCCCTTGGTGTCCCCATTACAAGGCATTTATCTGCACAAAGCAGCAGCTTTTCTGTGTAATATACATCATTTGATTATTAATCATGTGATCAGTAATTAGCACACCACAGTGGAATTTCTCTTTGGTGCAACTATTCCATTCACTGCTTCAAACCTCAAACACAGGCCAATGCCTGTGTAATTATTTCCAGATGTAAACATTTCCAGAGTTTTAGATCGTTATTGTTGTAGTTATGGATGTTGAAAGATTGCATGGTTTTAAAGACTGGAAAAACTAATGAACAAGACATTGACTGAGAAGTCAGCTCAGCAAATCTCCAGAACCAAAATATTTGTAACCTAACAACATAAGTGGAATTAGTATACATTTGTCCTAGACTTACATTCCTCCCTAGGCATCTTTTTATGACCCTTCTGGAGTTAAGATTTGGGGTTTCATAAGTCTGTGAAAATACCCTTATGACTGTTCTTATGCTCGTCTCCCAACTGTTGCTGTGTTTAGTGTTTTGAACATTTAGTAGAGAAACATTCCTTTTCTGGCTTTAATACTCTCACAGAAACTGATGGAATATGTTAGCTTCATGCTCTGAACTATTTCAGTAGTATCACTTACTGCAGCTGCGACTGAAAACTGAAGCAAGTGTCTCTGCTGGAGAACATTCTACCTCATCCTAAAACGGAACAATTGATGTATCCTGTCTTTACATGCCTCCTTCACGGAATCACAGAATCACAGAATCAGCCAGGTTGGAAGGTACCTCTGAGATCATCAAATCCATCCCTTGATCCACTCCCCCCATGGTTCCCAGACCATGAGACCATGAGACCACTGAGTGCCACATTCAGTCTTTTCTTAAAAACCTCCAGGGATGGAGAATCCACCACCTCCCTGGGCAGCCCATTCCAGTGCCTGATCTCCCTCACTGTAAAGTATTTTTCCTAATATTTAAACTAAACCCCAACTTCCTCAGACTACCTTCATAGAGGAGGTGCTCCACTCCTCTGATTTTTGTGGCTCTCTTCTGGGCATGTTCATGGAGCTCTATGTCCTTCTTATGGTGGGAATGACAGAACTGGACACTCCATTTTGCTTTTGGAGTTAAGGGCTTGTGTGTGTTTATGAATTTAATTGATTTTCTTTTCATGATGCGTGGACATTTTTGCAAAATAAAAGAAGCAGAATTTAGGATCTAGTGGTTTTGAACTCAGCGTTCTCTGATCTCACTACCACTTCTGGAACATCCAACTAAGTCTAGAAAAAAGAAATAAGAAGTATCACTAATGTGAAAATAAAAAAATGTTAATAATTAAAAAAAAAAAAAAAAAAAAAAAAAAAAGAGGAAAGGGTAGGATATTATTTGAAATCTCAAGTAAGCATTAGTGAAGTGTCTTCTTAGTTCTCCTCTAGAGAATGAATAAAAAATTATCTCTGTGTACATGCATTTGATGTTTTAGTATGTTATTTCTACTATGCAACAATGCAAGATTTGTTGGTAGTCTTTGATTTATTTGTGGTATTTGCTTTGTTCTGACACTGGAAATTATAATTTTTCTTAATTAATGTAATGAATCATTATAAGTATACTGGAGTATTCCAGTTGTTCATTATTATTAAATGCAGTAGCAGAAATAGTTTGAAAACAGTATTTTCATTCACAATATAAAAATGACCCTATTTTTTCAGTAGTATCACCACGTGGCTTCCATGGCAGGATTTGGCTTTGTCATTAGGAATGGACTAGTCATTAGATGGACTGTCTGGTAGATGCACAGCTCTCAGAAAATCACACAGAATGACCGAGGCTAGAAAGCACTTCTGAGTTCAACTCCTTTACCAGGGCTAGCCAGAGCAGGTTCCCTGCACCATCAAGATCCACCTGCCTGTGAGGATTTCAGTGGAATTTTTAATTTTATTTGTCTCAAATGAGAATTCTGTAAATGGAATGTTAGGAGGTAGACTCACACTGATTGAAAAGGCAGGATGAAGGTTCTCACCCAGGTGAAGTTGGCAGTGAGCTGATGCCCCCAGCGAACTGGCTAACAGCTAATGGCTGAGGGCCTGTCAACCAATGGCCTTTGCAGTGGGGTTAAGATACCCTCTTGAGAGGTGAGATTCCAGGGGCCTGAAAAAGACTCAAGAGTGGTCGGGAACACCGATGCATCCCTTCACGGTTGCCTAACGCTGACCTGACACCTCACATCAGACCTTTGACTCATCTGGAACCGGATCACCACCCTAAAGAAGAAAGATTGCTGGATGCAGTGAGATCCAAAGGTGGTGATGTCCCTCTCCCTCTCCCTCTCTCTCTCTCATTCTTTTCTTTCCATTTTTCTCCAGCCCCACTCTCAGTCTGCCTCAGTCTTTTCCCCTCTTCTTTCTCACTTCCTCTCTTTTGCCTTCCAACATACTTGCCGTACCTTCACTGGGTTATATCACTTAGCTTGTGTTAGCTGTCAAATAAAACTTTAGGCTTACACCTGACCTTCAGTGGTTAGACTGTGTTCTCATGGATCCAAAAATTATGTTACATCAGATTGTAACACTGCCCATGGTCCTGTCCAGTCAGGTTTTGGTTAGGCCCAAGGATGGATACTCCACAACCTTCGTAGGCAGCATGTTCCAGTGCTTGACCATCCTTGCATTAAAAAAAAATAAATTACTGAATTTCAGATTATCTCCATTGCCCCTCAATCTGTCACTGGGCATAACTAACTCCCTTTTCATAATTCCCCATCAGGTATTTATACAAATGGGTAAGGTCCCCCTGAGCCTTTCCTTCTCTTGGCTTATCAGTCCCAGGTTTCCCATACTCCCTCCTCTAACATTCTGCTTTGTTGAACTATTCACTGGATAAACTCATCCCAATTAGTAAAAGCTACAAGTTACTACTGAGCAAAAGGTTTTGATGCTCATGTCATGTCAACTGCATTTTAGTTATTTGACATTTCTTAACCTTGTTAAAAATAATTAGCCTTTTTTCAAGTAATGGTTTTAAATACTTCTTTAATGAGGTTTCACACAGAGGAAATGTGACAAAAAATAGATGGTCAATTCAAACAGTTATGTCTTAAAAAGACAAATAACTTTTGGTGTGTCATCTTTTTCTTCTTTTAAAGTGCTTAAATCTACTAATCTTGAAGCCTACCCTTTGACAGCTATGTGCCATGTACTAAGGAGTGTTGATCCACTTATTAGTCTCTGGATAGGCTGTACTGTAAGCTAAATTGTGAGTGATGAACTGAGATCATCTTTTCAGCCTATTACTTTTTAGATGGCCTTTTAAAAGTAAATCCAATATGACAACTAAAACCAAAAGGGGACAATTAACCCTGAAAGTTGATCACTGATGTCTTCCTAACTGATGGACCTGAGATCTCAACTTCTCGCAAAGACATTATTGAACTGTCAAGCTTTTGCATTTGAAAATGTCTCAATATTAAGTTCTTCCACTCCTCTGACATTTTTGTTGTCTTATTCCTCTCTCTCTCCCCCACCTCTCTTCTGCCTCAACTCTTTCCTCGTTATTGATAAATAAGTATTAAGGTGGGTTTTTTTATTATTGTCTTGTACCCTCATTTTTTCTGTTCCAAATTAGCTTTACAGTCTGTATGGAACTTAGAGATGAAACTGACTTTAATAGTTAATGATTTAGTGATATAGTGGTCCTTTGGGGTTTTTGGTAATTTTTCAGATGCATTGGAAAGTTCTGTTATCATCAGTCATGAGGTTTTAACTGTTCGATGTGAAGGGTGTGTGGGGTATCACAGTCTGCAAAACTTTCTTTTTCTTTTTCTCAGTTCCCCACAGAGAAATGTTAGATAGAAAGCGTACAGAATTCTATCTGTTATTTCACAGGTTTCCAGAAAGTCTGTTTTCTACCTGATATGTAAAAACAGTCAGGGACACAGCTGATGCTAAGTTTATATTTTAGTGGAATGACCATTTTGCAAATATGCCAGGGCATGGTACTTTGTCTCAGAACACTTGAATGTTTTTCAGTGTCAAGTTAGTTTTTTTTTTTTCAGTTCTGCTTGGCATATTAGTTACATGCTTTTGCTCGTATAAAGGTTTTGTTTCATTTTTTCATCTTGCCTGCTAGATCTTGCCAGCTATAATTTTTTGATCATCAGTCTTCAGATGATCTTGAAATGTGGTTCAGATATAACAAGTAATGAAAAACAGCTAGAGCAAAAAATTTGTATTAGTCAATGAAAAACTGATTTTTTATTCAGAACTCCTCAGTATAACATACTGATTGTGGAAGCCGTGTACGTATTCCTCTATTTTATGAAAATCAAAAATCACTGTCAATGGTTTAATAAATGCACCAGATGGCATCAAACACTTTTGAGGTGACTTAGTGTATGAAGTTTTCGCGTGAGATTCCTGACTGGGGTTTACCAATATATACCCAAGGAGTTAATATACTTTATAGCAAGTTGATATGAAAGGAGAATTTGGCCACGTGTAGTTGATTCTGAGTCATCATAGGATACACCTTACTAAACATATGGCCTGGCAACACTCATTTTACATTTCATATACCTTTCAGGAATACTGTGTTGTTCAGGCTGTTTTTGTGTTGCTGTTTCTTTTTTAACTTTTTTTGACTTCTGGTGGTTGTAACCCCCCTTGTTTTCTAATATTAGACACCTACATTCTGTGATTAGACCAGCCTAAGGTCACTTCTGTGTCTGTAATTTGGACGGCCTTTCTGTTAAGAGATGTGTAGTTAGCACGTTGGATGCCATTAGGTGGTCTGGCAGATTGTTGCAGAATACTTTTCAGCACCAAATACCAATCTGTCTGAAAAGTGGAACTCCATATGCTGTAACACTATGTGATTCTCATGAGGTCTTAGGTTACAGGTAAATTTGGTACAGAGGCTGTACAGTGTTACTATTTCCAATGTATTTTAAAATAAACATATGCATTTTCTCACACTGTTTATGCTTTAGATACTTAGATAGGTCCACATGTGGTATCAAGAAAATGCATGAAGAAAACTGTGGAATGCGTGTCAATAATGCATATGTCTAGTAAATGTGAATTTCACATGCATGTGCATGTTTTATGTTTAGTACTTGGGATGACAAGATCTTTATACTTTTAGTTGAAGTATACTATGGCAGCAAAAGTTTCTTTCAAGAAGAATTTTTGCTAAGTTATTAGAAAGAAATTGATTAATTTTGGAAATTTAGAAAGATCTTATACTACCGTCAGTGATGAATTATAAATCATATTGGTTCAGCTATTTTCCAGCTTTTTAGAGAAGACTGAAGGTGTAGATTTTTTAAGCAATTTGGGGGTTTTTTTGTGTTTTGTTTTGTTTGTTTAGTTTTTTAATCCCAAATATAGTTTCAAATTTTTCCTTTCATTTTGACAGTTCTTGAAGTTAACTTAAAAGTTAAAAAATCCAAACCTGAGATTTTCAGTGCTTTAAAAGTATATTAAATTCTAATTTTATAGACTTTAAAAATTAATACATTTCATAAAATTGGATTATTTTTTTTCCTTTTACAAGAATAAGGCTATGACTTTGATAACTGTTCATTCTCTTAAAGCTGATGCACCAGCTGTTTGCCAAAATAAAAATTCTGCTCAAATCTTTATGGAATAAATGCAGTAGACATGAGAGGGGGAAAAAACAATCACTTCTATCTAGTCATACCTACAATAAGACCCTGATCCTGCAACAAGAATAATGTGAACTGTTTCCTGACTTTACATGTTCAGAGTAGTTTTCTATAAAACACGGTTTCGGTTTTTGTAGTTTTCAAAGCTCCTCTTCAGAATTATTAAATGTCTAAGATTTCAGAGGCTGAAAAAATATTAGCAGTAACAGCTATAACCACAGATAACTGCTGCAGATTAAATTGCTGTGAAAAATTAAAATCTGTATATTTTTTTAAAATTCTTATTGTTTCTTAAAAAGGCAGCAGTGTACAAGAGTGAAAAGGTTTCTGGCACAGGTACTGTTGCCTTGATTTATTGACATAGAACTTTTATGTACATAAAAAAAAGAAAACAAACCATACAATTATTGCATCTAAGTTTTCATGAGTGGTATTTATACTTAAGTATATTTCAGTAATAGAAAATTGTTTTGTACTGTCATAGTTACCCACAATCCAGAATATTTAACATACCAAAATCTCAGTCTTCCATAATTCACATGAGTATTTTAAACTCTATGTTTTCATAGAAGCTAGTAAAACAGGAACATGACTAAATGTGATAACTCTGTATAGTTTCAGTGAGTTACAGCTTAAATAGTCAATGTCTACGTGTAGCCAAATAATACTCCTGCCATTTTTTTCACTCTGCAGACAATTTTTTGTTTCTTGTTAAGTAACAAATAAATAACTTAGGATATAGCCTAATTGCTATCAAAAATCTATTTACTCTTCATTCCTCAGTTCTACTGGAAATTCTAGAAAAAATCTATTAGCCTACAGCCTACTTCTAATATTGAATATATTCTGGTAATAATCTAAAAGCTGATTCATCAGATTCTACGATAGAAAGGATTTAGATGTAATGGTATGCACAGTCACAAAGTACGTAAAAATACAACAGATTGGACATATTAAGGCAAAAGCAAAAGAGGAGATGGTAGATAAGAGGCAAGTCCTTATTAAAGTATAACAGTAAAAATTGCCAGAAGATTTTAAAGTGTCTTTGAAGACATTTTCAGATTATTTTTATATTGTAATTTTACTCTTGAAAGAGAAGAGACCTTTTGGGTTTCTGGCAGGTTTTTTTAATTGAAAAATTAACAGTTTTGGAAGATGTGTCTATGTGTACCTAATGATTTTATTTGCCATACCTTCTGAAACCGTTTCATTAAATATTGATTTAAGTAAGTCCCTATAGAGTAATAATATCAGCTGTAGAAAGACTCCAAAGTTTTGGGTTGTGGTACCTCACTGCCATTAGATAGTCAATGTTGTTTCTGTATCTTAAATCATATATCAATGGCTCATATGTGTAAGTGAAGAGTGGTTACAGAGTGGCAAGCTATGCCCTTAATTCTAGCCAGCCACAGGTTTTGGCTTGACTGGGCAGATAATTAACTGTTCACTATGTATAGCAAATTATTTGCTTAGCTGTTGACAAGCCAGTCCTCTAATTCATTTTCCTTGAGTATGCATTATTAGTAAACAATGTAAAAAACATGTTTTACATTGGTTAAGACTTCATAATTCTCGGTAGGACTAGTAAAATATGAACAACAATATAAAAAATAAACAATATTCAGTTGCTTATTCTAAGACATTTAAGAGAACCATCTACAAGGGTAAGGGAATAAATTTTAGTTTTCCTGTGCAGTCATTGCATAGCTTCCCCGAGACCAGATTAGGAATGCTTCACCAGCTCCCTGAAAACCTATTTGCTTAAATCACATCTAAATGCAAAGTTGTGATACTATTCAGGCACTGTCTAAGAAGAGAGGAACACAAATCTTTTAAAGGCTGCAGTTTGAAAAGTGAGGATAATGGTGGGAATACAAAATCCATAATTGTTATGAGAGCCGAACAGCCACCTCCAAGTAATTTAGGGCTGGTTGACTTCATTCAGTAACATGTTTCAGTTTCAAACTTTTCTTCCACAGATTCCTGTTTTTTGAACCCTTCCTGCACCCACCCAGTGTGAATTCCCAGAGCTTGCTAAGCACATTGGCAAATGTGTCACACAATGTGCAACAAGTGACTGTTTTCTTGGGACAGAATTGCTGCTCCATTTGGTGTAGCTCATCATACTTAACGGAGCTAAACAGGCAGAAAATTTAGATGATTCATGGAAAAATGGTGAAGCCATGATATTTGAAATTCTCATTGCCGGCACACGTTAAAACCTTTTTCCCTGTATTTTGAATCCCACCACCCGCTTCTGAAGGAGAACCCAATTTAGTTTACACATATAAGCTGAAAAAAGTCTACATTAGCTGACTTCTTAAACTAAATAAAATAGGGCTTCCTCTTGCACACTTAATATGTTCCTTAGAGTTCCTGTGGCCCAAGTAAATTGTTCTCCTCCAAACAATATCCAGGAATCATTTGAAGGGCAGCACAGGTAATCAGCTTTTCTCAGTCAGTGGTATAGATGACAACATGCTATTATGGAGGAAGCAAGTTTAACTTTGCAGACATTATTCATATTATAGCATTTGGACTTAAGATCAGAGAAAAATCATGGAATGTTTTATTTAAAAGTATGCATGTAGACAAGCTGAGTATAACAGGTAAGGGTTTTGCTCAGTACTTCGCTATCTATACTCCTCTTCAGGTCTTTGGAGTACAGTTCCTATGCTAACTCTTCTGAAACATTAAGACAGTTACTTTACCTGCTTTGAATGCCTTCCCCTCCCTTCCTGTACAACTACAAACTTGTTGGTATTGAAGTGTTTTACTCTATCCACTACTTTATTAATTTGTCTTAGAAATAGAACAGTTTAGTCATGTATGTGTAGAAATCAACATTTTTAAATGTTCTTTTTTCAGTGTAGCTACTTGGCAGAAAGAACATAGAAAAGATTCTGATTTTACCTGTTGAATTCACACTTCTATATAAATATTTTCTCGCTGGCAACCCATTCTCTCTTTAAAAACCTGTAAGTAGAAGAAATCTGATGCCTGATCTGTCTAGTATAAGTGTGATGGGCTTGAAGTGAGCTGGCAATGACTATTAATGGCTCTGGTCCATAGAACTTACTTCAGCTGTCAGACATATTTCTCCAGTTCAGAAGAGGCTGCGGATATATGCAGACACGTAGATTGATTTTACACTAAAACCAAAATCCCAGCAGTGCTGTACTCCATACAGCCTGAAAATTCTACAGACTCAGGCTTTTAGTCTCAGGTTACACCAGATGTGTCTTATCTCATTTTAGAACCATGTATTTAATTGAGAATGAAACAGAAGTTATTTTCTTTGCTTGCATGAGTGCTAATCTAAATTTTAGAAAATAATGAAGTTCTTGAAGTGTTGTGTTCCAGTTCCTTCTTCTCTTCTAAACTACAAGATTAGCATCAATTTGTTGCCCATAAAATAAATTGCCCACACTGTCAAATAGTTTCTGCGTTCCTCCGAAACAGATTATAGCCTAGAACCCACAGAATGTTGCACCCTTGCTCAAAAGCTCTCGGCTGTAAATCTTACTCTAGAACCTGTTGTTGCCAAAGTCTAATTCCTGAACCATACCCAAAGCCTAAGTTTAACACCATACTTAAAGAAAATGTAAACAAGATTCTGGCAAGTATCATTTTTCATTCAGACTTGATGGGCCTCTACAATAGCAGATAATTTTTTAGCATTTTGATTGCTAATCAGTTCAAACAATGCACCATTTCTAATTGAACAATTATCACTTGCTCTTTGCTGACATAAGTTTTTTTCATTCCTATGTCAGAATTAAAATTTCCTTAAAAAAAACAGCAAAAAAACCCAAATCCAAAATTTCTACTTCTTGGTATCAGTACTTACTATCATTACCAAGAAGTAAAAGGATTCATCCATGACCAACTTGAAAGAATCAAACTGATACTAGCTACCACTTCAAAACTGCAGCCACCACAAATGTGTGGATTACAAATTTATTACCACATGAGGGCAAACTTCCAGTCATGAACCAAAGTTCTTAGAGCCTTCTATGGCTTGGTATTTCTGATTTCAGAAAATATCTAAAATATTATAAATTATATTATAAATTTATATCTTCTAGATATTCAGATATCTTATAGATATCTTTAGATATTTAGATAATATCTAAAATATTAAAAATTATATTATAAATAATATCTTCTAGCCCACTACAGCAAATTAATCTCTATGAGGAAGAAACTCCAACTAATGTAGAATTAAGGTTTGTCTCTTCAGCCATCTGTGCTATCAAAAAAATTTCAATGATCTTTGGTTGTCTGCCACATTTTTTCTGTAGACATTAAGTGTAAAGAATATGGACCTTTCTTTTAAGACAAAGAAATCTTTCCTAAAGATAAAAGAAAAATAAAATGGTTGAATTATGTTCTTATGCATAATGCTTATTAAGCCTTGAGTTCTTATTTGTCCCTAATTTATCCATCTATAACATATAGATGTTTGTTTACAGGTCACATGGAATGAAATGAGTGAAACTATTTTTAGATATGACTTGAAAGATATATAAAAGAGAATATATATTGTTATTCATTCATTTCTAACAGGAAATCTTCCAATACTGTATTTATAACTTCTCAATATCTCATAGGAATTGCGGAATTGTGTAGCGTTTTCACATGAACGAATTCATTTGCAATACATTTTTCCCCCTTACAGTTTTCTTTTGACTTCATTCATTCATTGACTCACATTTTGCTTTCATTTGTTAGTGTTGTTATTCACAGTATCTATTCTCTTGAATATTATTCAATTTTTTATGTGAATAATTTGCTTTGAGGAATGTTCACGTTTTGACAGACATTTTTCTACCAGTCTTAAGGGAAATCTGACAGACAATTGGAGCATGAAAACAGACACATTGGTGTTGCAGGAAGAAATTGTGTTACACTAATCTTAATACCCACTGGGCATTTTAAAGCCTTAGCTTTAATGTCATAAATGCAACAGATCTTGGTAACATTCTCTGGAAAAAAAGAAGATAGCTCATAAACGTGCATGTTTCTCGCATGAAGTATTTCAGTCAGCTTTGCTCATTAAGCTATTCTCTATTGTACCAAACATAGCCATATCCTAAGGGGAGCTTAAGACCAGTGAAGAACACATTAAAATGTTTCAGGTAACAATAACTTTGTGTATATATGTCACTGGGACAATATAGATTAATCAAAATCATTTTCTTATATGTCACTTTCTTATTACTGAGAGAGGTGTTACCATATGAGAAAAATGGTCATTGAACAGACTTTCCACCCAGGAAAATAATACAGGAACTTGACATTTTGCTTTTATTTCACATTAACACAAAAATAATGAAAATACACTTTTTTTTTTTTTTTTTAATCAACTAGCATTTTAGAAAGAATAAAACCCAATAAAGGTGTAATTATAACACTTCGCATGAAATTTTTATGCCTGAGCACTCTTAAGCAAAACTTTCAGTTAAATAATTATGTTATTTCTTAACTGTATCTAATCAATATGTCACACAACCATATCTGGAACTCCAACTCTGTTGCCTTAGCTGTGCTTCTTTTCTAGAGCTGATCTTGGGCCTGCTCTATGTACTGGTGACCCATGGTTGCAAGATCAATAGTCAGTTTGCAGTAGTCCAGAGGGCAGATGTGTCTACCTGGACAGTCTAATGAAAACAATCAAAACATGCAAACAATTGTAAAGTTTTCACTAGCTATTCTAAGAAATTTTTATGAAAATTTTTTATCAGTTCTATCACACAAATGACAATCTGCCTACAGATCATAAAATAACATACTGCTTGGTGGATCCTGACTTTCCTTTCTTAATAAACAAAATACAATTTTTAGTATGAATATGAAAGACCTACCATGTTTTGAAGGGTTGGATTTTTTTGTTGTTTGTTTGTTTTTTCATGGGAGTACTTTTATTTGTCATGACCATTTCATCAACGTGATTAAAAGTATGGGAGTAGGAAGTCACTGAGAATTCTTCTTTTAACATGGGGAATTTTGATACTGAATATATTTTAGATCTTGCTTAACATTTTTGTTTTCAAGGTTATGTTTATAACTGCTTTGCTTGCTGTTTTGGCAACACCTGACACATTTCACAAGTAGATGTTGTATCTCATAGTTTTCTCTGATGTAACAGGAATAGAAAAGGATCAAAGAGCAGTTTCTCATTACTAATAGATCAAATGAATTCTTCTCCCTTCAGGGATATTTTTATAATGTCTAAATACTTGTCTGTTACCATATTTTCCTGGGGATTTATTTTATGTGGTGAACTATTTGTGTTGTATTTTCATGTAAATTAACACAACTGAAATAATATGACACAGGGAATGGGGAAAAAACTCCCCACATCAAAGAATTGTTGGCATCTGCCAAATTTGGCAGCATCTGTCCATTTCAGACTGACAGAAGTTCATTGATCTTCACGTGCTGATATCAACACTTGTCATGGAAAGAGGTGAATGCACAGATTTACATGGTAAAAGGCACTTACCAGAAAGCTCTGTCTAATAAACAATTTTAAAACTACCCTGAATATTTAAATACATGCTTGTAAGGTTCGTAAAGACCTCAGAAAGCTCAAAGCCATAGTGTAAAATGCATCACCTAATTAAAAAAATTTTAAAAAAAATTAATTAAAAAAAAAAGAAGCATAAAGCTCAGAATATCAACGTGTTCTTACATTTATAGCTGAAAATCATCTGTGTAGTCTCAATCTGAATATCAAATAGGGCTTCACAACTTAAGTTTGTAAACTGGTGGATAATTTTTCACATCAGTGTAGAAAAGGCACACAATAGAACTTATATTGAAATTTAAGTGTAAAGGAAATTATATTGTGTAATACACTGATATTCTTTGACATTTATTATATGTTTTGGCTAGAAATACCTACTCTGCATTAAAGTGTTATAAATGTTTTGGATTTACAGAGCCGAATCTTTTCTTATGGCAAAATTGTACTCTATTTCTTCAGAAAGTGATTTAGCAGAGTATTAATAAAGCAAAATCTAATACTTTTAAATTAACATTACATCTTACACATACCTTAATTTAACTTCCGTAACTCTACTTCCAACTCTAATCCAATCTTATTAATTGAAGGCAAATTAAACTTCTAGTGGGTGTACTTATGTTGTTTTTCCAAGAGTAATTTCTCTTCACAAGTAATGCCAGACTTTGTATACAAAATATTGTAAATATTTTAATTTTATTTGATAAATTGTTATATTATAAGGAAAAATTAATGTATACAGAATTTATTGTATAGACTGGAAAATGTACATTTTAAACAAAAAAATATTGTCAGAAACTTGGACATTCTAAAACACATCAGAAAATCTGCTCTAATGCTGTAGGGGGCCTACAAGAAAGCTGGGGAAGGACTTTTTCACAGGTGTATGGCAAGAGGACAAGGGGCAATGTTTAAAACTTGAAGAGGTGACATTGTAGATTAGGCATTAGGAGGAAGTTCTTTATTATAAGAGTTCTTTAGTATGTGACACACTGGCACAAGTTGCCCAGGGAGGTTGTGGCTGCCCCCTCCTTGGAAGTGTTCAAGGCCAGGTTGGATGGGGCCTTGAGCAACCTGATCTAGTGGACGGTGTCCCTGCCCATGCAGGGGGGTTGGATCTACCTGATCGTTAGGGTCTCTTCCAACCCAGACCATTCTATGATTCCATGAAATAAATTGACTTTACCTTATTAAAATTAGAGTATTCGTAGTATTTTGGTCCAGGCAGAAAATATTTCATTGCTTAGAATAGTTTCAGTAATGATTAATTTTGAAATACAAGTTTTGGGGTTTTTGAAGTAGAACTCTTTGTGTTTACTCAGTACTTAAATATAACTTCATATCAGCTTATTTGAATTTAAATAAATATTATATTAAATGTTTGTTAAACTTATTTCACATTTCATATTTCCACTGTTTGCAAACTGTTTAGATTACTCAAAGCTAAAACTTAAAACTATAGTAAATTGTATTTTATTTCTTTGGGACCTGAGCTAAATCTATTTTTTTTTTTTAAATGTTCTGTATACAACTCAGAGTGCTTGTTAAGGCTTTGCTAGAAGAAACAATTACTAGGGCTACAGCGTAAAGATAAAAGAAATTATGTGTTAGTAAATGTGCTAAAATGTAGTTTTATGGGGCTTTATTATAACTATTTAATCAGCCTTATATTCTAGTCATTTTAATGCCATTAGCATAAATAGAATATTGGAACCATTCATCAGATAACATCAACTGACCAGCAGGGAAGTTACAATGGAGTGGCTGTATAATTGTTTTAGTTGATTCTTCTGAACACATATTGTGTGTATCATAATTTACAAATAGTAGTGAGTTTTAGGACTGCAATCTGACATGGAATTACTCATTATTATTACCAGAAATATTTTAGATTAATGCATTATTTTTAACTTCTTCACCAAAATCTCATTTGTAGCAATATAATCACTACAGACATTAATTATTATGCCTCATTTTTATGTTTTGCGTTTTTTACTTAGCACCTTCTTCTTTCCAAAAGCACATAAATATGTTAATAATGCTTTTTTTACCACAAAAAAAAAAAAAAAACAAAAAAAAAACAACAAACCAAACCAGACAAAAAAAGGAGTTCTACTACTACATATTAAACAAGGTAATTATCAACTCACTATATTAGAAAAAAAAAAGGGGGGTGGGGGGGGAAGATGTTAATTTTAAAGGTGTTAATCAAGAAAAAAAGCTGTTACTACATCCATGAATAAGGGTTCCCAGAACAAATGCCCTGAATTCGTCTGTCTGTCCCACACCATGTCCCACACTATACATCAATTCTCTGAATTTCCCTGAAGTCTCAACAAGTCCTAGTTCTTGCCCCCAGCCAGTCCTTAGTCTTCTCCCCCTCTGAGTTTGAGTTGGGCTTTGAGTTGTCCCCAGTCAGCATCCCCAGCCTGACCTTGCTCTCACACCCAGTGCTGCAGGTGGACCCCGGTCAGACGAGGAACAGTGGATGTGTCCCCTCTTTTTATTTTCAGGTTAGCACTGCTTTCTGATATTTTGACAACCATAAAGCTATGTTTCCATCACCCTGCTCCCTGACAGCACTCTGACTCTGTATCAGAGTAGTTCCATGATGATGATGTTATGGGATTGTGTTATGCCTCAGGATCAGTCCTATAGCCACACTGCTAATAGTAATAGTAGAGTAGTAGAGTAAATCCTACTTGGTTATTCCACAATCTCTTTGTTTTACTAGGGAGGTAACTCAGTTAGAATGGAATTACAGGTTCAAGTTACAAGGTGAGGAAATATTTCCTGAAAGGTTCATCGTCTTTTCAAATTACAGGAAGATTTCAGAAGTGGGTACAAAATACCTTGCGTAATAAACTTACATGCTTGGAATCTATTAAAGATTTTATGTAGTTTAGCAGGTAATCCTGAAGAGAAAAGTTAACACGTCTTAATAGTACAGAAAAAATAATTCATAGAAAGCAGGTATATATTAGTATATTAAGCAAGTATATAGTAATCATCTTGATGTTAGAATGAGGGTAGATTAAAGCCAAAACTATACTTATGCTTGGCTGAAGGAAACATTTGCATATTAACTACTTGCCTGCAACAATTAGAAATAAATTTTCTGAAATTACACAAGGCTACATTTCCTTTTGTTGAAATGGGAGCAATTTGTTACAAAGATATAATTAAAATGATATTCAGCATAACATAAAGTAGTAACAAAGCAACATTATAAGGACATCTGCATCTATTAAAACTAAATTAATTTGTGACTTAGATAATTCTTAAAATACAAGAATACAGAATGAAATTAAATACTCATTAATATTTCTACTGTCGAACTATAGAAGTACATGTAGGTTAAAATGCAGAATAACTTATTGCAAAAATTTGCACAATGCTAATCTTGTATTGTCTACTTTTATGTCATGTTAATACATATGCCTATGATACAATGGAGTTTTGCTTTGAGAATTATGCTTCATAACTTTGTTGATGTCATTCTTTGCAACAAAACATAAAAGCAGAAATTTGTAACTAGGCAAAACTTTACTTTTTCACATCTGCTGAAGTTGGAACTAAAAGATCTTTTGTAAAAGATCTTGTGTCATAAATAAAGATAATACTTTATAAGTGTTATAATAATATATAATATATTATTAATATAATATAATAATATAGGAATATTTGTTATATTATATTATTAATATATGACTTATAGTATTAATTTTATAATACTTTTATAATACTCATAAGACACATGATTTCAAACAGCTGTAGAGCAGATATCTGATTTAGTCACCGTAGATACCTGATTTAGTTACCATAGATATTGAGAGGGGAAGGGAAGGGAAGGGAAGGGAAGGGAAGGGAAGGGAAGGGAAGGGAAGGGAAGGGAAGGGAAGGGAAGGGAAGGGAAGGGAAGGGAAGGGAAGGGAAGGGAAGGGAAGGGAAGGGAAGGGAAGGGAAGGGAAGGGAAGGGAAGGGAAGGGAAGGGAAGGGAAGGGAAGGGAAGGGAAGGGAAGGGAAGGGAAGGGAAGGGAAGGGAAGGGAAGGGAAGGGAAGGGAAAAAACAAAACCGACAACTTATGAGCATAAATATTTAGACTATAATTCTGTGATCTATCCCAATATAATATAAAACAACCCCAAGTCATTACTAATACATTTTGAATTACTCATTAAACAGATTAAGACAACAGATTAAGTTTAAGACAATTTCCTCCATTCTTTAGGAGGAAATAATTCATTTCTTTACTACTTTTGTTATGTAATTAAATGTACACATTTACCCACACACATTTATAGACCCTATACATATTTACCCACATATATATTCACTTAAACCAGGTTCCAGTGCAGAAGACAGAGAATTCAGTATAGCATAAATATTTCATTATTAGCCTAATTTCTCAGAGAATCAGTCATGATTTCAAGATATAATTCCTCATTAAAAATGCTAAGTGTTAAGGGTACCTGCTATGAATTTGCAAAAGAAAGAATCGAGACACCAGTGGTACTAATTCAACTGGAAACTTGGTGATTAATATTCCACATCAAATAAAGGTATCTAAACCATAGCTCCTCTGGTCTTCTGTCTAATTCCAGTAATTCTCAGTTTCAGTCATGATGCAGGACAATAAATAATGCGACACTGCATAAATGTTTTTTTTCAGGGACAAGAGCATCACTGATGACATCTATAATTTCTTAGTAGCAGTCATTTTAACAGAATATTATTCCATTCATTGCTTTTCATTAAGTTTAAATCTCTTCATTTCATGGATATACTGTTCTACCTCCCAGAAGTTTGCATACCGGCCTACCCTCTCAGTTACACCTGACAGCTGTGCCCTTTATCAAAATTACACTTACTTTTTCTCACTGCTTTTTCATATTGTAAATTCCATGTGATATTTTTGTAAAGCTGAATCATATTTCTTGCCACAAACATTTTGCTTTCATCCACACATGCATAAATTGTACAGATCACAGATTCATAGAATTGTCACATATGAAAAAGACCTCTAAGACCACAATATCCAACTCCCAACACCACCACCACCACCCCCTAGATAAAATATATGCATCAATATCTGTACCACCCACTACAACAGTCCCCAAAGAGCTTCATCTAAAAGTTTTTAAATACTTTCAGGGATAGAGACTCTACCACCTCCTTGGGCAGCTCATTCTAATGTCTAACTACTCTCTTGGTAAAGAAATTCTTCCTAATATCCAGTCTAAACCTCCCCTGTTTCAACTTCAGGCCATTTTCTTTAGCCTTATCATTACTCATTTGAGAGAAGAGGCCAGAACCCACCTTGATACAACCTCTTTTCAGGTAATTGTGGAGAGCAATATGGTCTAATCTCAGCCTCCTCTCCTCCAAACTAAACATTCCCAATTCCTTCAGCCTCTACTCATAGGTCTTGTTCTTCAGACCCCTCACCAGCCTGGCTGCCCTTCTCTGACCTCACTCCAGCAGCTCAATGTCTGTCTTGTAGCAAGGGGCACAGAACTGAACACAGTACTTGAGGTGAGGTCTCACCAGTGCTGAGTACAGGGACAAAATATTATAAAATATAATGGAGCCTAGGTCCCAGCAAAAGTGCAATATTCTAGTTCAGTCTAGTTCTAACTGTATCAAAGAGATTATAGTATAGCTGTTTTATGTAAGTACAGTCAGCTTTCATAAATCATAGACTGTGTAATGTATTTGGCTTCAAGAAACAAACCAGTTACTTTTAAGTATGTTTCTGTCAGTGCATAAGAAACACTAAATAATGAATAAAATTAGAAAAATCTTAAACAAGCTTCATATTAACCTGTATTTTTAAATAAATGTTTCAGTGCAGATTTATGAGAAACTACATAGATGTGTTTCATTGTGTCTTCAAGGATTTTTAAAAAATGTTCTTTATGTATTTCCAATGCATCTATAAGGTAGTGAATGTCTACTTTGTGCCTAATGGGACTTCTGGCAATCTAATGCAGAGACTGAATAGTATTTTAGGCTTGCAATAGATCATAGGCCATTTTGTTGACATTTAAAGGAGTTGTTTCAGTGTATTCCCAAAGTCATAAAGTTAAAATGTTGAAGAAAACTTTTTCAACCCCCATCCTGATTGGATCATAACTGAAAGCTACTGAAAGGACAGAAAAGAAGGAGGTCTATCAAGGCATTAGAGGGAGAGCGTTTGAGAGAGGTGTTACTAGCATATAGATTCTGCTCTCAGGCTGCAGAGACCTCTAAGTGTCTTTTAAAAGTGTCTTTGAGAAAAGAGACACAGTATAAGTATGAAACAAAAATCTGTTATGAAACAGTAAGTTTCTTTCTGAGGTCTGGTTGACAGAATTCCAAGAGAAACTTGGAATATGATAACTTGCTAACTTGATACTATGTATATCTTTTAAATGGCACATAAATAATACAAGTATATGTAACTTGCCTTAAAAATTGCTTGCTGTTAGTTACTTCAGTCACTGGGTATAAAAAGTCTTTGAAATCTTTCTCTTTTGAGGATTCCATCGTGTGTAATCTCAGGAATAACAGATGTAACAAAAAGTATAAATAATACCATACTGGTCAAAAAAACCCCAGTAAAACAGTAGTAATCTGAAGGAAACGGGACAAAGGCTATTCACTGATTACATACCAAGAAATAGAGGGAAAAATGAGATAAAGCAGAAGGTAAGAGATACAAATAACAGTTAGAAGAAAAGGTTAAGGAAAATAAAATGTTATTGATGGGAATATGAGAAAATCGCCGCTAAATCCCCCAAACATAATAGGACAAAACCTCATCAGGGATAAAAGTAAAAAAAGCAGATTCATTGAAATGAGAAGAGTATTTAGTTTCCTAATCACTGACAGTAGCACACACTGCTCTCAGTTGATAATGTAGCTGATAGGACGATCTTCCTATTCAAGTCAGTCAAATTTTATCCTACTACTCTTGTCCTATTCACCTTCCAGTATCTTCTGATCTCCCTAAATTAGAACAAGTAGTCAGCTCACATAGCAGCCACTTCTGTAATAACACATAAAGCATATGTAAAATACATGCAAATCAAGAAGTTTATGTAGAAACAATACTGCCTTAAACTTTAAAAAAACCTATAGCAAGTAGAAGACCTTCTTTGAAGTATGTACATCAACAGAATACCTAAATTTTAGGGGGTAGGGTAATTTTTAATTTTAAATTTTTATATTTTGATTTTTCTGTGGCTCTAGTGTAGAATAAATAATAGTGTCAGATGTGAGAAAGATGAGATAGAGCTTTCAGTTTATCTCCTGCATTTTCTTCAGCTGCCCACTGAATACATATACTATCTCCCAGTACTATACATGTACATTGCTATTGTTTATTCCTCTTTTTCCCTCCAGCCTTACTTTATCACCCTGAAAAAAGGATAACAAAATCTGATATATAAAGCAAATTATCCCCTCTTAGGTTAAGAGTATTTTCTTTTGCTTTCTTCCACTCAAAACAAATTGAAGACTCTGAAAAACGTGCTAAGACGGATGTGGAAGAATTTTCCAGTAAAACAATTTTCCAGTACATTTATTATTTTAGTCTTTCAAGGATGTTCTATTTCATACCAACTTTTGTTTAAAAAGAGAGTTCTTAAATACTAATTTGAAATCATTGCTGCTCAGCTATTTCTGCTGCTATTGCTGTCCAAGTAGCATTATTGTCCCACTTCATACTGAGTTAACCTTTTGGGAAGAAGTAGATATCATGGCAGTTTCACAGTCCTCTTTTGTAACTGACCTACTTTTTTGAGGTAAAATAGACTGGTCTAGAAAAAAAATGTAAAACAATGATACCTTGACTCTTTTTTGCATATTATCATTGACTTCATTGCATATTGTAACACACAGCAGTTACATTAAAGTCCTGAAACTGAAACCAGAATCAATTATTATTGTACTGTTTTAAACTACTGTTCCAGACAGTTGGAACGGATTGGAGTTGTGTTTTCAGTTCTCTCTCCCATCTTTCCCTTTATCCCTGGGAATAATGGGGTAGGAATAAAAAACTATCCTACTTCAACTCTCTTAGTGGACCATGCAGATTCAGAGAAAAAATTAAACTTAAGGAAAAAACTTAAGGGAAAAGAGGCTGACACACACCTCACTAAAACCTCCTTTCAGGGAGTTGTAGGGAGCAATAATGCCTCTCCCCTCAACCTCCTCCTCTCCAGACTGAACAGCCCCAGCTCCTTCAGCCTCTTCTCATAAGATCTGTTCTCCAGACCCCTAGTCAGCTTGATTGCCCTTCTATTTACCCTCCCCAGCACCTCAATATCCTTCCTATGATATGGTATAGGAAAAATTTCTTCACTAATATGTGGGGAAGGATTGGAGCAGGTTACCCGGGGAGGTGATGGAGTTGCCATCCCTGAAGGTATTAAAAAAATGGGTAATTGTGGCACTTAAGGGGATCATTTAGTGGTTAACGTGTTGTAGTACATTAGCTGGACTTGATGATCTTGAAGGTCCTTTCCAACGATGGTGATTCTGTGATTCCATGGTTCCTTATAATAACAAGAACACTATTCCATGACCTATACTGGCTCATATTTTAATTTGGAAAAAATATCTATATAGACCTCCTGTGCATACCATTTTACATTCAGTTGTTCTAAATAAACTGCTCCCCAGCAATCGTGTCTTTTTTTTTCCTTTGAGAGTGATTTTTTTTTTATCAGTGATCTAGTGCTCTTTACATACTCAATACAAAAATAAAAAGCCTAGAACTTTACATGGGGTTCCAGATTCAAGTTCACAGGTGCCAAAGCTTTATGCTTCATAGAGCTTATGTTTTATACAATATTTAACCCTTGAGTCCATTGTCTCTCAAAGAGAAGACAGCTTTATGCAAATTTTAACAAATTCGTTTTAAGACAGGGTACCAAAAGTTCTGCAGATAACACATTCTGATATCACAATTGTTACTTGTTCCATGTCAAAGTGAGTTATTTTTCCACAAAATTAAAAAAAAAAAAGGTCTTATTTTTCCTTACCTACAACAATTTATGCAATTCTCTAATTTTCAGCATGCTATCAAAATACTAAACATAAAACCAAAAAGAACCTGCTTTTCTACATTCATTGTCTGAGGAAATAAAGTGTCTTTTGACTGTGTTCTTAGGTTGGTGTTTTATTATTAGTGTGTGTATTTTAGAAGGGGGTTTGTTTCCTTGTTTATTTGTATTTCTTTAAGATATATATTAATTTTAATAAATGCAAATAATAAACACATGAAAATATCACACAAATTATATGTTGGGTAATCATTTGCTTAACTACCATCTATAATATCTTTTAATTTTCATTTATCTAAACTCTAATGCCATCTGTAGCTGTAGAAATCAGATTGAATTTTGAAGTGACACTCCCCTCACAGTCAATTTTCACTATTCTTACTCCATACCTCAATTCACAAAGAGCACAGAGGGTAGCAGCAGAAAAACCCTAGTTTGCTTCAAAAGAAGCCAATTAGCAAATCTCATTTAGTGTTAATTGCAACAGCAGTCCTCATCATATTTTAATCAACACCTTGCCAAAATAATCTAAAAGAAAGAAAAAAAATAGACGTGGATTTCATTCACAGACAGAACTGTATTGACACATTTCAGCCTCTGAGCATCTTACATTCCCAACAGGCTGCAGTAGTTCCTTTCCATACAAACTGTTCTACTAAATTTAGAGCGTTTAGCCTTAAGAATATGGACACATCTGATATATACATTTTTTAAGACATTAAGGAATAAATCTGTATGTTGTTGAATTCCTTCCAGAATTCTAGATATTAGGAAGAATTCCTTTCCCGAGAGAGTGGTTAGGTGCTCAAATGGGTCCTCAGGGAGGTGGTGGAATCACCATACCTGGAAGTATTTAAAAAGCATGTAGATGAGGCACTTCAGAACATGCTCTAGGGGACATGGTGATACAGATAAAGATAAGGATATTTTATTCACTTTACTGGGGGAGTGGGAGGGAGTGGATGGTCAGATGTGATCTTAGAGATCTTTTCCAACCATGATAATTCTGTGATTCTGTGATCTATAAAACTTGACTTTGCACAAATTCATTTCATCTCTCAAAAACAAATCAGGTAATCACATCTTTCTGCATGTTAATATTGGCCTATACAACAAGTAAACATGAAATAAGCCAAACAAAAAGTTCATAATCTGTAAGTGTATCCTTGTTTAAAAAGTATTGACAGTTTGTGGCTGCCAATCAGATCCAAACTAAAAAAGCTGCAGTTGCCAAGGTATCTGATATGCTCTAAGCCAGAAGTTCTCACATTTCACAACTGCATTAGTTCCTTCTCTTTGTTTTTCTGAAGCTCTCAATTACTGCTCTATGAATTGTGCTCTTTTTCTTTCTTTTTATGTCCTTAAAAGTCTAGTACTAGACGTTGAGTAGTGAAACGCATTTATATGTGACATCAGTAACACGTGCTGTAATAAAATTTTATACCAATTTTTCACCTGTTAAAATGGCGCCCTTCTGAGGAACAAGATGATCTTTAAATAAAACCTTCATAAAAGCATTTATTCTTTTAATAGGATCCATCTAACTTAAATGAATTACATGTCCCTCCGAAAGTCTGTGAGTCTTTCTGACCATTGAATAAGTCAGGATAATTGCAGAATACCTGATGGTCTTAGATACATAAATTTCCATTTAAAAAGCTTTCAAGCAGAACAGCTGCATTCAGTCCTGTTCTACATTCAGTTCCATCCCATTTTAATCCTGATTAGGCTTTCAACCTGAAAACATAAAATCCACAATTAAAGTTAACTTCATGATAAAAAATTACAAGATGTGCAGTAATTAAAAATCAATATAACATTTACAGTTACATGACATTTTTATGAGTGAAATCAAGATATAAAATGTGTTCAATTCTAAAATCTACTTTCCCAATATAGTTCACAATTGACTTAGAACATATTCATAACTCTTGAAATTTACTTAATGTTGGTAAAAAGTTAATAAAAACCTGTGGTATCAGATGAGTTAGTTTTTTTCTTTCTTCAAAGGAAAAAAACCTTTCCTTCTTTTTCCTTCTTTTTTCCTTTCTTTTTCCTTTCTTCAAAATGCATAGTTTTCATTCTAATACCAAGATTGATTTTTCCACATTTTAATGGCCACTGTTGAGCATTGTAATTTTGTAAACTGCCTGCCATTTGAGTAATTTTAGTTTTATTGAGAGAGTGGAGAGTAGATTCTTTTCATTTGTTGGGATTTTTGTTGTTTTTTTTTCATTTGGGATATTTTGAATGCTTTTTTTTATAACATTTGCAAATATTATTACATCACCTAGTAGAATTCAGAAGATATTCATATCAATTTCTTTTTCCAGACTTAGCCAAGATTACTGTGTCAGAGAACATGATATGGATCAGAATATGTGATAGAATAAACACAAGCCAGTCACATGAATACATAAATGTCATCCTAGTGTTTGTGCTCAATCTTAAATTAGATGCTACATGCCACTGCTTTTCTGCCTGATTAGGATCCTAAGCTACTCTTCAGTTTGCCCTTTTCTGCCAAATCTGCTCAGACCTGTACCCTTCTATTCCATAGGGAATCCTTTTTCTCAAATGGTGTTCCCATTCTTCTTTTTATTCTGCTGCTCTAAGAAGAGAAGAGTTACCAGTGCAGTTGACGTGTTTTTTTCTAGGTTAACTCAGTGATGAATTTACTGAAGCTCATTTCATTCTCTGTGTCTGTGTTTTTCCTTGTCACTTCAGTACATATTGAATCCAAGGGCGAGCGCCTGTGAGATATTTACTCTTTCAGCTGTGGCACTCATAGCCACATCCCAAAGACCTCAGAAGCACAAATAGTACAGGGCACGAAGCCAACCTGTCCTCATGACCAAACACTTCTAGGCTTCTAGGTGGGATAGTAGTAGAAGACAACAGTGAAAATCTAGAGCAGACATACATGGAAAAAACTGATTTCCAGAGAATCGATACTAAATTGTCTTTGTGAACCCATAAAAAACCCCCAACAAAACAAAACAAAAGCACCAAAAAACAAACAAACAAAAAAAAACAACCAACCAACCAACCAAAATAAACAAACAAAAAACAACCAACCAACCAACCAAAAAAAAAAAAAAAACCAAACAACCCACACCAAACCAAAACAACCACAAAAACCAACCAACCAGCCAAAAGACAATCACTTTCGTTTAATTTCCATTTCTGTGCAGATGAGTGGAGTTTACTCTATTCATTCACTCTAGAAAACTTAGGCAAAACCAAGTGTAGGAGACTTAGCAATAGTTTATGCTGATCAGCAGCATTATTTCCTGATATTGTGGAAAGTAACATGTCAGCACTTTTAAAGAAATGCTGAACACCATTGTTGTTTCTTAAACTGCATAATTAGCAATTTGTGTCCATTGGTGCATCACTATAAAGGAAATCTCAAATTACACAGACATGCCACTGTGAAATTAGCATAAAAAGACCGTGCTGAAACAATGAGAGTATTTTTAATTCTTGTAATAGAGGCAGCCTATGTCTATATGTATATAAATATATGCAGAGATATATGTGTTGTAGTACATGAAAAAACATATCTACAAATAAATAAAAATATTTGTAATTTTTGGTATTTTACACATACATATTTCTACATATGTGGTTTGTGGTTTGTTTTTTTTTTTGTTTGTTTGGTTGGTTGGTTCTTTTTCTTCTGAGCACTCCTTGGTCCAAAGGAGCAAATAGCTAATCACAGGGCTTTTGGATAAAACGTGGGTATGGCCCTGCCAAGGAATGGCTGTCAGCCAATCACAATGCAGTACGAAAACAACAGTGTCACAAGTAATTATATTTGGCTTTCTTTTCTGACATGCTTCTGGGTACAATGGGTAGAATCCTGCCAGCCAGTCGTAGAGTTATCTGAGAACATATGGTTACGATTATGTCAATAAAGTCTGTCAGCCAATCCCACAGAGTACTCTGACATTTAACAAGATGGCAGCTCCCTGCCTTAAAATGGCCGTGGACTCTGCTAAAATGGTAGTGGAAACAAAATGGTGATCTTTGTGTATGGAGGGGAAGGACTATCCAGGCCCAATGTACCTCCAGGTAAACCAGAAGGGGTGGCCTTCAGAGAAAAGTCCTTGCAGAAAAAAAGCGCATGACCAGAAAAGGGGTGTGATTTCCAGGGCAATTGATTGACAAATCTGTTAGAGCCAGGATGGATTTATTCTGGACATGGAGTGTATTAGGCTGCTTCTTATCAGTTGTCCCTATATTACACCAGTGGTTCAGCTTGATCCAGATGTACTAAATATATATGCTTTTTTTCTTCCTAGTAATGTAAGCTGGAAAGCTATTTTAGTGGGGTTTTACCACTTTGGAAGAGACAGGTTTGGTGCAATGGTTTGTTGAAAATATTTAACTTTGCTCATGGAAGTGATTTTTACAATTTAAAAATGGAAAAATTCCATCACTAATAATCTTTTTAATTACTGTATATTTAATTGCAGAAGTAGGAATAATAACTTGAATAACAATAACTTCAATAATTTTGCTTGACAAAAGTATGTTTGGAAGAGTGTAAAGTGAAGATACAATAAAAAAATGTCTTTTCATTCAAATGAAAGAATCACTTTGGATGGCATATTAAAAATAAATAAAGATACAAAGAAAACTGAAAAAAAGGAAGTGTCAGGCTTATAAGTAATAAATCCTTCTTTGAAAAAATTTTGAAAAAATATAGAAGATAACCACCAATATTTAAAATTTTCTTTATACTAGAATTAGAGGTTTTCAATTTAAAATTTACATAATACTTGTAAGGAACTAAATGACTGAATAACAAAGCACCATTTTACTACCACTCATTAATTCCTTGCAAGCACAATTAAATATAAAGATTTACTCACAATTTTTATGGACACATACATGACTCAATATATCCCTGAAAATAAAGATCTAACTTTATAACAGTATTAGAATGCCATGATGAAACTACTATGTAAGGTAAAAAAAAAATTGATTCTACAACATCAATGCTATATATCTATTCTCTTTCACAGATTTTTAGCATTTCAGCCATTTTTTTAGGTCAATGCTTACCTACTCTAACTCAATTAGCAATATACGTTTTCCCTTTTTATAACACCAAAGAATCAATCTGGTTTTTAAACACTGAATTTTTTATTCTGTCCGCTCCAACTGACTGCTAATTAGAGACAAACTTCAGGTTTTACTAAAGCAACAGAAATAAGTATCAACCTGTAAGTTCTGTATAGCTTAAGTATTAAAATTAAATCTAGAAAGAGCTGTGACAGAGGCTGATAACTAGCACACAAAGAGGCATCTCATCAGCTGGGCTTGTATTTTTTCTATGGTTTTATGCAAGCCTTTACTCTTTCGAAGTCACTTAACCATACGTATGGATCTCATATGCCAGTAAATAGAAGCAATCTCAGTTCTTTACTGACCCTGTTTTGTGATTCAGAGCTGAGGCTGAACAGGTGATTTTAGAAAGCTGGTAGAATTTTGTCTTTCTACAGTGCATGCTGTGATGCAGGAGGCACCACAGAACACCCAGCAAATAAGTGTTTTGCTGAGCTGATGGGAGAAATTCAGGAGATGATGTATATAAAACAACATATTTCTTGCACTTGCATAATGGATTTATTTCTGACCATGCATAGGGAAGTAATTCTTATTACTCACCAAAAATTTTGTACCAGAAATATGGGTGGTCTCGAGAGAGAACCAGCAGGACTGAGACATCCTTTGGACTTAATACCAATGGTGATGGAAACATGAGCTCTGCCACTGTTTATTTTTGAATCCGGACTCAGCATACAGGGAAAAGCATTTGAGGCCTATGTCATGCAAATTAAAAAAGTTTCTCCAAAATATCAGTAGTTACCAGTAGCTATATCATAAATTCATCTTATTTTCCAGTGTAACAATCAGAAGAAGCACTATATGTGAGACAATAGCTTGCAACACAAAAAACAATCACATATTATAAATCCATGTGAACACAGGAGAATCTTCATGGAGAAATGAAGTAATCGCACTTGAAACAATTTCCTAAGTTCTGTGTAGGGGGAGTCAGAACATACGGGAAACTTCAAAAAACTGACCATGATAAAGGAAAAATTTTAAGTATTTTGAAATAACAATTCATACAAACTGAAGGAAAATTGCAAGAGGTGTAATCAACATAAATATGACAATTACTTAATTAACTGTGTACCATACTTTATTTTACCTTAATTCTTATTTTTAATGACCTCTGTTCTGCAGGTATGAATGTTTGGTGTTTATGCATTGGAGATTATGATGCATGCATTGCCATGGTCACAACAAATACCTACTTTTCAGTACAAAAAGCTATTGTACTGAACTATAACGTTAGCAATGAAAAAGATGTCTCTCACACTACAGTATAAAATGGCACTAGATTAGACAATCTAAAGCCTTTCCACACTTGTGTTCAAAACTCCAGTGTAAAGAATACTACTACTACCAGTACTAAACCATTTCATCCAGTTCTCTTCTGAATTTGAATCACATTTTTTTCTCTTGAAAATACTGTAGGCTCCAAGAACTGAGGTTCAAAAACCCAACTGTCCTTTTTTGAGACAGATTAGCTATTGTCTTCCACAGCATATGAAGACTGGGAGACACTGTGCATGATTCCTCATACATATTTAGATTGGCTTCTTAAACTTCCTACTCATTAACTGAAGTTAATTGGTACATCTGGGGTATGAGTCACCTTATCCTCAGGTAGGTATTTAAATAATTCTAATGAACTTCACAAAATATCTGTTTTATTCACTAACTACAAAAAAGATGAAGATGAAAAGCTTGAGTATAGGCAAAAAGTTCCTGATTTCTAGCATGAAACCAAATAACCTGACCACAAGTGTCCTTCTGCTTCAAGACATTCTGAATACACTGACAGGACTGAGTTCTGGAGACAAAATATTTCTGGGTGTTTTAGTTTTGTAAGATAAGGGCAGATAAAGTGGTTTTGTGTCCCACTTTTTTGACACTAGGTCAGTAGGGGTACTCAATTCAATTAACTTTGCAGCTTATGGTCAAACCCTTTTGTTCCTCCTGTTCATTGAGCTATAGGTTAGTGAATCTATTCAGCACCTAGTCATACTTTAGGCAAAAGAGAAAAACAGTTAAAAGAAACATGATGCTGCAGCTTAAATGCTAGGGTATCTTTCTAGCAGACATATGCTAAGTCAAATGGTCCAATAAATTTTAGTATTAAGTAGTCAGAATTGCTATGGCTTGTTTGGACCTTGTAGGCCACCTCAGTGTGGCCTACAAAAGTAGATCTAGGCAGACTAAAAAGGTAAGTGAAAGAACTAGATTTTTTAAATAACTGGTTAGTCTAAACCTATCCAATACGTATTTAAAAAGACTTGCATAAACTTACTGACAAATATTCCTATGGATTTAAAATAATCACATATTACACAAGTTTATCAAGATTCAAAACTGGTTCAAAACTTTGGTCCCATTTGTGGTTCCCGAGAATAAATCTTAGGTAGTTGAACCTCTCAGCAACAGTCTGTAGATACTTCCTGTTAAGTAACCAAAACTTGTATGAGGCAAATGAAGATTTGTTAAAGAACGTTGTTAGAAAACTGATGGTGAGTTTCTGGAAAGTTTGTGCACTGACATATAAGATATCCTAGTATACTCTTTCATTTTTTATGAACATAGCCCCAAGAAGATCATTCAAAGGTAGACAATTTCATACTGAAAGAAGAAAATAGCAAATATAAGAAACTTTCGTGCCTGGACTCCTTTATTTATTTATCTTGTTTAAATAGAAAAATTAGAATATATGTGAATTCTGATATAAAATAATGAAAGATATGTGAAATAAATTATTACTTTTAAAATGAAATTATGCTTATGACAAAAACACTGCTTTGATATGAAATATCTTGTAAAAAAGTGGACTGCAAAACAAATTTAGTTTCACAATGAAAACATTTTTGACTGTAAATTATTATTAAAATAGGTTTTAGCTTCTGGGCCTATCAGTTAAACAATATTGAACAGAATTCGTACACAGTAGAACTATTCCAAACCCAAAGCATCCTCTTCCTGAACTGCAGTACACTTTATATACCAATTGGCCTGGCTGGGAAGTAATCAAGTTAAAGCTGAACTGCAGAAAGATTTGCCCAAGCCAATAGAACTCACTTTTCCTTGGAAACAGTTCACATGGATATGGATCATGCTTGGTTACTCTCTACTTTTAAACTGCAATACTGGATTTATCACAGATGAGACAGGGAAGCACATAATATAATGCCTGCTTTTATGACTTCATCACAGACAGATAAGAGTATGACATCACCTAGAATTAATATCTTAAGTTACCAAGGAACTCTGCAGGTGAAGGTGTTGTGTCCAATTGGAACATAAAACCCAAGCTTTCAAATCCCAGAGCAAGTGGGTTTTTATTAGACTTTTGCATCACAATTTTCCATAGGACTATAACAGCAAGTAGTTGAGGCATTTTATGATCAGAATTATTGAATTTTGAAATAGTTTCAGCAAGTCTCATGTTGGGATATAATGTGAGAAGCAAGACTGTCTATCCATGATATTTTATTGCAAATGGGTATCTATGTGAGCATGAAAGTTTGTGACTTTGTGGCACAAATAAAGATACCAGTGAAGACAAATGAGTTATCAAGACAGTTGGCTGAAAAAGTGGCTTTTTAGGAAGAATCTATGCAGAATGTACCTGAATTTTTGTTAAAAATTAAAAAAAAAAATTATATTTTCCAAAAATTTGCAGAGTTGCAAGTGCTGTAACTATTTTAGGAACCCAAGTGCAAAAACTATTGCCTGAAAATGCTTGCTGTATTGTAGACATTTTAATTTTTTTTCCAATAATATTGACACTGTCATGTAAGTAATATTTCAAAAGTTTTTTGTTATTATGGTAGCATCTTCACAAAAGTGTCAGACTTCAGGTCTATTAGATACTTTAACTAATAGGGAACATGCAAAATCACACACACAAAATACTAACAGAAAATCACTGGCATAAAAAATCTTTGTAACAAAATGGTTACTTGATAAAATAAAAATATTCAGATTTAAAGTCAAAACACGTAGAGAACTGTGAATAACAAAAAATATTATTTACTTTGCAAATTTTTATATTTATTGCACCATGTACACTTTGGCAGGATTGGGAGGGGGGTCAGGGAAGAAGAGAGGGGTTTGAAACACAAATGTCATCTTAAATCAATTGTTGCTATGATGATAATCCTTCTACTGCCAAAGTAGCATCTGTCTGTCCCTTATGGTTATGTGTCATGCATCACTCCTACTCGAGTTCTTACATTTTCTCAGATTTTGCTTTGAAATAGAGTTTGGCATTACACAAGCTACATCAGCTTCTTCTTTTTCTTAACTCTTCATTTTATACTGATATTTGAACAATTCTTAGTTTAAGGTTGTGAAGAAAAGGTTTTGAAGCCTTGATGCTGGCAGGATTTAGAAGTAAATAACACAACCCCAAAGGCAGGCAACCAGCATCATGGTAAAGTTTCATGAAAATAATGCCATGAGAATTAAATCCTATTAGTTATCTATGCATCTGCTCTGCCTGTTACTTCACAGATTTCACAGAAATAAAGTGAGAAATATACTGAGGTGCATTTTGAGAAGGGAAAGCTCCGTTTTATGAAACATCACTGTAAACTTTCAGATTAAATCTTGACCTACTGCTGGTTATCTCTATAAAGGAATGACAGCCTAAGGTAAGTGCTCGTTGAAGTATGTGTTTCCCATTTCTCTGTTCTATTTCCAATTGCAATTTCTATTTTCACAGATCTTAGAAAATAAGCACAGCATGTCTTCTCTTCACAGATTAGGAGTGACATGGTGCATGGTTACTACTGCTATGCTTTACAAGTGCTAAGTCTGACATCCTTCACTATTCTTTCCTAAAAAAAAAAAAAAAAAAAAGAGCAAATAAGAGTCCTAAGGACTATTATCAGTGAGGAAGCTAAAGGTTTCAAATACTATTAGGGAGCTTTTTCAAAGTACTGGTGATACTGAAGACTTGGCTGCTAACCTCTAGTTGGAAGCTGCCATAAGGAGATTCTGAATGCATTCTAGCAATAGGAAGTCTTACACTGATTTCAGTAATGCATTTGCACTGTAACTGCTTTTGAGAGAATGTCCAAAAGTAACATTTTAAGAGAAACTTCTTAAATCTTTTTTTACTGGATCTTAATTTTTAAAAAAAGTTTAAAATCCCTCCAAAGACTAGAAAAAAAAATCTCAAAAAATGCAAATAAAACCAAAATAAGTTGACTAACACATGTGATACTGCTATATTTCAATTAACGATTATTAATATTAATTTATAAAGTAATACATATGCTGTCCTAAACAACTATTAACATAAAATAACTTAACCCTACCACTTCTAAGGTATATTTTTAAACAGAGTATTTTAAATGTAATTATTATGTAGTATAAACACAGCAAATGCAACGGATGGTAAACCTTAAGTTTCAGGTATAGTACAGGTTCAATAGAAGATATAAAAAAACACTTTTACATGTGAATTCCCTAAAAAATAAAAATGTGGACTATATTTCAATTTTATGTGAAGAATTGCATATTTTCCATTGTTTAAAGAAGATCCGTTTGCAATATGGTAACTTTTACAAGATGGGATTTATAAATTTCACATATAAAAAGAAGCCTTAATCACTTCCTTTTTTATTTAAATAAATTTTTAAATTTTTATTTAAATAAAGTGGACCATATTAAAATATCCTCACCATACCTTTCTCTAACTATGAAATTAGAAGGACAGTGACAGCTATAAGAATGTAAGAAAAAGAATGAGCACATTTCAGATAGCATATATAACTGGTTCATAAGGACACAATTAGCAGCAAAAAGTTTGCTGGACGGTACAGAGGAACAGTAAGGAAGAAATTAAGGTAAGGGAGGAAATCAGGTGCAACAAAAAGATATGAGATTCAGAAAAGTGTATTAATAAAATTACACACGAAACATTAATAGTAGGTTAATTTATGAGGAGATGAAAAAAAAAGCATTTTTAAGTAGAGGTTACAAAAATCATAAAGTTTAGAAAAATAAAACACAAGTATAATAGTATATCAATAGATCAGGAAGAAGCAAAAAGGGAGAGAAGCAGAGCTGTGACGAGGTGATGTTATGCGAATGCTGTGATAGCTTTCTGTCCTGCAGGAAATCAAGAAGTGAGAGATGTCATTCCCCAGAATCTATAGGATACTTTGGAATACACATTTAAAATTCAGTTTTAAATCTGAAATTACAGTTCTTAGAACTGGAAGCATGTAGCTCTCCTGTGTCTTCAAAGAAAAGGATAAAATTAAAGTAGCATATGGTTTATAAAACAGAATTATATGGTTTTAAACTAAACTCATTTTCCTCTCCCTCTTTAATCACCTTTTTTATTAGTAAGTCAGTAATATTTTTACTGAAAAAATCTTGAGACTTTCAGGGTTATAAATTTTCCCCAATATGTTTTTACAGTTCTTTCTTGGGGAAAAAAAAAAAAAAAAATTGAAAAAAAAGAAAATAAAGTAAATCAGGATTGCAATTAGTAACTTTTTTTCTTTTTTCTTTTTTTTTTTTTTTTTTTTTCTTCTATCATACAACAAGGCATTTGCAAGGCAAAAAGCTCCCTATTCCTCATCTGGAAAAATCTGAGAACTCACAAATGCAGTCTTCTGAGATAGATCCAGAAACACTACCCAAGACAGGACTCTTAGTATGAGTGTTCTCCTAACCACCTTTGAAACCTGGGTGAGATGCTATGGAAAGACACCACTGACTCTTCTTGAACTGCTTATTCAGGATTGCAAAAATCTGTCAGGCAAGGGTAACAAGTGCTGTAGTGGCTGCCATCACACCTTTGTAGCTGATAGATCCTACTGGACCTAATTTCTGCATAATTTAAATTATTTGATCCGATACCATGACCAAAGACTTGGTTTTAAAGAGTCACTGCACCAGTAATCTCAGAAGCTGCTTTTCTTCCTCTGTCTTTTCTGGCAGCATTAAAACAGTATGGATGAGGGGAGAAGCTTCCTATATTCTCAGCAGAGAGATGGAGGTTACCATACCACATCTTCTGTATCCCAAGGACATTCTCAAGAGGGTGGTCAGACATGGTAGAAGATATCAAAGTATACATGGCAGACTGCAACAGGGTAAATAGTAGATAAGGCTCATCTAAAGATTTTCTGTAAATATATCCAGTGCTTAAATTTCAGTTCTTGTACTGGATGGGACATTTTACTGCTTCAGCCAGAAGTTCAATAGTTTCATTTTACACCTTAAAAGAAGTGGCAGACATGAAGAAAGTGTAGAAATTAAGTACTTAGAGAAAATCATACAGGAATACATACAATCACCATAAAAACTGTTAATGTCTATTGAAAAATGGTAGGATTTTATTCAGGTATTTTTTCTAACATTAAATAAAAATTATATTGTTTTTGTAGAAACATTATGTAATAAACATTAGAATTATACAAGTGGGATATTTGCTGATCTAGCCAACAAGCTTGACAATAAATACTAACTGTGAAGGTTATGTGTGCAGACACCTGTCCACCCTCACCTGGGGTAGACTGCTAGCTTGTTTATCAGAGGTCATCAAATCACCTTCAGGCAGAAATAGCCTTTTGTTTGCAGTTGAGTTAAGACTATATGATTTGAGAAGGAAAGAAGAATGCCCTTACAGCAAAAATGCATTACTGGAATTTCTAGTCAGAGACAGAATTTACAAGCATTGTTATTTTAGGGCAATTTTATGAGAATATTTTACTTATCTCCATTTAAATGACCTAGATTACATTTTGCATTTCAACATTAACCCAGTTTTTTTGCATTTCAGCTCCTGCAGTATGAATGTTTCCAGCTGGGCTCTGTCAGCCTCTGTTCCACCATAAATCATATCTCCCTTCTCATCCAAAGGTGCTAACTGATGAAGCAGAAATAACACAATCTCAGCTGGCTTTGTGGCCTACTTACAGCTACAGCAGGAATGCAGATTGCTTCTCAGTTCTTCTGGATACAGCTATAAAAAAAGTTATATCCCTTTCAACTTACTGTTTTTGGAATCCCTCCAGCTCCGGGGACTACTCTTTTCACTGAGTACAGAAAATAAAGCTTAAGCTGCAAATAGTCAACAAGATCTTAGCAATACTGGAAGGTGGTCCAATGTCATAGCCAGGATAGACTATAGAACAGATTTAAAGTGTTAATTTTTCAACTGCTTGCTCTTTGAGTAACACTGAAAAAAAAAAGATAGCAAGTTCCAGCCTTAAACTTAATGGCTCAATATTATGCTTCAAATTAAACACCAGGTTTTAAGGTTTAAGTAAATAGCAACTGAAATGAAGCCTGAAGGGGTAAGAACTGAATATTACTGCACACTTCTCTGCTCTAGGACTAATCAGTACAACAGTGTCTGTGTTTCTATTTTTAAAAATATCTTGTCTCTGATAGTGAAAAAAGCAAATTTTAGGGAAGATATGTAATAGATTTCTTTTTTTTGTATATTTATATGGAGAAAAATGTATTTTTGATGTACAACAAAAGAACAGTTAGAAGTAAAGATGGAAGATAACCATCTGCTTTGTGCTCTCTGTCTACACAGCTGCCATACCAAAGACACACTCTTGCAGATCCTTAAAATACTCTTTTTGGAGCTACCATGGCCTTAGACAGTAACTAGACAGTGACAGATGCTCTCTGTTATTCCGCACTACCCTCCCAGAGGAAGATGAAAAAGGGAATAAGGGAGAGAGACTTTAGGGCTAGAAGAAAAATTATGGGTAGGTTTAATGAGGTATTAATAACAAATTATATACAAATATGCAAATATGGAGATTTCCCTCCTCAGTTGTTGATTACTTCCCGACCTGAAAAGTTCCCCACTGGACTGGGCAGTAGATGAGGATGCCCATGTCAAGGGTCTCAACCTGTCTTAGTGAACAACGTTCTTCTCCAGTGAGGAAATGAGAAAGAGCAGCAGCAAAAAGACCTTAAACCAGCTAGCATACCACCCAGAGAAGCTATTAGGAGTCATTTTATACTGAGTACCATGGAAGACATACTGTGATTTGTCCATTTGGGTCACCTGACCCATCCTCTCCTCCCACAAGCTCAGCTGCTCTTCATTATCACTGCCACATCAGCAGCCTGGCAGTTGCTGGTGGTGTCCAGGCAGCCTTTTTCTGTCCTGGTCCTCTCAAACCAGGCCAGGAGGAAATCTCTGCTGAGGATGTATGGAGCATCTAGGCCAGTCACAATCAAGTGTTTTTTTCCCAGTTGTGCCCAGTCAAGCTCATTTCAGTTTACGCTAGACAGGTTTTGTGACCCTCCCAAACTTTGCATATGGTAGTGGATTATATCCTTACACTATTCAGTGGTATGAGGGTGTACTGTGCAGTAATATCTACCATTGTTTGATACTTTTGGGGTTCTGATATGCCAGGCCATCAAGTCCACACTGTATAATAAACTTTGTTATCCATTTCCTACACCTCACTGAAGGCAGGGCCCCTCTTATCTCTCAAGTATCTTCCATTATTGACAGGTATTGTTATGTAGTTTGTAGTTGCATCATTGAGTGGGTTAGTACTGGGACTGCAGCACTTTTTGCTAGAGACCAGAGGAGCCATCTTCTGGGAGAAGTCTTTTTGTCTGGTGGTTTCAGCTTGTAGTTCATGTACTTGAGCTCTTAAAGTAGCAATAGATTTTTTATCCCACCTTCTCGTATCTTCTCCATGGTTACTCAGCTCCATGGTAGTGCCACATCTCAGCTTGTGACATGTTCCATTTTACATGGACTGGTCTCCTAGGAGGACATTTTCTCCTGACAGTGAAGAGACAGGTCCAGGCAGGATCAGAGTTCAACTTTTCTGTCATCCTGCCCAGTCTATCCACCATCTCCTTGGTCCTTTTTTGCACAGCATCAACGATGGGAGGGAGGTCCAGCAGCAATGGATGGAGAGGCTGTCCTCATACCTTGCCAGCTACTTAATTTATCATTGGTGTGGTGGCACTGGGGCTTCCCCAGATCATTGTTGAAAGCATGTGGGAGTAAGGTGAGAGTGCACTCTGCATGAACTTCTTTAACAAGGATCGGTGGTAGGGCATCTCACCACTGTGAACATCCACTCACCAGTTACCATATATCACCTCTCTCACAACTGGCCCTCTCAGGTATTTGATACATTTTTCCATGGGAGTCCACTTGCTCCACATCAGATGATGTTAAGTATCATCTTCAAGGGGATATCTGCCCTTCACAGCTGCCAGGAGCTATCTCCAGAGACTATTAAATTTCCTCCTAATTACCTTGACTATTCCTTCATCTCCAGCCAGGCTTCCCAGCTGCCTGGCTTCTCTAGTGCTCAAATCAATTGTGTCAGCCCCACTATCTCACCACCACAGCAACCAGGTGATAAGTGTCTCACCTTTGTGCCAGATGAAGTCCTTTCGTTCTGCAAGTCCTTCAGAGAAAAGGATTGAAGCGTTCCCTCTTGTTCTGATTTGTCCTTTTTTTGATAAAGGAAGATACTTTCAACGGACTCACTGATCAGGCTTTTGTGGACAGATCTTCTTCCAGATTCTTTTGAAAATTATTCAGTCTCTCATTTTCATCAGAGCTCTCTCTTTCCTATGCTCTTCTCTTTCCTGTGTCTTCAGTAACACATGGCTCAGTTTGCCTTCTTCACTTCTTATGGCTGAAACTGTGACACTCAGAGAGAATACGTTCGTTATAAATAAAGTCGATATTTGGAATAAATGTCACACAAGAAAAAAATCTGTTTGAGCTAGGAGACAATGCTGACACAAGATCAAGTGCCATAAATTATCCATTAATACATTTCCCCACTTGAAATGATTCTTAATTCCTGTTTCATTCCTGATTTACTTGATCCTAACTTTTTATAATTTTGAGTTCTTTGCTAAGAGTTCCAGAGAGGAAGAAAAAGGATTTCTGCATCTCCAGTCACGTGCAATGATCTGTGGACTGGAATCCTGCCCAAGCAGAATTTTAAGTAGAAATTATTTGGAAAAGCTTGCCATGCTCTTTTCAGAGAAACAGGTTCTTGTAAGCAGTTAACTTAGTATGTTGGCAAATTAGTTCTATGAAGTGGGCCACAACTAAAACCCATACTTCTTGTTTCTAGTTTGCAACATATCCCTTGATACCTGCATAAAGGCAAAATGCAATTTTTTACATGCCATTGTTTTGCTTTTCTATCTATAAAATTCTAAGCTGGTCAAAAGACTGGAAAACAGGCAGAGGGTAAGTCAAGTGTATTTCATTGAAAATACCTTAGTTGTAGAGTTTCTTCTGATATCTCAGTGTAGCTTAGCAATTGCTTTCTATTCATTTGGAATTCAGAATTCCTAAGAACAGTGTCAAAATACCATCTTGTCTATTTTACTGAATGAAAGTATGCTTTAATTTTAATGGAAACACTAAGAAGTTATACATCATATTTAAATACAAAAAAAAAGAGAGAAAGTTTACAGTCGTGAAGTTTCTTATTTTCTACTGAGTTCAACTTGTGTTTTCATTTGATTTGGAGGGCTATCCAAATAACAACTTAAATATGAGTGTAGGTTGTAAAATTTTTTATCTTTCCCATCTCAAATAGAGCTCTAGCAATGCATTTACACATTACTCCATCTCAGTGGGACAGAGTTGTCTTCACAGCAGTATGTATGGTGGTGTTTTGGATTTGTGACTAAAACAGAGTTGACAACACACCAGAGTTTTGACTATTCCTGAACCATACTTGTACATCATTATGGCTTTTTCGCAACATCTCTCCTCCCCACAGAGTAGGCTAGCAGTGGGCAAGAAACTGGAAAAGGACACAAGCAATTAATTAATTCCATTCTGCTTTTCTTCTGTGCATGGAATCTTCCTCATCCATTTAACGGGTGTTATTTCAACCCACAAGTCTTCTCTCCTGCTTTATATTATCTCCACACCCCATGAAATAGGGTAGTGAGCTGTGTGAGCGGTTGTGTGGATGTTTGATAGTTCATGGTTGGTTCCTCCCTGTAAGAGAGTAGGACAAATATCATCTCAGAGGGCAGGAGAGTGTTTCCAAGAACTGTAGGGAAAAGAAACAAATTGGATTACAAACTAAAAAATGTACCTACAAAAGGCAAGAAGGAAGGCTTGCTCAAGAATCTCTGTTTTTTACAGATGATAAAAGATAAAAGAATGTAGAAGAAATTTCCTTGCTTCCGGTCGTAAAACTTTAAGACTACAACACTACCCTCAGAAAGGAGACAGTGACAACCATTCTGAGATTTCCTCTCAATGACAACCACTCTGATCTTAAGAGACAATGAAAGACATCTAAAAAAAGAGGAACGTGCAGAAATGCAGAAAATCATGGGAATCCTTAGGGGAAATAAATAAATAAATAAATAAACTTCCATAATGAAGTATCTTTTAATAGTCTAATAGCTAATTCTTGGTCTTTTTACATTTATATTCATACATATATATATTTATACATGTCCTTCATTATTTCTTATTTTTCATGGCTCTCAGGAGTTCTCTAGCAAAAATATCCCAGACTTTAACGTTAAAGTTGCAACCGAAAATATCAACTATTAAAAGACTTACTTCATTATATCTTCTCTGGAAGAAAAGAAATTAAAATCTTCCCACACACAAAGACAATATATGGTGAAATAAAATGCTACATTTCTTAAAATTTATTGAAGAAGATGAATAAATTATGTGATAAGCTACTTCTGGCTCTAAGGCGTAATGCAAAAGTTTAGGTAAAAAAAAATGTGGTTGTATAATCCCAAAAATTCAAAACTGATATGGCACTGAAACAGGTGCTAAGGTCACATAAATGAAACTTGCATACATATATGACATATATGCAAAACACAAGGAGATTGTCGAGGGGATTGGAAGAGATCCCATTTTTAATGACCAGCAAAATAAGAAATCCACTATCCTAAAAATTATATCTAGAAAATTAGAAATAAATATATTCCAGATAATAGAAAAGCAGTAAATGAGGATAGTTTCTTTCTTCCTATACAAAAATTTTGTTTTCATACTACTTTTCTTCTTTTGTGTTTTGTACCTTAAGTATCATTTGCTACCTAATTGTGCTGTAAAAAGTTATGTATGACCATTTTATTACAAGATATATCCTATTGCAAGGATGGAAATTGGAAGTTAATTGATTGTTAGAAAGGGTCTTGCAGCAGTGATATTGAAGTAGATAGGGACTGCTGTGTTAACTGGTGTTTCAGTCAGCCAGAAAATGTTTCGATAAAATCAAGAGAAAATTAACCACATGGATATAAGGAAGTGTATCTGCCAGAAAGCCAGACCTGTTTTAAATGCTACTATTTGGCTACTAAAAAACAAACATGACAAAAAAAAAAAAAACCTACCCCCACTAATATTCACTCTGTTTCTAGAAGAGTCTAACAATAGCCTGAGTACCAGACTATCCTGCACATCCAACTGGATTCTTTCACTAAACCCTTTAGTAACTGATTAAACCTTAGAAAATGAAGTGTCATGTTCAAGGTTGCTCAGATAGACAGAATAGTTAGACTCATATTATTCTACACAGCTATAGTATGAAGAACACCATTGAAGGAAGATTTGTGGTGGAAGGAGGCATTATTATTTATTTTTCCATTGGATGCAGTAATAAAAATTGACTAATGAACAAATTAAATGGTCTCATTTATATAATTTGGCTAGTCTACCTGATTTTGACTGAAATGGATTCAGGAGCTGTTGCATGAGTATTCCTCCTCTCTTCTCTAAAGAAAGATTTTGTTCTGCAGAATACATACATTAGTATGTATGTACATTCTTTAGTCATAATTGCAAAATTTCAGCACTGTTTAGTGGGTTTGGTACTATGTAGCTTTTTCTTTGGTTTTGGTATTTGATGGGTTTTGTTGTTTGTTATTTGTTTTTTGCTGTGGGTTTGGTAGGCTGATTTTTTTTTGGTTTTGTTTCAATCTAGAGCAGCTCTGCTAATCCCTGGGGCCTGCCTCTTTTTCTCTTTTACTTTTTTTTTTTAATCGATATACATTTTTGTTCAGGTATCTGAGCACTCAGTTTCCACGTAAAATACACACAGATCATATTAAAGCTGAAAATGTCTAGTTTAGTTATCAGAAATACATAAATATTTTCTAAATTGTGAAATATGCATTGGCAAATTGAATTATTATGCAATCTTCATTCAGTTTTACCTATCTTTAAAAAAAATTTACTTTAGAGCTCTTCCTTACCTTTCCCTTTACTGTTTAACTACCATCTCACAAAGGAAGACTATTGAGATGAAAAATACACTGCTGTGGGGGTTTTTTGTCATACCTGGAGCCTGTGTGCACCCAAATTCTGTCTAATTCTATCTTTTCTAAATGAAAAAGCTATTGCCCATAACCTCAAGTATTAAATATTATATGGTGTGTGTATGCAATGGTACTCAGATAATCTATTTCAGTCAAAAAGAAATGGGCTGGCTTAAACAATTTAGACAGTAGCTACCCTAACTGATTTTAACTGAAATGAATATTAAAGCAATTGCATTAGTAGACCTACTGTAAAATCTAAGAAAGAGATAAACTTCAACCCAAATGTGTAGCTACAGCAATATTTTTCTGTCTGTCATGCCTTGAACAAGAAGTAGCCATATTAAGACAACTGATGCCTCCTCCAGTTAGTGAAATGACCTGATTTCTAGGGGAGGAAAAGGAAAAAAAATAAGTAAAATAAATTAAATTAAAATAAAATCATGGGCTTAAGTCTGATTTGTTTCTGTGATCAGTGTCACTGGTTCAATTCCCAGCAAACACAGGAAATCGTAATTTTTCAGTAATATGACACGTGGAAAAGTCTATTTCAAGGTGAAAAACTCCTCTGGTGGATTGCTGTCTTTCATGTTCATTTCTGATCTGCAGGTGCTTGACAGGCAATGAGCATGGTTGTGGCAGGAGTACTTCTCTGTGAAAAATGTCACAAAGCATTACTGATGGAAAATTTAAAAGCTGAGCTCACATTGGAGTTGCAGTATAGTAGTAAGCTTACATTATCTGTTTCTGTCTATCAAGCTTGAAAACAGAACATTATTTTCATTTCTTCTTCTTTATGTTCTTGTGACAGATTTAAACTTATTTCAACATGGAAGAGAACAAGTACTTCACCAAACCAAACAAAATGATGAACAATTATTAACATTTTGTATGCTAATACTTTTCAAAAATTAAATTATAACAAAATTCTGTCATGTCACCATCTGTTTAGTTATTCTATTAATTAAATATATTAAATGTTTTTTACACTGTTAATGCTTAATGTTGATGTTGATTTCTGGAGATAGAATAGATATATGAGAGGAAATTAATTCTTGGAATCTAGGCAGTAATCCATGATATAGTGTGAAAGTACACATGAAACTAATTGTAAGTACACTGAAACTGCATTTGCAATGTAATTTCTCTGTTGTCCATCAAGGATGATGCAGTTTATTATACTAAGCAGAGAACTGTGTGCTCTCTTGAAAATGCTTAAGAATATTGGAATGTTTATTCATCATAATTTCATTTCAGTTGATTTGTTATATATATATATATAAGGTAAGTTGAACAATTCTGAAAGTACCAGTAATGACCAGAGTTTAATTTTTTTTTTTTTTAAAATTAAAACCTTCCTGCACAAACACCACTGATAGTAAATTAAAATTGAAAGAGCTTCTAGATTGCTGGGAAGCTAGGGCAGACTGTTTCTTCTTTTTTTTATCAGCCCCACTCACTGAAGAGTATTTCTCAGCCACAAAAAAAAGAAAATGTCATCATTTCTTCCTTTCACTTTTTGTCATCCATAGTTCATTAGCACTGCAGTCAAACCCATTTTTAATAAATATTCCAGGCTGAAATACACAGAAAAACAGGCACAGGTTCTATCAATATGCAGACTGATAAATTAAATGGATCTATAGATATATATATAGAGAGAGAAATGCTATAGAACTATGTTTAGTAAATACATAATTTCTTTAGGTGAGCACTTTGTCTATTAATTTCTGCTGCAATGATGTATTGCTTTGATGAGTCATTCTTTTGTTCTGACACAACAGAAAGAAGCAGAAGTCATAGTTTCATAACAATAGACTTCAACAAAAAAATTAAGTCAATCCACAAAAGCAGTTTTTCGAAGTATAAAAACAGCAACCCAAGATCACACAGAGAAGGTTGGTGTTTTAAGTGTGGTTATCAAAGCAATCCTTTTTTGACCAAAATTCATGGCCTTGCACAAATAAATTGAGGGCAACATTGACTTATTTAGGACATTTAGTTTGACCTCCTCTTGTTAAAGATCAATGTCCCTTTTGTTTCTTTTTTTTTTTTTTATCTTTTAGAGACAATATAGGCAGGTTAGTGTAATATGCTCAAAGAGGTAAGAACTTTGTTATTAAAAACGGATGCTTGAGATGTTGATGGAAATATAGTTTAGTTCTGCCATTTTGTATCATTGTAATGGCGAATTAAGAAATCAAACAAACAAATAAAGACAAAAATTTTAACAATTTTCATTGATATTGCAAAGTACAGAATACAAGTCTCAAGTATTCTGTTTCTTACTAAGTATAGCATTTTAAGAATAAAGTGTGTTATTATATTGTATTAAGATAGTTGTAAGATAAAAAATGCTGGTAACACTTACTCCTGATACAAGCCAGAATGCAACTGACCTTCTCAGCCACCTGGGCACACCGCTGGCTCATATTCATCCAGGTGTCAAGCAGAACTACTAGGTCTTTTTCTGCCTGGTAGCCTTCCAGCCATTCTTCTCCCTCTAGCATTGTGTGAGGTTCTTGTGACAAAAATGCAGGACCAGGCACTTGGCCTTATTGAACCTCATACAGTTGGCCTTGGCCAATTGATCCAGCCTGTCCAGGTCCCTCTGCAGAGCCTTCCTACCCTCAGGCTGATCAACATTCCCATCCAACCTGGAACTGTCTGAACACTTGCTGAGGAAGCACTCAATCACCTCATCTAGATCATTGATGAAGATACTGAATAAGACTGTAAGGAGGCAAATGGAGACTTTATTATTCAGTAGACATATTATCAGTATAAACAGAGCAAAGTAAAAAAACCAGCAGCTATTGCTCCAGATTGGTTAGATTTCACCTAAGCACTATATATACTTCCACAAAACTATTCATTTTGCTGCAGCATAAACTAGAGAGTGGTAATTCATAAATAAAGCCTGGTATTAAACTGCTTTTAAAAGAACATTTTCTTACAAGCTGAAAACTCCAAATATATTTCACAGAGTTTGTGCAGGTGTTAATTTTTAGTACGTTAAGTTTTGATTTTGTTACTGGCCCCTTGGAGTAGGGGGATGATTGCTTTGAAACCCCTGGAGAGAACCAGATGACAGTTTCAGAAAAGCTTAAGAACCTTTCTAAACAAACACACTCCCTGTTGAGGGAATCGGAGCTGTTGATCTTCTCAGCAAAAACACTACCTAAATGTAGCCACAGTTAATTACATCCTGTTGACAAGAGACACCTAAAACACCATGCATTTTATCACTATGCAACAGCATACAAATGACAAGTTTTGACAAGTATCTATTTGTTGTTTCCAGAATTTGCATTGAATATGACAAGTGTGCTTTAAGCTATTATGCCTCAGTGCTATTTAATCAATCATCCTTTACTTTTGAAGTTAATTCTAGTTCAGATAAACATGACCAGATCTTCAGCTTGTGTGTTATCAATAGATGGTTTAGGTCTTAGGCAGAACATTAATACAGTGGTTGTGCCTGAAGCTATCGCACACTTGATTAATGCTTTTAAATCCATGGAAATAATAGAATGGAAAATTTTCGCTTCATGCTATAAACTCCCTAATTTGAGGAGAATTATATCATTGCCCTTCTATTTGGCTATTGTAGCTCTCTCCATTACTGCTGCATGCTGTCGTTTCCCATTTGACCTTTATGGTCTTAGGTGTTAGTAAACTCTGGAATGAAATGCAAAATATGTTTTTTTCTCATTCTACAGATATGGTTTCTACCTTAGTAGCCTGCTTTTGGAGAAAAACAAAACAAAACAAGGAGATAAAATCCTATTTTCCTATATAGCAAGTTCTATTTTAGAAGTACTGACTATATGTTTATCTGGGTCTGCAGATTGAAATACAAGGAATCAATCAAGGAGAATAGGTAAGGTGACCCCAGGTCATTTAACCTTTGACCTAAAGAATATAGAATCTTTAGTTCAGAAGCAGAACAGAGAAATGGAACACTGGAAGTGAGCACATGCGTTTAGGAAGACCTCTGAAATTATGCTAAAGGCAACATTAACCTCCAGAACATTACAAACATTACAGTCTCCAAGAACAGGATGGAGGTTAAAATCTGAAGTAAAGAAAAAATTGACCTCAAAAATGTAGCATTATTTGTAAAACAGAAGGCAGGGAGAATACAGGGGGTAATGTCTTAATCTAATCTTTATCAGAAGAGTTTTAAGTGATTTGGAATTTTGCCCCCAAAAGGAGTTTTTTGAATGTTTACTAATAATGGTACTGTCAGAGGTATTTCCTAGAATTTTTTTTCTGATAGCATTTCTTTCTCTGCAGAGTCATGATCAAATTACCAGTTTGGGAGGAGAAAACTCAGACTCGCCTGTTTCTTTTTAACACAAATAACTGGAGGCAGGCAGAAAGGGCAGAGATAAAATAAAAATGAAACATGCTGATCTTCCAAGATTGTACTTTACTGTATTGCATGTATAAAAAGGTATAAAAAACCACACAAAGATGAGGAATGTAGCACACTTTGCTAATTATTTGCACACTTTCTTCAAAGAATGCTGTTCAACCACACCTACTTGGGGTCTCAATTTGCTTGAGTACTAGTGTTAAGTATCAGTGAGATAGGAAAGGCTGTAGCCAGATAAGCTTTTAGACTTGCATGTCATGAATGCATTTTTGTTTCAGAGTCTCATAAAGCTATTACACCATAATTTCTTTTAATGCAGGACCTTCTACTGTGTTGCCTGTTCTGTCCAGCAGCCCTTCTAAAGGTTTGAAGTCCTGTCTCATTTCCTAAGGAACATAGAAATGAATACATTGAACTGACTAAGTAAATACCTGGTGATTTTTAGCACTGTGAACTCATTTTAAAGATAGATAAAACTAAACTAAACTAAAAAAAAAACTTGAAAAAATTAGTTCTGATAAATACATCTTTTAAAAAAATCTGACTGGATTCAGCATGATAAGAGTAATTTAGTAACAGCTAAAACATAAGAGCAAAGGTCAGAGCAAAAGAGATCTTCAATTTCTTATTACTGTCAGGCTGAGATATTCTTTTGGAGGGAAAACACCTTGCACAAAACATCTGGTGTTCATATTTCCATTTTCATTCATATCTTTTAAATTAACCTTTTGTTGTTTCTTTTCACTAAATCTCCAGTATTATCTAAAACCAAAAAGGCTATTCTGCCAGGGATCAAAAAAATAGAAAGGAAAACCACACATTACTGAATTAAAGCTTGCAATTAATAGCTGGCTGTCTGGTGCTTATAAATCTTGAATACACAATGGATTTTGTTTGGGTTGTGCAGTCGTCAAAATACTTATGTAGCAGCAACTTGTACTGTGTTGAAACAACAGTACTTACCAGAGTTTGCACTTGCCACTAAGACACCTTAAATGAAAAAGTCTGTCCTGCTCTGCCAAGCATTGCCCTAGAGATTTCAACCATCCTTGCTACTGAGCACTGTGTGATTCTCTTTTACATCCTTCTAACAAAACTGTAATTAAATTCAATGTCAATGATTTGGATATCTCTCAACTTACAATTGACACAAGCAAGTCTGCACTAACAAAAGAAAAATAATTTTCTCTAAGTGTTAGTCTTCAACTCAATTATGTTTTATTGCAGAAATGTATTCTAAACATTAATATTTAGAATCATAGAATGGTTTGGGGTTGGAAGCAGCTCCCTGCATGGGCAGAGACACCTCCCACTACACCAGGTTGCTCAAGGCCCCATCCAATCTGGACTTCAACACTTGCAGGGAGGGGGCAGCCACAGCTTTCTTGGGCAACCTGTTCCATTGACTCACCACCCTCAAATTAATGGATTTCTTTCTAATCTAAATCTTCCCTCTTCAAGTTTTAAACCATTTTCCCTTGTCCTATCACTACACACCCACGTAAAAAGCCCTACCCCAGCTTTCTTGTAGGCCCCTTTCATTTAAATTAGATGTACCCTTTTTTTTGCAGGATGTGTTGTTAGTCCTGACCAAGACTAAGTGTATTGTCAAAAATGATCCTGTCCTGGTACTTCTGAAAGGGACTAAAACAAAAAAACCCCAGGTGTTAGAACTGTATCAGATTTTTCAATTAAGATATTCTAAGGATCTAATTTCTTATATTAGAAAAAAAAAAGGGGGGGGGACTTTTGTATTTTAATTCTTTTTCTGAAAAAGATACAATTGAAATGTTGTTTAATTAAGTGTGTGAGAAATTATCATTTCCAGGTGACTGTGGGCAAGCCTTCTAAAGAGATAACTATCACTCATACAGCAGCTGAATGTGATAGAGAGGTCTTGCTCTCTGCTATTAGTATTAGCTTTGGCTGTTTTCCCATCTGCTTTTTTTTTTTTTTTTTTTTTTTCATCAAACAGTTGTATTTTGGAAAGCTATAAGCAAAGAGATAAAAGGAGGCACTAAATCTCTCTCTGGTACCCATGCTGCAATAGCAATAGGTGTAACGTATCATATAGTGGTAGTTTGCTAAGTATTTTCATTCTTGTTCCTTAGGACAGGATCCAGCAAAAACAAAGTAAGCAGCCATTTTTAAAGTCAATATTTTAAATCCCTTACCTTGTTTTCACTTGCCCAGTATCTGTTTCCAAGGAAACAGAAGGAGAGGCCGGAACCAGTAGCAAAGCAGTGATTCAAGCAAATGCACTGGCTTTCAGCTGCTGGCTTCTTTCCTGTTTTTCCAGCTCCTGAAGTCACAGTTTATAAGGCCCCTGATAATTTAGAATAAGATAAAAAATGAATATAGTTTTAGTCAATAACTGCATGCATATAAACGAAAGGGAGTTGGTAACACAGGTCGTTTTCAATGTGGAGGCTTTTAGCTGGCCATGAATGGGGGAATGGAGTTTGAAATAGGATAACATACATGCCCAAGAGAATGATTTGTGTATAAATCAGAGGAAAATATAGCATAACACTATTAAAGACTCTTCCATGAAATATAGGACAGAGAAATGGAAATAAAATTGCAGACTTATTTATTTATTACTTTTCAGGTGCCACCTTCTCTCCAGATGTCACTCAGCACCCAGCTAGTCAGGAGGATGTGGTCCCATCTCCTCACCTTTGGTGCACTCAATGTCTAAGATAAAATATAGAAATTTATGGCAACTTGACCAGTTCAAAATTTGCTGAATTTTCAAAGGAAATACTATCTTAAGAATGATGTTGTAGGCTGTGATGCACAGTGTGTACAGCAAAACAAGGTCAACAGTTACTTGTAAAAAACCATTGCTTTTAGAATACATGTTGAATATCAGCAGAACTGTTTAGACATTTTTCTGAAGAAATGTTTTCCTCCTCTAGAATATGCCAATGTGTCAAATAAAAAAAATGCCATCCCCGTCCCCCCCCCCGAAAAAATCTGTGCTGAATTTTCCTTTATGGTCAGCGATGCCTAGTCTTATGCAGAGTAGCTATTTGTTATTCCAATCACTAGTTTTGGGTAAGGAAATAGGTTTTACAATGCACAGTTTACAAAGTTAAGCAAAAGTTAGAGCAAAATAGGTAATAATTAAAATATGACCAGTTTGGGGGGCTTCATGGTAGTCAAGGTACATATATATAATACATCAATATCGTATCGTAGAATCATAGAGTCATAGAAAGTTAGGGGTTAGAAGGGACCTCGATATATCGTCTAGTCCCTCCACCCCTGCCAGAGCAGGGTCACCTACAGCAGGTCATATGGGAAGACATTCATGTGGGTGTTGAATGTCTCCATAGAAGGCTCCCTCGGCAGCCTGTTCCAGTGTCCTGTTACCCTCACAGTGAAAAAATCTTCCTAATATTTATATGGAACTGCCTATGCTCCAGTTTATAAACATTGCCCCTTTTCCTGTTGTTAGTGACCCCTGAGGAAACCTTGACTCCATCCTCCTGGCACTCACCCCTTACATATTTACAAACATTAATGAGGTCACCCCTCATTCTCCTCCAAGCTGAACAGACCCAGCTCCCTCACTTTTCTCATAAGGGAGATGTTCCACTCCCTCCATCATCTTGGTGGCTCTGCCCTGGACTCTCTCCAGCAGCTCCCGGTCCTTCTGGAACTGAGGGGCCCAGAACTGGACACAATATTGCACAATATTTGGATATAAATGAATTTATATTCAGGAACGTTGCACTGCAACTAAACACAGAGAGGACTATCTGCTGTCAATTTGGACTTCCAGTTTTGGTCATCAGTGATTACTATGGTATCAGATGTGTTCCTGGTTGCAAAAGTCTGAATTCTGCCTGATATAAGAAAGTTATGAAGATGGGAATACTCTTTAACTCACACACAAAATCCAATGCAAGACAACAACGTAATCGCAACTGCAATATGCAACCAAGTCTGTGTGTGAGTCTCTTTGTTAAAGTACATATCAGAAATAGATAGGTATCCAAGCAGCAACAGCACTTGAACATGTTATCTGAATCCCCATGTGGCAACATTTCATAAATCATTATCAGACATCTTATGTAGCACAAAAAAGCCCTGGAGCTTCATGAAGCTTCCAGCCATGTTACCCCAGAACTGTTGCTTTTGCAAATACACTTCCTAGGAAGGTATTGATTTGCAAGTAGCTAATCAGCATTATTCACACAATCGGGTTTCTAAGTTATGGATCATATCCTTCATTATTTCCATTTATTATTATGTTTATTAGCTGTCCTTTTCCAACCTATTTTTTGCTCTGTTTCAAAACACTTAACAAGCATTTCTTTTAAACTGTTTCCATTCCCTTTTCAGTTATGTGAAAAATTTGTGAGGCAAGTTTCTAATGGATTCTGCAAAAATTTCAGCAGTTTGTCTGGATCAGAGTTCTTCAGAATTAGTTTTTTTATATATCATATTGCTTCATGGCAAATCCAAAAGGCACTGAATCTTCCCCATAAGCAGTTGATAAAATCAGTAACAAGGGCACTAGGGAAAACATATAGGTGAACTTTTTTCTCTTGTTCCTGGGCTGGGAGGATTCTGTAGAGGAGGGTAAAATACAAACTGCAACTGCGAATAGTGGTAATTTATGCTTAGGTGGTTAGACACACTGGCAGTATTTTTTGTTTTATTTAATCAAATAAATTACTGGTTTACATTCTTTTTGACTGTGTTCCAGAAATTTAAAATTTACATGAACTGAAAAGCTAAAAACTTTTAAAAATTCTCTTAAAAAAATTTTTTTGAACTTTTTTTTTAAAGTTTTTGTTTTTTAATTTCTTAAAAAACTTTTTTTAAATTGTAATTCACTGGTCTTCATCAGACTACATTATCTTAAGGAAATGTATTTGGTTTATGTGTCCATGTTCCAGAAGTGGGAGACTACAGCAGGGCCTCTGTGTGGAGAGGCTGGGGCTGCCCCTTGCTGTACACAGACTTCCAGATGGCTCCAACACCCACTGCAGGGCACAGCTGAACTGCTCGGCCAAGCTGGTGGTGCTCCTGGAAAAATGTTTCAAACAATTTTGTGTGGGTAGGTAGGTAAATAAATAAAGAACAAAAAGAGTGAAGAACAAGAGAAGAAACACTAAAGTCATAGGAGGAGAACATTCTCTGGGCACTGGAGAAGATATTCCCTGTAACCCATGGAGAAGACTGCAGTGGAAAATATTGTCTATCTGCATCCCATGGAGGACCATGGTGAAGCACTACACTGACCTACACTGCAGCCCATGGGGGATGCTGCAGCACAGCAGGTGCATAGTTCTGAAGAAACTGCAGCCCATGGAAAACCCATGCCAGAGAAGAAGAAAAGAGTGAAGGAAGAAGCAGCAGAAACTGCTGTGTGCTTACCCTAACCCATTCAGTGTCTCCTGCATCTTTGGGGAGGGGCAGTGGTGTCTGCATTAAAAGTGTGAAGTCGAGACAGGTAGGCAGGGAAGAAAAGCTGTTGTATTAATGTTTGTCTTTGATTCTCCCTACCCAAATTTATGTCAGTCAGTAATAAATTAAATTCATTTCATCCCAATCCTGCAAAAGTATTGTTTTTTTGTTTTGCCCACAATAGTACTTTGTAAGCAACCTCCCTGTCTTTATCTCAACCCATGAGTTTTCTCATCTTATTTTTTCTTCCACTGAGAAGTGGGATTCAGCAGCTGAGTAGGGGTTTGGCTCTTGGCCAAGGCTAACCCACCACAGGGAAAAAAAGCCCAGCACTGATGCTACCAAAAAAAAAGGAAGATAATTTTTGAAAATTACCTATTTTAATCTATTTGTAGACTCTACTCATGTTTTAGATTCTACCCATAAAGACAGGGTCTCACAAAGTGTTGATCAATCTACTTTCATTGCCTGTAATAGTTCCATGCAAGTTTAGAGCACTCACTCCAGGGGCTTTTGCAGAATTCTGAACAATCGTACTTCAAAAGTGGAAAAGAGAACAGAAAAATAAAATGTTAAAGAATAAAGGCTGCAGTAGTAAACGCAAAGTAAACTAAGCTCTGGCTAACATTGAACAGCCTGTTTCTGATTCCAGTGGAAATCTACCCTCAGCAAGTGATCATTGACTAGAAAACCTATGAAGACAGTAAATTAACCTCTCTGTAACTTTCTGTTGCTTTTATTAGACTGCAGGTCACACATAATTCACATATTTTACACTCCACTCAACTTAACGTACAATTTGTGTGTATGTCTTTATATGCACACATACACGAAATAAAGGTCTTTTTATGTATTTCAAATATTAATCTTCATGTGAATTAAATATTCTTCCATGTAAATACATTGAGTTCAATGAATTATTTAGTTACAGTTATTTTTAGATGTATCTGAACTATTTAGGAGACATTTCATTTATTAGGTTATAACTCTATAACGTATTTTATTAAACTGTCTAAAAGTTATTCTTATGTCTTAAGTTATGGATAACCTGTCCTTCAGATGAAAAGAAGTGTGTCAGAACTTCAGCATTTATACATTTTAAGCAAAGGTGCTTTGACACACTTTCCTGCCATTTTTTCACTTCAGTAAATTAATTTAATTTCCATGTATAACCATGGAAGAAGTATATGCTGTGAAAGGTAAGAGACCTTCAGGCATCCTCAAAGCTAAATCCATTGCAAAGCAGGCAGGTCTGGAAATGTGCAATGATTCATTTTATAGTCCTTGTCTTTCTCCTTATCAAAGTATATACCTCAAAACTTTTTTATAATAAATTGATGTTGCAGTCTTGTGCCTCTCTTGCTTTGTATAATTTTATTTGGAAGCAACTAGCCATTTTTAAGCACAAGAAAAGTAAAACTATGATAAATAATCCAGATAATTTCAAATTATTGAAGACCTTCTTAGATGGTCTGATGCACATTCCTTAAACTCCTCTTTCAGTCTCATTAAAAGACATTAAAAAAGTGGACATTGTTTCAAAACCACTAAAAAAAGTCATACGAATGCCCTCATACAAAGAGATCAATCAAGTTGAAAGAAAGTACTCCAGACAGATAATATGAATGACTATAGGACAGGAAAGCCTAAAGCCTGTTCTAGCTGTGGTAGCATCTAAAACAGGATCAAGTAACAAGCGTGCTATTGTAATCTAGTAGAAATTACCTAAATACACAGTCAACAAGGGTTTAGTAATATCAGCCTAAACATATGATTTTTAAAATTATTTTTATGGTTGGAAATTTCTTTATAGTTTGAAAAATGTGCTGTTACATATTTTGTTAGTAGTTCTGTAGCACGTTTCTGACTTCAGCTTACAGTATTTTGGTTTTCTACAGAAGATCTTCACCTCATTCAGGAAAAGTGGGTAGTTAATTATCACACTTGAAATTTGATGTTAGAAATTTTTTTTTTTTTTTTTGACAAGCTACAAAGCACATTTGATTAGAAGCTAGCAAGAAATTTATTCTCATAGTATTTTTGAATCATGGAAACTAACTTGGAATAATATAGGAACTGAGTGAATTGATAATTATCCTCTTGGTTCTTCATGGGGAGCATTTGCTGCTGATTGCATGTTACCTGTTTAGAGAGGAACAGTTTTATACACATAAATACCTGTCCCTTTTGGTATGTTAGAAGTTACTTTAGACATTCATGTTGAATTGTCACCAGACACATGCACACTGCTCTGGAGCTCTGAAATGACCCTAGATATCTGCTTACAAGCAACAGAATCGAGGCCATCTGAAAACCACAAGGTAGTGCTCTAAAAACAAGGTTGATATTCTATAGAATTTGATCATTACTGTGGTTATAAGGCTCTCAAGGAGAATTTGCAACAGAAAATAATAATTAGGAAACCCTTTGATCCTTCATCTTCCTCAGAAAGAAGAAGAGCTTTAAATCCTACCCCCTGCCACTGCTTTCAGAGGTTAAATCAGTTTCAGATTCAGACAATTCCTATTGAGTACAATGGAGAATTTTGATTTAGCTTAGACATAAATGTGAGTATCTACAAGATGGTGTCTAAACCCATATTACAGTCTCTGCAGAGTAGTTGGAGAAGTTACAAGAGCTAATCAGAGGATCAAAAAACCCCAAACAACCCAAAACCATGTGAACTGAAAAGATCTCTGAATTCCCCAGGCTGAGAACAGAGACTGCCATCTCCTTGGGCTGGGAATGGAGGTGACCATCTCAGGAAGCCACATCTGGAGATACTGATGTCAGGGCACTGTGAGAGCCTGTGGCCCTCAAGGTCAGTACTTTAAGGGCAGCCATGGTAGGTCCTCCCCCTACTCAGGGCTGTCCCACAGCACCCAACACGAGAGCAGGGATGGATTGGGCTGGGGGTGTTTGACCAGGACCAGTCCAGAATCCAATGACTTCTTGGCAAGACCAGTGTCAAGGTTTGGTCAAGAAGTCTTGCCCATGGATTGGAATCAGGATCAATAGGACCCAAGCTAAGTTTGCAACTATAACATAGCTCAGATGGGGATTAAGTACAACAGAATCAAAAGCTGCTCCAAATCAAAAAGAGCAAGAGTCATTGGGACTTCTTTAATATTAGAGTCCTTCAAAGGCAGCTTCCATTAGCATTTTTCTTTCTTTATCCAAAGATGGAAAAAGGTTTTATCCAAAGATGGAAACATTTGATTTTCTTTCCAAGCAGAGAGAGAAAAGGGGGCACTCACACACACCTATAACATTTTCCGTTGTCTAAGATTTGAGCTTCTTACTCTTTACCACAAACAAGATTAGAGATTTATTGGAGCTGACATGGATTTTCTTGCTGAAACAAATGATTGTATTTTAAATGATGTTATGCCTTACTTTATCTGTATCTCACCAGAACTATATTCTCAAAGTAAAAGGGGAGAAACAAGTAGTATATTTTCCAGTTTATCTTTGAATATTTTCCTGAAAATCGTTAAAATAATATATAATGAGAGATAACAAGAATTGCTTTGTATTCTAACTGTACAGTATTTCCCTTTCCATTTTCTACATCTTCATGAACTCTCTTTTATTTAGGAGTAATGCAATGTGACAAGATAGCCACCAGCCATGCCAACATAAACTAGCAGTTTCAAATGGCAAAGTATTTTACAAAACATGTTTAAAAATGCATGCAAAGGCTTAGGCATGATGTGCCACCTCTTTACTGCTTGTAATCAAGCTGAAGTGACCAGAAGTGGCCTTATATCCCCATATGACAGACTGCCATATTCCGTTCCGTGTAACATCTCTTCATCCATCTATGTATAAGGTAGAAATGTCTTGGTCCTCAGCCATTAATAAATAGAAGACTGCCATTTCAAGATTTTAATCTTCAATATTCAATCTTTAATATTTTCATAATTTATGAAGTTCCTTTTTCTAACCCAGTAATTGGTGTGGATCCCATATGGTTCTGCAGTCACAAATGCCCTCGACAGCAGCAGGTGCATGGAACAGCAATCTGTGGTAGCTGAACAAAGGGCTGCAGGTGACCAACAAAGACATAGGCTCTTTTTTTTCTTCTCAGGATAATATGCTCAGTGATACCTATTGTAGTTGTGAGAGAAGACAGAGTTGCCTGATGCTTTCTTCTCATGTTCCTCAAATTCATAGAAGTTCATGTAGTGTTACTACTACCACATTGCAGCACTAAAGTTCTCTATTCTGAAGTACTCTAAGAACCTATCAGCACATGACGAAAATGTTTAATAATAATACTTATTACTTCTAGCAAATGGGTCTTGTACTTAGGTTAGGGACTTACCCTGAAACATGTGATGTAGTCTTAGGTTTAAATATTAATTATGTTCAATATCTACTTAGTATTAAACTTCTGTGAACATGACCATGAAACAATAAATCCTCTAGTTTGTCTATTGCAGGCAGCAATGTACTATAACTACTGCTGATATCTCTGTAAGGAAAGAATAGATTTTAAAAAATACACATAGTTCAACATTTAATGTTGTTGCATATTGCGTTAGTTCAAAACTCATTGAAACTGAGAAGGAAAATTCCATTCTTTCTTGGAAGAATCCCTTTCTGATTAAAAGATTTTAGTTTACCTTATTAAGTTAGAAACAAATAAAAAAAATAAAACAGAACAAACAAAAAAACCCACTGAAAATAGAGTAAGACTGGAACTCATTTCTTTATGAGACTATGTAAGTTTAATACCACTATTAAGAGTGTTCTGATACACACCTGCTTTCATTTAACAAAAAAATAGGTTTTCTTTTAAAATAAACATTAATCGCTAAATATATTTGGGTCAGTAAAGGCAACTTTTCTTCACTGCTCTATGAAAGCATTTATTTTGTCTTCAGACAGTTAAACATTCATCATGCAAAATCTAGTGCAACCAAATCAGTCACATGTCAACATCAGCATGATTGTAAATGTTTTTATTCTCTGACATAGATTCACATTGCTAATAGAAATGAGTTTAGTCAGCTTTGCAGAGGATTCTCCACAGAACATCTCTTACTCAACTAAAATTGACTGGTTTTGGGTGTTGGAAAAAGCAAAAAAAAAAATCAAAACTGAAATAACCTGATTTTTTTTTTTGCTTTGTGGTATGTCTTGCCTGCAATTTTTTATAGGAAAACAGAAGTGGTTATTATCGTTGACAATTCCTTCTGCAGAAATCCCCTTTTTGTGATATTAGAACAATATATATGGAAGATATATTATTTCAGAAAAACAGAAAATTTCAGAAAAAATAATTATATTTTCACAAACCCATGGCCATGAAGGTGTGAGATTTATGGACTTATTCTCCAAAGCAATGACTGTATAGGAAATAAAATAAATAGATAAACATTAAGAAACACAACTATAACAGGCCATTAAGATTGCTGTGTGTTCTTTTAATTCCTTTGAAATACAGTCTGTGTGCATGTTAAATTTTTTTTTCTTGATAGCTTCTATTCTTACATTACTATAATTTAAAATCAAATTATTATCAATGCTAGAAAAGAGATGCCTGTCTGTCTGTGTGTTTGTTGAGGAGTTTAACTTCAGAAGTCAGATTGTGAAAATCTGAGCTGATGATTTATGTGTCTCTGACATACTCAAGAAGCCCTTCATTGTACTCAGAGAAAATGAGCACATTTTGGTCATTTTGCAATGGTGATGTGCTTCTTCAGGTCAGAAGAAACAGTGGGAAAAAGAAAATGCAGAAGAGGATTTCACATTGCTTACCCTCCTCCAAGAAGTGAAATATAAAAGAGCAATATGGAGAAGGCAAATCTGCTTCTAAACAAAACTATTTTCCTTTTTCTATGCAAGCTTAGTATCAGTTACCTTGCATTCTCAAAAGCTTTCTGTAAAGAGGTATATTATATATACATGTTGAAACATTAACATTGCATAGCTGCAGGTATCTCCAGATCTGTGCCCTGGGATGCTTTAGTAAGAAAACAACAATAATTTTTATGGAAACTTAGCCTTAGTTTTTAGGCATTTATAAAAAAAATAATAGTAATTTTAGCATACATCCACATTTTGTAAGAGTCTGAATGTGATTATTCTATTTGTGTATCTTCACTGATGAAGTCATACAGCATTATAAGAAAGACAGTCTAAGCAACCAACAAAGATCCACAGGCATGAAAAAAATCATTTGATTTGGAAAATGTTAAAAAAAAAGACCCAACTTAAATTAAACTTTAATGATTGTGAAGAAGCTTCAACCTGAGCATAGGTAAAGATATTAAATAATTTTGAGTGCAGGAGGCTTGAAGAAACAAGTATTAATGATTTTTACTAGAAATGGCACATCAAGAGCACGCTATGCAGATGCCACCTGAAATTTGTAATCAAACATAACCAGCATTTTTGCATTTAATCCTTACTGAAAAATATTGGGACAGTGGCTGATAGAGATGGATTCATTACTTAAACTTTGCATGAATGTACTCTATCTTGAAAGTGGAAATAATTGACTAATCTGTCAGGAAAATCTATATAAAATCAGACTGTGACATTTAGCTGCTCTTTCAGAGGTAAGTGGAAACACACTCTGTTGATACACGACCGTAGCACAATTGTGCACCTGTAAATTCTACATAATTGGGGCCACAGTCTGTATGTGGGTTGTTTTGAAATAGCTACATCGCTAATCAGAAATTGGGTCTTGAAAGGTCAAAAAAAATTAGTATGAAATTTCCAATTCTTTTTGCATAGGACAAAGCCAGGACATATCCATAATTCTGCAGGTTTCTTGTTTAATTTTTTTATTTTTGGTCCAATCACTTTCCAAGGGGAGAGTTGCATGTTGGAAAATTCCAGTCAAGAAATAATGTAACTGTTTAGCACTACACTCAGAGCTTTCTGCTTTTCATGTAGTTTAGTGGCTAAGTGAGAATGTCTTGAAGTATCTGTTTGGAATAAAGAATACTAACAAAATAGAGCAGAAAATATGCCAAGACCATGGTATATAAATCTTTATAGGCATATTTTGTGTTGAATGTATTATTTTTGGTTGTCAGTTTAACCCCGTAATTCATTTTCTAGAATACATGTCACTATTTCTGAGTGGAGGCAAGCAATACAGATAGGATATAAAGCAATACAGTGTCTAGGATATAAAGATGGAGACAGATTAGAAGTCATGCCCTGTAAGAAATTGACTGTATGGCCTTAAGGAGCTACTTATAATTGAAAAGATACTGGGGTACTACAACATCCAGATTTGACCCTTTAATATTGAGTGCAGAGATACTGGACCACTAATGTGTAGGATGTCTGAAGATTGACAAAATAATAGTAATTGTTCCAGGAGAGATGTAGATGATTGTTATCAAGTATCCTATTTCCAGTTCTCTTGCATATAGCATCCCCTGAAGTGTACGAAAAGACTGAGAACCCCTCCAAAAAATTATAGCCAGTAGCAATTTTCATTGTCTATGCCTTATCTGTTTCTGAGGAATGCCTAGGAGGACAAAACTGGGCTGATCAATCAATCTGTTAGTGACAGTGAAAATCAAGCATCCAGAGAGATTTTCCACATAATGAGCAGTTGTTTCCCTGCATCTTTAAGGTAAATTTTTACACTAGTTAGGTATGGAGTTCCTACTTCTTGTAAGCATGGAGGGTTCAGACAAGTAGTTTGGGAACCACATCAACATTCAACATTTGAGACACATTTGAGACATGTCTGCCTCCCCATAGAAATAGGGAATTTGTCAGTTCTTAGGAACCTGAACTGGTAAGGTCAGACATGTGTCTTACTTGAAAATGCACAAAGACAGTATATATACTTCAGCTGTGATATCTGACAACCTGCTTGGAAAGGTGAGGTTGGTTTATTTATTTTGGCACTAACTTCATGTTTTGATATGTCAGAAAGTGACCTAACTTAGCCTGCATTTTATAGGCTGCTGAATTTAGATGAGCAAAAATTGCATCAGAAAAGTTAAGCTCCTCTCTGAAAGTACAAAAAAGGAGAGATACATGCATAACTTCACAAACCTACTTTAACTCAAGAGTAGATTTTAGGACAGAACGCTGCATGACTAAAACCAACAGAAGTGGGAGTGGAGAAACCCAGAGCTAACACTCCAGCATTTTACTTTGAGACTTGCAGAATGAAGAAGGCTGGGGTACAGCCTCAGGCATTGACACCCAATTAGCCCTGCTGCTTAATTGTCAGAAAGCTTCTTGGTGTCTCTCTGATTGTCCTCAGCAGCTCTCCCACACAATGCAGGGTGACTGCAGGGAGAGGGACAGCACATCCCAGAGGTTCATCATCCTTGGCAATGTAGATAAACTTCTCTGCTCTCTGAGAGGATGAGGCCAGCTCGAAGGACATGCAGGCTGTGCTTTCACCTGCCACAGAAAGGGGCTTTGGTGACTGAGAACATAGGCACAGCCTAAAAAAAGTATGCATAGGTCAGCACCAGAAATGTATTCTCTGGGGTTTTGGAAGCTGTTTACAGAATCAAAGAAACAAACCACCAAAATCTAATTTCAAATATATCTTGGGAAGTGATTTGACTTCTGGATTGACCTGTGGATAGTTTTTACTTCAGAATACAAGGCAAGATTCAGGTACCATACACATAGGCAACCATTTTCATTTCAGAAGAATTTGGGTCTCCCACAGATACCATGTATTCTATTCCCATCCCATATGTGCTATTCAGATATTCAGTCTCCCAGGTGTCACTGGAGACTATGTAGAGGCAGGCTATTTATTTATGCTATTTATGCAGAAGCATTTCTCACAATGATATGATGCATACAATCAACCTGTACATGTTTTCTCTGTATGTCTGAGTGCAACACAAGATATGAATCTCATTTTTACCCTTCCTGTTCTCCCTCTAGTCTCACTGGGGTGACTGAGGGAGTGGCTGTGTGGGGTTGAATTGCCATCTGAGGTTAAACCATGACAGCTGATGATCTTAGTATAATAATTGAAAGGTCAGCTCCTTCTTTTCATTAGGGAAGAGAGAAACAAGCTACATAAGCTTGTTCAGAATTTTTTCCTAAATTTACAGCACTTAGAAATATCTACCAAAACATACAGGTTTGGGAGGTGTTTTGTCCACATAAAATATTGGTTAGCATCCTGAATGAATTAATGATATATGTCACTCTTATTTCCTCAGCAGATTGCATTGCTGAGGTTTGCATTCAAACGGCAATAACTGTTCATATTTTACTTTATTTCTCTTACCAAAGAGAACTGAATATGTATTTATGTCTTGATTTCCTATTGTCTTCTGTAGACGACCAAACTCACATTTTCAGTAATGATACAGACTACTAATAAAAAGTCAGAAGGGCTCTCATGCATGGAAACAATAAAAAATGAACATTAACATAAAGTCTCTTATTTTTAGTTTATTTTAATAAAAAATGAATTTGTCCATGGATAGTTAGCAATCAAAAAAGCTCATTGAACATGTTGTTAGGTTACAACGGATTGTATAATTCTTTTCATGGCTTAAAGATGAAAAAAGACATGTATAAATGTATTATTATACTACAGTTGAAAATCACTTCTGCTAACTGAAGTTTAGATGTTGTTTTCCTGTATTGCGTATGGTGAAAGAAAAGCTTCATTGAAAATACAGTAGAATTACTGAATAATTTTTGGATTTTTTTAGTCTGTGTTATGTTTTTCTACAAAAAAAAGAAAAAAGAAAAAAGAAAAAAAAAAAAAAAAAAAAAGCTAATGTTTTTATCTTCTTTACTTGTATAAAGTAAGCCATCATAGCTCCCAGCACTACTGAGATAGTATCTAAACTGTTAAATTAGGGTCTAAATCACACTGAGTGATTTTCAGCTCTCAGGCAGTCCCTCTGCAAAGAGAAAGGAAAGGGAGGACAGTTTTGTTCAGTCTTACCCTGCTAAATAATTATTTATTTAGCATCAGACTTTTGCTACTGGCCACTAATGAACCAGCTGTGCAGCTTGCTCCTATGGCATTTGAATAAATAGTGTTAAATAATAATTGAAAATGTAGAAATTCATTTCCTACAGTGTGTATACCTTATGTAGATCCTACATATACTTCTGTTGTATTCCAAGATTTTCTGTGGGAAACTGAAAATTACTCAATGGACAAGAGATGGGAATGTTCACAAAACATGAACATACAAATGATCTTGTTTAAGAACCTTGTAGGGTTTTAGATTGGTTTATTAGCTGTAATTAAAATCTGTTAGGACTGAGTTCTGTAAATTTTTAACATTTATATCTATGATGCCAGTTGTTCAGTATATGAATAAAAAAGCAAAGATCTAGAGATATTTCTGGGGTATAAAACTTTGTGAATCTCCTGCAAGTAAAGTAATTTATTTCAGTACATGGGTGCCTTACAGCTATCTCTGCACTGCATTACTCTGGACACTGCAGAACCACCCAGTATATTGTGGTGCACTCAAAACCAAGATGGACAGCTAATTGTCAGCTAGGTTGTAGGAGGTAGAGCAGAGGAAGAAGTATCTTCTTCCTCAGGCCACTAATGGCCAGATAGAAATTTTTCTTTTTTTTTATATGTAAAATTTTAAAAGACTTTTTAGAACTATATGTTGAAAGGCATTGAGAGAGGTGAGATGAGGAGATAAGAAACAACTTAGTGGCCCTGCTGTGATTATACAGCCTGGATGTGGAATTATTTATTTTCAAGCTTCCTCTCTTTAATCCCTCCACTTTTGAAAAAAATACCTGGATAGCTATCCTGTCAAAAAAGCTAGGGATCAACCATGACTTCTTCAACACATAATGTCACAATTTCATGCTTTAGATAAGGCCTATTATTAAAGGAGCCACCAACCATTCCACTATTACTGCCATTCTGCTTCCTTGCTCCTGAAACCTACCCACCTCCTGCTGACTCTTCCCTAAGACTTACTATTTTAATGCTTCCTAAAAAGCTGCCTTTAAACCTGGCCTCTTAAACTGGCCAGGTTTTAGGTGAAGAGTCAAAGCAAAGAAACTGCAAAGTGTAACTAACTTCATCCATCTCCTTCACAAGGCTGTTGTGGTACTTAAAAAAAAAGGATAATAAATATGTACATTGCACATCTCACAGTCGATAAAATATAAATGGTATTTTTTACATTTCATGAGTGAAAGGGACCTTGGGGATCATGTATTCTTGGATGACTAGTATTTTTTAATGAACTTCTGTCTTCCTCATCAAATGTAGGCAAGCCCTTGGATTTTAAAGGGGTCTGAACAGAGGTCTCTCCTCCATTCCCTATTTCTCTTTCTTCTGTCTGCCAGCCTACTAATTCTGTGTAAGGGTGGACTAACATTTACTCTTACCTTGGTTCAAGTGAGCTTTTTCTGTCTGTTAGCCAATGAAATTTGACAATGCGGGGGTCACATCAGAATACTCATCAAGAACAGCTCTGAGAGAGAGGACCCAGTTTCTCAGCCACTTCCTACATGATTGGGTCTTCTTGTTTCAAGACAATGCATGTAATTCCTGGACTTCTGGTTTAAACAAAGATTCTTTGTCAAATTCATGCCAAGTAGTTAAATCGAGCCATTTCTTTCACCTTTTGCTGTGCTTTTATTGAAAATAGAAACAAAAGGAAAAGCACTTGTTTATCTTTCTCATTAGGTAACTAAGTGGAGGATTTTTAGATCAAGTGGATTTTTATCACTCTGAAAACATCATTATCCACACAATGCTGATTACAGAAAGAGAGTGCCTCTATTTTATCAGGTCATAATTTAAAATTTAAATATACTGGAGTATTCACTGCAAGATAAGAATAGGTTTGTTGAACAATTTTCTTGCTTGTTAAGTAATATGGGCTCAGATCCTGTGTGAAATTGCCTAGTTTGTGGCCAGAAGAATTTGCTTGCTGCATTGAAGATCATTCTATTGCTTTAATTCTGCTCTCAGAAACAGTTTTAATCTATGACCATGGCAACACACAATATTGGTCTGCTGCCTTTTATCAGCTTTCAAAACTAGTTAGATGCAAAAGATGTAGAGAACAGCAAAATATATTTTAACAATATTCTTCCTTAAAAACAAGCAATAAAAATCTGTGCTTAATTGTTCTGCTGAAATAGGCAGAAAATAATTTTTATTGCAGTGCCCTTCTATTTATTTTCATTATTGCCTTTTTCTCCAAGAGGTAGAGAAGCTATCATTACCTTTTAAGGGGAGCCATCTTTTTGACCTTCTAACTTAGAGAGCATGTTTTCCTGTAAAAACATAGAAGAATGGTGTAGAAACATCAAAGTACCTTTACTGGGTTTCCTTGCATCTGCTAGAAACAATAGATTTAGTCTAATTTTTAATTTTTTTTAATTTTGTTTACTATTATAATCTAATGAGGGAATCAGTTTTGTTAGTAAAAGATGAAAAAAATTAAACCTCCTCTTAAAAGGAAACTGAATTAACACAGAGTGCAAAGCAGTGTGGGAAAGGAACTCAGGTATAAAAGTATTGCCTGTTATAGTGAAGGCAAATGGAAAAGAGGACCTTTGCAAGTAGTCAAACAGGCAACAAGATGAATTTATGAAATCACTACTATTGACTGTTTCTTGCAGTGAAAGATTCAGTGGTGAAAGACCACAAAGTCCCACTGTTTGTCCTTTCTAGGAGAACATACAGGAATTTAAGGCCAATCCCTTTAGTATCTTCTGTCATGACAGCTTTACCTTTTTTGGAGTACTTAAGTAGTAGCTAAGAAACACAATTGTTATTTAAGTGTAATTCATTGGTCATAAGAGGCACAGCAAGAGGGCTCCTTTGTTCTCTGGTGTCTACTCATAAAATGTGGATATATTTACAAGGCACTGAAACAAGTACATTGCTTCCAGAGTATGGAATTGGAGCCTTAGTTGTGAGGGTGCTGCCCTACCTTTGTGACACCTGGCTTTCAGTACCTACTAAAAGACCCCTTGCTCATCTATACAAAGTAGGAAAGTAAAAAACCTAACTTTCAAACAGCCTGAAGTTAGGATATGCTCTTAGATACTGGGAAATGCATTATTAAGTCTCCTGATGCTAACTTAGATACCAAACTTGTTCCCCTTGTGTCTGTCCACAGCATGAAAAAGGAGAGCTTTTGCTTTCAAGTTTGTGGATCTAATTTTTCATGCCCTTTAATTTTATTCCAAGAATTTTTAGTTCAACATTGTGGCCAGTAATAATGAAATGAACCATGTTAGACAAAATATTTTAAAGAAACAAAATAGACGTATATAATCATCCTACATGATTTTCTGTTTATGATTTTGCAGTAAACTGAAAAACAAATTACTTTATAGTAGCATCCTTTTTCTCTATTACCAACATGTTTTTTCTGCCACTGCTCAGAAGACAAAAAAGCTGGAGGAGAGGCCAATACCTATTTTATGCCTCCTGAATATCTCATCATAGCAGAGGAATATGCAGCTAAAGGGCCAAGATCAGTTTTTGCTTCCTTTTGACTGGTTTGGCACTGCTCTAAGAAAAGAGAACTAGAAAATTGCATTTCCAGATGAACACTGAAATGGTTGTAAACCACTCACCACTATATTTTTTATTGCATTTTGTACTTTTTGTGATGATGTTTAATACTTCTAAACATTCAGATATGAAATATTGAATATTAAATCAATATTTTATGTGGATCTTTAGTTTATCTAGTTAATTGAGCATGAAGACTTTTTTTTTTTTAAATTGGATTTATCATAAAATTAAGTCCTTACGTGTGGTATATGGAGGCCGTGGTGTCTTTGTCTAGTATCTATCAAATCTGTTGAATAATGAAGGGAATGATCTGTATTCAAGTTTGAAAGATTTTTTCCCTAGTGTTTGCCTTGGAATTTCAGACAGATTGAAATAGATGTATACAGTAGGCAGTACAAAGGGCAAAAGCATTAATCACCAGCAAAGAGAAATAATAACACATATAAGGTTCTGTTTCAATTCAGGATCTATGTTCATAACAAAATCTGAAAGAGCAGACATGGACAGCTGCATAGAAATTCCACTTCTACTTGAAGGTGGAAATACCCAAGTGTCAAAAAGCTTCTTCTACCAATTTATAACTATTAAGCTTATGATACATTTTTTTTTAAACTTAATGTCTTTCTATCATTTTATTTGTGATGGTCAGAGATAAATCTCCTCATTCAGTGTTATTTATGAATTATAGAAGAGAATGAGCTCAGCAGCATGACTGAGAAACAGCAGATGAATATGATTCTTTTATAGGTTATTGCTGGTCAATGTCTTTGTTCACTTTGATTTTTGTTTTCTAATTAGTGATCTGAAAAAGTGCAAACATTTTCTGGGGGGGTTTTATCATGTTTAAAAATAGAACAGGGCACACATAAAAGAACAAAGCAGCCTCACTTTCACAGATACAGTTTAGGATGTAATCAAACAGCAAGCTCTAAAGGAACACCTGCACTGAAATCTTGCCCACCTCCTCCTACTTATTCTTCTCTGGCAGCAAGCCCGATTTGGCCTGCCAGCTCCCCTCCACAAGCAAGGACAGCTGCAAGGGAGAAAGAAAGCTCATCTTCATCAAAACACTCTTTGAAGCTCTTCTGAGGATAAACATTCTTCATTTATAAACAGCTTAATGCTTTGATAAAAGCTCACTTTGTTAAGTAGTTTGGCTTTCAAGAACTGCCCACGTCGATATTTGCATGAAGTTTATTAGGACTTTCAAACCACATGGGATTGCCAGAAATATTGCTGAAAGCATAGAAATAAACACAGAGACCATATTCCTACTCAGAAAGGAGAGGAAAAACTAAAGGAAACTTATGTTCAGCGGGCTTTACCGTTTTCTGAATTACAGGCCTCTCTGTGTCATATATAATTCTGAATACCTTTGACTTTGAGTAACTCAGTGCAAAGAAAAGTTTATCATGATGTGTGCTGATATACCTATAAGAAGTAAAAAATGCAATGAAAATTTCAAGCCTAGAGAAACTTAAAGTAACCATCACATATACACGCAGGGGGGAAAGGAAGCAAAACAAAAAATACTGCCTAATCTTAATTCACATAATTAATTGATTTAGGGCAAAATTTCTCCTAATTGCAGCAACAGGTGAATGAATTCAGAAATAACAAAATCTTACATTTTATGAATCATTGTTGTCAGTTTTCACAGCTGCCTTTAAGTACTGCTTCTGCCTTCTTATCAGAGTGAAGCTGAAAGGCTGATGAACCCTAAAATGACTATCCAATTGCATGAGTTTAATCTTTTGATTTATTTTTTTTAGGAATTAGTTCCCAAATTTTTCCATGGCAAAATCCACTGACTCTTAACTTTATGTTTCATGAAATATTTTTTTAGTCACATATTGCATTTATTTTGGTGGGGTGTTTTTTTTGTTTTTTTGTTTTTTTGTTTTTTTGTTTTTTTATTGTTTTGGGGTTTTTTTTAATTGGAGAAATTCAGAATAACCTGTTTATTCTATAGAAAATAATGTTCCTAACAGTTTCAAGTTCCCCAGGATTTTAAGAAGCTTTCTTTGAAAGAGATTCTGGTCTTGAGAAATGTAAAAAGAAATAAAAATAAAAATAAAATATTTAAATAGTCAGTATTAACACTTTCTTTGAATTTATTCACTCAGCTTGTATGCTTATTTGCTTTAAACTCATCCTTATTGCAGTCTTAAAAACTATTTTTAAAATATAAGCATTTTGAACTTGATTTCAGAAACTATTGGCTGACAACTTATTTCTTTGGTATTCTTTTAGTCATGAGAGATAAGATTTTGTTTCCTTTGGGATTTGTTACTTGATGTTGTATTAATTCCATATCAGAATACTAGCTTATTCTAGCAATTTGTGGGCTTCAGAAGAAATCCCCAAGATAGATGTAGAAAGTTTATTTCTTAAATAAAAACAATTATTCTTTCAAAGCAAAAGAAGAAACAAAATGAGGCTAGCCTTTTTGTATGTTTTTGCAAATATATAAATTCAATATTTGAATAATAATAAATCAGCATTTATTTCAAAAATTTAGTTTTTCTGTTAATTTAACTATACTCCTCTAAGGCCAATATCTTAGTCTATTTACCAATTATGCTTATAAAATTAGTATTTAAATGCATAATTGCTATTTCACATTTTGCATTTCAAAATGCAGATATTTAAAAACAAATAGTTCCACTTACTTTCCAGTTCTTGTATACTTTATTGGTATCGGAGATATGAGAAGAGATACAGTACCTTTCAGAAATATGATTTTAAAATATCAGGCATGAAAAAACATCCAGTTTCTTTGTTTATGAAACTGTTTGTATATATATATTTAATATCCTTGATAAAATTAACCTATCCTGAGGTGTCCACAAAAAATACAAATTAAATATATTCATATTCATATACTAACACTTCTTGTAATAGTGCACTAGGCATGTCAAAGGTAAAGACATGTTTTCTGCCTGTGAACCAGTAACCTTTTAACATAACCAAGTAACTACTGAATTTTCTGCCCTATATGTCTTGAGACTTCATTTGAATTGTACAAAATACTCTGACTCTGACCTTTTCATGCAAGAGAAGTCAAATGTGGTGACATTATCAAAATCCATATTTTATTATTTTTATATTCATCCCTTCTTAACTCTCTATGAAATAATGTCTTTTTATTCAATTACAATAAAATATTTTTATTAAATACTATCTAAATATTTATTAAAACTTTTCAAGGCCCATCAATGTGGAAAATAATATTTTAAATATCTTGTCTAAATTTTTTTTTCTTCACTTATACAAACCCAGTTCTCAAATAACTCAAGTTACTGCAGATTTTTACCTGAATTTCGTATATTGAATGTCACATCTACTAAAACTAGGCAAAACTGAATAATTTAAGATTTCCCCATACAAATACTGCATCAGACAAGCATTTAAAAAAATTGAGTCAAAGTTGAATCTATGTAATTTCCTGAATGATAGCATTTTCAGATGCAGCAATTTAGTAAAGAAAGACCATAGGAAAAGAAATTCCTGGAGTGACAATTGATTAGGAAATTTAAAAGCCTGAGAAAACTTAGAATAGAAATATTAGATGGAAGTACATGCAACAGGGATTCCCAAGAGTTTTCCAATGTCACCTGTAATACAGTAAAAAAAGAAATATATTCATAAATTCCCTTGATTTCAGTTAGGCTATGAGATTTTTTCATTCGTACTTGAATAAGTATATAGTCCATATACTGCTGATGAAGGTCAATATCTAGTCATAGAATCATAGAATCATAGAATTGGCTGGGTTGGAAGGGACCTCAGAGATCATCAAGTCCAACCCTTGATCCACTACCGCTGCAGTTACCAGACCATGGCACTGAGTGCCACATCCAGTCTCTTTTTAAATATCTCCAGGGACAGAGAGTCCACCACTTCCCTGGGCAGCCCATTCCAATGTCTGATCACCCTCTCTGTAAAGAAATTCTTTCTAATGTCCAACCTAAACTTCCCCTGGCACAACTTAAGACCGTGCCCTCTTGTCTTGTTGAAAGTCATCTGGGAAAAGAGACCAACCCCCACCTGGCTACACCCTCCTTTCAGGGAGTTGTAGAGAGTGATGAGGTCTCCTCTGAGCCTCCTCTTCTCCAGGCTGAACACCCCCAGCTCCCTCAGCCTCTCCTCATAGGATCTGTGCTCGAGTCCCTTCACCAGCCTGGTTGCCCTCCTTTGGACCTGCTCCAGGACCTCGATATCCTTCCTAAACTGAGGGGCCCAGAACTGGACACAGGACTCGAGGTGTGGCCTCACCAGCACTGAGTACAGGGGCAGAATCACTTCCTTGGACCTGCTGGCCACGCTGTTCCTGATACAGGCCAGGATGCCATTGGCCTTCTTGGCTACCTGGGCACACTGCTGGCTCATGTTCAGCTTCCTGTCAATAATCCTCTTAACTGAATTTAAAAAGCAATACCTTCTGCTCTCCCCTTTACCTTGTATACAGGGAAATAAATACCAGAAAGTAACAGGGATTAATTGATTTTGCTGTTTAACATCAAGATTTGACAGTATAAGTATCATAATTTAGTTTCATTTGCAATCTTGACCATGACACTTTGTATGAAAAAGCCATCAATGAGAGAACTTCAGAATATTTGAAGTAAAAACAAAACATAAAAACTACCATATGCGTTGTATGCTCTTTTCCTCACTTGCACTCTTATTTAGATGAATTAGAGTTTAACTTGAATTGTACAGAGTAGGGTGTCAAGATGACTGATTTTGGCCAATATTTTTCCATGGTGGACAGTATTTTGCCATGGTGACCACAACTCCCACTATGTGATCTTTGGCAACTTTCAGAGTGGGCTTGTGATCTGAGCAGAAGGGGTGTCAGAAATATTTCCCAGGAAACAGGAGTTCCTGGTATGGTCAGGGAGGGCCTAATCACCCCTGTTTGAACTCAGTGCTCCAGTAGGCAAGATCAGAAAGTGCCAAATTGTCTCAGACCACTGCACTTGGTGGTGGAAACAAGAACAATAGTGTACCCACTACACCTCTAACTAAAACAAGAACCATGTTGGTTGGTGTTGACATCAAAACACAGCTCAGTGAGAACTGCTCTGTACCACCACAAGTTCTTAGAGAAAAAGCCAAAAGGAGGGAAAAGGTAGGATCAAATTGGATCAGGGAGGAACAAGTGCTGGAAAACAGAGAGAAAAATGGACAAAAGTAAATGATCATCAGTATAAAGGAATGTCAGTAGACTCAACTAGCATACTGTAGACTCAGGCTGGCTTTGCAGAACTTTCAGAAACTAATACTATATTTTGTATGCCTGCTTATGAAAAATGTGATATACTAAATTCTCCCCATAACACTATTTGGCTTGGAAATGTTTAAACTCTGCAAAAAAAAATCCAATTAAAAAAACCAGCTACACCTGTTTACATTTTTATATTGTTAACACTAGCAAAATTCTCACCTTCAAGACTCACACATGCTGTGTGTCAAAAGAAAAATTGATGTTACCAAGTACTGTGTACTCTATCCAGTTGCTTCATCAATGATTTTTTTTTTTATGTCCATCAGTAATTTCTTTATTTTTTTGTTTCCTCTCTCCATCTTTAAGATTTTAACCACTTCTTTCCTTTCATAGCAATCACTAGCAGGAAATATCTCTATTTACTCACAGAAAATATCTCTTTGAAGTCACTAAGACTCAAAGGGGATTGTCAGCATCTGTATACATATATCTGCAAGTCTTGCTTCAAACTACTCTTTGAGTGTTTGGTGACTGAAGCTGGTTAACATTTCCTAGATATCAATCTTAATTATTCATCCCCTGAAGTGTGGAAAAAAAACCCTACACAACAAACCATCATTTGGAGGAGATATTGTTCTCTTCTCTGCCTAATGTGCATTTACATGTTGCCGGTGTATTTTCTTGAACACTGGCTCCTTTCCTCTCCTTGCATTGCCTTGTAATCCTGAGCTGTACCTGCACAAAGCTCACTTCCATCTGTTCTGTCAGTCAGAAACATTCTAAAGATGTAAAGATGTAAAGTGTAAAAAAGTGTAAAATATAATAATTATATTATAACAATTATAACAATTTTTTACCACATTGTATCAAAGGTACTGCTAGTATCTTAATTCTGCTGGTGTCTGGTGCTCTATCCATAGAAAACACATCTTATGATCCACAAAATACCTGACAAAAGAACAGATTTAGGGAACTCCAACACTTCTGACAAGCTCCAAAGTCCATGATCCCTCATGCAAGCTTTCCAGAGGAAATCTGTGAAATGCTTCAGGATCCTTTTTTTTGTCTGTTTTCCATTTCATTTACTTTGTTGATTATTAAAAATAAAAGCTTCAATATGCAGCACTCTTGTATAACATGGTCATTACTGAAGCACAGAAGGAACACATTCCCGAGTGTGTGCATGTGTTCCTCTGTTCACTGAACATATTTATAACCCACATATCTCCACCTCCCAAGGTAATTAGTAGCAGTATTGTCAATTTTAAATTGCACCAGTCCCCATAATATATAAAACAGAACGAAAAATAAGGCCACATGATTTTAAAGAATATTAAAAATATTAATAGACATTAATTTAGTGAGACGTGAAAACTACTTTTAGGGAAAACAGGCATTAAATCTGGGATTTTTCAAGAATTTCCTTCACACTGGAAGCAGAAATTATAGAATTTCACCAGATAAATTATTTCAGTAGTTTTTATTATTCTTCCCAAGTGTATGAAACTTTCTGGACTCATGCCACAACTTACATTACCAAAATGCATCTAGCATGCTAAGTTATTAACACAGTTCACTCTGTATGTAGTAGAAACTGAAAGCTGTGTAAATGCTAGAGCAAAGATTTCATATTTTAAGTGCCAAAGCTATAAATTAACTTTGATACTTCCTCACCAGAATGAAAAGACACTGCATAACATTTTTCCTCTAAGTGTATCTTTTAGTTAATAAAAGAAACTTTTTTTTTTTTAATCTAGTAGTGTTGTGACAAATAGATATATCATCATTATTTATATTTTGTAAGCAAAAAGTAAGGAAATCTTTCTAGGAAATAAATTAATACTCAAAAGAAAAAAGTTTAGCCTATTAAAATTTAAATTTAAGCTTTATTCATATCAATATTTATTACAATCCCAATGAGTATCCTTCAGTTATGAGAAAGATTATGTTAACATCTCAGACATATTAGCAGCGTTTACTCTCTATAGAACTATTTAAATCTAGTACAACTGTTCTAAGAAGATCATCTTTATCCTTATGTACAAAACTTGAATATGTTGGGATTTTTTTTTTTTTTTTTTTTTGAGGGGGATGGGAGAGAGAGGGGAACAGTGTAAAAATTTGTTTTATTGTTTATTAGCTATCAATAGTTTGACTCAATAGAGAAAAACAGTGCCATGGCCTAGCAACCGCACCAGTGGGTCAAGGGTTGGACTTGATGATCTCTGAGGTCCCTTCCAACCCGGTTAATTCTATGATTCTATGATTCTATGATTCTATGAAAACACTCATTATTAAATATTTTAAAAGATGTGATTGAGTGATTTAAAAGCAATTGTCAGCAAGTGTACAATGTTAGAGAAATTTCATGTCATCAACATAATTTTTAAGTGTGTATCTCAAAAGCCCTATGCGTTATAAATTGTTCTAAATCTTATCTGAGTATTTCTGTAGAAATTTCTTCAAAAAAAGATATATGTTTTAAAATCTGATGTAGTTCTCACTAATTAAATAAACTATAGCTAAAAGTAAATACAGATCACATGACTGAATCTCATAAAATGCTTTATATTTGCCCTAATATTAACAAAGTGCTATCTCCCAGGAATTACTGCTTTGGATACTCAGACCATCAGCATTCCTTACTGAGGGGGAGGGATATAATTCCTGGCCCTTAGCCATTGTTCTCATGCCAGGAGGTATTTCACAGAATCACAGGATGGCTGAGGCTGGGAGGAAACTCTTGAGCTCCTTTAGGCCAACTCACCGCTCACACAGAGACAGATGGAGAAGATTGCTCAGGATTGTCCCCAGTTGGAGTTTGGTTGCCTGCAGGGATGGAGATCCCAGAAGCTCTCTGGGAAACATGTGTCAGTGCTCAGTCAACTCAGCTTAGTAATATAGTTTATGAGATATTTCTGTTATATGTATTCATGGTATTAGTACACAAGATCTGCTCCCCTGAATCAACAGCCTGGTCCTGTTTGGTTTCTGATACTGGATGTATTTAATTGCTTTAAAGGAAGACATAGATGTTATTGTATAATTGTCTTCTTGTCTCTACTTCAGCCTTGAATACAGAGGTTAGCCAAAGATTTGAGACATGAAGTTTTGTAACACATATGATATTATTTTAATTCATTATAACATCTGCGGATTTCTTTGACATTTATATAATACCTTTAAAATTTCAATAAATTCTCAGTCATGTTAAATTCCTGTGGTACTGAGTTTAGCCATGTAATTAGAGTAATGAAATATGAATTTCTTGTGATATTTATTTTTCCTATCTTAAAGCATCTTTTACCACTGTGTATGGAATTAAAAGGTTTTAATATCTATTCACTATAATATATTTATTATTATCATAAAATCCTAGAATGGCTTGTTTTGGGTTGGAACAGACCTTATAGATCCTCCTCCCCTGCCATGGTCAGGGAAACCTCTCATTACACAAGGCTGCCCAAAGCCTCCTCCAACCTGGCCCTTCCAGGGAGGGGGCAGCCATACCTTCCCTGGGCAACCTGTTTCAGTATCTCACCACTCTCACAGTAAAAAATTTCTTCCTAATACCCAATCTAAATCCATTCTTTTTCAGCTTAAAACCATTACCCTTTCTCCAATCACTACCTGCCCTTGTAATAAGTCCCTTTTTCCAGCTCCTATGTATCCTGTCCAGTGCAAACAATTTCAGAAACTATTTTTCAGTCTTTCTAGAATGAAATATCAATAAATAGAAAGACATAGAATTCAAAAGAGAAGAATGTGGAAAAGAGAGTAGCAACAAGCCAATTACAAGCTGTTACTCAAAGGAATCATCAGTAAGATTTTAGGCTTTCACTCAACCATAACATATTTTGCATGTGAGAGATGCTTGTGGCAAACAGCTTGATTCCATCTGCCCTGACATTTCAGTCATAAAGTGCTTTCTCATCTACCCATCTCATAGGATACAAAACAGAATTGCACAGAAATGTAGGAGGCAGAATTTGTCCCTTCATATCCAACAGCCTCTCCTTCCTCTTAATCACTCCACCCAATGTATCACTGGCCAGAAAATTATTGATCAAAGTCAGACCAATGCAAATAGTCTTCCATTGACAGTGTTTGAAATTACCATAATAAGGCCAGCAGAAGAAGTGACAGAGAAAAAAGCTGTCCTACATCCCATTCCTCCAAGAGTACTGTGATAGACCAAGACATCTAAGCAGAAAGTTTCTCTCCAGTTCTCACTCAACTCTAGTTGCTTTTTCTCCTATGAGCACCAGAAAGCTGTAAAACTAGTAGTGGCACATTGTGCCTGGTTGTGAGGTTCAAATCAGTGGAATTTTCTTTGCCTCAAAAGACAATTTTAAAGTGAATAAAGTTGGCTGGAGTGGAGCTAGCTAAGAGCAATAAGGACTGACACCTCTAAGGTAATGAGGACTGACAAGCTGGGTGGAGATTCATGTGGTACTGTCTTCAATGGCCCTCTCGATGTGGCAGTCAGACGCCCTGGGAGGCGACAGTCCTGAGGGCCAGTCTTCAATAGCTCTGTCGGTGGTGGTGGGAGGACACCTTGACTGATAAGCTGGGTGGAGGTTCCCTCAGATGGTCCAGTTGTCAATGGCCTTCTGAATGGAATGGGACACTTCTGGCCTCTTGCTGATAGCGGGCAACTGACTGACTTATGCTAGTGACAGCTCTCCTCCTGGGGAGGAAACCTGGAAAAATGAGTTCTGTGAACAAAGGAGCAGAGAATCTTTTTGTCTGGAATGGAGAGAATCTGGGGGAATATAAGCAATACTGAAGTCCCCATTTAGTTATCATCCTTCACCAACCATCTTGAACAAGAAACTCTTGTCAAACACCTCTGGACCTGTGGTGGTGACTTTCTCAAACTCCCTCATTCCTTTCTCTCTCGCTTTCTTACAGTTTTCTCTCACATCTCTTTTTCTCTCTCTCTCTCTTTTCCTTGTAACTTCTCCTTTCCTCTCGCTCTCTTTTGCCTCACAATATATTTGCCATACCTTAATGGGGTTATATAACTTTGCTTATGTTAGCCATCAAATAAAACTTAATGCTTGCACCCAACCCTTGGTGGCTGGACTTTGTTCTAGCGGATTCAAAAATTTTAAGTTGCTTCAAACCATAACATCTGGAGTGGTCAGCAGTATGAGAACCTGTGGATTGTAACACATGTACATACACCAGCTGGCTCCGGTGCCCATATCTCTGTTCCATTGCATGTAATCACTGGAAAAATGTTATCCAGACAAGAGTATATATGGATCATGCAGATCTGTAATACATTTAGTTGTGCAATTGATTTTTAATATAGTCAACACTGTTTTTCACCTTTGTTGGTTTAGTTGTATTTTATTCCTCTCTTACTAGGAAAAGTTACATTTTTTTAAATTATTGAGATATTATTCAGTGACCACAAATTAGCTAAGGTTTATTAACTGTCCAATAGAAACAAGGAAGCCAGCCGCCACACTATCAGAATCACCCCATCATGCAGTATATTCAGCCTGCTACAGTGGTAGCTATTACTTGTATTGAAAGCTTCAAATCAGTTAATTATCTAATGAATTCTGGCCAACAAGTAGATAAAATGCATTTTTGTACATCAAAACTGAGTGACATAACCACAGTTCCACTAATGGAATTCACCATTTCTATTAGGGTCAAGAATTTGGAAAAGTAAATTAATACGAAATTTCGAGTCATGAAGTCATAAAATATGCCTAATATCAAACATTTCAGGAATAAGGAGTTTATGAATAATTGAGTAGTAATACAAAGGTTAATGTGGCTGGAAAGGTTAAACCAGATCTTAAAAAATGTAACAGAGAGGGGTTTTTTTACAGCATCCATTTCCTGAAGCTGTAACAGAATAGATTGTGTCAGAAGGCTACAACATAGTTTTGCTCATTATGTTACAATGGAAAACAAATGGTTTGAATTTCATCTTCCTCATCCTAATATATAGCCAAACAAACTGCATTTAGTTAATGGAATTTCTGGGGTAAAACTAGGAACCCAATAATTATAGTTCAGATGTTAATGGTTCAGATGAAATGGTATAGTGGAGGGAGAAGACACTCTAGGAATAAAAGAAACAAATTTTCAGTTGTAGGTGTTTGTATGGAAAAATGGTGGATGTCAAGTAATATTTGAAATAATATTCTCATCCAGATTTCCTAGTAATTTCTTTCATTATTCACTGATCTTGCCTTTCCTCATTAAGTTATTTCTTAATGTTATAAGTTATTTCTTAAGATTTCTCCTCTGGAACACACACGTGCTCACTCCCACTTACAACGGTGATGGCCCCTGCCCCTCTGCCACTCCATGGATTCTGGTGAACTGGGCACTTGCTCCCACCACTTGATGCACCAGGCCCAGTTGAGAGTCCAGAACCTTTGTGCAATGATTCCACTGAAGATTTACCCTCCTGCACTGTTTCAGTCATACTGGAACATGTTTCTACCTACATTTCCCTATATTAGGTTGACAGCCTAACCCTCCAATGGCATTTCTGATCATGTAATCCCGGGCCAGTCTCTTTGACTTTCTCTGTATCTAAAGCCAAAGAGCAGTTGTCACCAGGCTTTGTGACATCCTCTGGTTTCTTTCCCAAATTTTCTGTAAATGTGTGGGTTTAAGCATGGCACAATTTCTCTGACTTGTCTTTGTTTTCCAGACCATCTAGATTAAATATTCAGTTAAAGCTGGTCAGATCTCCTTCGTTATGGAAGTGCTTTCAAGTAAGCTTCACTCTGGGACATTATGAATGGACATTATGTCTACAGACAAATGTGTGCTGGCATTCTATTAAAAAAAAGAAAAAAAAAGTATATAAATTCAGGTCTTTTGCTATTGTTTTCATACATATAATTTACCCAGCATCCTTTTTCATAATATTTTCTTTTCTCCACTTCCAAAAACATTTAAGAACAGAAATTTCTATTCTATTTGTGTCACCTAATAAAAATTCTTTTTTAAAAGTATTTTTAGCCTGAATTATTTCATTTTTATACTAATAAATATGTATGGAGAAGAGGTGCAATGTTTGACATGAATACACGCCTTTGGAATTTAATTTTCTATACTACCCCTTATGTATTTGTTTTCAAAGAATCTCTCTGTTCACAAAAAAATAATTAAAAAAATTTAAAAAATATTCTTACAAATAATAGAATCACATTTTGTTCGTGACTTATGACACCCACTGATCATATGGTTTGAAGAGTGTGAATAGGCTACTTTCTACTACTCATTTCTGTGTCTTTAAAATCCTATGGTACAGGCTAATTTTAAAATCACAGATGTAAGTATGATGTGTTTTAAACTACAGTGGGCTTTTAAAATGTGTGCTGTCATCTTTTAAAAAAAATAAATTATGGTTAACTGATAACCTTAAAAAAATCCAGCAAGCAAAAGCTAGAGAAAGAACAAGTCCTTAATTTTTCTGCATATACTGAGAAGATTGATCAAACATTCATGGAAATGTTTAGAGATGCCCTTTAGAGATTATATCTAAAGTGAGCTAATTTGGAAATGAGTGCATTTTACTATAATTTAAGTTTTGGAAAATACTGAATTTTACATTGTACATATACTTTATTATTTGTATTAACTCAGTTACTGGTTCAAAAACATTTGAATAGCATAAAGAATCAGATCTAAATATTGAAAGGCACAACTGAATGGAAGGATACCTTTTAACAGAAAAGTATCTGTATTCTATGTTGTCTGTTCTGTATTGTATCATCCTGAACAGAAAAGAAATAGCAACAGAAAATACAGTTAATCTGCAAATAGAAATATATCATACCTTTTCTATACTTGAAAAAAATAAGTGCTCTAGAGTACATGTATAAATACAGACAGTAGTGTATTAAGGAAGGAAAGAGTAAGCAGCTGTCAAGAACATGATTTGTTTTCTGTAAGCAAATCTTAATAATTTAAAATAGACATCAAAGACCCAGTTAATGCAGAGGGATCAGCAGGTGCCCTAGGAAAGCTAGAACAAAATACGCAATTAGTCAAGTCACTTCAGTAAACACTGAAAGCTGAAGTCACAGAGAGAAGGCCTCAGAAACAAATGACAGATAGGACCATGCAAGCAACATGTTTTGCCTCAGTTGTTTCATTGATCTCAACTGCACCAAAGGATTTCAAGCACTGATTCCCAAATCAGACTTGATGATGCAGTAGTAAGTTCTCAAATAGAAACTCTTAATTCAAAGGCCAGTTATGTGACCTATAATATAAGGTTAGCTTCTGAAGAGATCAAAATTATATTAAATTGTAGATGCTTATAAAATCTTTCCTGGAGCCTAAGAAGAGCATGAACTATAAAAGCCTTTATTTTTAATATCTAGAGGAATTAAATGCATACAGTGCATTCCTTTCTTGTTCTCTTCACGGTGTTAGTCCTACAAATGCTCACTTTTCTATTATTTACCTTAATTTGCTTTGCCTAATCATACTCTGAATGAATGAAAAATGTGTAGTTTAATAGCCTTAAGAGATACTAATAAATACTCCTTTATCTAGATCCTCATTCCAGCAAAATATTATTGCCTGTTGTGTCAGATTCATTCAGCCATACTTTAACTTCTGATAAAGTGACTACTATTATCTCCTAAGCTTTCTCTTCAGTTCATGGAAAGAGTTATTCATCCAGCTTACACTAAAACCTATTTTTGAAGAGATGAATGTTCCTTGTTGACTACACAGAAAAAATAGACTAAAGTTAAAAATCTACCTTAAGAAGTTACCCATATGACTACACTTAGTTGAGAAATAAACACCATTTGTTAACATCAGCTGAAATACTTACTATTGCTTCACTGCGTAAAAATATTTATATATATTTCTATACTTTTGTTCCGTAATATTCCATTATTTATAATTTTTTGTGTCACTAACAAAATGCAGAACACAGTTCTCTGCTTTCTTACTGTCTGCTTACTACTCCCTTTCTCAGATTCTGCACTGGTGGATTATGGTCCCGAAATAGGCATGGCCAAATGCAATATTCAGAGAAACATCCAATGGTTCGGGTTGGAAGGGACATTCAGAGACCATCTAGTCCAACACACCTGCCATGGGAAAGGACATCTTTCAAAAGAATAGGTTCCTCAAGGCCCTTACAACCTGACCTCAAATAATTCCAGTGATGGGGCATTCAAAACTTCTCTGGGGAACCCGTTCCAGTGTCACCACTCTCATCATAAAAGATGTCTTCCATGTGTCAAATCTAAACCTACATTTTCAGTTTAAAAACTTTGCCCTTTTTCCTGTCACTTCAGGCTCTGATAAATAACCTCTTACAAGCCCCTGTCATTGTTTCAGCCCAGCAGGCAGCTAAATGCCACAGAGCTGCTCACTCAATGTACCTCACCCCTTGAGGGATAAGGGAGAAAATTAGAACGGTAGAGTCTTGTGGGGAGATTAAAAGAAAGAAATAAAGAAAAAAAAATAATAAAAATAATCAGGGAAAAAAACGTAATAATTGGGGAAAAAATCTATAAAAATAATAATTGAATTTGCAAACAGTAGATGCACAGTATCACTGCTCACCACTCGCTGACCAACACCCAGCCTGTCCCTGGCTAGTGATCCTAGAGGAGAAAAATCCTGAAACCACAATCCCAGAAGAGACAGAAAACTTCCAACTTCAAATTTTATCTATATACTAAGCATGATAATGCATGATATGTAATATTCCATTGCCCAGCTGGGATCCATTGGTTTGGCTGTGCTCCCTCCCAGCTTCTTTTGCTCCTGAGGACTAGCAAAGCATGGGAAGTAGAAAAGCCTTGATTTCTTATCAACAATGTGAACATTCTCATGCCAAATTTTATGCTAAGTTAAAGCCATAATGCAGTTCCAGCTGCTAAGAAAAAATTAGCTTTATCCCAGAAAAAAGTGGGACAGCCCCCTTTCTATATCAAAAGGTACCAATAAGGTTTACCTAAAGTGCTCTTTTCCCCAGTGTGAACCAGGCAAGTCCATTCAGTCTTTCTTCAGAGGAGGGGTATTCCAGCCCTCTGATTATTTTTGTGGCAATGCTCTGAACTTGCTCTAATAGGTCTTTCTCTTACTGGGGGCCCCAGAGATGGATGCAACTGGGGTCTCACCAGAGTGGAGTAGAGAGGGAAAATGACATACTTCAATCTGGTGGCCACATGTCTCGATGCAGCCCAGGGTATGATTGGTTTTCTGGACTGCAAGTGCATATTACTGTGTCGTGTCCAAGTCTTCACCCACTAGTATTCCTAAATCTATTTCTTCAGGGCTGCTCTCAATAAATTTATTTGACAGTCTTTATTAATACAGAGTATTGCTCTGACTCAGATGCAGGAGCTTACACTTGGCCTTTTTGAATTTCATGAGGTTCCCAAAGGCCCACTCCTCAAGCCTTTAAAGGTCTTTGTGGATGGCATCCCTTCCCTTTAGAGAAACAGCTGCACCATTCACCTTGGTGTAATCTGAAAGGTGGATGAGGGTGCACTTAATCCTACTATCTATGTCACTGATTAAGATATTAATCTCTGAAGGGACACCATTCTTTACTGGTTTCCACTTATACATTAAGCTGTTGCCAGTACTTTCTTGGATGCATTCATGCAGCCAGTTCCTCAGTCATCCAGCAGACCATCCATCAAACCTGTATCTGTCCGGATTAGCAGTAAGAATGTTGTGTTTGTCATACCAAAGGCCATACAGAAGTCCAGGTAGATGACATCAGTTCTCCTCTTGTCCACTGATGCAATCACTCCAATATAGAAGGCCACTTTATTAAACAGGCATTACTTGATCTTGGTGAAGCCATGTTGACATTGCCTCATTGTCTTCCATGTATCTTGACATGTCTTCCAGGAGGATCTGTCCCATGATCTTACCAGGCGCAGAGGTGAGGCTAACTGGTCAATAGTTCCCAAAGTCCTCCTCATTACATTTTTTTTAAAATGGGTGTGATATTCTGATTTCTTCTGTCACTGGACATTTCTCCTGACTGCTATGATTTTTCAAATGTCACAGAAAGTGGCTTAGTGGCTACACCTGACAAGTCCCTCAGGATCTTGGGACATATCTTGTTGGGTCCCATGGACTTGTGTATGTTCAGGTTCCTCAGGCTGTCTCATATCTTGATCTTTTCCTACAGTTGCAGGGTTTTTGTTCCCCCAGTCCCTGCTTGGAGTTCCAGCACAGGAGAGATGTGGTAATTGCAAATGAAAAGTTTTTTACTGGGGAGGTACACCTACCTTGTCTAAGCAGCTTGTAGAAGCCCATCTTAACATTCTTCGCATACCTTGCCAAATTTACCTCCAAACGTGCCTTAGCTTTCCTGATCCCATCCCTTCATTCTTGGGCAGCATCTCTATGTTCTTCCCAGGATACATGTCTCTGGTTCCACTTCCTGTGCATTTCCTTTTTACATTTTGACCAGAAAGTTTTCACTTAACCATGCTGGTCTTCTGTCTTCCCTGCCTGATCTCTTGCTCATGGAAATCAAGAGTTCCCAGGCACCACAAAAGATGCCCTTAAGGAGTTGACAGCTTTGTTCTGTTCCTGTACCTCTGAGGGCAGTTTCCCAGAGGATTCAAGTCACCAATTCCTTATAAAGCTGAAAGCTCCTTTTCTCAAAATTCAGCATCCTGATCCTACCCTTCACCTGGCCCACAACCTTCAAGATTGTGATTTCCACCAGGGTATGATTATTGAAGCCCAGGCTGACACCAGTCTTTATTTTTCTAATTAGTTCCCCTGTGTTGGTAAGCAACAGTTCTAGTAATGAGTCTCTTCTAGTTCAGCTGTCTATCACCTGGATTGATTGTAACTGAGGCAATCCAAGAGTCTCTTAGATTCAGCTTGTTGTGCTGCTATATTCATACTATCCTTAGTGTTTTCATCCAAACCTCCTTCTGTAGTAGGAAACTGTTATTACTTTTTTCCACGTAGTAGGAATAAAAACTGTATGTATTTATTAATTACAAACTCTTCAAATATAGCCCTGATTCTATAATGATAAAATGTCAAAAGGTACTTTCCCCCCCCCATAATTAATCAGATGCTGATCATTAGCATCAATTTTTCACCTCTTTAATTATTCCTGCTACATAGAGAAAGATAACAAGGATAACAAGGCTTAGCAGTGTGACATTACAGATACTATCCCAATATTTTTCAGTGAAACATGAATTTGAACTACAAGTTATAGGAAGTGTTTTCAGTTTTCACACATCCTGATGTAATTTAACCATAGTTACTTTTGGTGCTCTACAGAGGGAAAAATGTTCATAAAATAATACATAGTTGATATAATCCTGGCAAATAAAACCTGTTCATCTTGCAATATCTGACATACAACAGTCTGAAAATGGAAAAAAACAGGCAAAATCAAGCAGAAAAAATATCTGTTTCTTTATATCCATGTGCATATATTTTTACAGATATATTTAGATACGTACACAAATGGCAGTAAGAATTGAGCTCAATATTAGATTTCTTGAGTAAATAATGAGATAATAATCACATCTTAATTTAGCTGTAATATATTTAAGAAACTTAATGCTATATTTGGAACAATGTCTTGGTGAAGAAGAGGTAGCCAGTCCACAATCCACACACAGCAACAACTGGACCTAGCAATTAGATCAGCAGAGAGCTGAGTTCAGTGTGTGTGTGTAGTTCTGTATCATTGATGAACCACTGAACATGACCTTTTAAAATGCAGACATTGCCTATTCATTAATTTCTTCCAGTTCATCAGGACATCTTAGATATAATTCTTAATACCTAACCCCTTTGCTCATTCTGTGTAATAGTACAGATGTCACTAAAAACATTACAATAGATTCTGACTTTGAATTCAGGTGAGTGTGTACTATAAATGATAATGGATTCCATGATGAGCATTTGAAGGCCTCTAGTCATATTACACAGACTTGTCTCTGTAAGTCTTTAAACCATATCTGAAGAGCACTGATCTACAGAAGAACTTTATCTTCACTGTATATAATCAGTATATAGCTAGCACATAATAGGACTCTATCAGTATTTATCTCTGTTTTAAGCCCTTTAAGTCTCTGAGGTAAAAGACTGTGGAACTCTTCTCTTTGTATCAGACCAATGGATATCTTCTAGAAGACTTCTTGTGGGTTTTTCATTACTGAATTTTTTTACTTAATCCGACAAGGTTCAGAGATCAAATGGTACATTTAGCAAGTTTACCACACACAAACCTTAATCTGTTCTATTCTGATAGCAGTGCTGCAAGGAAAGGAATTATTTCTTTCTCTTTGACATTTCTAATGTACCGTAATACAATGTTGATTTCTAATGTACCATGATACAATGTTGAGATACAAAACTGAGAGAAATTGAATGACCTTTCTTGGTATTCAAATCTTCAATCTGAGCATATAGGAATTTTTACCTCGTGACTTTCTTTTTGCTTTTGAATATTCTGTGTATTCTGCTTTTTATTACTAAAGGGAACATTTGCTTCACATTACTGTTGGATGGAAAGCTGAAGGGATTTCTGAACTGCCTTTGATGCCAAATTGTACCTTTAAAAGACTTGCTTAAAGTCTAAGAATTTCCAAAGGCTCCTAGGTAAAAGAAAACATCTTCCAGGACTGTAGAATAGATATTCAGTTTCTTCAAATCTTAATGCTGAACCTTCTTCCATAGGAAAGTGGAAGATATGGGTAAAATTCTTCTTTAAATTATTAAAAACAAGGACTTGAGTTTCTGAGGTATTTGTTCTTTCAAAAGGTAATGTTCTGGCCATTGATCTAAGAGTGAGCAGTGAGGATATATCACTTGATACTTGCTGCTAAATCACACTAGTTTGTAATATGTGCTCAACCGCTCACTTGTCCAGAATGGGAAAGAGTCAGAAGTGATGAGAAAAGAGAGAGTGATTCTCTGGTTGGTGTTCAGTAAAAGCTGTGGTTTAACAAATACAACACTTCAAAATACTTAAGTATTTTATAAAACATTGCAAACCTAAAAAGATTGTTACAAGTGTTCGTAATGACTAACAATAGTTTAAGTCCTCACCACCTGATCTCCAGTAGGTCTGTTATCAGTATATTTTTACTATTTCTGTCCAAGGGAGTTAATTATTTCTCAGTCTGTGACTCCACCTTTCAAATCTGTTTTGTGTTTGGAAGTACTTTGCAGACTTCATGCAGAAAATTACTCATTCTTTTCCTTGGGTTTTGTTAAGTTTAATTTCTTGGAGGAGCAGCAGGAACTTTCTTGTACTGAAGAATAATATAGATTGATATTTATTTTATTTTTTTTCCTAGGAGAATATTATTTGTGATTTGGAAAAGGAATTTGAATCAAAAAGATTAAAGGGAAGAATGTGAAGCTGGATACATGTGAAGTTTTCCTCCAAGCTGCATATGACCTTTTTCTATTTACTCATGTTTAATGGATGAAGACTTCCATTGGTACTAGAATGGATTATCTTTTGAATTACCTATGCACATATCTTTTCTCAAATATCAGGTGCCAATGATATATCCTTTTAGTTTGTGAATTTATAGCCTGTATCACCATATTTTCTTTTAAATAACTTCTTCAATGGTTCTGCAGTCACCCAAATATCATTTCTATGTAAACTTAAAATTGTATTTCAGATTACATCAACAAATTTAACTTGAGAGGTGAAGTAGGTTTCAACAGGGTGTTAAGTTAATCAGTTGTATTTTTCTATGAAATAGAAGAAAAATAGTTATACTGTCAAAAACAGTTCTTTAAATCTCAGGTGAAGCAATAAAATACATGAGAAGATGTTCATGTATTTCAGATAAGTTGCAGGGTTTTCAGCCCAAGTTTAGTATTAATAAATATTCATGAACACATGCATGCTTGGGCCTGTCTCTAAGAGTGTACAAGAAATCCATAAAAAATAATTCAGCATTAATTTAAAATATGTTTTAAAAATAAACCATATAACTTAATGCACATATGCATGCCCATGTAAATATTTATACTGGTATACACAGATTCATTTAAACATATGCATGGGTATTCTACATACATGTGCATTTGATATATGTACATTATAATCATACATTTCATTAAAACCTCCTTAGAAACTCATTGTTGTCTCTAAGCAGTACTGTTGTCCTAAATTGCCATTGAAAATAGATCAATATATTTCTGTGTAAGGTATGAACTATGAGATAAAAAAGTATTCAAAAGAAAATCCAAAAAAATTCAGGGAATAAAAAATACTCCAAGCATTTGAAAAGAAAACAGATTTTGAATAAAATATGGATAACATCTATGATGTTATATTTGGATCTCCTAAAATAACATAAATAGATTAGGAAAAGAGAAACACCTTAACCTTTATTCTGACGTAGTAAGGATTGGATTGGGAAATTCAGCCCAAATGCTACTCTTAATACTGGATTCTCACTAATTTGCTTTTTTTTTTTCATCAAAGTGCTCAGAAAAAGAGGAGAGAGAATAAATGCTTTGGAAGCAGTTATTTCATGTCTATGCCTACAAAGTGAAGGCATGAAATAGAGCAGCATAATCAGCAGAAGGAGTAAGGTAAGAAGTTATTTTTCCAAGGCTGACAGCAAGTAAGCATGGTGGGTAGGAACAAAATTTTACCTGAAGTACACACCCTGAACATATTTAAGCTCTTCTTGGTATAAATTGACTACAGAGACAGATCTGAGAAGGTAAAAAGAGAAAGAGAAGTGCTGTCCTGCACTTAAAAGGACTTAAAGGAAGTTCCACTTGACCTTAGCAAAGAGAAAACACAGGTGGCTAGATACAATATTTTCAACAGATAAAGAAAGCAAGCACAAAAGCAGATGCAGGAATGAAGCAGGAACTTTTTTAATGTCTTGAACTGCTGGTCTTCACAGTCTTTTCAGATCTTGTAAATACTTCATAGACTATATACAAAAAATCTGTAATTTTATATTTGGCTCAGCAGTCTGGCATTGCTTTTCATCTATAGGAGAAAAAGATTTACTATTTCAAATTTATAGAGACGTTCATCACCTTTAATTTAACTACTAGGCAGAAGCAATAAAAAAAAAAAAAAAAACATATCAGAAAGCTATGTCTAAAGCAATGCTTGGGCTTCATGCTGCAAGCTAATTACTCTCTCATGCTGTGGAGGAGACTTACTATAATAGCACCATGCAAAATAGCTATTCTATGACTCTCAGGTTTCAGCCTACAGAATAACTGTTCATTTTACAAATAGCAATACTAAAAGTTTGTCACACCTCACTGCTCAGTAAATTAATTCTTAAATAATAGCTTAATATAAGGATTTTTAAAAAGTAAGAGGAAAGCTGAAAGGTGAATGAAAGATGAAAATGAAAAGAGAATGCATATTCATTCTCCTAAGCAGATATAAGCTATTAAATAATAGCTTAATATAAGGATTTTTAAAAAGTAAGAGGAAAGCTGAAAGGTGAATGAAAGATGAAAATGAAAAGAGAATGCATATTCATTCTCCTAAGCAGATATAAGAGATAAAGACAAATGTGACAGCAGATGCAAAACAGCATCATAGTAATAATGCCTAATGAAAGCCTTCTTCAATGATGAGCATGCATTACTACTTTTTTAAGAAAACTTCAATGAGAACATTGTAACTACCCCCAAATCAAGCACTATCTTATCAGGAAAGATTCCAAAAAACATATAGTTCAGTTTAGGTCCAAATATGATCACAGTGACAAGTGTAACTTTCTCATTTCTTTTTCTCTGTCTTAGCTCCTTAATCTAAGAAAATGCTATATTAAAAAAGGAAAAAAAAAAAGTCTTTACTATTATTATTAAAATCTAAATTTCTACTTAACATTTAAAATATATATGAAAATCTTATTGTTTCCCCTCTTTTCAATATGATAAAAAAATTGTGTTAAAGTTGCTGTCAGTAACTACAGAGAAGTAGCACATAAAACAAAAATATTCCTAAAACAAAATAGTGCTGCTGATGGTGGATCCTTTCTTACCAAACAACAGGGAAGACCAGATTGCCTTTGTGCTTCTCCAGTGAAACCCAGTGGAACTAGCACATTTTACCAAATATTATATCAAATATTCTTAGTTACGGCTTGCTTTTTTCCCACCCCCTACCCCCCAAAACTTAGGTATTTTTCTAAACCATTTCCTAAACAGTGGGTGGACAGCTTCAGCATACCACAGGTGAATTCTCTGATGTTATTTTTAATCCATTTTCCTATCCCTCTATACTTCAGAGAAATATTTGGGGATCTTATTGTGAAGCCAATCAACATATTTAGCATTGTGCTGATTCATGTATATATTGACATGATATAAGATTTCCCTAATGAGAAATCCTGCAAGGTTATAATAAGATGCATACTCTGATGTTAGAGATTGAATCGACTTTCCTAATATTTTAAATGTTTTGGGTTTTTTTTTTCATAACTCTGCTGAGGAAGAATATCTGCTTCATACCTATTTACTTCAGACCTGAGCTTCAAAAGATGTAGCAGTATTTCTGTCACCCTACGTATCAAATATAAGAAGACAAACTTAAGCAGTGCTTCAAGGGCTTTGAGGAAGATTTCTGTGAAATTGTTAGGAGCCAAAAAATTCAGGTATCTGAAAGAGAGCTGTAGCAAATGTGAAAAAAGAGACAAGTTTAGAGTAGGATGATGGCAAGTGGAGTATTGAAAACATCAAATCACTTTTTCATTTGCATTTTCTTCATGTGTCTCCAGCACTGTACAAAACTCACATTTTCATGCATTTTCTCAGAAATACCTAGGCCATTATGCTGATTAGTGCTTTCATGGTTTAATCATTTTAATTCCACAAATCAAAACTCTCTGGGACTCATTTTCTGTGAGGAGTTACTTTAAAACCATCTTGTAAATCTTAAATTTATGCATATGCTTTTGTAAAATTCATCTGCATTTAAAGAAAATTGATCATTTATCAAAATGCTTACAACAGTGAGCAACGATTTCTATGAAACTGTCTTTTCTTTTTGTAATATAAGAACAGAGAAGGAACTAATGTTTCATTTTTTCATTTTTAATTTCATGTGTATATTATAAATGTGCAATGTATGCATGGTTTCTGCACATGCATTCCTTGAAAGTAAGATGTTGTCTCAGAGCAGATTGGTCAAAGGCTTATTTAATTATGCTTAATAGTATTTATGAAGGGTATATTTTGTTCAGACATTCATTTAGCCAGCGTTCCATTGAAAAGCAGACTTGCTTCCTTTATGAACCTAATTAGATTATTTAACAGTCAAACAATATCTCAGGCATAATAATGTTGTCTTCTTGAGCAACTAGCTGTAACTCCCTTAATGGAGTGCGTGGTGGCACCATACAATGCCAGAAGCTCATTACATTCCTAGGGTCATTGCAGCAGGAAGCAGAGGGTTTGTTAACATCAAGTGCTGAAAGCACTTCCAGTAGGAAGGAGTGATTCTGCTTGAGAGGCATGAAAAGCAGTTTTGTGCCATGAAAGAACAGAAGTTACACTGGAGTCCCCATCAGATCCATGGAAATCCAGTGCTCTCAGTGCAACAGAGCGCTTCCTACCAACTTTCTCAGAAGCATTTGGCCTGGTTCAGCTCATGAAATCCAGCAGCAGTATGGCGTGTTGATAGGTTATGCCCTTTAGAGATGCCATGTGAAAAATACATAGACACTTTAAAATAAAAAGAGAATCTCAGAAGATCCTTCACTGGAGTACCTATATGCTTTTAATTCACAGTTAAGACAGTTCCAGCATAATGACCTTTACAAATAAGCAGGAGATGAATACAGATAAGTTTCTGAATAACAAAAAAAATTGGCATTGCTGAATACCATGGCCACTCAGAAGAAAGAAAATAATACTTATTTCAAGTTAGCAGTAGCAAAATCAATTCCCTCACATATTCTTGTAATTAGCCTCCATATTCATATATAATTTTTCAGCTGATTTTTTGCAAAAATTTTTTACCTCGAGAAATTACCATTATGTTAAGGGCATTGAATACAACTAATTTTGTCCTTGCTCTTTACTGTACAGTCTATCTCACATGTGGCACAAAACTCAGACAAAGGAAAAGGATATTCTTTTATATTATCAGTCCTTGCAGAAAGCTGAAGACCTTTACAAACCTCTAACATTTTTACACTGTCTTTGTGAACTGGGTTGGATCAGTTTTTGATATTTCTATTTCTGAAGCCTTTCTCAGTGTTGATAAGCATTATTTCATAGTTAAACCAGCACAACACAGACAGGGTAGCATGCAATCCTGATTTTGTAAGGTTAAGTGCACTTGCTTATAAAAATGAATTGGTCATCTCCTACAGGATGCTTGAATGTCTCGAGCTATGTGTTCTAAAGGGAACACAACAACACTGAACAGGGAAAACTCCAAAACTCTGAATAGTTTGTTAGCTTTTTATCTGTTCTCAAGACCTTAAAATATAAAAAATACACAACTTTATCCTTTTTGGAATGGCGTAATCTGTTTGGGGGTTTTTTGGATTGTTTTTTTTTCCTTCAAGAGACTGACAAAAGAAAGTATTGTATTGGTTTCCCTGGAGAAAGTCTTTTTTTATTCATAGAATCAGCTAAGGAGACTGACTTTATATTAAGACTTCAAATTTGGGCTAATATGGTACACCAGCAGGGGACAGTACTTGAGTTGTCTTTCTAAATTAGAAGAAATTCCTTCCTCCTTAAATTGTATTGAAGACCAACCTGAGTATAAATCTTAACATAGAGTCATAGAATTTTTTTCAGACAAGCTTGGGATTTATATGTCTTTTGCAGTTGACCTATATTATAGAGCTTATGCTGTGTCTCTAAAAGATACTGAGTGATTAATAAACTTCCTTCAGGGAATCTTTGCTGTTATCTTCTTCAAAGACCTTTCTATCTGTGCAGAATGGAAAAAATCCCCATATTGGAATGAATTGTTGAATTTTATGATATGGCATAAAACAACAAAAAATGATCAGTTTTAATTATACACTCACCTTCTGAAAAGATGGAATCCTTAAATGGCAGATTATATCAATCCTTTTCTTAAAAAATATGCACACATATTTTTTTTTCCTTACATAATTTGCAAGGCACCAAAAAAAAAGAACAAATTAAAAATTCAGAGCTGTATTTCCCAGAATGTCAGAATGTAGCTCTGGATAATTTCAGGACTAATTTCAGTCAGGTTTTTAGTGGTGACGCACATATACAGTCTGTTTTTTGGTTTGGTTTGGTTTTTTTTCCCATTAAAAAAAAAAATAATAAAATTAAGAGCTTCTTTTAATTTCTTGCTTTAGACAGAAATTGGAAATTTCTCAGTAAAATATTTTACTCAAGCAATAGTAATTAAAGATCTATCCATACTTGTCTAGGGTTGCTCTTACAGAGAGTTTCCTTTTGCAGAATAGCTTCAATATATGTAAGAATTGTTTATGATTATGTTTAAGGAAAACAGACATTTATGTTTCCCTTGTGAGCAGAAATTGGGCAGAAACTCTACACACTCTTCTTTTAGTTTATTTTAAAAATTAAACTAGTGGTGAATCCACAGTTTCTAAAGGTGTTTGAAGTCAAAATGAAATAAAAAAAAATCATAATAACTTCAATATTTGGTTGACTGGATTGCTGACTAACGCCAACTTGTGTGATTCTCTTTCCTCTTAATGAGGAAGATCTGCCTGTGAGAGCCACAAAAAATATCACTCCATTGCTTTGTGGCCCTTTTCTGGATAATAGCAGGACACAGAGTTTGGGTAACAGTGTGCAATACAATTCCAGCAGGAGAAATTAATATTACTACAAAGCAAAGGTAAGAGATCGATGAAAATCCCTTTCTATTTAAAGGAAAGTATAGGACTTTAGAACAGATTTGTTTAGTGATTATTTTTGTCTGATCATGGGAATAGGTGATCTAGCCTGGAGCTCTAGAAAAGAGAAAAAAAATATTAAGAATTTATATTCCTCACAGCAAATTGTCTCCCAAAACATTCCTAAAAGCAGTCTTAAAGCAAGGGGTTGAACTGTAGTACCCTGCTGCCACTTGGAGTTACTTGTCTGGCCTGTCCAGACACCTAGGCTGATAAAAATAAACCAGATGCTTATCTGGATGGAGAAAAGTTTTGTCATCATGCCTCCAGTCCTTGACAAATCACTCCATGTCTTCTGATCCCTTTTCCTTCATACGAAACCTATAGCCTACTGTTTTGTTTTTTAAAACAAACAAACCAAACAAAACTAAACTAAAACAAAACAAAAAAACCAACCCAACTCTAGAATGAACATACTGTCCTCAGTAGGACCCAATTAGACAAGCTTTGCAGGGGCAGTTTTAGAAACAAATTTGGTCCCCAAAATGTCATGATGAAACAGAGAGCCAGCCCTTTTACTTTGTCAATCACCTGGTGAAAATAGGTAAAAAGAACTACAAAACCTAGCAAAGTGCATAGGAAATGAGTGCACATAGAACACATCTCTCTAGCCATGTACTCTTCAGATTCTGTTTCACTCAGATGAAAGTAAATGCAAGCAAATTAAAAACATCAGTGCTTTCATGATTATAAAAGAGAGTTACTTCATAACTGCACAGTAAAAAAGAAGTCACAAAGAAAGCAACATTATTTTGATAAGACATATGAAATGCTATTTTTCTGAACAGTTTCCTCTATTCTGTGCTAAGTAGTGCAACAATATGCCATGTTTTCCATCAGCCCTGTACCTCTCCAGCCCAACCAGTGGAGCCCAGCTCAGAGCCCAGGGCCCCAGTGCTTCTGTATGGTATTGTTTGCGGCTTCCCCTGTTTCTTGAGGAGACTTTTTGTATAGAAAAGACCCTTGAAAAGACCCTCCTTCCATGTACCCTTACAGCATCCATACAGAAGTTCTTATACAAAGCTCTGGAGTGTGAATTTATGTCTAATTACCTGGGTGTGCACATTTTACTGTATAGTAGACATTATGCTCAGATACTCAATAGAGAGAAGGCACTGCACTATCAATTTTATTCTATTGTATAACTCTCTTGATTTAAGAAATGCAGTCACTTTCATTACATTATTCTTGGATGGAATTATATTAAACAAGGACTTGTATTATTTCAATATGTGAAAAAATTACACAAGGCATATATTAAAACAGAATATAGCTACTGGCTTGCCCACATCCCTGAGGTGTTACAAATTATATAATCTGGAGTTCACTTTTGGATTCATCATCAAACACAGAGATTTAATAAAGCCGGCCTTAGGGAAGTAAATCTAATAGATGCCACATTTCATGAAGCTGAAAAAAATGTACTTCCTTTAGTGAAGATCAGGAGTAGAAAAATATTCATTGTTTTTATTTCTTGCAATACAAAAATTTAAAGTGCTTCTTTTCTTATAGAAATGGCTTCACAATTAAGGAAGGCAATAGCCAAGTTAGCAGTTTGGTTATCTTTAATTTAAGAGGGAAGGTTTTTCATGAAATCTTTAACTGGCTTTACATTATCAGATATCCATTATTAAATGGAATTTATCATGAGGTTTCTTGACTGGATCATTTTATTAGCATATATGTCTTACAAAATGGTATTAATAGCAATTACATCCATCACCAATTTTTAATGTGTAGCTATCTGTACTGTCAAGAATCCAGGCAAGATCCATGTTCATCCTCATTCCCTGTTATTCATACAACCCTTCCTTACAATTTATGCAACCCTTTCTTTCTACTGAATGTCAGACCCAAATTTTATTTTCTTTTAAGTCATTCGGTGCTATAAATGTTATATGCACCATAACTGAAATAAAATAAAGCATTATTATGTTTAGCATCAGATAAAGAGATTTGACACAATTGTTCGTATAGGTCTGTTAATGTTATACTGTCACATTTACTCTCCACCTTTCCTTCTCCAAACCAAATAATCGAAGCTTTCCCTTAATTTCACTCAATAAAGCACTTTACCCCATTTTCCTCACCAGTGAAAATTTGATAAATTATCTAGATTTGCTCTAGTTCTGGAATACCACTTTACAATGCTAGATGCAGCAGTTAATATCTGCTTGAGTTACTGACATAATAATGGAACTGTAAGATTTTCCATGTTACTGTGTGACGTTTGTGTCTTTGTTAGCAGTGTCAACATCCTGCTCATGCTTTCAATCTTCATGCTTGTTCACTGAATAAGATTTTTGAATGGACTATTGTGGTACCTCCATTTTCTCTTGGAAGGCTACAATCCCATCATTATATCAGAATGATTTAATTTTTAGTGCCAATGTGCAAAGACTGCTGGCTTATATTATTGTAGGTGCCCTTTTTCTGTGTGAAGCAATGAACTTATCTGTAAAGTATTTTTCATTCTATCTTTACATGTTTTTTCAACAGTTGCTGTAAGCACCAAAAAATAAAACATACATGCCTAGCTGTTCAAAAACTTCAATTTAGAATTGCAAAACTTTAACAATTCCAATTAGCTGATATTTGGATTCTTTTTAGGTAGAAGCCTAGTCTAGAGATGTATTTGCAACACTGCTATAACTCAATTTTCTCACCAGACCTAAGGAACAAAATTGAACCAGATGATTGCTGAGCAAGTAAAATTACACAAAAAAACCACAAAATTACATGTAAGAGGGCACATCTTTTTGATATCTTTGTGAATATGAATGCATAATAGAGCCACATAATTCTACATAATATATATCTATACAAGAGAGAAGCAGCCCATTGATCAAGGCACTGCCAAAAAAGATGTGAGTCTGGGTTGAATGACTTTCCTGATCACTGATGAAAAATAAACTTTTTTTGTAATCTCTCTAGATTACAAAAAGCTGATCTATATTTTTAAAATAAACATTGAAGAATTATTAAAACCTTCTTGATTTTTTTGCCAGCACATTAAGAAGTCTAAGACTTTCTGACCATTTTCTGTCTTCTTTTTCAAGACCTACTTCAAACACATGGAAGTGTGTTCAATTCAGCTGCAATCAACAATAATAGGAAAGCATCAGTTATTAAAGAAGGCTTTTGAAAATAGATCATAAATAAACATCTTTTTTCTTCAAATGTCAAACAGTTACAAAGAATAATAAAATAATAAAAAAATAGAAAAATAATCTAACTGGGAGACTATTCTTTACTAAATACCATGAACCTATTTAATTAAATATTTATAGTATTTTAATAAAAGTACATATCTGAAGTGAAAGGAAACAAAACAGTATGATTGCTTTGATTAGGTAGTAAACCCCACAAAAATTATGTAGCATTTGAAACACAGAGCTAGCCACAAACTTTTTAGTAGTTCTGGGAATATAGAGAACCACATGTAGACAAAAATTATATTATAACCGAAACAGAGAAATTAAATGGATTAGTTTTAATCTATGTTTAGTTATACAGCAGAAAGAAATCATGCCAATATTCTTATTTAGGAATTTATGGTATTTTGTTAAAGAAACTCTGTATCTTTAAAGTCTTCTTGATTGTTGAAGGATCTGATATAGTCTTTATTCTACAGTAGAAATCTACTATGGCTAGTAGCCTTAAATCTTTACCTTTTCCCAACTACATAATCATGTGAAATACAGACAAAATGCCTTGCAATGACTCCTTCCATTCCCTTGCTGGAAAGAACTAATATTGTCCTAACACAGCCTCCACAGCTTACGTTCCTTTGATAATCAGAAACAAATCCTTAAATCCATGTTATATTTTAATTTTATTCTTTCAGTGACTCAAATTCTAAGTCCAAAAGCAATGATAACTTTTCCTGCATATTAAAATACTCATATCACATTCCCCTTTGATTGTGCTCAAAATGTGTCTGCCATCAACAGAGGATCAAATGAAATACCTGCAAGCAAGTTAAGACTTGCTTCATCGACTAATCATGCTTCAGCATCTTAAGTCATTCCCAGATGCAAAAAATGATAGTAAGTTCCACGAATTCAACACAATAGAACCCAGCCTTTATTGTAACATTTAAGACCCAGTTTTGTCCCAGTTTTTACAGAATCCCCAAATTATATGTATAGATTGTTCTAGTTCCATCACAGTCTTCAGAATGACAACATCTGTGCTGTGAATTAGTTTGTGCTTTTAGCCTGGCAGTCTGTACTAAGAGAAGAAGAGAGAGAGTGCATATAGAACTGAGTAAGATCTCAAATACGGTTATTTTAACCTGTTGAATGTCAAAGCGTGAACAGTGATGAGGATTGTGAGTGCACTTCTGATTTTCTTTCAAGCTAAATGTATCTTCTTTGGAGTAACAATGACAATTTCACAGATTCTTCGTTAACACTTGCTACTGTCTGCAAGACACTTGGTCAGAGACAGCAAAGCGCAAAAGTATCCAGATTTTAGTTCTACAGTGTCAATCTATGTTAACAGACTTGACATCCACAAAAAGGGCCGGAAGGAGAACCCGGAAAACTACAGGCCCGTCAGCCTGACCTCAGTGCCTGGCAGGGTTATGGAACAGATCATCCTCACTGTAATCACACAGCACCTGCAGGATGGGCAAGGGATCAGACCCAGCCAGCACGGGTTTAGGAAGGGCAGGTCCTGTCTGACCAACCTGATCTCCTTTTATGATCGGGTGACCCGCCTGGTGGATGAGGGGAAGGCTGTGGATGTGGTCTACCTGGACTTCAGCAAAGCCTTTGACACCGTCTCCCACAGCATTCTCCTGACAAAGCTGTCAGCCCACAGCATGGACAGGGACACTCTGTGCTGGGTTAGGAACAGGCTGGAGGGCCGGGCCCAGAGAGTGGTGGTGAACGGTGCTGCATCCAGTTGGCAGCCGGTCACTAATGGTGTCCCCCAGGGATCAGTGCTGGGACCACTTCTATTTAATATCTTTATTGATGATTTAGATGAGGGGATTGAGTCCATCATCAGCAAATTTGCAGACAACACTAAGCTGGGGGGAAGTGTGTATCAGCTGGAAGGCAGGAGGGACCTGCAGAGGGACCTGGACAGACTGGAGAGTTGGGCTGATTCCAATGGGATGAGGTTCAACAAGGCCAAGTGCCGGGTCCTGCACTTCATAGAATCATAGAATTAGCCAGGTTGGAAGGGACCTCAGAGATCATCAAGTCCAACCCTTGACCCACCAGTGCGGTTGCTAGACCATGGCACTGAGTGCCACATCCAGTCTCTTTTTAAATGTCTCCAGGGACGGAGAATCTACCACCTCACCGGGCAGTCCATTCCATTGCCTGATCACCCTCTCCGTAAAGAAATTCTTTCTAATATCTAACCTAAATCTCCCCTGGCACAACTTAAGACTGTGTCCTCTTGTCTTGTTGAAAGTCGTCTGGGAAAAGAGACCAACTCCCACCTCGCTACACCCTCCTTTCAGGTAGTTGTAGAGAGTGATGAGGTCTCCCCTGAGCCTCCTCTTCTTCAGGCTGAACAGCCCCAGCTCTCTCAGCCTCTCTTCATAGGGCCTGTGCTTGAGTCCCTTCACCAGCCGGGTTGCCCTCCTTTGGACCTGCTCCAGGACCTCGATATCCTTCCTAAACTGAGGGGCCCAGGACTGGACACAGGACTCGAGGTGTGGCCTCACCAGCGCTGAGTACAGGGGCAACTTTGTACTTTGGCCACAACAACCTCATGCAGCGCTACAGGCTGGGCACAGAGTGGTTGGAGAGCATCCAGACAGAGAGGGACCTGGGAGTCTGGATTGACAAGAAGCTGAACATGAGCCAGCAGTGTGCCCAGCTAGCCAAGAAGGCCAATGGCATCCTGGCCTGTATCAGGAACAGCGTGGCCAGCAGGTCCAAGGAAGTGATTCTGCCCCTGTACTCAGCGCTGGTGAGGCCACACCTCGAGTCCTGTGTCCAGTTCTGGGCCCCTCAGTTCAGGAAGGAGATCGAGGTCCTGGAGCAGGTCCAAAGGAGGGCGAACAGGCTGGTGAAGGGACTCGAGCACAGATCCTATGAGGAGAGGCTGAGGGAGCTGGGGCTGTTCAGCCTGGAGAAGAGGAGGCTCAGAGGAGACCTCATCACTCTCTACAACTCCCTGAAAGGAGGTTGTAGCCAGGTGGGGGTTGGTCTCTTTTCCCAGGCAACTCTCAGCAAGACAAGAGGGCACGGTCTCAAGTTGTGCCAGGGGAGGTTTAGGTTGGACATTAGAAAGAATTTCTTTACAGAGAGGGTGATCAAGCATTGGAATGGGCTGCCCTGGGAAGTAGTGGATTCTCCGTCCCTGGAGATATTTAAAAAGAGACTGGATGTGGCACTCAGTGCCATGGTCTGGTAACTGCAGCGGTAGTGGATCAAGGGTTGGACTTGATGATCTCTGAGGTCCCTTCCAACCCAGCCAGTTCTATGATTCTATGATTCTATGTTAGCCATTTTGACAAGTCTGGAACATGACTTATTTTTTTAATGCACCTAGGAATGACTTTGTCATGTATGTTTACGATATTTTTCCTCAAAATGACCATACGTGAATTTTATTTCTTAAGTTGGAAAATGCCCCTATTTTAATAGCAATAATATTAAATGGCAGTATGGATGAGCAAAGATTTTATGAAAAATATTATCTAGATACTGAAACTGCAGTTATTTAAAGAACATAAATATCCCAGTATGAAAGATTTTGGTTTTTTATTATAAAGAGCAGTCTTAGAACTAAATGCAGATGACAAAATGAACAAAGCAAATATACAAGGAATTGAACCTGTCTCTGAAGGTAGTGGTTTAATTATTTGAGATTTTTAAACATACAGCAGGTTGAAGGTCTCAAGTCAAGTAGGATACAATTTTGAGTGTGACAGAGAAGAGCTAACAGATTTTTTTTCTTATCTTTAAGAACAGTGTTCTCCAAGACACTGATCAACATATAGCATCCAAAAAATTACAATAAAATATACAAGAACAAGGAAAGTGAAGCACCAACTTCAGTGGGAATATTTTGAATTTTTAGGGCCACATGTAACCATACCTTGTGTTAGTGTTTTCCTTGAGATGCATGCTTAGATGTAGTAAAATTTCTTTTGGAGTGAATCCCAAAGATTGGTCTATTGCAATATGAACATCTAAGATACATCTCTTCCTTCAGAGAGTCTAAAACCACCGACACAGATTCACTTTAGGGGTATGAATGTGAATTTTAAATGAAATTCTCTAAATATGGCTATAGAAAGTTTTATGAGACATTTATATGTGAAGATATGTATAAGAAAATTAACAGTCATTGATAAATGTTGCATCCTCCATTACTTTTCCTATAAGTATAGTTCTTGTGGTTTTACTTTAAGGGTCACTGGATCTAGTCTGATCTACACTAGAGTGAAAGAACAAACTGACATGGACTTTTCCTTGTCATCATATGACCAAGTCAGGTTTCCATTTGCTTTAGTCTTCCTAAATGGACAGATAGATGGAGCAGAGTCCTATCCTGTGTCCTGATTGGTGATTAGAGCCCAATTTCTCCCATGAGTTCAGTAGGTTTTTACTTTCAGAAGAGAACTCCACATGGAAGACAGGCATTTCCTCAGACATACAGCTGTGACTGGTCTTCTGTAAGATTATACTGACTTATTTTTATTTTTTAATATTGTTATTATTATTACTATTATTATTGTGTCTCATTCTGTGTGTACAAGCTGTGGACACCCCATTAGATCAAGAAACTTCCTAAAGAAATTTTAGGTTCCTTGTTTAAGCTATCTGGATATCTCTTCAGAAAAACTCATCTCTTTACTAGATAGGAAGTGCCTATATTCAGTTTAAGGTTTCAGCCTTGCTGGAACCACATGTTTAGATTTGAATACTACATTATCATAATGCAGTGGAATAAATGTGGCCATACATGTGGCCATTCTCTTTTTGCTAACACGCTATTTTGCACTAAATAACTAAATGGTAAAATAAAAATATTTTCACTTCATCCACTCAGATTCTGTGAAAGAAAGCTTTGTCTTTGGTAATGCAGATGTGCAAGTATTCATAGCATTTTTACAAAGCTGCTTTTCATATTTTTCAACAACTCAGCTATCAGCTTCTGGATCTAAAAGAAGAAAAGGGGAAACGATGCTTTTTTTCTAGCATTTTTCAACATTTGCATTCCTGACACATGTTACTGTGCAATGAAAATTCAAGATACATTCGATCATCCCCACTCATTTGACGTAGAATGTACTTCTAATTATAGAAGGTCTGATCCTCTATCTTTGGAGAGCATTTATCTTATCTAAATTTGAAGAGTTTAGATTTGCTATGAAGACTGAATAATTCATCTGTTTCATGGACTGTGTAGAACTAATCAGTTGATTATTCAGATTATTTTGGAATACTTTGCACTTCTCCAATTATGATTTTTCTAATAATTCTCTCAATAAAAATATCTAAATACTTAGTTGTCATCATTAAATAGGCCTGTGGCATTGTTTAATCACTTGAAGAAAAAATGTTAGGGTTGCTATAAAGCTTCCTTTTTTTTTTTTTTATGAAATTAGATTCCATTTTTATGAGTGGAAAAGTATAAATCATTGTGCATTGTAGTGGTGTTGATTAAGTATGAACAGATAGAAGAAAATAATACCGGAGAATGTAGAAAGAGAAACAATGTCATAAGCAGATGATTTTTTTCCCCAGAATATCATCATCAATGCAATCTGTTGTTTTTTAGAAAAAGCATGTACAGATGGAAGAAGTCACATGGAACATCTATTTTCTAAGCACCCACTCAAAAAATAACAAGACTGTACCATGAAAAAAATAAAATAAAATATAACTGAAATTCCAAAATCATACTGTAGATGAAAAAAGGGCTTCTGATGGGGAAAAAAAAAAAGAAAACCTTATAGGAAAACCTGAGGATATAAAACTATTCCTAAGACAATCTCATTGTATCCTATCCACTTCATTGACTATTAAAGCACTACCATCTTATACCAACTCACTGGAATACTGCAGAAAAAACAGAATTAAATCAAGGACAACTTTCTGAAGTGGGCGATGGTAATGCCCACCTGCCATGAGGCACAAAAGTCTAAACAGACCTGAATTCAGTTCATTCTTTCCATTTGATATCAGGTACCTCACCCCCTGTTTCCCAATAGCATCCCTTACTCAGGGCTGGCATTAAGGCTTCCCAGTCCTATCTCCATCTGTCCTTTCACCTATGAATGTTCTCAGCCTTTTCTGGAGCCACCATTGCTGACACCTTCACTAAATCTGGGGCCTTCTGAGCATGCCTTGTGGCAGCTCTCTCAGCAGCAGATAGGTTTTCCTCTGTTTGCAACCATCTCAACATTCTTTTAGCCTCTGCAGATCAGCCTCCTGCTTAAATCCCGTCTTGAAATGCAGTCAATAATAGGCAACACAAATTGTTACACTCATCACCTGGGTTTGGTCACAGTATTCCTCTCTTATTTTAGAAGACATCTTCCACAGTGACATTTGACTGATCTTCAGCCCAAGGAAGTGGACTTATGCATTTTCAAAGCCACTGCTCTTTGTGTATGACCATCCAGCACATTCTTTATCCACCCGATAATCCAATTTGTACTATCTAATTAATTAATATACAGCAACAGGAACAGTGTAATTTGGTCACAGCTTTTAACAAGAACAAAATGTTTTTTCAGTCTATCACACAACAATTTAATCACAGCCATTGGCTAGAATGAAAATCATTGACTGTACAAATTCATGTAGATTTTTAGCTAAAAATGCTGCTAAGTATTGGAACAGATCACATGCTGGCTTATCTGAAACTAAACTAAGGATTACTAATACATGTCAATTTTTTTTTTTTTTTAAGTATATACCATAGTTCAAGCACAGCTTTTAAGCATGGAGCATGAAGAACTTACAAAGACATACTAAAGTAGTTGCACATTCTGGTCATAAGTCCAAGGAGACATGTCCAAGGAGTGAAACAAGTAGCATCTACATGACATGACCCCATTTCTCAAAAGAGGCAAAGAAATGAGGCTGCTTTATTTGAAGTATTTGTAAGAATCAACTTCTCTCTTGCTTAACCTAGTGCCATTCCTTGTTCTGTTTCATCCTTATGATAGCCCTTGTCGTCTGTTCTGAGAGTCCTCACTTGCACCTTCTCTGCCGTCCACTCTTTATCTTAAGAGGAATCAAAAACCCTTAACCTAAAGATGACTTAAGCAAACGTATTTGGCTCTTGTTATGGCACCATTTCCACTTCTGAGGGGCCTGCATTTCTTTGGCATCTTTCAGTTCAACTTGTACAAAATATCTGACAAAGCAAAAGTTGCCTCCCAGAAGAGAACTTCTGGAAGACAGTAGTTAGCATGTTAGGGGAAGGTTTTACTTGTTGCAGAACTCAGGGAGGAGCTACATCTTCTCTTACACTCTAATCAGAATGTATGGTGCTGGCTGATTCCACATCTTGATTTGCAGAACCACTACAGATAAGGGGCATTATGTTATGAAGTTTTTCTATTCCCTCAACCTAGTGGCATGAAATTCAGAAAAGATGTTTGAAAGGTCTGTTGAGAATGAAAATAGGAAGATCTGGCTAGATGATATGCTTCCAAAAATGTCTCAGCAGAGATTCACTGAACTGAAACAAAAATGCCCTAAGGCTCTGTCTCATTGAACGTAATCTATTCTAGGACTACACGAACCCTTTTTGTATTAATCATTAAGAGATGAGGTTTGCTTCAGGAGCCAGAGCACTAATATAGAAAGTAAGGCTAGGAATGTGAGGCAAAAAAAGGGGCACTACATATTTAATTTAGAACAGGGTTAGCAAATCAGGTCAGGTCTGACAAAGTTAATAGGACTGAAGAGCCACATAATCGAAGTGGAGGGTGAGGCCATAGAAACACTGCAGAGAAATCTTAGAGGAATCTTTATGTTTGGATACCTGTTAAAATGCTGGGGAAATTTCTCCTCATTTAAAATCAGGTCTAGTGTTCTTTGGCATTGGCTTTTTTTTTTATTATTATTATTTTAAATTTATTTTGTGTTATTTGTAAGAATAGCATTACATTCTTTTTTTGATGTAATCAAATTGTTTTTTTTTTCCATTATGTCTTCACAAAGTGGATGTCGTGTGTCCCAATTTAGACTCAATGGAATGCGCCCCTGCACACTCATCCCCCAGTCTCCCCCTGCAGGACAGGAAGAAGAAAATCCACCCAAAGTCTCATTGAACAAGACAAAGACTGAGAGGTTTTCATTCCCCAATTAGGGCAATGGGCAAAAACCATACAGACTCAATTTGGGAAGAGCAAAAGCCATAATTTAATCTACCAAGAAAACGTGCCCAGATCTTAATAACTTACCACACACACCCCTTACCCTTCCTTTCTCCCAGGTCCCGGATCCCTTCCCTGCCGCCTCCCCCTCAGGGCACAGGGGAGGGGCAGGGGGGGCTTAGGTCGGTTCCCCACACGCTGTTTCTGCCGCTCCTTCCTCCTCAGGGGGAGGACTCCTCACATTCTTTCTTCCCCCGCTCCAACGCGGGGTCCCTCTCTCTCCCGGGAGGGAGAGTCCTTCAGGAAACCCTGGGACATGAGTCCCTCCCACAGGTGCAGTCCCTCAGGCACAGACTGCTCCCGCCTGGGCTGCACACAGAGTCACGGCTGCTGAGGGTGCAGTCACCTCTCCTGCCACGTGGTCCTCCACGGCTGCACAGCCACATCTGACCCTCTCCTGCTCCTGCACAGACTGAGCCTGAGACACTCCCCGGCTGCAGTTCCACTTCTGCCCACCATGATCCTTCAGGGGCAACAAATCCATGTCTGCTCCACCATGGCCCTTCAGGGACTTCACTGTGCTCCCCCATGGATTGCAGGGGGACAGGCTGCTATGTCACCACAGGATGTGGGGAAATCTCTGCTCCGGCGACTTCTCCCGATCCTTCCTCACCGACCTTGGTGCCTCTGCTCTGTCATTGCTCTCACCTTCTCTCCTCTGCTCGTCAAGTCTTGAACACGTTACTCCCAGAGGCGCATCCAGCTTCCCGTATCTGCTCGACCTTGGGCAGAGGCAGTGCAGGGACTGGAACCGGCGGAGCTTCCAGCAGGCATCCACCCCTGTGGCCCCCCCCACTTCCAAAACACCACAGCACTAACCCAAGGCAGTATGTCAAACTATGTAAGGTCTTCAGCTTTTTGTTCACATTTTTGGACTTCTTGATTTTCTACATTTGCTGTATTTATACTGCTCCACATAATTAAATATGAATTTGAACTTGTTAGTGAGATCCTAATTTCATGATCTTGTGTGCCAAATTTAGCTTTATTTAGCTATGCACCATGTAATAGTGAATTGGGGATTTATGTGTAGCTGCTGCTGTCAGAACTTTTCCTGTTAATACCATTCTGTGCACAGCTCTAAACAGACGTATTACAGGAAATAGAACTCAAAATGGAATAAGCACAAAGTTACTGGAAAAAAGTGGCAAATGAAGTGTCTTCCAAACGAGAAATATCTTATGAATTTAACTTACACAGACAGGCTACCAGGCAGATAATAAGGTTTCATGGCAGAATACTTAACTTTGCCACATGGCCAGAATAAATAGCTCATATTCAAGATAACTGATAGAGAATTATCAACTATTTGAATTTTTTGTGTTGATGTGTTTTGTGTGGGTTTTGGTGGGGTTTTTTTTTCTTTTTTTCTTTTTTCTTTTTTTTCTCTCTTTTTTTTTTTTTTCTTTTGTTCCAGATAAAGGCAAGTCCCTTGTTGCTGTGAGGCGAACAGTACTCTGCCTTTGAAACAAAGTGATGGATCCTGGCAGTCTGTTGATCATAAGAAAATGATGCCATGCCTTTGAGAGTTATGAAGGGAATTTCCAACTAGCTAGTGCAAAACAGCATTGTTGTAGGATCTTTGTGATTCCAAGCTGCACTGTCCTCTCAAAGTCTCATTAACATAACTAAAACTAGAATTTATTCAGTTCTTCTCAAGTTGTTTCAAAAGGGCTTATTATGTGCTTTTCCCCTTGGAGCACTAATTCACCAATTCAGTTCATCAGAGCTGCAACACTGAGAGGAAGCACAATTGCCTACTGCCACAAATTGCTTAAGTACTTTTAGAAAAGAGGATGCCCTTTTAATCTATTTAAAATATCATAGATTTATTAGTATATCAGATAAATTCTTAAATATTTATGGCAATTTTTGTTCCATTATATAACTAAATGTAAATAATGAATGTATTAAGAGATACTGTAATTTACTTGCAAGCACATGGGTAATAATAAAATAAAGTGACTTTCTGTACTGCTGTTCAATTTTTGGTTCATAGCCACACAAAATAGCTTAAAGCAGCATATTGTGCACTCATAATTACACAGCCTTATGCCAATTGCTTCTTTTAAATAATAGCTTTCTCCTTAGAAGAGTGCTTTCTCATCATTAAGGACTGTGTTGCCCTTTCAACTAATAAAAGTCACTTTTCATGATATCAGTAGTATTTTATCCATAGGGATCAATTTGTTCACCAATGTGAAGTATTGTGCTTTAGTTACATGCTCAAAGCTGTCCTGAGGCATCCCTCAAGTGATGCCCATCCCTCTAACTAGCAATACAGTAGGAATATGTGTGCTGCTAAATATAAAACTCAAACTCAAACCTTAGGTCCCATGCATCAGGGAGGGAGGGAGGGAGGGAGGGAGGGAGGAAGGGAGGAAAGAAGGAAGGAAGGAAGGAAGGAAGGAAGGAAGGAAGGAAGGAAGGAAGGAAGGAAGGAAGGAAGGAAGGAAGGAAGGAAGGAAGGAAGGAAGGAAGGAAGGAAGGAAGGAAGGAAGGAAGGAAGGAAGGAAGGAAGGAAGGAAGGAAGGAAGGAAGGAAGGAAGGAAGGAAGGAAGGAAGGAAGGAAGGAAGGAAGGAAGGAAGGAAGGAAGGAAGGAAGGAAGGAAGGAAGGAAGGAAGGAAGGAAGGAAGGAAGGAAGGAAGGAAGGAAGGAAGGAAGGAAGGAAGGAAGGAAGGAAGGAAGGAAGGAAGGAAGGAAGGAAGGAAGGAAGGAAGGAAGGAAGGAAGGAAGGAAGGAAGGAAGGAAGGAAGGAGAAAGTGAGTGAAACTTTTGACAAAGAACAGAAGATCAAGCATTCCCGTTTTATGCAAAACAATGAGAACTTGCTTCGTCTACAGACTTTTGATAAAGTGAGAATGGTGGGGTTTTTATGCCATTTGGTTAGCTGTGTGCCACCATTGCTCCATTGCTAAAAATTTAAATGTGAAAAATTACACAGACTTATGGACTGCCTGAAAATGTAGTTTTGTATGGCTTATTTTTGTTTTTTCCATGTCTCTTAAAACACTGTATATCTCTTTCTTCCATACTGAGGGGAAGGACTATACTATTTTACTTTTCTTAGACTTTCATTTTTCTCTAATATATTTATACCCATGCAAATTTAGTAACATATGCATTTTAATATTTACTGAATTGATATGCAATTGGTTATGCAGCTAGAGAGATTATGAGGTGCCCATCAGCCAGGACTTGAATCTAGGATATCAGAACAACTAGAACTCTAGGGCATACTGTAGCATGTTTTCAAGTTAGATCTGTTTGTACATGCCTTTTTAATAAAATTTTGCTTGGATTTCATTACTGGAGATCATAATTTAATATTCTGTTTCTAAAAAGCAGGAAGTTCCATCAAGTTGTTATGAAAACAACTTCCTTCTGCATAGTATTTAATAATCAGAACTATGCCCAATTTTATTCATAAGCTGTAGTTTGGGTATAAGACCCTTATTTTGGTTTTAAATTAGGTATTTCATTGAAAAATTAGGTAGACCTGTTATTTATAACAGGAATATTCTATGTCTGAACTTGTTATCCAGACATAAAGAAGATGTCTTAAAAAAAAAAACCCTAAACATTTCAGTGGAAGATTCAGAATTTTTTTAAATAAGCCTGACTGAGATGGTTTTACTTACAGTAATGGAATTACACTGGACTAAAGCGGCCAAGCAACATAAGTGGTTAGAATAAATAGTACACACCTTACATATTGTGTTGCTGCAAGCAAACAATGTAGATGCTGACTAAGCTTCTAGTTCAAGATTTCTGTTTGTTGTCAGAAAATCTTAATGAGAAAGGAACAGAAAAAAATCTGTGCACGTGATTTGAGAGTGCAAACAAGACAATGAGTACAGTTCCCCTCTATTTGAACAGAAACATTTACTACAATTAAGACTGTCTGGGGACACTTTCCATTATTTTTACTCTTTCTATCAGACATCTTCTATTAGATGTAATAGAAACTTTTCCAACAACCAATGTACATAAAAAGGTTTTACAATTTTGTATGTGTTGCTTTTCCTCTGTTAACTAATTTTGAACCCTTTCCCCCTTTTTTTGCATGTTAGTTTATTTACAGGTCTTAATCAGACTTGCATAAAGGCTAGAAGAGTGAATAAGAGAAGAAATTTATCCTTTATTCCTATAATCCACTGAAGCCAAACTACTAAAAAGTTAGACCTCCGTGCAAAAAACTGCCACCTAGCACTGGTGTGTTTTTCTATTCAGTAACAGCTCAGTGTTGCACTGTTTTTTCCAGCTGGTTTCTACACCAATATACAGAACCTCTAATTTTAGTACTAAACCAGGTATCAAAATGTCCCCATGCAAAGAGTGACCCACTCTGGCACAGGGTTTCATGACAAAATGGGGTTGAAACTACACTATTTCAAGGTCTGCATACAGTTCTGTTTATTTCAGTGTCTCTCTAGCGCAAACCAGACTGTCAGAAGCATCTTTAAAATTCTTATTCTACTTGTCTCTTACTTAAAAAGAAACTTTCAAATAGCAGGGGAAAATTAATGTAAATAAACACTGACAATATGAATTTGCCTATCCCTAGAAAGGGTTGTCATGCAGTCGTTAGCTGTGTCGCTGGTGTCAGGCATAGTGATCCTCTCAGAACCTTTGTGGAATCAGTGAGTCCTAGAAGAGGATGGTGAAGAATGAAGTACTGTCTTTGTCAATTTACAGTCAGCAATCCATTTAATTCTACTTTCTTTATTCTGTGAAGGCAGAGCAGAAGGCTAGCACTAAGAAGGTATGGTGCTGATGTGATCACCCCTTGTCTACCTGTAAAATGCTCATCAAGTGTTCTAGTATGTGTCACTGTTGGAAGTGTAAAATTGGACTAAAAATGCAGGAAAAAAAGGAATTTCCTCCAACTTCTTTATTTACTTCTGATTTAATTTTCTGTCTTTAATTGGCTTAAAGGGATTAATGAAGGAGTTTGTGGGCTGGCAGTTTTATAGAGTTGGACGGGATAAATAATTAACTTTGAGAAGCAGGTAATTCTGAATGCAAAAGCAAGATGCCCGTGTAACTTTGTCATTATTTGGCACTCATGAGTTGTTGCAAAATGCTTGATAACTTGCCAGCAGGCTTCAAGCCTTTTGTAGTTCATAAGTGTGAAGAGACAAGAGAATACATCTGGACCGGAAATAATTTCAGAAAGTTCCATTATATACATTGTCCTCTCTGCTCTGGTGGTCTGCCCAAAGAATCTGTGGACCAGTTAATCCATCTCATAGTTGGATTAATTCTAAACACTGAACATAGTACTCCTCTGTCACTATAAGGGTCATTTTTGATCCAATAGAGTCTAGGAAAATGCTCCATGGCAATGGACATGCTCATTACAGGGAATTGTTCCTCCGTTGTTGGTTTGCTGAAATGTGGTACACAGAGAATGAACCTTGTATGAACAAGCCATGCTCTTGTTAAATTATCCCTGTTGATTACAGAGGTTTGCTCTCGTATTTGTTATTGCTGGTTTTTTATTTTGGTCGGGTTTTGGGTTTTGGTTTTTTGTTTGTTTGTGAAGTTTTTTTAACTGATAAATACATCTATAATAGCACTAACTGAAGCACAATAATTTTTAGTCGAGTTTTTTGTTTTTGAGGTCCTCTACATATTCTGTTTGCACGAGAAGATGAATATAATCTTGAAATAGATGAGCAGCTGCAATGTGATTCTGCTTGTTTTCAGTAATACTTTTAAAAGCACTGTAATAGCACCTGTCAGTATAATTAGGTTCTGCCAAGTAGTATCATAAATTTCAAGCCTAATACATTGATAGGTGATTTGTATGTGTGTGTATTTTATTTATTAAAGATTATTCAATGTTATCTCTAAACTGGGGGAGAACCAATGAAGGCAACACATGTATATCACAACTGCCATATATATCATGAATGAGAATATTTTATCAACTGCTAAAGAATCTAGTAAGAATAAAATAGAACTCTCACTGAAGTGGTTTTACCTTCATTATAAAACATATTCTGGGAAACTAGAATGTGGTAGCATTTTGGGGATGTTTGTCTGGAACTCAGACATCTAGAAAGATTAAGTGGTGCTTTTCGTTTCAGTAAAGGGCAAGTACTGATTTGCATTCTTCTATGAGTCTTCCTAGGAGCAGATCAACGAGGCAGTGTTGGCTCCAGTCCTGACAATTCTGGCGTGTAGCCTCACTTCCCTGGCTGCATGGTGTGTGACTCATGCATTTACAAAGTGTGTGAGGATAAGGGATAAGGGGATTCATCCTGCACCCATTGACTCCAGTGGGACAGTATCAAACACAAAGATTCATTGAAACTCAAGGGGACTTAGAATCCTAAGCAGAGCTGTACAAGAAACTGATTCTTTCGTGGTAGCTGAGTTCTTCGACTAGGTTTAAGAGAAAAAAAGGTGACTTGAAAAAATCTATGTTAATTTCTGCAGAACTATGAAAAGTCAAACTAAGAATTGTAGTTGCCCTAGACAAAATTCTGCTTGCACAGGGGGAAAGGAAAACATTACTGTTTTGATATTTTTAAAAGTTTCAAAATAGAAAAAATATATTTTAAAACCCCTAATATCCGATATATAAATTTCACTTTGTAAATGTTGATATGAAAACTTCAATTAAAATAAAATTATTCTTTAATGAATATGTTGACAAATAGTTTCAGTCTCTCCAGATTTCATCTTTTTTTAAGAAATAATATATGGAAGAGTGCATTGCTCAAACTCTTCACACTAGATTCGGTTAACAAGTAGGGATGTACAGTTAGGTTTCCTTAGTGGAGATGACTTGCTCTGAGGAAGGAGTTTGTCTTTCTTCCAGTGTTGTCCCTTCCCTTAGAGATTCCTATCTTTATGACATAGCTGACTTCTGAAGATACCACTGAATCATCCTGCCTTTTAAAAAAGAAATATGTACAAATGTTGTCCTATTTAACACATCAGTCTGTAAACTGTGCCCATTCAAGATCTCTCTCAGAGAAATTTGAACAGGCTGTACAGAAAATAAAAAGTGGAAGAATGAAGGAAAAGAGAGGATGAACAGGAGACACAGTGACTAGTATTCCAGCTGGATTTTGAAGCACACTTTTATGAAACTCAGAGACATTGGATTGGCATTTAAAAAATATTCAGTGACCTTGACAGCATTGGGCAGGCTCAAAAAGTGGGGTTGTGCAAACTGCATGAAGGTCAACATGGTCAACAACGTTCAAGGTTCTGTACTTGGGTTGAGGTAATCACATGCACAAATACAGGTTGGGAGGAATTGAGGATTGAGGGCAGCCCTGAGGAGAAGGACTTGGGGGTGATGGACCAGAAGCTTAACATGAACCATCAGTGTGCTCTTGCAGCTGAGAAAGCCAACCATGTCCTGGGATGCCTCAAAAGAAGCACAGACAGCTGGTTGCTCCTTGAGTGTGCCCAGAAAAGAGCCACTAAAATGATCAGAGGGCTGAAGCACCTCCCCTGCGAAGCCAGGCTGAGGAAGTTGGGGTTGTTCAGCCTGAAGAAGAGGAGCCTCTGAGGTGACTTTATAGTGGCTTTTCAATACCAGAAAGGGGCCTACGAGAAATCTGGGTAAGACTACTTGCATAGATGTGTAGTAATAGAACAAGGAGTAATGTTTTAAAACTTGAAGAGGGGAGATTTAGATTAGGTATCAGGAGGAAATTCTTTCATACTGTAATCCTCATATGAAATTTTCAAAGGTTAAAGACCGCTTACTACGTATGAATTTATACATAATGGCAAATTAACTATTCACATAATTAAGCAATCTGCTCAAAGTTCTCTCTCTGATTTTTGAAGTGCTAATAAGACTAAATTGCTCAAATCCAGGAAAGAAATTAAGGCATGTGAAATGTTAATTAGATGAAGAAACAGAACTAAAAGGAGAAGCAATGTTAAATAGGAATTAAACAAGAATAAATAAATATTTCATCTGTGAATTAAAAGAAGACAAATTAAATAGAGACAAAATAATATATAAATTGATTGTCCCCATGATCCAATAATATATAAGGTCTCACGTATGTTAATGTATATTGCTGAGAAAGTGCTATGGCTTCCTATTTAATATGAATGTTGGAAATATTTGGGATGTACTGAGATTCCAGGAGTGTGACTCCACATCATTATGGACAACAGGGATGAGACTCAGAGTCAGGCTGCTGGAACTTAAATTGTCTCTGTAAAGTGTCATTATAATCAAAGGTCTAGTTGATACTATCAGAGAAGGCTAAAAAGCTCCTCAGATGACCAGTAAGCCTCTACTTCAGGATAAATACTATAGTCATGTAAATTTAGCTATGGACTAGACAATAGCATGGACACACAATCTAAACTATACTGTAGACCCTGATGTTACAAGCACCTACATTTAAGCATCAGGATCAAAATGAGAATTTTAATCTCCCATTTACTACCTGTTCTCAGTACATGTGTGCAGAAGAACAAGCAGTACTTTTAACAGTAGTCTTAACATAGCAGATCACAGAAATATGAATGGATTCTACTTCTTGAACATTCCTGCTTAATTCTGTCTCCCTAAATGGAGACAGGGACAGAAAAGGAGGTGTGGCTGTTTGCAGACCCTAGAGGAGCACGTAACTCAGCTTTCTAGGGCTCTTCACTGGGATCTGGATGTAACATTCTGCTGTGGTTTGGCCATGATTTTTCCCATGTTTGACTGCTAGCTGTCCCTTCCATGCTTAACCAGTCCAGCTAATTCTGTTTCTGTTTTCTTCTCCAGACTATGGTAACACCTTTTTGTCTTACCTCATACAGGCTATACAGATTTTATTTTTTTTTTTTGCATTTTGTTCCTGTTCCAACTGTAGGTGCATGAACACAAGTTTCAAAGCAATATGGAAACTCTGTTTTCTGTGTGAATAGCTTAAAATTTTATTTAAAGGAGGACCTTTTTGTGGGAACAGGAAGGTGAAGGAGAATAAATTGTGTAAAACAAGCACAAGGAGAACTTCGCTAGGAAAATGTCTATTTTCAAATAGTATCAAGTTTTCTTTTCATACCTTGAAAAAGTCACAGCTCCATCCCCAGGCTCTATTCCCCGAATTTATAAAAATAAGTGCTTTAAAACAGTTTGTTATCATCCTTGCCAACAGTCCATCCGAATGCTCACCTCATCACTTTTCTGCATATTGTTCAGAAGTTTTATTAAAAACATCAGTTTCTCTGTGCTCTCCCTCAAGGTTAATCGTCATGTTGATATTGACTCTCAGGTGATGACTTCATCTTACTCTCTGCTGTGGGATAGAAATTAATGTTCCTGCAAGCATGACTAGCCAAATGTAATAGGAAGGATTTGTTGGAGTGGAAACAGGTTGGAAAGATTGGCAGTCCTTTTCTTGTCTTGCTCATTCAATGCCTGATCACATTTACATCATGAAAAAACAGCAAAGATGAGTCACGACAAAATAGGACACCCAATTTTGGTCATATTTGGGTAATAACTGACAGACTGATTCCTAACAAATATGACAGTTTGAAAGATAAAATAAGGAAAATGAATGTCAGGTAAATACAATTTAAGAGTTGTATTTCATTAGGAGAACTTGCATGTTTTCAACATGCAGTTGACACCCTAGTAATATTTTTCTTACACGAAGATTAGTAACAAGGATGATACATAGCATGATTAATAATTAAACAAAAACAACTTGCTGTGTCAGAAAATTTGCTATGGAACTACATATTTAATAAGGAGGAAAAAAAAATAAAGCAATTAAAAAATACAATGCTGGGGTGTTATATATGTATGCTGAATCAATGCTGTATGAGTAGTTAATTTTTGCTTGTTCTTTTGCTGAACAAAAATATGTTACATACTTTCAACTTACCCAGGAATAGTACTAAAGCTCTACTGAATGCATCAGAGCAGAAATATTTTAAGTTACAAGATACTGTCTTTTATTTGGAAGATATTTCGTTTTTGATCAGCAATACATTATATTAACTGTTGCCACATGTTGATTTCAAAATAGCAAAACAAACAAAAAAGAAATCCTGTATTTTTAAAATTTTTTTGTATATTTTCTTTCAGTTTTAGTCAGTCAGTACAGAATGAGATGAGGGGGGAGATGATGGGAAAGATATTTAGCCATTTAATTTAGAACAATTTTAAATTTTTTAATTATTACAAACTCAGTCCCAAAGATAACTTTTTATAGAAAGCAATAAATGCAGTGAGTTGTATATTTAATTTGTAGGAGACATCTGGTTTATTTGTTTCAATAAAGTTTTTTCTGATTGCTTTACCCTGAGCAACAGTAGTGAAGTATTATGTAATGGTAGTAGCTTGCAATGTAAATGTCTGATTCAGCAGTAGAAACCCAACAGTTTTAGGTTACTTTTGCAGCATATTAAACACTTTACCGACATCTACAGAGAGATATTCATCACTGAATAAGGACAAATTATGAGAAACTGCAGTGACAAGTAAAATCATGAAATGTATTTATGTGCAGGGGAAATGATAAAGAAAGACATCCTACTGATAAGATCTATTGCTAATCTTTGAATTCCCAAGAGAAGTGACTAAAGTACCATTGATCTAACCACATGATGTTCAATTTGACAATATGCTAGAAAGTACTCCATAAGAAATAATGCAGGATGGATTCCTTAGATGATCTAGCAATATTATTTTTGTTTTTATTTCCCATTGAACACTTTGATGTTTTGCATAATCGACATTCATTATAAATCTTTGTTGGCAGAAAGTCTCCTCTGGAGAGGAGAAGACTGAGAGGGGACCTAATTAATGTGTATAAATATATGAGGGTTGGGTGTCAAGAAGGAAGGGACAACCTCTTCTCACTTGTGCCCTGTGACAGGATGAGGGGCAAGGGATCCAAGATAGAGCACAGGAAGTTCCACTTCAACTTGAGGAAGAATTTCTTAACTATAAGGTTTACAGAGTCCTGGAATAGGGTCCCAAGAGCAGTTGTGGAGTCTCCTTCTCTGCAGACTTCCAAGACCCATCTGGATGCATTTCTGAGTGACCTGCCCTAGTCTTGGCAGTGGAGTTGGACTTGATGATCTTCAGAGGTCCTGTCCAACTCTTGACATCTGTGATTCTGTGAATAATGGGAGGGCATTTTGTCCTTACCATCTATGAAGGTTCTTCTCTTTTTAAAATGGTTCTTCACACAAAAGACAGTAATCTAAATGAGAAATTTGGCAATATCATTAAGAATATTCCTATCTTTATGTTGCTTTTTCCTAACAGATCTTTCAAACAGAAAACATCAGATGAAACATTGGGATTTCTTGTTTCTTTTCTTTTGATTTGAAGACTACTAAGAAAAATAGTAGGAGAGGAAAATCCTTTGCTTAATTGCACAATCTGTATATGATTCCTTAATAGTATCTTGTATGGTTTTATAGTTCAAGAATATTTTGTGTATGCAGATTAAAATTCTGGGGCCAATGCTAGCTAGTCCCATAGAAACAAGATTTAAGTCTGGTCTACTTCCATTCAAAACTTCAAATCAGATTATGCAGAATATCTCTTACTACTGTAAAACAAAGATACATCATAACGTATAGACATGGAGGTCTCATAGAGTCATAGAATGGCTAGGGTTGGAGGGGACCTTAAAGATCATCTAGTTCTACCTCCCCCGCATGGGCGGGGACATCCATGATATATAGGTGTCTTATATAAAAATGTTGATTTAAGATCTTTACTGAATGTTAAGGAGCTGAGAGACATGCTAATGGGGAAGAAAAAGCACAAAACATTGTCTAAATTATTCTTTTTCATCTATACGTAAATAATGGCATTAAGGTGGTGAAGATGTTTTGTCCTGTTTGAATATGAGGACTGATGAGTTACAAGATTAATAGCATTGCCCAGCTAAAGGCAGGAAGCTGTTGTTGCTGTTATTATTACTATTGCAACGGATCTGCCAAGCTGTTCTTCTTAGTGCAGGGCAAGAGTTTAGCAGATTTCATTAATATAGAAGATGGTGATGTTATTTTGAAATATTTTTAAGGAAAAAACCCAATCTTTAAAGAATGCAGTAGATACAGTAATCCTTTTATTTGCTTCTTTCTCCACTCTCATAACTTTATTTTTCTCCTTTAGTAAGGACAGCTAACATAAACAAAATTATGCACTTCAATACCATGATGCTCAGGTTTGATTGCATGGCCTTTTCTTAAATTTCAAATTTTATGGGACAAAGAAAACTTAATTCTCTGTTAGGGAGTAGTGCTAATAGATCTCTGACTAGAGACTTGACAAGACTACTACTCTAGTAGTAACATAAAAAGGAGTCACTGAAATTTTTTGAGGAAAAAGCACAAAACAAAATCTGAGAACTACGGATTAAGGCATTGCTTGCCCAGATTAAATCTGCCAGTGAACCTGGTCCTAGTGAAAATAAGCAGCAGTGTAACATTTATCTGTTTGGGTTCCGGAAAACCCTGAGAGAAAGGCAGATCACCGGTTTTCTTCAGAGGCTGCAAAACAAGCTCTGGAGAGGAAAAGGATAGATCTTTATAAGTAATGGACTGAATCCTGAAAAATCCTGTATTTCCTGCCTGAGAAAGATAGTGGATTTAAATCAAGTAGGGTTCATGGGAATTCACATTCTTTCTTCTGTTCTTTTTCACAGTCTTTGCTATTCTTTTTGTTTAGTCCCAGGCTAAAGTGTCTGTGGCAAACGACAGTGTAGAAATGCATCTATTTAGCAGTAGGAATCAAAGTAGTTTGGTCTTTGCCGTGCTATGGAAAATGAGTTAACTTGACCAAGTCAAGTTAACCTCAACTATTCCATGGTCCTGTGGTTCTATGTAGTCCATGGCAACAGCCTGTAGCAAAGAGTAGAGTATATTCTTCACTGAAAAGCAGAGTATATTATTAAGGAACAGTCTTTTGCTTTGAGGATTGTTAGTAAGAGCCAGTTCAAGACCTAAAATGTAGATGTGGAGAAGGACTAGAGAACAAGCAGAACAATTGCTTCCATCCAGAACAAATATTTCATCTCTTCCCACCCTCAAAACAGGTTGCTTGGGGAATAGATGGCTATTTAACAGTGCTTCCCATTTCCTGCTTTGTGATAAGATAAAAATCATGATAATTTTTTTGTTTCCTGCTGTGATTTTATATTTTTCTGGTAACTTAATTTGAAAGGTAAAAAACTGAGGCAACTGAAGGGGTCAGGGAAGTGATGATGTTAGTCCTGACACAAGTTGACCTTTAAGAACGAAATTTCACTGAAAACTTGCTTAAATATCACTATATCACTAACCCAAACAAAATGCAAAACGCAATGTAACCCAAACAACAAACCAACAAACAAGACCCCCCACAGGACAATATTATGTCATACATGGTGTCAATTACAATACAGACAAATAGCCCTGTTATAGTGAAAAGGTAAAAAAAAAAAAAAAAAAAAAAAAACCAGATACAAAATACTAGCAGTGATGCTAAATTGAAGAGAAAAATATGTGGCAATAAAAGCCCTTAAATGTCTGGTCAGGCTGACCATGAAAAAAAAAAGAAGAAAGCCCACAAAACCTTGTTAAAAGCTATGAAAATTTTTGATTGAGTTTCATTTTAATTTTATAGATTAATATGCATGAATGAACAGTATATTTCTTGGAAAGTATCCTAGCTAAAATTTACTCAAGTATTCCAAATTATTTTTAAATTAAGACAATTATGATGGAAGTGATGACACAGGGTAAGAAACTCAATTGAGATTTGCACGATGGGACTCTACTTTTCACTCCTTTATTTACACTGCTTTCAGAGCACAGTGTAGAGTAAAAAATTCTGGTATCTTCATTAACAGTATATAGATAACAAGAAAAACAACAAAAAGATATCTAGTAAATATATTCAAAGAAGACTTTCTGTGACAAACCTTCATCTGCCATAAATAGACAAAACTCCATTTAATTCAATTGAGTTATTTTTTCTGTTTCAATGTCACTTTCAGAGAAGTTACTGCTGCTCTTGTTTGCACAAACTACTTGTGCTGTGTTCTACTTCTGTGCTAAGTGCTATTGTGGCACAAACATCTATATCAAATTATTCCCAATTTTCAGCTTTCTTCTGTGGAATAAGAAGCATAAAGTGAATGGTGCTCCAGCTAATGATTATAAATATTTTTCTAGACATGGCACTTGTGTCACACAGGAAACATTTAAATTCTCAATTGAATGATAATTATTAATTTATTGCAGATCTACTGCAGATTTGTAGAATTAAAAAAAATCATCTTTGAAGAAAACATACAGTTCTCAGGTTAATATAATGTAATTCTTGATATTTCTTCTTTTTTTTCCATTTTGATGCGTAAGTTGATTTATTTTTCAACTGTCATTTGATGAGATAGACCACCTACTGCCTGTCTTAATGCATGTAAGTCATGGTACAATGTGGGTTTGTTAATATCATGTTATGAGTTTGATTGTGGGTTTTTGGTGCAACATTTTGCTCTTTACTTATGTTGCTTAATTTTTTTTGCCCAAACAGGAATGATTTACTGATTGTATACAGCCCACAGGGTAAAATGAGTAAATTGCCTGTTCATTTGTCTTGGATTCTTTATGTCTTATGCTGTTTAAAAAATAGAAATCTGATTTTTACAAGGTATAAAAAATCAAAGTCACGCTGATTTCTTATTTTTTGAAGATAATCAAGTTTTATTGTTTTATTTCTGTAAAAATATATTGAAAATTTCAATATGAGTACAGTTCAGTGAAAAATTTCTAGTGTAATAAAAATTTGATCATTTTATCGTTCCCTCTTCCCTTCATTTTTTTTAAATAGAGTAGTGATTTTTTACAGACAATTATATATTATTTATATGTGAATTCAATACAAATCAAGAAACGTACACACTGACAGAAGCAGGCATATATTAAAATCTTAAGTGACATTTAATTTGTATTTTGTCTGATCTTTGTTATTTCCCTCATATGTGAGTTACCCCATTTTACTATGGATTAGAAAAAAGTCAGAGTCAGGAATATGTATTCAACTAAGAGATTTCCTGTTTGTACAGGAAATCTTTCCCATATAAATAGGAAATCTTTCATGAATTTACATAAAATTAAAGTTTTGTTAACAATGGAATAAATTATTCTTTGAGGTCAGTGAAGTAATCTGAATAGCTCTTTTTATTTTCTGAGGCTCCATTTTCTTTTTTGAAGACTTTATTTTATCCAGCAAGGTGCTTGTAAGATTGCACGTTGTATTGTAATAATCAATTTTCAGTGACAGATTGTAACTCAAACATGATTCAAAACTGGAGACTTAACTTGTGAGTAAAACTTCTAGTGACATTTTTAATAAAAGGCTTGACTACCAAGTTTTTTTCAAACAGATGAAAGTAAATCCTGCAAGTGTATGATAAATACTATCTTAACTGTAACTTTCTTGCTAATGATAAGCCAAAACACAAATGTATTATGAATACAACACCGACATTCTTTTTTCACCTTCTAACAGAGAAGAAAAATGCAGAGAAAGTACTTCAGTTTACAAATTACAAACCAAGTACTATTTCTTTGCCTTATTTCTAAGAGAGCATTAGTATTGGTTTTGGTTCAGCAGTGTTGAATTCAGTGGAAGTTTTGCTATTGCTTCTAGAGGGAAGAGATTTAGATGAATGTGCACGTCTGTGATTAAAGAACTATTGGAATCAAAACTTTGCAAAAGAATAGATCGTGCTTTCTGGAGTCACAAATGGGCACCTGACATTTTCAGACTTTGTGTCTAATTGCTATTTGCTCATTTGACCTTGTATGAGAAAACTTTTGTTATGATAGCTGAGTACACACTTGTCTTCAAGAGTGAATTTTAACGTGGATGCTTGCAGTCTTTTCAGTTAATTAACTCTAATTCTGAATGACAAAGTTAAATTTAATACAAAAAGAATGGGAGGGAGGGAGAAAATAAGGTATTTTAAAAGTAGTCCATTTAAGGAATTATAGCTTTCATCCTGTTAGGAAGGAATTTTTTAAGCTACAGGCTGTGGCCAAGAGAATATTTCACAAGCCACCACAGGGTTATTAACATACCTTCATAGCATACTTAAGGCTGTTATTTATTCAGCCCTTTCTCTCTGATACAGTGTTTTCCTATTCCACCATCTGTTAGATGTTCTACTTTTTGGGAATTCTTGTTCAGGGTACTGAAATGAGAGCTGTGATTGCAGGTGTGCAAGTAAATGAATTCTTCACCTGGAAATGGTTGAGAAAGTTGCTTTTGCTCCTCAGAGGTCATGGCCTGGCACTGAGCTAAGGAGCACCTGAGGACCCATCAAGTAGGCCCCTTGAGATAGTCCTGGGAAGACAGTGATGAAACCAGGACAAACCAAGTCACATACATTATGTCCAAACAGCCTCTGGATGTGTTCCTAAATCTACATTCATGCTCTACCTGGCTCCCACCCCCAGACTCAGTATAAAATGTGGGCCCTATGAGTGTGTGTGGAGAAGGGGAAAGAAGTGCAGGACAGTTAAATAAGAGTTACATATTACAGCTTATTGAATGAAGCACTTTGCAAGATAGGGATCTTGCATCTTGGGTTTTTTTATATTCTCAGAGGACTGGCAAAATAAAATACAGTACAGGAAGCAAGAACTAAGTATTTCCTCATCCACGAAAATATTACACAATTAAGTATTAAAAAAGAAAAAGTATATATTTGAAATGGGAATGCTGATTTTATTATCCACAAAGTGGGTGATGGAATAGCTGGCTTTCAGTGGTGGATAATGTAGAAGACATTATAATATTCTACAGCTTGAGAAAATATGATGATGAGCACAATGAACAGAACACAATACCTTATTTTCTAGTGTGAACAAAAATTAATTTTTCATCTTCTGGTTGCTCTCACTCTCCTTTTCCATGGAAAACCCAGATGGTGAAAATGTGGTCTTACTAACTTGCCCATATGACACTATATGAATTGCCTATATGACACTGCAGCCCACATATTACCAGAAGAGATAAGAAGAGTCAAAACAGTCTCTATGTTTTGGAAAATGCCAGAATTGACACAACTATACACTTTAGAATGTGGGAATTCATGTATTTTGCACAGTATTATTATATCTGCACCTTCTTACAATACCTGCATTCCTCTGGCCTCTTGCCCATTATTGAACATTACACAGATTTATGATGAAGAAATTACACACTTATGCATAATATTTCTCCGGCAGCTACCTTAATGTAAAAATGCAAGAACCTTTTCCAGCCCCATTGTTTATCTGTAGCTATTCTATGTATTTCTAGTCTCCTGTTCTATATCTTCATGTATAATATTTTCTAATAATTATCTGCTTCATGATCTCTGTCATACACTGTATTTCATTCATCTGCTTTTTTATGCATGGCCATTCTGGCACCTCTGCAAACATAAACTCCGTTTTCATCTGTTATGAGATGTTATGTTGCAGCTCTTTTGTGTCTTCACCCCCTGTCCCAAAGGCAGTTTCTTACCATTCTGAAAACTCAGCACAAATTGTGTCACAGAGCTCACAGAACACTGCTTCAGAGGTACTTGACAGAGATACTGACTTGATACCGACAGTTCATGTCTTGTAGCTTCCATTTTCAGTTCCTCTCCCCAAAGTCCTTGTTGCCAATTCAATTGCTGTTTGTGAAAAGGGCCACTAGAAAACGGGTTTACTCAGTACAAAAATCATACAGGCTACTGGCTAACCCAGTCTGCTCTGGTCTGCTGAAGACCATGCACACTCAGATTTAGCTGTTAGATGAAGTCAGTGCATTCCTGGATTACCCTTTTTGCTTGATGCCAGGGAAAAACACTACAGCTGTAATGACATGAAATGATCCAGATGTTGGTGAGGTTCTTGTTTCATGCTGAATACACTTAAGTCTTAAAGCCTCCAGGCTTAAATGATTCAACTCACTGTTTCAAAATCTGTGTATAAATATGCTGTGAGTTTTGTTTTTTTAAAAAAAAAACCTTTGGCAAGTACATAAAATTTTATGCCTACAGTAGTCTGAAAAAAATACTGGACATTAGCAATTCAGTTTTCAGTATTGAACGTCAATTTTTTACCTAAACACCAAGTCAGTGTTGCCCTCTCAATTTCTCCATCAGTTTTACTTCTTGCTTTACAAACCCTAAACCACAGTCCTACATCTTTCTTGCTCCAGCATCTCTTTCCCCAAGCTCAGTGCTGTATTTGTTCTGCTCCTACCTCCTTAATAGGTGCCTCTTCTTCCTGGAATTCAGTCTCCTTTTACATTTTTCAAACCTTCCTTTTCTTCTCCATAGCAGAATGACTGCAGAGTGACAGAACTGGAGTGTCATTCTACATTCTCTTTCCCATTACTTTTTCCTGTTAGGACTGGCATTAGTAGGGTACATAGAGGAGAAGTCTGAAAAGCTGCTCTTTTTATTCTCAGGTGTAGATATTTTGAAGGATGGTCACAACTGAAACAGGATTGAGCACTCCTGATCTGCTGAATGCTTTACAGCCTTCCTTCTTATTCCCAGCCTGAGCAGATGAACAGGAAGAAGGACCCCCACTTGCTTGCTGCAATAATCTTGTTCATTTATAAAGAAGGAAGCAGTCAGAGGAAATTACCTAAACCACTAGGACTGTAATGCAAATATCTGCATTTCTTGAATCTGCAAATTCCTGTATTCTGAATTTCTGTGTTTTTAAGTATTTGAGCATGCAGTTAATTCTATTTATTGATACTACATGACATGGAAAAGGTATTAATGGAGACAATTATAGAATATATGTGTTTTCCAAAGGCTTCAATGGCAATAAAAACATTTTCTTTATGAGAACATACATTTCTGCACCTTTGTTGAGAATGCTTTTTCATTTCATGTTTGCAAACTCCACTTTCAGTTTAGAAGGACTATTTTCACTGCCCCCTTCAAAAAAACCTGCTTCCCATTCATAATAATTAAAAGACAAGCTTTAATAATTTAACACTATCTACTGTAATAGTGCATTGGGTTATGAAAAGTAGACCTAAAAACTCTATTGGCATTCATATACAGAAGTTCTCCTTTTCTTGGAATGTCCTATAATAGCTAAATAGGTTCACTTTTCATGTAAGTAGATATTAACTTTTTATTAAAGGGATTTTTAATACATATGGGTGTAATATAAATACTTTATTTCACTGTGGCTAATGCATTCACAGGGTCTACAAATAAGATATCTCACAGTGTTTAAAAACCTTCAGAAAATAAAATATCCCCATAGCAAAAACTTTGCCTTTTGAGAGTAAATTCTTTTTTGCCAATACAAAGTAATTTTCATGATCACCTTTTCTGTGAAGCATTCACTCTTCACATGTACCCACGATTAAAGCCATTAACCCTTTCTTACTTTTACTAACCACCTTTATAGGTTCTTATTTTATTTCTTTTTGATTACCACTTCTAGTTATTTCATTCAATATATCTCCAAGTCAGTTTTATGAAAATTAATCTAATTTAAGCATTGCAAGAAATATTTCTTATGCATGCATGGAAAATTCAGAGAATCAGAATGAAATTTTGATCAACATGACAAACTTCAACTGTTCCATGAAGAAAATAAAATATTTTCTCCAGGTTTGAGGATACTCCTGTTTAATTTTGTTGCTTGAATTGAAATTACTTTATGCAAATTGCACTTTTGGACCCCCTCTAATCCTAAAACTTTACAAGCAGAAGGTTGATTTGCTAAAAAGTAATACAGGATATTTTGCTTAATCAAGATAATGTGTTGCTCTGACTTCATTCATAACTGCATTAAAAACTCAATGCAGCTACATTACCTTAAGTTAAAGTTCTTTTTCCTTCAAAATGTTGATGGATTTTTTTGTTGTTTTCTGTTTTCTTGTGGGTTTTTTTTAATTCATACAATATCATCGAGAGTATTAAATGTGATTACTTTATGAAAACAGTGGTTTTACTTTGATTTTTTATATCATGGGTGGTTTTATATAAATTCTTTCTTCCAAACATTTCATATGCATAGAAAGTCTTGAGAGCCTTCAAATGTTAATTATTATTCAATAGAAAATAAGAGGAAAGAGACATTAAGTGAGATCTGTAAAAACTCTAAATTTCATAAAGCTTAATCTCTATTTTACTCAATGTGGATAATCTACTTTTTAAATTGTTCTAGTAATTTGTCCATCTGAAGAACGTAGAATACCTCCTTTTAGATTAGTGGCTACCACATGTAATAGGGATCAGATACAGCATTAGATGCAAGACTAGTATTCTATGAAAGTAGGATGCCTTCTATAGTTTTGTTTGTAAAACAAAGTGTAAATCTTTTGGGCCATTTTGGTTTTGTTGGTTTTTTGTGGGGTTTTTTTGTTTTGTTTTTGTTTGTTTGTTTTCAAAAAAGAGGCTGCAAGTTAACTTCTGGATTGAAAGACGTTTGTTTCTATATGCCTTTAAATTGAGAAAATCTCAGCATTTGGGCTTTTCAATATACGATGAGCTATCCTATGAGTTTTCTTGTTTGATCAGGTATCAGAATTGTCATTGAAGTACAGAAAACTTGTGCTGTTCTCTGTGCCTTCCTTAGTTAACGCAGGACCTTGTGGCTGGCATATTCAAGACTAAAATAATAAAAAGCTCAGGTTTCACATGAAGATCCTCACTGTGTCTGGTACAGAATATAAACCAGAAAACAAACTTATCTGTTTCATTTGCAGGGTGGAATGATAAATCTGTTGTTCATGGCTGCAGTATTTACTTAGCAGATGTAAGCAGGGAAGGATCATGCAATCTAACACTGAAATCCCGAATTAATTCCCCCAGATCTTGTATTGAAAATAGTTACCAAAGTGTGTAAATTAATGTTTATAAGAAAGTATTGTAGGTAGTTCCTTGATTTGATAATGCATAAGGATTAAAATAAAATGAGGCATTGAAAAAGTAAAAGCCCTCAAAGTTGTGAAGCTTTAAAAAAAAAAAAAAATTGCATACATCCACTTCGAACATCCACAGGTGGCTGGCATTTTAGGTTAGTGTTAGAAGCATTTAATACAAAGGTTGCATATTTTCCCACTAAAATATTTAATAAAAAATTTTGGGTTCTAAAGTGGAAATCAAATACATTTCAGAGCACTGCTGAATCCTTAAGACACCAGGACAGAATTGGGTTCAGTATTAAATGTGTACCTTTATTTAAAGGAAAAAAGAAATATCCTTTTGTCAGCATAATCTGCTATGTAAAGTCAACAGTGGGACCTGCCTTTTCTGCTTCTCATAGCTGAGCAGAATTTAGAAATGAATAAGTGTTCTGTAAATATTTATAGGACTTGGCAGTTTAGGATGCATTTTGGGACTGAAATAAAAGGCACTGCACCATGAACTGAACTCAAACAGCAGGATGAATTAGCCTTGATGCAGTGGGAAAACTCAATCATTTTATAACCACGGGCCATATTGCTAAGTTGCTAGCCTGTTAAATACAAGAAGGACCGACTGGTGCCAGGGCCATAGGGAAGTGTCAAAGAAAGGTTTGCAGCCACACATCTTAGTGGTGTGCTTGGAGGCATGGGGTGCACACCTTGATCATATCTTTCAAGGGTATAACTTCATGCAGAAGGAATCCAGCTCACCTGCTCCAAGATTACTTGTCATGCACAAGCTAAAATTTACGTTGTGAAGAAAGTTTGATAAATGGGATTGGGAGATTTCTTTTAAAATTTCTGATCCAAACAAAAATGGTAATGCAGCAATCCTTGGTAGTCCAGTATTACTTCTTTGTCCTTTTCCCTATTATCTGGACTTTTATTCTCAGTATTATGTGCCTTCTGGTTCTTTCCCGCATTTTTGGTTTAGAATTTTCTTCTCAACTCCCTCTGAGTTCAGTCAGTCCAGGCTCAGATCACTTCCCATTTCATCCAGATTTCTCCTTGGTTAACAGACACATTTCTTCTGCAGTTCCTGCCATCCTCTTGACTTGGCTTTGTCCATTCTGAACCACTTGCTTTCACCCACATTTCTGTAAACTCATTTTTCACAGATGAATGGGATTCATTCTTTTTCTCTAAGGAACAATTTTGGAATAGATTCTGCAACAGAGCTATTGCAGCTGAGGAATTATTTTCACCAAGTGAATGAAAATAGACAAGTTATATTTCACCTTTCCCTCAGTTACTTTTGCATGTGCATCTTCTGAGGAAAAGCTTGTGTGTATGTCTCTGGAATAAAATGTGTTTAAAAGGATCAGTTCCAAAATATTGGTGAAATGCATTGGTATTTTGCAGACTCTGTGACTCATAAGCAATTGAAAATAGCTTTTATATTATGAAGCTGAAAACTGGCAGAGAGGAAGCAGGTAATAACTCTGTCTCTATGTATATATATGTGTCATAATTAAATCTTTAGATATAGACAGATATAGAAATATGTTCCAGTTATCTAAAAAAGTAGCTTTCTAGATAAAACGCCTCTCAGTTAGCAAGACTTTCCACAAAGGTTCCGTATTTGCACATAAATCATAATATTGCCTATTAAAATAATTGAAATGGTATATCTGCCAGAAACCTTTTTGTCTAAATTATATATTCTACAAAATTATATTGATTTCATTTTTTCACAACATTTCCAAGCTTGCAATGCAGAAACTGCTATGAAACCAACTGCTAAAATTTTGAAGGTAAATAATAATTCCAGAAGCAAAAGCAATACAGGTTTTTTTTTTAATAAATTATAATTAATTTTTTACTTTATATATATATTTTAAAAATTGTTCTAATTTACCTCTTCAAATCCATTTGCATTTGTTTTACATGTTTCTAAATTCTTCCTGAGGAAGAAAAATTACAATCTTAAGAAATTTCAAGTTGCAGGGGACATCATCCCATCAAGGAGAAAAATATTGTAATACCTTAACCTTGTTTTCTTAGGAGCTGCCAAAGAACAATACAGAAACTTATAGTCATCTGCTTCAGTCCTAAAGCAACTGCTCCTGTGAATATTAGAAGGGATAGTGCCCCCTTGGCTAATGTGTCATTTGGGAAACGTGAAAGAATTGACTTACAGTGACAAAGATCAGTAGGAATTCGACAGGTGTAAAAAGCTCTATATTAAAATGTTGTCTCTCTAGCAATTTTACTGTCTTCTTCAAGCAATCACAAGGATGACTAAAAAGTGTTTATTTTCCTATGACTCATTCTTCTATTTTTAAGGAAAACAGAGATGACAGTAAAACTCTAGAAGTTTAGAATATGTAAATCTCCCAACTATTTAGAAAGGCATAAAACAAAATAATTTCAGGTGACAAATAAAGATGAGATCACATCTTAAGTTAAAAATGGAGAATTATGGACAATTTGGTACAAATGCACATATTTGTGCTTTTTAGTGTTTACCTACACCTCCAGGATTACTGTCAGTCTCCAGGTTATTAAGTATGATTTGTCAGATTTATAAGGGTTTTTTGGTAATTGCCCAAGTGCTTCTAAACCACAGTGATCTTATTAACAGAAATTACCTGCATTTCTTTTTTGTGGTGGGCATGCTCCCTCACATGATACTTACTGCATTTATATTTCTGTTTTTATATTGTTCATCTCTTAGTAAAATGCCGAGTGCCAAGGAAGTTTGTAAACCTGCTCTACCAAGGTGAGTGCAGTCAACTGAGATATTTATCACCACAGTGAGAAGAGATTTTTTTGGTTTCAGTTCATATTAGTGCCCAGCTACATGGCAGCCTTCTGAAGGAAGGAACAGTTCTCCATTGGAAAGCTCATTACACATAAGATCTGGGTGGTGTGCTCATAGCAGGAGCCAAAGACCAGCATCCTAATAAAGGTATCAGCTGTCCAAAGTTCACATAACTGAAGTCTTGAATTTTCTTTAGCTGTGTGCTGCAGGTCTGAGAGCTGCTGGCCATCGTTCCCTGTATTCTTGATATATGTTGTGTCACATCCCACAGACTCAGTAAGAAAAGGTAAGTAACTTGATACTTATTATTTATTGAAGCAGCAATTTTTATGGAGCTGTTGCAAACAAACCACCACATCCTAGCTAAGTGCATATAAACCTGATGATGTATCATAGCACCTTTTATTTTAAGTAAGTGTCTGATTTGAAAATATGAAGCCACATTTGCATTTAGATCACAAGATTCAAGGAACACTGAGTAGTACTTCCCTTACACATGTTGGATATTTAATATTTAGTAATGAAATTTTTATTTGATTAATTTTTAATCACATTCTAACTGACTCTCTGCTAAATTAATGGCGCAGAATCTACAGTCTGGGGAGCAGCACAGAAATTTTTTTAATAAGCGCATTATAATGGGGGAGAGTGTGGCATTAAAGCCTCACAAATCAGCTCAGCAAGCGACTCGTTCCATTTTGAGCAACTCCCTCACTGACAACTGCTCCCCAAGCGCCTCCATTGCCTTTTTTTTGCATATCCCTACTGAAAACTGAGTAAGGAGCTTGGATGGCTCTCCCTGAAGAGCAGGGAAAGCTATCAGCACATTGCTCTTCTTCCCTTAGTTCTCCCTGACTGTTCTTCACTGCAAAAAGAAATGTAAATGTTAGCAATAAGCAAGCAGTTCCTATTCTTTGTTTCTTGGATGCAGTCCCAGTTTGGAAGGACCTCTGGCATATATTAGTTGTCAGTGACCTCTGAGGGGTTAAGGACCAGTGGTTACTGGAACACGGGTTATTCCAGGGACCTTCCCTCTCCATAACCCACCCCCACCAGGGAGGTGAGGAACAAGCCAAATTTGATGTATAATGCCTCTGTTGGCCCCTACATGCAAGATGTTTCTCCAAGAAGGTCAGCTGCCCGTCTCATACTGTTGCTCTTCCCCATTTATTGAGTCTGGCACTTTTCTTTCTTGGAATAAAATGAGGTGAATGTTTCTTTTGTCATTCACTGACATAAGTGCGTATTTTACTTTGCTGTATTATCTACCATGGCAGCACTGTTATCTGGCTAAAGTAGGGCATCTTGGGATCTAATTTTATACTTCTCAATACTCAGATGAGCACTGTAGATTATGTTCAACATATCTAAATCCATATGGAGCAGCAATATGACATAAAGTCTCTGCTCAAAGTCCCATTATAATCTCATTATCTGTAGTGATTTCATTTGACTAGTCCCTTTTAAAAAAGTATCTCCTGAGATACTTGTTCTTTTTGCTGTTGGCTCTTCACACAGAAGCAATCCGGCACATTTTTTTTAAGGTCATATCACATCACATTGTATCACATTTCTTCCTGTCAAATTCATTCTGAAACAATTTGCATTTAATTCCTATTTCTTTTAAACCATTCTTCCTGCAATTTCTTTACTGCTGCTTATAGGCATTCTTGAAAGCACAAATTTAATTAAAAATACTTTTGCAGCATCATCTTTGTGATACGTCTTTCATCCACAAATTCCACTCTGGCTTCTGAAGTGAGATATGCAGTGACTGAAGTGTACTTAGCACTCATGAAACTGCTTTTAATCTACCTGAACATTCTTGCCTTTACAAAATAACCACCAGTGAAGGCTACTAGAGAGTGGTCCTCAGTACCTGCAGCTTCTGTGACTTTTGCCTTTGGTCATGTTTATTTTTGACATGTTGTAGTGAAATTTTAATGCATGAAAATGGTAATATTTACTTCCCCAGACAGGTGAAACAAGTGGAAGGCAGTATAGCATGAATTCTTATCACACAAGGCTAACTGTGCTGGCCCTTTACTAGTTTGCTCTGATGGGAGAGTCAGGAGGTAGGAATGGCTTAGAAGGTTGTTATGCTCTGATGGTACAGTGTAACTAGCTGTATCTAAAGAAGAATTAGAATAATGACCTTTTAGGATTTGAGAAATCTTGCTGTGGAATAGAATGACAGGCCAATTTAAATTATCCTTAATTAAAGATCAATATGGAAAGAAATGAATGACAAAAGTTAATAGTAACAATAATATAAACTACCAACTAACAGAACAGTACCAGGTTGAAAGTTTCCACTAAGACAAACACTATGCCTAACCGAGGCTGTTGGGCTGGCAAATAGTGCAGACAGCCAGAGACTGATTTATTTCAAGAATTTTATGAATATTATTATGAATATTATAATGTATATAGTCCTTCCGTGGAACTTTTTTATCAAGAAAAGCAGCAAGGAGAATGTCAGATGAAAAAGTCTTTCTCACAGTCACACAGCACAGAATAGAACAAATCTGAGGAAAAATTAACTGTTGTGACAGCAATAAAACCCACATGGAAAAGTATCTGTACCTCTTGAGGAAGTATCTGATGAAAGAGTGATAAAAGATATGAGAGGATATGAAGTGATGGATGTGAGTTACAGCAAAAACCATGACATCAGACATCAAAAGCTGAGAAAAGACAAAATGGTCTCTAAAAATACAGTACTTGTAAAATAAAACATAGACAAAGTTCACTATATTTTTGAGGCATATCATGACTGCTGGAGAGAAACATAACTGCTGTCTAGTTTAAGTCAAAGTCAATATATGCCAGTCCTGTGGCTTTACATTTTCATTTAAGCCTGGACTCTTGGGAACAGGACTACTCTGAAGCATCTGGATATCTTATAATCCCTGATAAAAGGCAGTAGAGGGATAATTTCTTATGTTTTCAGTATTTGAGGTTCTTCATGTAGGAGGGAAAATAAAAAGATGTCACCTATTTAATATCTCATTTATGTAAGTCAATATTCCAGAAATTACCAGAACTGGATGAAAATGTTCACTATTCTTTGTGGAAAAGGGGTGGAAAATAAACTTGGCAAAATGTAGGATTTGCAACATTTTGTGTAGATTGCATCCCTGAGTGACCATAGAAAAATCTGGGTAAGGTAGTCTGGGAGGTAAGAAAAACTGAGAAGGCATAGCTTCTTCAAAACATAACTTTTAGAAGACACAGTGAAGATATTGGTGGCCGCAGTGGAACACCAAACAAAATGGTTTCAATCAAAACTTTATCCCAAAGTGAAATGTTATTTATTATGCTACAGCTCAAACAAGATGTTTAGACATTTCCAAACCCCTCCCTTATTTTTCATTTGCATTAATAAAAGGTTAATATCTTGTTTTTCAGTCTAGTTTGAGGTGCTGAAAAGCATGTTAACATATTATGATATTAAATACCTAATATCATAATTTTTAGTGGGATGAAAATCCCAGGTTTACCAGCTGCTAATGGCCTCTGGAGAGATTCAGGCTGATGAGGTTTGTGATGTCAAACAGCTGTAGATGAAAATACGAGAAACAGTTGACAAGAATTAAATAATACAAATGTAAAACTACAAATCTGAGACAAGCAAATAATTGTCACGGTATTATTTCATATGAATTTTATGTGATATTAAATACCATTAAATTTTCATACTCTTAGCAAAAGTCAAATAGGAACATACTCATCTGCAGATTTATATTTCAGACGGTAAAGAAATAAAACAACACAATATTTAGTTAGCATGAACAAAGTTCTGAAGCTTCTCTTTTCTTTTTAATGTGAAATTGATAATTGAAAAGGAGGTGATTTATTGAGTTCACCCAGCAATGTAAGGTGAATAGTTCACAAAAATGACACAATTGTAAACCCTTTTGTTGTGTATGAATTATTTCAGAGCAAGCTGTGGAATTTCAGTGTACCTGTAATTAAACATATTTGCAGAACAATTCTAAATCTGCAGTTTATTTGCCAAAGCTTTATATACAAATTCAATATCCAAAATTCAAGCTGCTTGATAGGTCAGTAGGCACATAATATGTTTCTATCTCAGAAGCTTGATTCTTTATATCAAAAATCTAATATGAATCATTCAGAATTTGCTTTTTGCAAATACTCTTCAATAATATGCTCAAAATTAATCAAACATTATTGTTAGTACCTCTATTCAGCAGAATAGTTACAGAAAGCAAACAATACCCAGCCCCAATTACTAAAATGTCTATGTACCTTTCAAGTGAAAGGAAACCTGGTTGATAAATGGAATTTAACAGCATAAAAGAACAAACTATATTTATTTACTCAGCTTTTGAAGGAAGAATGATATTAACATATCTGCAATATAAGTAAATCCTTTAAACATATGAGCAACTTATATTGCTACTCCTACATATTTTTTCCTTAAAAAACTCATTCTTTGTCTAACTTTTAAATATAAAATGAAATTTTATTTACTTGTGGAGGCTGGATGTATTAGATTTATCTGAATTATTTTGATCCCTAAGTTGGAAGATGCATTTTTCAGCTGCTAAGCTATACACTAATATGGGAAGCTGCTCACCTAGACTTTTTCCAGTGCTGCAGAAAATACTAACAGAACAATTAAACCATTGATTCAATGAGAGTTTCAGTGCATACAGGTAATAAATACATATAAATGTCCTCATTGTCTGAGTTTCTTTCCTTTTACTGGCAGGCTTATAGAACTGCAAAAGCCATGAAAAGTCATTGCTAACTTAAAAGTGCAACCTCTGTTACTTTAATATTTTCGTACTGTGTATCAAGGCATTGTTTACATTAGATAATGAAATGGAAATGGGGCAGAAAGCACACCTCTGAAAGACTTTCTACACAAAAGGATGAACACGTAGTTCTTTGCACAAAGCATTAGAAAATACTGTGATATTTTATTATTAAAAATGCTGCTGAAAAGTTTATACATATGTGTCCAGCCATATATATCTTCTATCATTACTTTAAGGCAAAAAAAACCAAAAAATTGCAAAACAATAACAGAAGAAACCATTAAACCCTGCGTGCCTCTTACGGTCAAGAATGTAAGCCTGGGAAAGTACTTTTGTTTTTCTTTTACAGTTTGCAAAGTATATTTCCATATCATGATTATAGAATTCTATGAAGACCCTATAAATCTTTTCCCTCTATAAATCATACATCAATCCAGATGTATTAAATTAATAATCAACTTGATTGTAATTACTTTTAAAAGCTAAGTCATTCACTTACAGGAGCTTTTTTTTTTACCCAAATGTCACAAGCCTGACACAGTACTGTACATATTGCTAGCAGAAGACAATTGGAAGTACTAAACAAATACTGTAATTCACATTACAAACATACCCAACTGATTATGATGCCAAGCATCATTACCTTTTTTCTTATTTTTTTTTCTTTTTTCTTTTTTTTTCTTCTTTTTTTTCTTTTTTTTAACCTTTTATTAAAGAGTTATGAACTGCTGCATTTCAGCTGAGGCATTATATTGTTGGTGAAATGGCCTGGTATAGAGTCAGCATTAATCAACATCATGTGATGGATCAGTGAAAAAAAAAAAGTTGTTCATTTGCTACTAGTTGTACTTTGGGGGTTGTTGCTTCATCATATTTCAACCTGAGCATCCAGGTCAGGTTTATAACACAATTATTACAGATAAAGGTTTATATCAGCCACATGTTGCATTTTTATCATGTCATTAGCTTACTTTTAATGTCTTTCCTTCAGAATCAGTTTTACTTCCTGCTACAACAAGAAATTTTGCAGATTAATAGACCTCACTGAATCACCTTGTCTTTGATTTTATTTGTAGGGGTGACTATTCCGAAACATTTTATTAGAAAACAAAAAAGCATAGAAAATAAGAGGTACAAGGCATCTTGTGTTAGATAATTATGGGACAAAATGATACTGATCCGGCTTAGCTGGAATTAATAATAGAAAATACATTTGGGATATTAATGTTCAAGTGCAGACCAATTTGTTCAAATATCTTTGGTTCCTATCTCTCGATGATGGAGTAACTTTCAAAGACAAAATAAAAGCAGTCTTCATCTGCGAGAACTTCTTTCTGGCTTTCCCCATTCAAATCAGTTGTTTGAATCTAACTGCTGCCAAGTTCCTTTGTTTGATAGCTCTGCTTGGCCCCTGGTTTCCTTGTGAAGGAAGGGAAGAAGGAAATAATCAGCTAAGGATTTTGCCCTTCCTGAGTGTGCTGCTCTCTGGTATTTTCTTTTTTATGCAAATGTAGAACAGCTGACAACATCTCTGTTCCTCTCTCCATAATGTTCACCGACTATGGGATTGCTGTGTAGTAATTTAGCAAAAAAAAATATATTTACTGACAGGTACACTACCAAGCACGAAACAGAAAATTGGGCAGGGAAGTTCTTCATACACTGATAATTTCCGAATATTTGAAAATATCCTGACAACCAACCCCCAATTTACCCACTTTCAAATTGGGCTTTTACTTCATTTAGCAAAGCTAAGAAGGTTCTTTCTCAATTGAGATTGCACTGCAACTGCTGGTGAATATAGAGCTAGTTTTCCTCAGGAAAGGCTGACCAAAACACAGGCTTTTTTTTGCTTTTGTCAGGGCGCAAAACTCTTCCTAATGTTAACACAATAACCAAGAACTACAAACTAGACTCTGAATATATATTATTGGATGTATCTTGACTCAGTTTAACAAGAATAAAATTGCAATTATTTTCTTTTGTGGTTTTTTTTTTCTCCATTTTCCAATCCATTGCTGTGTTGCAATTTAACAAAGGCTAATAGAAAAATTAAATTATAGAAAAAAGAAAAAGTTTGAGAAAAGAACAACAATCTCCTATGAATACTTTAACATGCACTAGTGTAACCTGTAAGAGAAAATTTGCAGGTTACACGAACAACTGTATCCTCTGCATGACACCATGGCCTCATATAAATGAAACATGTTAGAAAAAACTCATTTTTTGTTTACCACTAGTAATTAAGAAGAAATTCCTCCTTTGGGCTTGGAGGAAACAGAGGTGATATGACTAATGTATATACACATAGGTCACAACAGAATGCACAGTCTTCCTAAAAGCTCTTTTCAAACTGAAAACATCAATAAAAGCTTCTTCATTTTTCTTTTGTCTCTTTTTTAAACTCACAGCTATGTACATTTTTACAAAGTATCTTTAAATATAGTTCAGGCTGGCAAGTCATCTCTTTGCACAGAACTATATGTACTTTACTGCATAGTCAGTCCTCCTCTTTTTTTTCATTTTTGTTTTTAATAATAAAATTCTATCTCCCCCATCTGGATTACAGCTTCATATGCTGGGTAAAAGCCCATGGTGATGTCTTTGTTTTAACAAGGGCCATTCATGGTATGGCACATAGAGAATTTTTTTAATTATTATTTTTATTTAAAAAAAAAAAAAAACAAACCAAAAAAAAAAACCAAAAAAATCCAAAACCCAAATCAAAACACCTGTACAGTCACTGGCTCTGTGTTCCAGAAGACTCTGCTTTGCTTGCTACACTCAAAACACCGTTTCAAGTGACTTCTTCTGGCCCCAACTTTCAATCAAAGTGGTTGAGATCTTAAAGCAGTTATCGTAACAGCAATGTACACTTTTCACATTTCACAGGGTTTGTAGTTGATCTTTAACATCAGAGAGTTTCTGTGGGAAGGATCAGTAAGAAAATGAGACCGTCCTTCTCTTTTGCGTGATTTTACTTTAGATTTTGACAAGGTGTTCACTCGATGGTACTGTAATTTTTCCTCTTCTTTTTTCTGTGGTTTTTTTTTGTTTGTTTGTTTGTTTGTTTGTTTTTCCTTTTCTTTATTTTTTTTCCTTTCTTCCAAGTGGCTTCTGAGGGTAGAGGGGGAAGGACTGAGCTATACCCTAGTGGTCGAATGTCCATGGGGCAAATTTGTACTGTTTTGTCCTCCACTGAAGGTGTTGAAAGTATGCAAAGGCTGCATTCCTGTTAATGTATTTGGGATCATGGTTATGGTGTTGGGTGTCATTAGCGGGATGTCGTCTGGGGACCTTCTCAAAGTAAGGGTGTAGTCAGGAGGGCAGGTGAGTCTCAGTGTGTCATGGGCCTGCAGGGATTCACACTCATGATCATGTTCCAGCTGTTTCATCTGCAGTGACATAATCTCTTCATTTTGTATGTGTGCGATGTCATTGGTTGTGTTCCTCTGGGGGCTGGGGCGCCTGTGGGTCTCGTGACGCCGCTTGTCCTTCTTGTAGTACAGTGCAGCAAAAGCTAAAATATTGAGGAACAGCAAGGATGCCCCCACAGCAATAGTAACGCTCAGCTCTGTGGAGTAATCGCGCTTATTCTCTATCAGAACCGTCGTGTCCTCCGGAGCTGTTTTGTGGGTGTCTTTTGAATGTTTGGGGTTGTTGGCGGGTGTCATGGCAGGGCGTTTGGTGGCTGGCCACAATTTACCAGGTGAACGTCGGGTCACGTAAGGAAATGATGTCATGTCAGGAGGGGGGACTTTAGTTGTTGTGGAAACATATTGAAATATCTCGTTCAGGTTGTGAAGGTGCGGTACGAGTTCCAACCAGAAAGCAACTTTTGTTGCTCGGTAGTGATCACGGACTCGGGGCTTCAGGCCAATATGCAGATAAAGCTGGTCTTTAGGATTGTATTTGGACCAGGCCACCTCTTCAAAACGGTTTGGTTTTGTGTGGATGAACTTTGTGTCCTGTGGGACCGGCTGGTTTGGATCTCTAAAAAAATAAAAAAACAGGAAATATTATAGTCATTTTAAAAAGACAAAAACCAAAACCAAACTACCAAAAAAAACCAAAACCAAACCACAAACCCAAAAAACCCAACACAACCCCCCCCCCCAAAAAAAAACCAGAAAATCAAACCAAAAAAACTAATATTAAAAGAGAAACAAAATGAAACCCCTCCATTCTTCAGTTAGTGGTTAATACAATAATGAACATAACCTAAATACAGAAATTAAAAACCCCTTCCTAATTTAACAGCGGGTATTAATAAATAAACAAAAGAAACATTACTTACTGTACAGTGTGTCTCAGATTATTTAATAACTTTTTACATGAAAACAGAGGAGGGATTGCATTTCAGCTGCCAAAACCTCATTTGAAGTTCTGTGATTCAACATCATAGTCCAAAGCTGTCTTAGAGAGGTACTAACTACTTTTCCCCATAGTAGAGGTGTAGATTCAGCTCTTCTCAAGGTTTTACATCAAATTTCTCATTTTAGATACCATTACTTCCACTTCTCTAAGTAGTAAATAAAAGCATCTATTCCCTGTGGCCATAAGAATTTATACCAGTGGTGAATATTAAATAAAAAAATTCAAAGCATGAAGTAGCAGGACTAATACATGTAACTGGGAAATATTTCTCTTTGTATTCCTTTACTGAGCTATTAGTTCATTTTTATTCAAGTATCTACTTAAGGGAAATGTTTTTTAAGTGTTCGTGTGTTGTAAATCTTTCTATCATTGGCGTTAACTCAGTTACTACTCAAAGTTCCATGTGATCATTGCTACTAAATAATTCCTTTTACTGGTGGTAGGGCAGTGAGCCTTAATTCTGTCCCAGTTTGTAGGCATGAGAAATATATTAGCTTGAATCAGAGAGTTTTACAGTAGTTTAGTAATAGTAGGGATAAGAGTAATACAATACTCAGGACTTCAAAATTGGTAACCATAATATTTAACTGAATCATGCTTTTCCCATCTTTTCTTTTTTTTTTTTTTCATCTTATAGGTTCAGAATAAAGACAAACCAATGGCAAAAATATGGTTAATATCTATGTATCCACATAATTGCAGTAAAATTGACATAAATATAACTTTCTCTTGGCATATAAAAATACAGGAATTTAAAAATGGTGCTACTGAGTTTAATATTCTGTTGTGCATGAGTTTGAATCTTCTTTTTCAGAAAAAAGAATTTTCTGGGACTTTTTGATATATTATTCTCAGAGTACATGATTCATTTTCTGTGAATTACTCTGAGAACTTTACATTCCCTTTTCCATTCCCCTATGCATTAGTTTATTTTCTGTGAAAGTGATTCTAATATTTTCTTTTTCTTCCAATATACTATTATGTATGTTACGGGAATACCAAAACCCACTGCTACAGATTTTAAAGCATCTACATTTTTTTTCTCCTTTCCCATTTTTAAAAGCTCATGAACTTCATTGCTTAGTTTAGCATTCCATCGCTGTTCATATGGAGCTTTTTCTTTGTTTTTAAACCAGACAGGTAATTTAACTGTAATAATCTTATCATTCCCATACTTAGCTGTTTGCCTGGAAGAATTTATTTTTGCCTTTTTTGAGTGAAAAGAAGAATATTTTTTCTGTATGATTTTGGTACTTTGGTTTAATTATTTTTGTGATTTTAGCTGTTTGGGATTTTTGTGTGTGTGTGTGTTGTTTGGTTTATTTTTAATATTGTACTATATAAAATCTTTCCAATCTCAATCAGATATAAACTAGCGGTTCCAGAACTGTGGATATTTCATCCATCCATTTATTTTCCATTTTATGTAACAATAGTTAGCCAGACTGTGTTAATTCTGACCAAGAATGAATTGCTTAGTAGCTGTTTATACTAGTTGAAACTAGAGCAGTAATAGCCACTTCAAAGCAGTACAGCAACTACTTTGAGGGCTACTTTGAGGGCTTGTAAGGTGTATTCAAGAAGGACAAGAAAAAAAAAAAAAAAAAAAAGTAATTAGTTTGCTCTTAAAGAACAGAGTTCTTTAAGTTCTTTAAGTAAAGAACTATCTGGCAAATCCAGAGAAGGTATTGGCCCAGTTCAATATTACTACTACAGTACTTCAGGGTTTAACACATAAATTTGAAAGCAAAATACAAATCAGCAAGATTATCAAAATACAAAGCATTTTTCTTGTCAGAAACTCAAAATCCTGCAGGAATTACAGCACAAAATCTGTCTTGTGTCTTCCCTCTTGCTGTTCTGACTCACAGCACAAAAGACTAGGATAGATCATTCAGGAGATACATAAATTAAGGAACCTTATGTACACTGAGTTGTACTGGAGAGGAAGAAGCTGAGCACTCAATAATGAACCAAGCTGGACATACACTTTTTTTTTTTTTTTTTTTTTTGCATTGATTTTTTGCATTTTTTTGCATGATTCCTTTAGCTACTAAACATTCTTTAAATTAGATTTCCCATTCCCTACAAAACAAGTTAATACCAGCCTCTCTTCTTCCTTTACCTCTCTTCTGTTCTTTACTTCCAGCTCTCCTTTTTAACTGTATCTATTAGGAATAGCCAATTATTCTATTGCTTCTTCTAGTCACAAGAAAGAAAATTATACTACATGATGCTAGTCTTGTAATTGAGGAGTTATTTATACAGAGTGGGCATGAAGCTGTCCACTGAAACAAGGAACAGAAAAAAAAAAAGCAATTATGCAGCCCTAGAGAAAATTTTTTTGTGTGTGGGTATCAGAACTCTACCAGTGGCATCAATTCCAGGGCTGATCACTTAACAACTGGATAAATGGTCCAAATTTCTCTGAGTTTAGAGGATGAGTGTCTAAATGATTTTTCCTCACAAAAAAATGGAATAACTAGTCCAGTCCTAAAAATAGTATATATTAATGCATGGATCTTATTTTTACAGATGAACAATAGTTTACCAAATACATTTAGTGGGTATAAATAAGACAATTTTTACCTTCCTCCTGTGTGCACTGGAGACAATAATTTGTTACAACTTATGACATCTTAGGTCTTTTTCTTGTGTAGCTAGTTGGTCAGTTTATCTTATTATGAATGCTTTTTTTAGTATTGTAGGATAGGCATAAAATAAAAATATACATACGATAATTTCTCGTATTGCACCAGCTGTTTAACAGAATTTTTTATCTGTTAGTTTAATGTCAAATTTGCTTTTCCTTTTTTTTCCTTCTCACATTACCCTGTGTTTTGGGACATCATGAGACTCAATTGTTTAAAGGCTGCTAAGAAAACTTCCTTTAAAAAACCTGCTGCAATCATGGTCTTAAAAGATATCATATTAATAATATATTTTCAATTATCTATTTCTTCTACTAATGGTTCTTATGAGGACTACACAACAACTTGTTTCCCAATCCAGCTATTTGGCAGAAAGGTTTTTTTTTTGTCTTCATCCTACTGACAGATTGAAATTGATGGCTATTCTTGTTCATTTTAATCTCTAATTATTCATTTTCACCATTTTAGAATTCTATTTAAACAGTTTCTCCATCAAAAAATGCCTCTGCCATGAATTGCCTGAACCCCTCTCTCACATGATAGAAGATATACCATGGTCTTTAGTGTCCTACCTAAGTATTTTTTTTTAATGTGCAGAATAATTTGATTTCACCTGTCATTTGTCTCCCCATGGAGGTTGGGATTTCAGACTGCATGGACTTCGATGAGTTTAACATGTTGTTTATTGTAATCTAATTCACACCTCAGCAGCTACAAATGTACATTCAAAGTATTGATTTGCTCTAAGGTGACATAAAGTAAATGTGTCTGCAATGGATGCCAACTGAAGAGCAACATCCATTCCTGTTCACAAGGTGAATAAGTAGCTAATTGTGAAGGCAATTGTCAGAGGAAAGTGAGAATTTCATAGCTGGTGGGTGATAATGGCAGAAAAATGATGGTGAATCTAATGATGGAGAATCTTTTCTCTAATCCTGAATTTCATAACATGCATCACAATATCACTCATTTTTAAAGTAATTCTGCAACAGCATTAACAATCACTCAGGACAATTAACAGTTATGTTATTGCACTTAAAGTGTTTTATTCTTTTGTGTCATCCTCTAACTTCATTGGAGAGCAAAATATCTTAACAGTTACATCCTGGGTCTATCTCCAACGCACTGACAGGCCCCTTTATTTATTTTCGGCAGTCCCCTCTTATCCATATGGGGAAAGAAGAAAAAACTATCTGGCATTTCTTTATGCTTCCACTGATTTTTCATGTTGTCACAATATTAATAATGGTACAGCCATTCATGCCTGAAGCACTGTATGTGACCCTTTCTTCACTTATCATTGGGTCCCACTGTTGGCTTGCTCCCAGTCAGCTATTATAACCTCTACAGGAAGTGAACTGGAAGAATACTGTTTTGTTTGACTAACAGAGATTGTCCATTGGAGATAATTATTTACCCAGACAAAAACATCAAAAAGAAATGCAACGGCCTCATAAAGGAGTTCACAAAAAGCTGATTTGAAAATACGTTTTAATTGTAAGCTTCTGTCTTCCATTAAAAAGCCAAACTGAGGGTTTTGCTTCAGAATCAACGGTAGTAAAATAATTCAGGAGTATTTACCTGAACTAGAAAGAAAACAGGGATCCATTCTTTAGTCCTTTATCTTTCCCATCACCAGCTTAAGTAGAGCTGGATGAATGGAGCAAAAGAAGAGTATTGTAACTCCTCAGAAGGCAGTAATCTTTAGAAACTGAGTAGATGCCTCTAATGAAAGCATGGCTTCCTATCTACTCTGTGAAACTTCAAATCCTTCTTCACAAGAATGTAGCTGGCAGAGTATCTGCACACATGGCACACATCCCAATATGTCATTCACTCTCCCCCTGCTTATGTTTCTGTGAAGGAGGTAACAGGGCCCTAACTACCAGGATGTTTGAACATCCAAAATTACCATTACAGTTAGAATAGAATTACTGGCAGCAGGCTGAAGCTTTAAGTGCGCCTCTTAATGAAAGTCTCACACATAATTTTGCTCATCCTGACAATCAAAAGCTGTGTTTCCATGTAATTTTTGTGTCCTAAATGTAGCTTCTCACACCTCCTCTATAAAATATTGCTTTCCGATTTCTAAGGAATGTTAGAAACATAGTTTCAAAAGGGCCAAAATTACTGTTAATGACAAAAAAGAAAGTCTAAGAAGTCATTGCAAGGTAGAAAACGGAGGATTAGCAAAATGCAGCTTTGAGGTATTTATTTCAGGCATGATCCATTTGCCATTAAACACTTTAATTGTCATCTCCTATTTGCTAGCTACAGTAACTGACTTCAAAGTAAAACACAATAAAAGCACTGGCCTTGTGTGGTGTTGTTGACACCCAGTGATTTTACAGGATTGACCTGCTCTTGAAACTCAGCCTTGGCAGAAGGGCCATTAAGCAATGTGAGCATTTTAGCAGCGGATGGCACACCAGTTAAAAGCCCAGCACAGTCCATCAGAACGATGCACCACCTGAGTTTTAATTATATAATAAGTACCTGGATGCAACAGCTGGGGAAAAGTCATCAAGACTGGAAAATTCTCAGAGACATTAAAATTAAATGAATCAATTTGCAGTGTTAATGCTAAGGGCTCGCCTACAGTGAAATGTAGAATTAAAATAAAAAATCTTTCCATTAAAAGATTTTTCAAATGCGTTGCCATGGGTACAAACACAAAAGCAAGACAACTTCTGTCAGAATAAGGATGGGAAAAAATCAATTTAAAAAAGGTGGAAAAACACCTCAAAACAAAACTCTCAGCAAAGCAGTCTCAACCCATATCAATCTTCTTGATTATTGGAGAACCTGAGTGGGCACATGGATTCCAGATTCATTTTAAAATTCCCATCTTTCAGACTGTCTACAAAGGAGCAAGATTGTAATAGAAGATATACCCCATTCCTGTCTCATCAGCAATGGTGAAGTTTCAGAAATGATTAATGGATCTCCCAAAGTACCTACTGTGTCTTTAGGTGTAGTATGACAAAAAGTTCATATCCAGAGAGCGGGGTGATGTCATGTATAGCCTGATGAAATTAGCTTTCAAGTAGCAGCAGCTGGAAAGTGCTTCCAGTTACAAGAGAAATGATGGCAGCTGGGAATGTGAGAAGCAACCATCAGCTTCCCAGAATTTCTTAAAGATGACTTTTTATTCTACAGGGAATAGTTATAAAGTAATTCTAAATAGTGAGACTGTGGAGATCGTGGATCTCCATAACTCCAATGATGTATATTTGAGAGTCTGAAGTCCTCCATGTATATGTTCCACTTCACCTACAAAAACAAAGGCAGACTGATGGCATTACCATCTTTCTGAGTGTGCAATACGCCAGCATGTGGCATTCCCTGTCCATAAACCAAGCTTTAATCCTGAAGTTTTTCCAGCCCAGTACTGATGACTTCTTGCTGTGAAAAACATCTAACTATTCCAGTTTGTTTACTATTGTTGCAGTGCTGTGGGATTTCTGCATGCATTCTGTCTGAAATGCAGTGAAACAAAAGCTTTATTTTTGCCTTGTAAACTGGTTTGAAGCGTTTGATTTTTACTCAATTAATGCTCGAGGTTTTTGTTAAGACCGCAAAATCTCTTTCCCTTGAACATCATTTGGATTCATTAAAGGCTGCATGAGCTGCTGAAGCCTCTGTTTCACACTAGGCATCTCTCGGTTTTTCTTATATAGCTGCACACCATTCACTGCAGTGCAGTAAAGCTGAGCCCAATCCTGCTATTAAACATTCATTGAAAAGATTTACAACCTCTTTGTGCCACAAGTATCTTTGTTTTAATTCAGTACCAAGACTCAAGGTTAACAAAAAAGCCCTTGCTGCTCAAGTAAAACACTGCAACACTCTTTAAAAGAATGGTATAGGAAGGAAACAGAAATTATTTATAGTACTTTCAGATTAAGCTGCTTTGAGGTTTCTTTCCTTGATGTTTCCAACTCAATTGCAGCAAAACATTGATGTCTTTTTTTTTTTTTTTTTTTTTTTTTTTTTGTAAGCAGAATTAATTTAAATTTCTACTCTTGTCAAAGCAAAAATTTATTGCAGTCTCTTCTTCATTCAAGTCAAGTACTTATTATTGCCATTATAGCCCTCAGAGGGAAAGATCTTTCCAGTGTCTGCCTTTCTTTTCCAATTCCTCCCTGAGTCTCCATCCCTGTGAAGGTCACTAAAAAAAAGAACTTCCTTTCTTTTGTGACAGATAAACGCTATCTGCCTGACAGTTCCTTCTTCAAGTAGCAGACATGTTGCCTCTGATTTTTCAGTATCAGTGAGCCGCCTTTCTGAGACATGTTTTGTCTTAGTAATTGTCCTATTTTTTGGATCAAAAATACAGTGCATTATTATTCTCACTGAGCTACTGAAAGAAAACAGTTTGAGGGAATACACTAATTAAAAATCTATTAAATATGAATAATCCCCAGTTAACTTCTGTTTTACAGAAATAATGCTATATGACTGCAAGATCAGGGTTTGAAGCCATTGCATTGTAATACTGACTATTTTAGAAGTATGCTATCAATAAAAAGGAATGCTGAGGGTCAAACTTACCCGGTTTTGGCAAAGTTAGTCCAGTATGTCATAACAACTGCACTGAGCATGACATCATTCTTGGAAAAGTTGCAATTGAACAGTTCTGTGGGGCCAATCATAGGAATCCCAAACACATAAGGGACTTCATCACCATGAGCTGAATCGGCCCAGTTGGGTTTCATTTCACTTTGGCAATGGTGATAAAATGCATAGAAATATGTTGGAGATCCATACTGGGCATGCAGATCAGCAGTAGCAACAGCTGGAGCAACCCACTGGTGGTCTGTAAAAAGAGCAACCAGAGTCTTCCGTCTTGTTTCAGGGTTTTCTTTGTCTGCCCAGTCAGTGTACATGAATTTAATGGTCTCTCGCAGTGTATCTTTCCCTTCTGGATAACCATAGAGATTGTCCACAAAATTTGAGACAGAAAAGTCAAAATCATTGGGGGAAACACCATCTTCATTGTCTACAATGCCATCCACAAATTTTAAGCCTTCCCCTTGATTCACACCCAGCATTATATCATAGTTAAGGAATTCCCCTTGCTCCATGAGAATCTGAGGGTCGTCTGGAATCACGTCTCCATCTATCACAGGCCCAAAGGCAATGTGGTAAGTGGCTGGAGTGATGGTCTGTTGAATGAGTTCTTTGTAATTCTTATTCCGTAGACATTCAACCAAATCAGTAGTATCCAGCATGTCACAGCCCACTTTGTCTGCCAATATCCGAGTGTACTTGGCAGGCTGGTAGTTTACTGCCCAGCTGGAAAGGGCTGTTCCACTCTGTATGATTGCCTTTTGGAACAAACCTGCAGGTGCAAATTTTTAAATGCAAATCGAATTATATATAGTTTGATAGACAGATAGATAGATAGCTAGATAAACTTAAAGCAGCTTTAACTAAATAAACTAAATAAACCAAATAAAGCTTTGGTTTTATAATAAATAAATATATAATAAGCATATACCTAAACTTCAATTTCCATATAGTCTACACAATGCACCCTTTTGTAGTGCCTCTAATAGGCTGCTAATTAAAACCTCTCTTGTTCTTGCTGGTGCACACATTAAACAGGAAGGTTTCAGGTTACTGTTTCAAGAATGATACTCATGCTTGTACTGCAGTTTTCTTGCACCTTTAATGGGAGCCCCCTGGCTTTAGCGCAGTGGTAGTCATGTAACAATTTCTTTAGAGGAGTGGCAGGTACAAGCAATCATATCCTCTTTCCTATGTAAATGACACTCATAAATGCACTCCTCAGTAGTTTAAAGGTCAGATGAAAATTACACTCTCATTTCCTTCACAGAAGCTGTAATTTAAAAAATTCTGCTCTGCTAAAATCAATTTAATAGGCCTGAGTTTTCTACTATGTTATATTTTTTTTCTTTACTATCTTACTTCTTATTTACTGTTCTAATTTGGTGCATATGTGTTAGCACTGCCTATATGTTGAATTGAAACATATTTACATTTTTTGGAAGAGAGTAAAACAAGATTCAATAGTTCTTTCTAGTTGTTTCATATGCTCTAATATAAAAAGAGATGATGGACCCATCTGAAGAGCTTCTTTGTGTCACCAGAGCACTGAAAAGCAACTCGAGCTACCTCGTTAAACTGCCCCATCTGTTTTTTCCTGGTTTTTTTAGATCACTAAAATGGCCTATGCCCGGGCCTCTTCAGCAAAGACACCAACAGCTACGAAAACATTACTAGACCTTGCAGCATTTCTGGGAAAAAAATGTCTTTGGTCAATATACCTTTGTGATGATTACTGATATTACAAAATGCCAATAATGTGGCTAGTTACATTTTTCATTGATCCATCTGCTTGGTTCTGTCAGGGCTTACTCAACAGTGATTCACTGTACCCTATTTGTATCAATAGACTAAATTTTCATACATAATTCTATGTATTTCCAAATAGAGTTTGTTTACCAGCAGTCCAGATACAATTGCTTGCTAGGGCTTAGCCTTCTGACATAAGATTTCTGTCTCATAGGAGTAACATGGATCTATAAATACGATCAATATTTTGATCCTCTCTTTTTAATACATTTTTTGTAGATTTGATCTTGTCACCAGGATTATTTATGGTTCACTACTGATGCTATATCTTTGCCGTGCTTTGTTTTTTGTTTTTTGTTTTTTCTCTCTAGAGGGGTGAGGTGTTGATAGTAGAAATCCCACAGCTCAAACACTTGCCAAATCTTAGATACTCTGTGTGGGATCACACTGTATTTTGTGAGGAGTTAAATTCATTTTTAATAAGGTTAAGTAATGCTATTATTAGAAAAGTATCTAAATAGATGTTGGAAGTGCAGGCAAGAGTGTATAAAAATTAAAAAAGGTCACTGCCCTTTTCCTTTTTAATTAGGGTGAGTTCTTTCACAGTAGAGGTAGTGGAGACTGTTGATAAAGCTACAAAAAGTAAATTGTACGTGGCATTTCTTGCATGAAAATTCTGCTATAACAGCATTTAATTTTTCATATGGAAATCTTTATGCTGACTCTTATAAATCCAAAATAATAGCTAGTAGGTATGTTACAAAAATTACAGATTTAATGTCATTCTAATTCAACCTACCCAATAAGGCCATTTTTTTGGTTAAAATTTTGGGTTTTGGTTTTTTGTTTGTTTGGTTTTCTTTTGTTTTGTTTTGTTTTGTTTTATAAATGTGCTCTGCTCAGAAGATTTGTTACCTTCTGAATAGTGAGAAAGTGTCAGGAGACTGACACAGGAAGCTCCTGCCCCAGATCCAAAAATAGTAACTCTTTTTGGGTCTCCTCCAAAAGATCCAATATTTTCTTCAATCCAACGTAAAGCTTGGATTTGGTCAAGCAATCCATAATTGCCTTTTGCAGCTTGGTCCCCGGTACTTAAAAAACCTGTAAGGCAAAAAAAAAAGATAATTTTAGTTCACCAGACACAGAGTTAGCTACAGGCTATCCACATATTCACAACACATCTTCCCATCTTTTCATCTTTGGGCTTTTTTTTTTCTTTTATTAAAGGTCATGGTCCTAGTTAAATGTCTCCAGTGCAGGCAGTAGACCTCTTTCTGTATGCTGTTCAGTTTTGCTTTGTTCTTCCTCACTGCAGAGGTCACATTTGTAAAAAAACATTATTGTTTTTTTGAAATAATACTATATCAATGCAAAAATAAAGCCTGAAAATTTGAAATATTTGATAAATCACAAAACTTAGGAAATTATTTTTCTGCAAAGACGTAAGATATTCAGTCTTCCACTGAGAACAAGGCTCTCTAGTACATTAATTTAAATGCACCTTACCATGGACAAAAATTATTGTATTTGTGATATGGATAGGCTTACTCAGAAACAGAAAAACAAGGATCAAGAAAACAGTAAAAGGAACTGGGAAAAGGCCTAAGAAAAAAGTACACTCCAATTTCACAGAGGGTATTTATTAGGCAGATAACAGGTAAATCCTCAAGCATTCAGCCTGTGGTTGGGAGATTTTTATCTCAACAAATCAGCTTTTGTCTCTTTCCTTGGAAATTGCAGGTAAAGCTGCACTGCTATATTTTCCTGTACTGCGGTTATCAGATTTTAGAAACAAAGCATGACACGTTTGCTGCTTGTTTTGCAACTGAGTACAAAATAACTGAAAGACTAAGACTGAGATTAATTTTATTTTTCTGAAACCAGCTAAGCTGAAACACTGTAGTTATCCACACTGGCTATCATTCACAGTTAAGACCTTGTCCTAAATCCAAATTGCCACATTGAACCATGTACTCATTCATACTCCTCTTTTTTATTCCCACAGACTTTTCCTGTCAGAAATCTGAAACTCAGAAGTCTATTTGAAATACCTTACAGGATATAGAAGTTTTCAGGTGGACATTGATGATCTAAGCATCGTTGACAGCTGCTTATCAATACAAAACAAGGAAATCCCAGCTAATTAAGAGTTCAGATAAATTTGCCAGATGAGGGCCCCAGGACTCAGGAGATCTGCAGTCCTGCAGAAGTTTGAGATAAAAGTCTGTAATATTGAGCCGCCCCAGCCTGCTGTGACAAATCTTCATGCTACTAAGGACTGTAAGGGAAGCCTGAGGTCCATAGGGAAAAGTAGATTTCACCAGCTTCAGCAAAGGGAAACAGATCTCTGCACTGGCTGTAGCTATTTTTTGTGATGAGAAGAAAGAAAATTCACACGTTGGCAAGGATTCACACAATATGAAGTGGAAGAGAAGGAAAGGCAAGAAGAAAAGGAGAAATTAGATCTGTCAGACATTCACACCTGTTGAACTTTGAAAGTAATGTTTTCTAGACTTAAATCCCTACAATGAGATGCAAAATGAAACCTCAAAGTTTAAAAGCCAGATCACGTAAGGACTAAACTCTAAATACGAAATGCTGTGTGTCTTACATTATGGTGGCATAAATTTCTTCATCAAGGTTAACCATGACTGAATGAATTCTATTACCTTGCACCCAAAAAAATCTTTTTAACCTTTAATTAGGAATTACTAATTTAAATTACTTTTTAAACTATTTAATATTAGTAAGTGTCTGATGAGTCCTTGTGTTTTTCACAAAACAGTTGCTTCAATTACAATAATACAAACCATACCCTTATTGTTAAATAGCATTTGATACGTCTTTCTCATTAAAAAGCCTCTAATAATGGCAAGAGGAGTAACATCTTTTTCTATTCTCTCCAGTGGAGAAAAACCAAACAAACTACTAATACATAATTGCCTTAAATTTTTTAATAGGTGTGTTTTTCTCTTTTTACATTTCTCTTACTTATTGTCTTTTTAAGACTATCAAAGAAAGAATAACCCATTTGCTGACTTTGTTGCTGCAGCTCACTGCAATATTCTGTACTATTCTATAATTAAGCCTTTATTCAATCAGAACTGTGACCTCCCTGGGAGAAACTGACTGTTGTAACTTTTAAAGCAACATGGTAATTAATATTCAGAGCCTAAACATGCTTTAGCTCTTCTAGAAGCATCAAGCTAAAGCTGCTTGATCTTTCTGATTTTGAATTCTTTCCAAATATGCTAAAAGGTGACTGAGTAAAGCTGCAGTCAATGAAGATCTGATATTAGACAAAGGATGATCTTTTGTTTCTACAGTTCTTTGCTGTTTCTCATTAACTGTAAGAAAAAATTTTCTTAATTTAAAAACTAATTATCATGGCAAATTGTCATCCCCCCATGACACGAACTGAATTAATAAATCTGTCTTTTACTGATGAGGATATATTTTCTTTAATGCTATGAATATCGGATAAAAATATTTTTTCAAAGCCATTTCAAGAAATTCAGGGAAGGACTTAGTATTTGTCCAGATACACATAACACTAACAGGGTGGTGGTGTTTTTTTTTTTTTTCTGGGCTTTGAATAAATAGTGTAAGTGCATGAGTATATCAAGAAGAAATATCAATCACATCTTACATTTTTGTGCTACATAGAGCTCCAGATCAGAGGATGGAAGATGGACTGTTAACATTCGCCTGCTAAAAAATCTAAGTCTAATCTGATTTTTTTTTTTTTTTAATAACATAACAATCACTGTGGAGAGAAAAAAAACCTCAGAAGTAGCTTAAGCTTTCTAGATACCTAAATTTGGATTGATTGAGTTCCCATCAACTAATTTTCTTTCTCTGCAGAAAATAGACCAATGTAGATGACCAGCTTGGATCTGACACATTTAAGCAACTTTAGGTAAAATCAGTCCCTTCCTAGATAACAGCGTAATCTCTACTACAGGTGTCTCCCATCACTCAGGACAGATACATCGAGAAAAGGGCAGAATCTGTTCTGTCTGCTACTGAGATGGAAATACTGGATGACTCTCCTAACTTCACCCCAGCTTTCCTGGATTGAACCAGTAGAAAATGAAGTGGAATTTATTTCAATTTGATGACATGTTTCATTACTCCTTTTTGCTCTGCAGTAGCTGTGCAGGAAAAAAAATGAAGTTGTATCTTTCAGGAATTATTAACCAAGCCATGGGCATGAATAGTAAATTCACTTTAAGAAGAATAAAGACAAAGAAAATAAAACAACAGGCCAACACCTTTAAGTTAAATGCAGTAAATTATGACCTAAGAACTATGGCTTCAGCCTTAGAGATAAAAACAATCACCAGGATAACCACAATCTTGTCACAATTTGTAAGGATTTTATTTCTATGTACTGATTTATCATTCTTTTGAAAATATAAAAAAAATAAAATACTGTGACAATCTTTTTCCTTTCCTCTCCTCTCCTCTCCTCTCTTCTCCTCTCCTCTCCTTTCCGTTTTTATTTCTCTTCTGTCTCTCTTTTAGTTTCTTCTCTTCTTCCCTTCCTATCTCCCTTTCTTACCACTTCCATCCTTCCTGCCTTCATTTCCTTTTTTCCACAGTTTCCTTACTTATCCTTTCCAATTGGTCAGCAAAGACATCTGAATTCCTATATCAACACCACGTGTAAAGGAAAGCTTATATAATAAAAGTATGTTTGATGGAAGGAAGTTGTCTGCTCTACACCAAGAGTGGAACAATGGTAACAGGGATCAAAAACAGCTGAAATATGGGCTACTTTGTGCTAATTTCATTCTAATCTTAGCATTTTCCTTTTAATATGCACGGTTACATGGGCTCACATACCCTTCCCTGTACTGCAAGCTGCCAGACTGTGATTGCAAGTTACTAGAAAATTAAGAGTAAGCTAGAAAAACCACAAATGCAAAAGATTCCCCTGTTGTGTTTTTTTTTCACAAGTGGGATATTTCTGTAACTTTTTAAAAATAATAACAAAGAAAAGAAAAAATACTTCCTTTTATCAAGAATTAATATTTTGCACTGATCTACTAACCTACTTAGTAGGTTAGTAGATTATCTACTAATCTACTAACTTTTTTGATAATTTGTTTGTTTGTTTCTGTTTAAATTTATTCTGCAGTAGATAGTCTAGTGGAAATACACAAGATTGATTTGGTGTGTGAAAGCCAGTATTTTCTTACTGGTTCAAAACAGTATGAAAATTTATAAGTACAGTTTGGTACTGCTAAATTTGACTTACTGAAAATTTAAATAGCACTACAAAACACAAGTTTAAACAGTTATATATTTTATATTATTTTCACATATAAGGGGAAAAATTTAAATAATGAAAGATTAAATGTCATTCTGTCATGCATTTTTTTAGCTACTACAATAAATTTTAAAAGTGCTTCTTCAAATGAGGTACTTCACTGCAAATTAAGTAATTTTGCTTGCTTCCCCTCCTACCCTTCTCAGGTTTTCTAAAAAAAAACAAAAACAAAAAGCTTAATTCCTGAGATATAATCCTTACATAAAAAGTCATGCTTGACATTAAGACACTTTGATATCAAGATATGACAAAGAGAAATTAATCAGGAAATCTGTATAAAATCAGCCAGATAGTGCATTTTGATCTATTTGTCTCCTTTTTTAAGACTTTTTTCTATTGTCTGGCTTCATGTTATCTTTTATCTTTATCTTCATGACTGTTCTCCAGACCTGTTAGAACAATGCAATTTGTTTCCTTGGTAAAATTCTTACATATAAGATTGATTTGTACAGCATCTGATCAGAAATATGACATGAGCTATATAAATAAGATACAAGAGACTGTTCTTTGAAGCATAATCAATTATAATTTTTGTTTTGACTTGTGAAATGACAGACTAGCAGAATCTGCCAGAATACAGCAGAGTCTTCTTATTTTCTTGTAGCTCTTGTCTGTACCTACCACATTTACCACTGTAAAAGCATAACTGATGAACTGCAAGTGTTCAGGTGTTGTGAAATGAAATCCTTTGGGTATTACTGAGTGCACAGAGACCACAGTTGGTTCAGGAAGTCCCCAAGATATAAACAGTTGGAGGATAGAGGAGTATCAGAAGGAATTAACATATAAGTTTGTCCTATGCTTCCCTTATGCTACTGTCAAAGCAAACTTTTCAATATTCAGTAACTCAAGCCGTGATATGGCCTGCTATTCTAAATTAGTGGTCTCAAAAGGAAACTGCTTTAATTTTAATTCAAGGTATGATAAGTGGAAAGAGTAGTGAACACAACTCATTTTACAGTTTTCATCTGAATTAGTAGATTATGTGAAAACATAAAGAATGGTGATGTCTTTAATCCAATTTTGTAACTTCAGCTTGAGTAAGAAAACAATTTCTTATGATTCTACCTTGGTGGTAGGTACACATTACTTTGTAAGACTACACTGTGAAGTCAAAACCTAAATCTGCTTGTTTAGAAAGAACATCTCATTACCACATGTAGTACAAAAGAATGGATCATAAAGAAGGTAAAGTGAGATTATTATTATAGGTTTCTGAATTGATTCAGTGCTGGAATCTAAAGTATGTTCTTCACAGTTCAGGAGAATATATAGTCTTAAATACATAAAAGGCTTTTGAAAACGTCCCGTGAAGCCTGTTTGTAAGAATACTTATGGAGAAGAGAATAAGAAAAGAAACTATGATGCATTTTAAGAATGTTTAAAACCTTCTTATATACACATTTCTAAAGAGTGAAAAGCTTCTTATAGAGCATAAATTTCTCAGAGCATTAGGGAGGTCAACAAGCTTCCCTCAGTTAAGCTATTATCATATTTCTACAACGAAATAGTTTTAATTAATCCAGTTGAAATTTGTACATGACACCTTAACTGCTTTTAAATGTGCTTTGTTCATTGTAAAATGCTCTGAGGTTAGGCCAAGGAATGTTATCTAAAGCATTAAAGATTGCATAGTGCATACCTCTAAACTGTCACCAAGTTTTTGCCAGTTGTTATGAATGTAGATTTTTTTTAAAAACAGTAAATAAAGATGTCGGAAAAAAACCACTGCAGAACACATTCATTGATCTGTTGTCTTCTTTCTTAGTATTTATCCAAATATTCACAAGTTAAACCTGCCACTACACAAGATACAATCAATAAAACAGTACATCTGATAAAAATATTGTTGTCGAATGCATCAAAACCAGCCTGATTAAAGCCAAACCAAACCAAACTAAAATCAATCAATTACTACAGGAATGTTGTGTGTGATGACAAAGAGACTGACAAATACCTGGTGCACTCAATCAGCCTATGCTTTGAAAATACTCTCTAATGACTCATCTAGATGGTCAAATCTAAAGGCATTTAACAAAAGAAATGCAGTACGAGTATAGAAAAAGAATTGAAGGAGCAAGTATTATTTGTGGTGAGTTGACCCTGGCCAGCAGCCAAACACCCACAAAGCTCCAATGCAGTCACACCCCCCCCCCCCATACACACAAACACACCAGAAAGACACTAAAAGAAATGAGAAGAACAGACACAAAGATACTGGGTAGGCATCTATCTGCCTGTGGGAGGTGGTGAGTGATGTTCTTTCAGGATTTTTTTGTTTTCTGATTGTTTGTTTTTTCTTTTTTCACCTATTACAGTCTTTATCTCAGCCCATAACCCTTTTTTTTTTTTTCCTTTTTTTTTCTTTTTTTTCTTTCTTTTTTTTGAAAGATTCCAATCTTTTGATTGGATAATCAATTAATAATTAAAGAATAATTAATATATAATGATGATTAAAGAAAAAGAATATTTGCTGTTTTTACAGCTTTTCTGTAGGCCCTTGCAGGTACTGGAAGGTTGTTTTACTGTCTACCCAGAGTCCTTACTTCTCCAGGATGAACAACCCCAACTCTCTCAGCCTGTCTTCAGAGGACAGGTGTTCTAGCCCTTTGATCATCTTTGTGGCCCTCCTACAGTATTGAATTAATACACTGTTGTCAAAAACAAAATTCCTTTAACTCGCTGTGAAAATGAGAAATAAGAGCTCATCATGTTAACAGCTTCATTGGGTTATTTTTTGTTTAGTATTAAAAACAAACCTACCTGACAGCTTTTGTTGTTTTTATATAATTCTACTTTTAAGAGAAAATGGCACTGTAAAGCCATGAGTTTCCACAGAACTGTTCATCAAAACATAAATTTCCCTGTTGGCCATTAGGCTGTTAGTATAATGGTAATATTACCTCTGCAAAAAGGCAGGTGTCCTCCTAAGCCAAATATCTGGTGTAGTATTCAACCAAATTAAGTCACCCAAAGTGGTGCTCCAGTGAATCCTGTTGGCAGTTTAAGTATTAGCCACCAGCACTGACATTCTTCTGACTTCCAGTTTTATTTTCTTATCATAGCCACCTATTGTCCACTAAGAATACTGCTCTTTTCTGTTTTATGTAAGAACTGGATGGCAACTGGAAGCACCAAAACTAATCACTTTGTCTTAAGTGAATGAAATTATTAAAAAATGAGGGTTTGCACAGAACTGCTATTTTGTACATATTAGATAAGGGCTCTTATCAGGCCGATTTGAGTGCATTATTGCCAATGCTTTTTCACTCTATTTCTTTGACCTGTAACATTAATCGGATACATGCTTATTATGTCCAATGGAAAAACAACTGGAATTATTTCTGTAAATAAACTAACTAACCAAACCAACATTGTTATGTTATCTAATAAACACAACAGAGCAACTTTGATTCTGTGAATTCAGTCCCATAGAGGCAGATGCATAGTGACGCAACAGATACCCTACAGGTAACACAGCACATCCAGTGTCTTACAGGGAGATGAGCTGAGTGTAAGGATTCAATGGATGGCAAAGAAATGGAAGAAGGATAATACTCATTCTCTGCATTAGCCCTATAGTGGGAAAAGAGTCCTGCAAAACAAAAAGAAACTGGAGTGTCACTCCTTAAGGATTAATTATGGCCACTTGCAGCTGTGCCTGTAACACCCTTAACACTGTCCTAAACATTTACAGATCAGTATCACTCATTCTCCTTAGAATATGCAGAAAAATCTTCAATGAACAAAAATGACTCAAAAATGTTGTCAGTGACATGCAGGTAGCTGGAAAAAACTGTGACTTTCAGTGAGCTGATCTGATACAAGAGTTGCTCCACTATCCAAAGGAAATCAAAGTCAGTTATGATCACATCCCCAGGCTGTAATGCATGTCCCTCAAAGGAAGATGAATTTTTTTGCCTCTGTTCCCATTTTTTGAGTGTGCCTCATTTTGAGCTTAAGACTGCATGCATAGTTGGAAGAATGAAAGCAGTAAACTATCAGAAAGCAGAAGAAAAATACATACTAAACAACTAGTATCCCCCTCAAGACACATCAATTAAAAAATGATTTTAAAAAAAAGAATAAAGAAAAAATATATTTTTGTTCAAGTGGACTACTTGCAGAGGTACTCACTTTTAAATATAAAAAGCAGGACAATGAAGGGAAGAGAATGTGGCACCTAATCAAAAATATGTTTCAGGTAGGTGTTCTTATGAGGACCAATCACTTGGAAGAGGGTGACAGTTAACAAATGCTCATAAGTGATGATCCCACTTGTCTTCTGCTCCATGGACAACCATTTTATCCTCTCAGTCACCTTTCTGAGTTGTAAAGGGCAGGCATAATGAGTTGTTTCATTGTGTTGTGTTGCTTCTGGTTCTCAGGTATAAACTCCATTCCCCTGAACTTGCAAACAGTGCATAACACAGAAAGCTTAGACTATAAAACTTAAAATGAACTGCACTTTTAATTGCTTTTTAAACTAGAAATATTAAAAGACAGCAAATTATTGTACATTTAGAATACAGAATACTAGCTTCAGAGTTGTTACCCATTTTTAATTAGAATGGAACTAACGATGTACCTGAGCAGATGAAAAGAACTAACTCCTCATTTTCCAGTCAGAATTTTTTCTTTTGTTGTATTTATTTCAGCTTAGGGCTGTAAAGGAGAAAAACTGTATTGCCACCTAAAACAATAGCAAATATATACACCTAAAGAGCGCATTCTTTTTAGCCATAAACTTGAGAGAAAAACCTTGGTTACAAACAGATCACCTCATTTTATGTCCACAAATTTCAGTTCAGTTATTTGTGGCTGCTGCTGCTTCCTTTGTTATGCTACTGAAGAAAAGCATGCTCACAAGCACAAAACTGGGATAGAACAGCTTTACCTGGCCCAATGTACCAGCTCTTATTTACTCAGCAGCATTTGAAAGGCAGAAGCTACTGCATCAATGCCAGTTAGTTTTATGGTTTAAAAAAAAAGATATCCAAGTTAACCCTTCTTCTTTCAGGAAAGAGATTTTTGTTGGTGATATTGGGTGGCTTGTATCCTGAATACTCAGCAGTACCCTGTGTAGGAGCCATTATTTGGCTATGGAACAATTCTAGACATTGCCTCTAAAAACAGACTTTGAACACTGGTGGTGGAACATGTTTGTCGATAAGCACAGCAAATAAGCACATATGGTACTAAGAGAAAAGCTAAAATGACCGCACAAATAAAGCACTTGCACTATTCATCTTCCACTGTGATTTTAATTTAAAAGAAAAATTCTTCTAGAAAGAAAAAAAAAATCAATAAACATTTATTTTGCATCAGAAATACTCCTATCTTTATGTTCACTTAAGAGTTGAGCTTTCATGATGTGGAGTGCTCAACTATGCATTTTTAAGTTAATAGCGAAATGTTAAAAATGAGTAGGAATCTTAAAATGTCTTAATCTTAACAAGTGGTTGCTCTGAGACTCTAATAATATTCCCGACTTCTTTATTGAAAAAAGCCGATGATGCCCTTGCCTTATTCAGTTGAGGAGCATACCATTATAAAACATCTTTTCAATAACCAATAAATGCAGTAACATGCTGTTCCGAAAGCTCATGTAACATACAGTAGGATTTTCTGAGAAATTAAACAAATCAGCTCTGGTAATATCTGAGTAGGATTTGTAATATCCTTAATAATCTGAAAAATGCTCAGCTCCTTGACAAAGCACTAATGAAAGGGACTGGTGAGAAATTAGCCTTACCACTCTCTAGTCTGACAGTGACCAATGACTGCCAAAACCTTTACTAAAATTCTTGGGAGCCAAAAATAAAGCTGCAAAGTGAAACTAGTATTAAAAGTATTTTTATACTACATAGTCTTCTAAAAATGACTAATAATTCTACTGTACAGACCCCTTTGAGAAAGTCATAGCACAAATGGTTTTCAGGCAGAGTAACTGATCCATAATTCCTTATCTTGATTTTTTTTTTTTTTAATTAAGTGCTCCCTTAAAAATAAAATTTCCAGTGCACCATCTAAAAAGTCTGCTGAAGAACCCTGCCACTGGATGAATCCATGGGAAAGTATAATACTTAAAAAAACCCCTTTGATACATGAAAGCAGCAGATTACATAAAATACATCATTATTTTACAGGGGAGGATACTGGCATATGCACCAAATTGCCTTTGGAAACAGGTTTTAAGAAAGGCTTGAAGAAAAACAAAATTTCTTCTAGAGTTTTAGTTTTTATTTCTTCTTAACATGCTGGACACATGGTTAAACTTACTTTTGGGTTTAAATAAGGCTAATTGGTAAACAGGATTGCAAAGGTTGTGTCCTGTTGCTGAATTAACCAAAATGGAAGTGCTCAGGAGAACCATATGTGGGTGCACTTTACTTTCTTACCACAAGTCCAGTAAGCACACATGGAATGCCTTATACCTGTATCTGAAAGTTAAGCCTTATAACCCTGCAGCTATAGGTGGGCTAATTTGGGCTAATTTAAAACTAATTTTAAAAAAGTTAAACTTTATATTTTGTCTGATTTACAGAGTCCAGAGGAACCATCCCAATGCCAGAAGCCACAGATGAGAAACCATCTTGATGCCACCTTTCCAATGCATCTCCCAACCTTCACATCTTGTACATGTTGCCTTTGCTGAGTGGTCTACATAAGAAATGGCTAAAATAAAATTTTCAGAGAGATAAAAGTGTTCATGCACTTTTGTCTCCATCTACTATTCAGAATGAAACTTTGAAAGACTGGAATAAGATAAAGTAATACTTCAAGAGTTAACTGAACAAATTTCTAGAGCTCCTAGTAACACACTTTTTTTTTTTTTTTTTTCAGTTCTATTGATAGAAGTTCTACATGCAAATTTACTATCTTTTTAAAAAACTTTTAAACAGAACTATCTTTTCTAAGTCTTTGATACTGAAGTTCACAGAATATATTAAAATAGATTGTCTCAGATTGGTTTTGCACATTATGGATCCCCTGTGAGAAATAAATGGATTTAAAAAATGTGCCTCAGCATTCACAGTTCTAACAAAGTGAACTAAATCAATTCTGCTGCGCATTCAAACACATGGAATATTCTGAATTAGTGTTTCTAAAGAGGAATTTACCATGACAGTAGTACTATTATGAGTTACAATTACAATATTTAAAAAGAAAAAAACAACAAGTACAACCCCCTTCTTAGCACTTCCATAGCCTGGAACTTGCATAAAGTGGAGTTATAAATTTGCTGTGCTTTTTTGGGTTATCTGAGGCATTTATTCAACTTTAAAAAAAAAAAAAAGATATTTGAAGATAATAATGTGTTATGCTCTAATCAATACAAATACAGAGTTTGATTTCTATTTTAACACATTTCCTACGTTTTTTATAAACCTCTGAACAAATTTAGGTCATGATCAGTCTTGCCCTGCCACATTTTCATAACAAGTGAAATATCTTCTCTAGTTTGTCAGTCTTGACCAATGTCTGATGATTTAGAAGATATATATACTACTCATTCAATTTGCAATTCTTTGTTTTAAACTTAGTATTACTTTGAACATGTTACTAGCCTGATTTTCAAACGTACTATGTATAAGCATAAATCACAAATAAATTATCATATAATATATAAAAACCAATATAAATGTAAATGTAAAAGCAATTTAAGAGGGGGAAACAGACCAGCTAAGGCAACTACTTTATGACACGTGGTCCTGATGGGAGATTGCACTACTCATTGTTCACTTTTTACTTATCTGCCAGTATCTTTGTCTTTGTATCTAATTATTCATGCATTTGCTGCTCTTCTTTGATTTTTTGTACTTATTAAAGTTGTTGCAACAGGAGATGTAAAGCTTACAATTTAAAATGAGATGAAAAAAACCCCAAAACCCTGTACATTTTTGATATAATAATAGAAAACTTAGTTCATTGTAGCTGGGTTTGTGCTACAATAGCCATTATTTCATGGGTATCACATAAACTACCTTCTCTTAGGAGGTGTATAATGGCTTCCTAACAGAATTACTCTGGGCCTTAGGGAGGAATTAGATTTTAAATTATTACATTCATAACTTACAAAAGGAAATGACAATTAAATTTGTTTAACCTAATCTTCCAGGTAATGTGGGATTTTCCCCATTAGTACATTTTTACTTGGTATTAGGTTTTGGTGCTTTTTCTGTGCTTCTCTAATTAATAATACATGTTTCATAGCACTAAATCATTATTAAAGGCAACAATAATGAATTATTATTCTCTAGTTTTAAAAAATAGGTTTTTTTATGAATCTCAAGATGAACTTAATTTGTTCAGCCTGATGTTTTGTTTATTACACTGTTTATATTGACGTATCCATGTAGTGCTTTTAATACCACGTGAGAAAGTTAGAAATACTGGAATAAACTGTACTAGCTTTAGTACAGTTTAGTATTTTTGGAATAAACTTGCTTTAGAACACATTCTGAGGTTTCTAAATATCCCCAGTTTAATTCTTAATTTTTTCTTCAGGATGGATTCAGCTGTTCTGATTTCTGAGAAAGCACTGGAAATAGTTCAGTAACAATGCCCTAATCTCAGAGGGAGTATCTGGGAATGTCCTTTCCCAGTGCACATTACTGGTAAACTAAAAAATCCAACACATTTCAAAACCAAAATAACACAAATCCTTGCTCTGTTACTAGAAAATATTCACAAGAGTATTGGCAATTTGTCTTCTCAAACAGATAGATATAGTAGGGAGATCCTACTTACAGGGGCAAATTTTTGCAAAGGAAGATTAATCTTCATAAAATCCTCTGTATTGACTGGGAGCAGAGAGAGAAAAACAAAACAAAACAAAAAAGCAACCCAAAACCCAAAAAAAACCCCACACCACCTTTCCTAGAGAGCAAATGAAACAATGAACTGCATTTTTTTCTCTGAACTGCCACCAAAGGAATCACTCTTCACACTGTCAAAAGGACTTTAATACCCACCCCCTCTACTCTGCTCTGCTCTTGGAAGACCCCAGCTGGAGTCTCATGTCCAGTTCTGGAAGCCCCCAACATGAGAAAGACACAGAGCTCTTGGAGTGAGTCCAGAGGAGGGCCATGAGAATGATCAGAGGGATGGAGCACCTCTCCTTTGAAGACAGGCTGAGAGAGTTGGGTTACTCAGCCTGGAGAAGAGGAGGCTCTGGGGAGACCTTAGAGCAGCCTTTCAGTGGCTGAGGGGATCCTACAAGAAAGTTGTGAAGGGCTTTTTTAGAAGGGCATATAGCATTACGACAAGGGGCAAGAGCTTTAAACAAGAAGAGGGAAGTTTTGGGTTAGATATGAGGAGGAAATTATTTACTTTGAGGGTGGTAAGACATGGAACAGGTTACTCAGGGAAGTTGTGGATTCCCCCTTCCTGGAATAGTTCAAGACCAGGCAGGATGCGGCTTTGAGCAACCTGATCTAGTCGGAGGTGGTCCTACCCATGCAGGGGGGTTGGAACTAGATGATTTTTAAGGTGACTTCCAACCCAAATCATTCTGTAATTCTACTGGGACTAATCTCTAAGGGGACAGCAAGTTCCACCTCTGCACCTCCTGGTACAGGGGCAAATATGGGAAGCACCCAGAGAAATGTATGTGATGTTACCCATCTTCAGGTCCAGTAAAGTGTTGCTGAAAGAGATGGGAAGGGGATGATCACTTATTGTTCTCTCACTTATTTCTCTAGAGAAACTAGGACAGACATAAAAATTAGAGGAAAACAGTGTAGGTCAGAAGGATGGCTGGAAAGAGTGCTGCTGCCTGTCAGTACTAGACAAGGTTGTGACACCAGTTAACATAGTTTTTCACATCCTAATTTGTACTACCACTTCTTCTACACAAAAATGAAACATGCCTTCCAAATTTCCCACATCAATCTTATTCCTGTAGTCTGTGCCTGAGGGACTGCACCTGTGGGAGGGACTCATGTCCCAGGGGTTCCTGAAGGACTCTCCCAAGAGAGGGACCCCGCTTTGGAGCAGGGGAAGAAAGGATGTGAGGAGTCCTCCCCCTGAGGAGGAAGGAGCGGCAGAAACAGCATGTGAGGAACTGACCCTAAACTCCCCCTGAGGGGGAGGCGGCAGGGAAGGGATCCAGGAACGGGGAGAAGGAAGAGGGAGGTAAAAGGTATTCGTACCTGTTTTCTCTTTCTCTTGATAGATTGAATTTTGTTGGGGTTTTGTTGGTTTTTTTGGCTTTTTTGTTTGTTTGTTTGTTTGCTTGTTGGGTTTTTTTGTTTTGTTTTGTTGTTTTGCTTTGTTTTTCCCAAGCTGAGTCTGCCTGGTTTTTGCCTGTCACCATAACTGAGGACTGGAAACCTCCCAGTCCTTGTCTCTGCTACTGGGCCTTTGGGCTCACTAACCCCACATACGATGGGGTTGTGAGGTGAGTGCGCGAAGGCCTGGTTGGTACCATCTGGGCCTAAACCCTGGGAGATGTTATTTTGGAGAGGACAAAATGGGTTAGGAACTGTTCAGTATTCATATTTTGAATACTTTAAAACAGCATCATAAAAACGATAAGTTTTTATTTGTTATCTTCAGCCAAAGACTGTTACAGAAATAATAGTTTCTTTAGGAACAAGTTCTGAAGACTAGGAGTTTACTGTCTGCAGCTTTAAGTAAGTTCTTTATGCTGGTTTCTACAGAAAGACCGAGATGATGGGTAGGTCCTACTATTTGATTCCAGAAATTCAGAAACTTGGAAAAAAAGAGAAGTGCTTGCACTAAATTAAAAGTATTTATTTCATATTTATCCCTACAATCATATATTCAAGAACATAATCCAAAAATTAAAACTCTCAGTCCTCAGAAAATAACAAAAAACGTTGCCATTAACCACACTGAAAGTATTTTACTGCACATTTTCTGTCCCTAGATTATTGTGTAGCAGAAGGAAGGATATCTAGAAATGATTAGTCAGAATATTATTTTTTTCCTCCAGTCTATCCTGTTTGTAAAGAATATTGACAATAAAGTGTTCTGTAGTAAATTATCTGGGGGAAAAAAAAAGAAGTTATGCATCTGTTTTCATATCTGAATTACCAGAAATATTTCTTTCTGATATGTCTACAGACAGCATTGATAGGAATGAAATTATTATTCCCAATGAAGAGAAGCAAAAGTGTAAGTAACTTTTTTTCAAGTCTCTTCATGTCATAGTGCTAGAGACAAAATTAAAGGACGTTTTCATATTTATGCTCGTCCTTTTTTAAAGTTTTTTGTAAATCTTACTGTTGTTGACCTTTTATTAAAAAATATGACCTGCTTTTCTTTATGCTTAGCGTAAGTGTAAATTTACTATTTATTTCTTTTGCAGTATGTGCCTATTAAACTGATTATTTACTCTCATATTTTACTATTAAAATGGAGCAATTTTGTGTTGCCTAGACACAGAACAGAAGGCCACTTTATCTAACTAATACGAACAAAGCAATCACAGAAGAAAATTACTTATTCTTTATTCCAGTATTTTATTTTCTCTTCTTTGTCCTTTATTGTTACAATCACTTCACAAGCTGTAACAGTAACAACATTCTTACTGAAGATACCTATGACTGTAGGAGGGTTTTATGGTCTTTCAGTTACATTCAAAATAATTCACCATTTAATTTTAAAAATAGATTATTCTGCTCATTCACTAGATTGCTGACATGAAGAGCTATGATATTCAGCATTTCTAGCTTTAATTACTACTCTATTTTATTTTGGATGTCAATACAATGTAAAGATTCTTCCTTGAAAAACCCAACAAGATTATATTTTGTTTTCCACCTTATATCATGGGACAGTTGTAAAAGAATACAGTTTCTACAAGTCTAATTCGAAATAGTCACCAAAAAGAAAAATAATAGAAAAATACATTATTTCAGATTTATATTTGCAGAACTTTTTACTGTGTAAGAAGAAGAAGAACTGTTTTTTTAATTTGAGTTGTAATTTTATTGTCCAGCATATGCTTTCTGTACATACTTGCCTATGGAAGATTTTTAAAATACTTATATATAAGGGGGGGTATGTATTTTCTGTTTAGTAATAACTTCAAAAATTGACTTTTATCAAACACTTCAACCCTTATAGTGCTACTTATTACTAGAGAAGTGTCAAAAAAACCCAAATTTCTAAACTCAGAGAAGGCTACAGAACCTATTTTCTGGACTGTGGTTGCATTGCTTGTCTGTTTGTTGTTTCTTTTGTTTTTCCCATGAGAATTTAAACAGTAATATAAATGAAATCTTAAAAAAAAATTAAAAAAATTACTCAGATCTATTTTTCCTTGTCTAAATATTTTCATCATTTATACACCCAGTTTCTTTTTGCCTCTTCATCTTATGGCCCCATGCCATAGTCCTTCCTAAGGTCTTCAAAGTTGCCCATCTTTCTCCATTGACTGCATCACTAACTTAAACATTTTAGTTCTGTGGAATAGACCTTAACTGTGGAGTCAGGCATTTGAAACTCCATGGAGATAGTGACAGAGTTGAGCATCTAATCAAGTACAAGTAATCCAAAGGCAGGGCTCCCAAATAAACATCTCTACAAACATAAAATAATCTCTCCTTAAATATTTTGCAGCATTGATTGCCATAGAATATTAAAAAAAAAAAAAACTAAACAAAAACCAAAAGAACTTATAGAGTACTTTCAGAAAGCTCCTCATTTTAAATCCTCACATTTGTAAGAGAGAGAGGGCTTTGGTTTTGCATTGCAAATGTATATAGAACACGAGTAGTGGTAAAACTGCCACTGCTAATTGGTATTTCCCTAACAGTGGAACTTTTAAAGCAGCCTGGATATTGTGAATGTGCTTTTATGTGAGTTGGTGAGTTGTTTGTCATAATTTGCTGAATTTGTTGTATTACCTAAAGAGACAATTTTGCTTCCATTCTACTTTTGGATCAAAGCAATGACTCACAAGCACTATTTTGTCTGTTTCCAACAAGTCTTCATATGAATATTCTTACAGAAGATATCAGAGCTCTCAACAGGATGTGGAATTTTATGGTGGTTTTTTCATTCTCTATTTTATGGCAGGCCACCAAATATTTTTGTAAATGGGTCATTGAGCCCATTCACAATTTTTCTTTTTGTTTCTTCCTGTTTTTCTCCAAGATTTTTCCTGCCACTACTACCCTCATGAGAAAGAGCTCTTGAAATGTATCATCAGTGCATGGGTATATTTATTTGTGTTGCCTAACACCACAGCATAGTGTCTGAGATGAAAATAAAGTAAGAAATAATCAGTCTCTTAGACAGAAGTTCAGTGTATTTTTAGTAACACACATATTAAAAAAAATAAAAATTAAGCATGAATCTAAATATACGTTATTTCCTTTCCAGTGAGAAGACAGATAGATGGATTTAACTTTGCATATGCTGATTTGAGTATTCTTAGTTCATTGTTAGTGCACCATGTCTATTACTTAAGGGTCTTAAACTATAGGTTTTATCCATGCCATTTGGCAGAAATTTTTAGCTACACAGAGAGGTGAAAATCTGAAAATGTCAGATACCAAGTTCTCTTGCAGTTCCAGGTTCCCAACTTCCTCACTTCACAATTTGGATTTTATAAAAATCCTATTTATGCAGAATTTTGAAGAATCTAATGCTCTTTTCCAATCAAGTGAAACAAATATTGTGAATTTGGGCTAGAAAAAATGCACAGATTTTATAGTATTAAACTATACCAAGGAACAATATCTGAAATTACTACAAGTCTATGGCAGTGTTTCATACAGTATCACCCAGGTAATTAGTTTTGCAATAGGTACAAAATGCAAGAGTTCTTCCTGCTTTGCTGCTCTGGCAAAGTGACTGATGGAAAAAGTGGCTATACATAAATGTGTATAAAAGCTCTCCAGCCACACCATAGATGATTCAGTGTCAGCCCACAATAACTTCTATGATAGAATTACTTTTATCTTACTCCCTCCTTCCCTCTTTATTTCTGTTTTTTTTTTTGTTTGTTTGTTTGTTGTTGGTTTTTTGTTTGTTTGTTTTGTTTGTTTTGGGTTTTTTTTATTTTTATGTGTGTGTTTGTGTGTGTGTGTATACCAGGTCATACCATGCCTTTGAGTGCTAGAAAGTAGAATTTTCCTTTGTTTACAAATGAAGAAACTGGAGCAGAGGAACTGAAAAGCCAAGACACAGGGAAAAACCTAAACAAAAACACTTTTAGAATTAATAACATAATAAAGGAGTACATGGCTCCCAGAGCTAAGCTCAGCATGCTGTAAAGTGAATGCTTTTCATCAACGTTCTGAAAGTAAATAGAAAATCATTGATAATAAATCTTAAAGATGTCTGATCCATTGAGGCTAAAAGACCCAGTTGGCATGATACAAATCCTCTTAGTATTCTGTTCTTTTTTGCTTCAAACAAAAATGTTTTATCCAAAGCAAAGCACAGATTTATACAGGGACAAGGAGTGAAAGACATAGCTACAGAAAGTATGTGAGTGTGAGAGGGACAATGGGGAGTAGCCTACAAATCAATGACTAAAAAAGCTGTGGTGATTTGTTTTTTGTTTTTTTTTTAAGACCAACTGAAGACTAGCCTGGCAGACTGATGCTATCTTTGGGTATAAAAGGAGGAAGCAGTTTGTAAGAAAAGGATGACTTCATCATTACTAAGAACACTTTTAAAAGATGATCAGTGTGAATGAGGGATAAGCAAAAAGATGTCAGGAAAATGACAGAGAAAAATCAATAGAATTCATTTTGCCTGCTTTCATATGTTGTGAGGACAGCTGACTTAGCTCTCTAGGTTTCCCTTTAAAGTCAATTATCTACCACATTTCAGGTGTACACATTTAATGAAAGTAAATTAATTCCTTATGCTTTGGAACTCAAGTCTGCTGAGGTTTTCTAAAAAGAAGATTGAGACATGACTTACTTGCAGTATAAAAATACCCTTCTGATCACAAAAATTCACTTATCTAGAAAGTCATAAAGAAAAACAACAAAAAGGCTGTAAGCTAAAGGGAGACAAATTCAAATGAAATTTAAACCATGCAGGTTTATTTAAAAAGAGCAAGTAATGGTAACACTTTAATCTAGTGGTTAGTGCATGATGTTGATATAACCCTACTAAGAAGTAGATTTATTACCTTAAAATTTAAATGATGAATTATATTCCCTCACAAAACACACCTTTGCCTACTAAAAGACAAATTTGAAGTTTGTGTGCTATATCATTACAATTTCAATGGACACAGAGTATACTTCTGCCTGTGAATAAAGAGAGGACTAAAGATTATGTTCTAGACTAGACCCAAGAAATGACTAATTTTAAATTTCTGCATATCCATTCAAAATGACATATAAGATCCTATGTAAAATAAGTGAATAATGCAGCTGAAAACAAACACAGCCATAGTAATTACTGGGGAACATAACAGAGCAAGAGCAGAGCAAGAATTAAACTGGAATTGCTAAGCAAAGTACTAGCACATGGAAAAACTCATCAAATTTGACCCCTTGATCAAGTGTTCCAATTTTGTAGATTGGTGGAAGCTCCTTTCCTTACATGGATAAAATCAATTCCTATTTCCATCCAATTTTTCTATTAGTAAGCCATTACATTATTTTGTAGCTGTTTTTCCTGACCATATTTTCTTGCTCTTATATTATTAATTTTAATAGAGTCTGGGCACTGGGATATATTGAATTCAACTTCCTGAATTGCAGATCCTATGCAGAGCCAAGTGATCACAATGTTGTGAATCTATATAAATGGTAACTTCTGATGAAGTAGACAACAATCAGGGAACAACTTGTCCCTTCATCTTGTCCTGCACAGTTTGTTTAGGATGGCAGTTCAGCTGCTTTCCACCATGGCATTAAAGCCACAGTTGTATAAGAACTCGTGCTTCTCTCAGAATCTAGAGAGACATTCCCTTTTCATTACAGAAATAAAAACTGGTAATTCCATTTAAAATAAAAAGTGTTAAGTTGCATAACAAAGTGAATTTTTCCTACGATTTCCTCTGAATGCATGCTAAAGCTAACCCAGTTTTCCTGGTGTCTACCATGTTACTTATTACAATTGTATCTGAAGATTATTTTCACAGAATCACAGTCAGCCAGGTTGGAAAGGACCTCTGAGATCATCAAGTCCAACCCTTCCTCTAATGATGAGTCAGTGTTCTAAGAAATGCAGAAAAATTCACTGGCTAATTATGCAACATATATCAGAATAGGGAGAGGAATGCAGAATCTAAATTGAAGCCTTGTAAAGAAGCCCCTATTCCTTTAAAATAAATAATTTTTAATAATATAAACAATGTAATACTGAGCCATGAATATAAGACACTATAACTATATTGTTCATATGCCACAAATGCTCACATTTATATGTCCTTCCTGTCACTGAAAAAAAAAAAAAAGATATAAAGATTCTACACAGAAATTAGTCCTTTCTGAAAAGATTATTTGAGAAAGAGAACTAACAAATTTTTTAAAAAAACCCACATTTAAATGTAAGACAGAATTCTAGAGGCAGTAACTGACTGGACCACAATTGTAAATAACTGAAAAAATATGGTACAATTTTGCATCTTAAATTGGATTTTAACTAACCTGTTACTAGGAACCCAGGGTTGTAGAGAAGAAATGTGATGGAATAAACAACAAAGAAAAAAAGAAAACTTGTAACCAGCATTTTCAGAATCTGGTTGTTGAATTGAAAGACGAAAGGACAGAGTAATCTATTGTATCTTTTAAGCTGAGCTGTTCTAAGTGGAATTTGCATGTATTTGCCTAGCTATTAAATGCCTCAAAATGTTTGCAAAAAGGACAGTGCCAAGAGAAAGCAAAGATATCAAATTAAAACAGAGCCCCATACAAACAGCAGATCCACTGGTGACTTAGTAAGCCTTCTGTGTGAAGCAAAACAAAATGCTTAAATGCAGAATTACCCTAAACCTTCTAACCTAACACAGATACAACATGGTTTTGCTTTGTTAGGATTTGTTTTGTTTTGTTTTAAGGTGGAAAACCTGGTTAAAACCCACTCTTACAAATATTTCTGGACAAGGATAGATTTACACATACGATTAGGTCTTCTGAAATCAATGGACCCACTCATATTCTTATGAGAACAACCCTTGCCCTAACTCTAATCCTAACCTAATCGTTTCCCATATCCATAGCCAGTAGCTGTAAATTTAATGTTTACCATTTACCAGTAAACTAGGCTTTATCTAAAAATACCAGAGTTATGCATTTTCCACTAGAGGAGAGGCTTTTCTATTACTTATTTCCCCAATTAATATAAAGCTAAATGGTATGAAACTATCTTCTCCAGTTGCAATCATTTCTATATTACAGGAGGAACTACTCTCCCAAACAGAATCCTTTTTATCAAACCAAAAGGGGAGGTTAAGAAGCATGGCTCCTCCAGCAGTAGTCAAATGATCAGACCTCAGTAGGAGCACCACAGCATAACATGTCATCGACAGTATACTTTGACAGTATAAAAAGTTTCTTAGTAAGGGGTTTAAGAATGAAAAATATTGCTAAGAAAATGACCGAAACTTGAGACTTTATAAAAAAGAATAACTTAGTATTAGGTGAAAATTTCAAAGGCATATGGAATCGTGATATAGCGACACAGATTACAGTAAGATATATACAGTTTATCTTTTATATAAGATATATTTTACATTTGATATAAAGATATTCGTGATAGCATAGTAGCATAAAGAAAAAAGCCATGATCAGCTCTACATAGACAAGAGTCAATGGGAAACCAAGCATTTGGAAGATAACAGTGCGACAGAGATATAATAGTATAAGAAATCATGTAGAAATACTGTACACATGGGATATGGGATATGTACAGATCCCATTACAGATAAGGAATACGTATCTCGCAAAATTCCAAGGACAAATACTTATAAAATTACTACATATGGATGCAAAACAGCTATAAATTATTAACATTTCATATTTAAGATTTACGGACAGAGGAGAGAACCTGTAAGAACTTCCTCTCAACCACAGCTGTAGTAAAACATCACCTCGTTATGCACATTTTGTAATTTTAACTATTATGATTTCACTTTAGTCCTTGTTGTTGCTCTCAAAGCAATATAGATGGAAAGCATAGGTGTCATACTACATACAGAGCTTTGAAGCAGCATGTACTGTCATTGGGCAGTTTTAAGGCCTGTCAAGCGTCCTTTTCCACATATCTCTCTCCTAGTTTTCACATCTCTGCTCCTAGTTATTTCTATGAAAGGCTGGCAATTAGTAAGAACCCAACAGCAATTGCAAAACAAGTACTTTCCCAACTATCAGCAGTGACCAAGGAAGAAAAAATATTAAGGAAACTTTTTCCTTCTGTCCTTATAGACTTCAGTGTAACTTGTGCTGCCTATTTCTGTTAAGGAAGACATAAATAAAAAGGAAACAGGTTTTAACAAAAGCTAAAATGGCCATTGCTGCTCCAGGTTTTTCCCTAGACACTTCTGAATACAATTTAGTCCATGCACACAGGATTTCTTTCATATAATTTTATTTTAGGACTGACAGCTAGGGATACTAATTTGGGAAAAGGTACTGCCAAGTTTTCCTCTCTTCTCCAAATTAGACTGAGCAGGGATTTCAAACTGTCTCCCTTATGTAATCTTCCCACTTCTCTGAAATAGTCATGCTATCCTTGATTTGATAGTGAACTGTATTAAAAATAAATGGATTTTAATGAAAACATATTCTTTTGACAGACCAGATCAGAAATTGTAAAACAAGACAAAACTGGCCATTTTCAAATCAGGCAACAAGTTAAAAAGAAATATTTATGGTATCCTGAATTCTGCTTTTGATTTCCTCACCTATTCATTTATACTTTTGCATTTTTTGATTCTCTTCATATTCTTTCTGATATCTAAGAAATCTAAGAAATTATGTTTCTTTCAATGAAATACATTATCTATTGCACTATCCTAACTGTATTTTAAAGTTACTTAAAGAAAGAGTTGACAAGAGGAATGGAAGGGAAAAAAATGGGGAAAAAGTTTCTGAATATTACTAAGAAGATCTAAGAAATGCTTTCTGTGAATAAATCTATATTGAGAACCTAATAAGATACTGCTTCTTAGAAGATTAGGCAATATCTGAATTGGGAGAGAGGCAATATCTAAATAACGATTTCAAAATTACCAGTTGGTATCAACATCAGTATTTACCTGCCTTAAATTGTGTTCCTCGACTTCAGACAGGTAATTAGAACAACTGATGAAAGTGTTATCACCCCTTTATTACTTAAAAGCAATGAGAGAGAATTGTGTAACACATAACAAAACTGCATGTTGGGTTTTCACACTCATTCATTTGAGAATAAATCTAAGATCAGGCATGAAGTCTGCAAATCTTTGGAAGTGAGGCCCATTCTCACAAGGTAAACTGAATGGAACCTTTCTTTTTAACAGCATAAATCCCAGATCCATACAAATCCACAAGAACATGCCCATTGAGAGTAGGGTTAGGGGTTGACCTGCTGGAATGCAGCTCTGTGGAGGACATGGCAGTCATGATGGACAAGTTAACAATGAGCCAGCAACCCTGTGGCACCTGGGGTGCATTAAGAAGTGTGGCCAGAAGGTTGAGGAAGGTTCTCCTCCACCTCTGCTCTGCCCCAGTGAGGCCACATCTGGACTACTGTGTCCAGTTCTGGGCTCCTCAGAACAAAGAAGACAAGGAACTATGAGGAAAAGCCAAGTAGAGTGCTACAGAGATGGTTAGGGTACTGGAGCACCTCTCTTATGAGAAAAGGCTGAGACACCTGGGTGGTTACCCTAGGGAAGACTGAGAGGATCTTATTAAAATTTATAAATATCTAAAGGGTGGGTGTGAAGAGAGTGGGGCCAGGCTCTTTTCAGTAGTTCCCAGCAATGGGACAAGGGGCACGAGGCATTGGGCACAAACTGGAACGAAGGAAGTTCCATCTGAACATGAGGAAAAACTTATTTACCTTGAGAATAACAGCACTGGAACAAACTGCCCAGAGAGGTGGAGTCTCCTTCTCTGGAGATACTGAAAACCTGTGTGGACACCATCCTGCTCTAGGTAAACCTGCTAGAGGAGCTCCAGAGGCCCCTTCCAACCCCTACCATTCTATGATTCTATAACTCAAGAAAATTTGGATTAAAAAACCATAACAACAGAGGCAGCAATTTTCATTCAGGATAAACTGACTTGTGATCAATGAGAGTTTAATTTAAATCTGAATTAAAAAAAAATTGCACCAGAAATATGAGTAAATGGCACTATGCACAAGCACTACAGGAGTTATTTATCTGTAAAGAGTTACCATACAATTAGCTCAACAGTAATCTTTTAAAACATGAAATTAAGGCTTTGACAGACTGTTCTGTTGTGTTAAGTAGAGCTTTAAATATATTAGAAGTCTGTTTAGCCATCAACATAAGACACAGGAGTATGAAAAGCTTAACTTTATACATTAAAATGTGAATGTGAATTTGAAGACCCATTAGCATTAGAAAAGTAATTTTTTGCCTTGAATAATGGGAAACATGAGTCAGTTCAGACTTTCAATACATTTTGATGCATTCTCAGTCATTTTTAGTTTAAATTCAAACATTTTTTAATATAGAAAGTAAAAATCAAATTGGAAATGTCATAAGATTGTTGTCTTCCTTTCAGATTTTTATCATCCTACTTCACTTATGAGGCTTTTCTTATGCACACAATCTGAATACATACACAGCAGAGAGCCAAAAGGATACAGAGCTGAATCCGTTGCTGTGGGCCTTAAAATGCTCACTTAGGTAGTGATGAAAACAATGTCTGCCTAAGCTCAACTGAAAGTATTAAGGTACCAAAGTAGCTCAAGCAAACCTAGAGATTTCAGGGAAGCTTTTAAAAATAGGATTCCTCTTCATCTAACTTTACCAGTGTTAAGGACCGTGCTGAATTTTATAACCTAGATTCCTCTTTTAGACAGTCAATGGAAACTGCCTAATAGCAACTCTGACTATTTGTTACCCTGGCTCAGAGTTAAAAGCCTTTGTTTTAGTCCTTCTGTGCTGCCATTAGTAGTAAGATTCCTACAGGACTCTCAGAATATCTGAAACGGATGGGTAAGTAAAATATAGTTACCTATTCTATGCCAAATTCTACAGCAGCTACACACTGATGAATGCTGTGTGCACATCTACACAGTTATAAATGTAAAATTGGTAACACAGATTTTATGTAGGATTGTCAGGATCTTGCATAATCCCGCACTTGACATCACACCAAATGATTGGGATTTGTAATTCACATCAATGGGTTTTGAATTACGTCCCATTCCATATTCTCATCCTATTATTAAGAAAAAATCAGCAGTATGCAGTATAACTGGTGTTATAATAAGGTATATTTTTCTTTTCACCAAGACTGTGTATCCAGGAATTCTAGAGTGTCCCTATTATGTCTGGAAAAAGGGGGAAATAACAAAGGAAAGCACAAGCCAAAAAAACCCAACAAAAAAGCAACCAACTAAAAAAAACCAACAAACCCAGCTTGAGGACAGTTGAGGTTCTTCATATCATCTAAATAACTAAGAAGGAAGAAGCCAAGTCTCCCTGCACAAAGATCAACTGGATGCTAAACTATTCTTCAGTATTTCAAAATAGCTCCCTCTGCAGACACATTTACCCTGAGATGGGAGTGGTGCTACTTCCTTACAGTTGTGGGGTTTTTTTTTTTGTTCACTTAGATTTCCTCTTCTCAAATCAATGCAAGCTGTGTCAGTTATGAAGATGGCCATATAAACTTGTAAAAAAAAAATTGTTTAAGCCTTTAAATCTGGAAATAAATTTTAATGCAACAAAAAGATGATTTTGTAATATTGCCAATATATCTGCTGTCCTCAAGGCTAGACAGACATTTATACTATGTACACAGATCATTATCAGCCACATTTCTAGTTCAAGTCTAAACTGACACTACAGAAAAATAATATATACACTTATCAGCGAGGATATATCTAGGTGTCTATGCCATTTCCACTATTAGTGGACTTTAAAGTCAGAACTCAGTTTGCTCTCACTCAATTTATTTTCTTTGTTAAAAATGCTTATTTTTATTTCCACTCTATTTGCTTTCCAATCCCTCATAAAGACTCGTGGTCAGTTTATTTCTATATTCCATTTACTGTTCAAGAGAAAAGATACCTGGCAATACCTATGCCAGGTGATAGATTTTAATGTTGTGGCTCCCACAGTGAAGCTGTTATGCAAACCTTGATTATTTCAATGATTAAATATATTCAAATTAGGCATGACTTTAAAAAAAAATGTTTTATTCTTACAGTATCTTTCTAAAATATCTTTTCCACAGGAGACATTTAAAAGCCTCCCACAAACTATGAGTTTTGTCTCCTGTTGTTCCCAGAAGCATCACCAAAACCTGCTTAGGTAAATCAGTCCTTCTGCAGCTAAGTATTATCATTGGATGTGAAGTGGCTGGATATCCAGACATTGAAGGAAAATTCTAACTTATAATGAAATATTCATTGCAGAATTCAAATGGAAACATAATTTCCTCTTTTATTATTTCCATAGAATGAAACATTACTCTAATTTTTTTTTTTTTTTTTCAACAGGGATGGGTAAGAGATCAAATGAGTTCCCTCAATACAGTGTTTTGATAGAAAAGGATGAATTAAAAGATCCTTACCAAATCAAGAATATAAGTAATTATGCTGTTTGGTAGTAAGTTATGGAAGACTGAAATTGATAGAATGAAACAATTTTTTTAATGAGAAGAAAAGGTTAGACAGAGTAATATGGGACCAGTTCAGTGTAACTTATTTGCTTTATTTGGATTCTTTACAAGGACCTCACCTTCATACAATACCATCAAACTTGCTTGGGAGAGAGATTTTGGTCAGAAAATCAGTTTTTCAGTTCCAATTATCACATGTTTTATTGTATAAAGCAAACTTGATTTGCTTTATGGCTTTCAGTTTTAGTTCTGACTAATGCTTGTCTGAATAAACGTAGGTAAATGAAAGAAGCAGCAAAGTCTTTCAGACAATTTTACTGTAAATTTGACTTTTTTGTAAAAAAACAATTACTTGTAATCCTGCAAGGAAATTAATAGTATCTTTTCAACAGAGAAGAAAAATTACAAAATGAGAAAAACTTCAATGGGATTAAATCATTCATAAGTGAAAAAAATTTAGTTCTTACTGTTATAAGTACAAAGGCTATTTTTGTCTTCTTTGTAATCTGATTTGTGTTTCTTTACCTCTTGATTTTTTTTTTTTTTTTTTTTTTTTTTTTTTTTTTTTTTTTTTTTTTGGTGTGTTTTCAAAATAATGTATCCTTGTTCTTTGTTACTTTATCAAGTAAAGTAATACATGCAAGCACCACTGAGTCAGTTTTACTGGAAACCAACTGAATAGCAAGCATTTATTATAATACTAAAAATAAACTGATAAACCATTTGAATCAAAGCAGAATATAACTTTTCCATTTGTTTTGGTAAGATATAGTAGCTGTCTCACTTTTCCATGTTACATTCTTTTACATTCATATGCTATCTAGGACTATAATCGTTGGGTAGGTCAACAAATAAGTCAAAGCAGACACAGAAAAAGTCTGCAGACAAGAACTAACTAAAACTAACAGGTAAGAGGATGAGCAACCAAACCAAAGGCTGCACTGCCTAGAGACTCTCCTTTTTGACATTCTCTTTATGCAAACTACTGAAGGAAGCTCTCCCTAGATGAAAAGGCATAAAACAGCCCATTTGTCTTCAGTCCTATGCTTGGTACAAACAGCAGAGACATTTGTAGAAGCAGAGATTTGTAGAAGCCAAATCTGGACATGTAAATAATCTGCAGTTTTTGAGTGAGATTTCTTTCTCTACATTTTTCTAAACCTTCTACTCATTTTCATTTTTCTTAACTGTCCATTCTTTAGCATATTCATCTCAGTATATCATCCTTTGTCTCTGCCTTTTTCCTGTTTCTTTCCACTTGATCATCCTCCTAAGAATACCTTCTCTTCAAATAAATTTTCATCCATTATTTCCCCCACCAGCATATACTCTATGTGCCCATGTCATCTTCCTTTCATTAGCCTGTGACTGCCTATCTAAAATGACTGCTTGCTGCTTTGTGTCTGCATTTTCTCTGACAGGGACAGATATAAATCTCAAAAGTCCCACAGAAAGAAAACATGATTAATCCTAAGGGGCAGGTGCTGTCTAAAACAGGAATATCTCCTGTGACACCACCGAAGTTTAATCATATTTCATAACATGTATTCAGCCTGCATACTAAGATCACCACCTTCTCTGCCCCCAAAAAACCAGACCAAAACAAAAACCAAACAAAAAAACCCAAAACCCCAATAAAATTCAAAGCCAAAACACAACAACAATCTCTTCTTTATGAAACTGAAGAGGGAAAAATCAGTTCCTGTCCATTTTTTCAAAAGATTCCCAAATCAGTTCTGTAGTAACTATGAAACATGAGATTGGCATTCATCCATAACAATATCTGGGGTCAAGGGCTTATATAAAAGGATACAAACACAAAGCAGAGAAAGAAAATAGTTGTTTCAGTCTTTGGAAAATAAATTATATAAAGGATTAATCTCTCATGATTATTAGGGGAATAGATGTTACTCTTATCCTGTCACAGCACAGGAAGTCCTTTAGATGAAAGAGTGAATTTTCAGTTTCCAAATGGATTATTTCTCATCTTAATGTATTGTGTAATTTCTTCTCAATTAGTCACTAATGGAAAATATTCAAAACTGTTGTGACTAAGTACCTTGTCCAAAACAGAGCATAATAATAAATACTCATGAGTCAAAACCCAAAGCCACATTTGGAAGTTCAACAATTTTGTGCAATAAAAAATGAAATATAAGTACAAAAGCGACACACAAGTCGAACATTTCTTCTTCGTGGTATTTAATGTTTTAAGGAAGAAGAAGGGACATTTTCTCTACAACTCAATATGCATCCACTTTAAGAGGAGTTTAGGGGAAAGCTGGTGAGATACCAGAACAGGCTGGCCAGGAAGGCTGTGGATGTCCCCTTTCTAGAAGTGTTGAAGGCCAGGTTGGATGGGGCTTTGAGCAACCTGGTCTAATGAAGGGTATCCATGCCCACACAGAGGGGTTGGAACTAGGTGAACTTCAAGGTCCCTTCCAACTGAAACCATTCTAAGATGATGATGATGATGATGATGACAACGAAAGTTTAAATGTTGACTTAAGTCAATGGGTACATTTCATATGATTTTATATGAGAAAATTCCAAGTAATTTTTTAATAAAATGGAACTCCTTAGCCATTGTTTATATGTTCATTAAGAACTTATAGAAGGTGTAAAGAATTTGTTGATGTGCAGTGCTGTCTCTGTGGGGGAGAAAAATACAACATTTCCTTTTGTGTGAAAGATGGTCCCAATAGAGTAGCTGACTGTACCTACTGATGAACGGAAGCACCAACTGCTCTGGTGGGAAACCCCTCTATTAGGAAATATTATTCTGCTGAATATTGCCAGCAGGTACTCTTCATGGATTCCAGGGATCAGATCAACACTGTGCATCTAAATTAGTGACTAATGTAATTATTAAATATGTTGGGACTTCAGCAGTCTGATAAAGTAGAACAGGCAAGAACCTTGCATCCCTTAATTAATCTTTTGATACAAACTGCTAAAAATTCAGCCAAATGGTCTGCTGATGTAAAAGGGTAATACTTCAGCTCCATCAGTTAGTTGTTTTCTTTTGCACTGGCCAAGAATGCTGCAGCACAATCCAATGATGAGCCCTGTACACCGGTGCCAACATAATGCGGTACTAATGCAGAAAATAAAGATGGTATATAGGGGTCAACTGAGGTAGAGCCCAGTGGCAATAGTTGAGTCAGAGATCTTTTCGAAGCAAAATTAATAATATATGGATTATGAAATAACATAATGGTGTCTCTATAGTCACATAAAGTGGATCTAAATATAATCTTTTACAAAAAAAAAGAAAAAAAAAGAACCTAAACAACAAAAGCCAGGGAGATAGAGAATAGAGAAGGATGTCTCCAGCATACCAAGAGAATTTATTTTTCTGTTATTTCCAAGAAAATGCCAATCATTTAACTATACTGCCTTTCTGGGACATGCCAGGGAAAATTTAACAGACCCAGTACCTCTACCAAATAGACTGAATTCCATCCATCTAATCTATCCTATATAAAACACTGGATGAACCTCTTTAGTGATCTTAGGGTATCAGTAGGAGATGGATATCAGAAACCTAAGAGAATAAAATTCTGATTCTCAGTTCTTACCAACCACACAGGAACTGGAACAACATTTCTTACCCTCCAGAAGAGTATTCTAAACATTGGTCCAAGTAAAATTTTAGACAAAATCCTTCTTACAAAATTTGTTTTCCTACTGATATCAAGCTCAACAGGAGCTGAGGAGTTGAGGAGGCATGAGGCATCAAAGGAGACTCACTAGAGCCAAACCAGAAAATGTTTTAAGAAGCTTGGTTGTCTAATCCATTTGATTGTATTCTTATCTAGGAATTAAAGAATTTAAAACCCATTGATTAATTAATATTTTAAGCTGTGAAACAGACAGATTTTCTCATATAACTATGGCTGGTACATTTTCTCATAAGTAAGATTTGGACTCCAAGTAGATCACACAACAAAGGTTTCAAAATTGCTCCTAAAATCTAATCAAATAGGTTCAAGAAAGGAAAAAAAAAAAAAAAAAAAAAAGAACATCACCCCTAATGCTATCAAGAGAGGACAATTTTGCTATTTTTTGAAAGATACTGCTACATGACTTTGGAATCAAATATTATTTAAGATCCTGCCGATCTATACTGTTTATGAAAGCTACCTGAATCCTTATTGTATCTGAAACCTCTTGCTGTCTAGACTGCATCTTTGCATTTTGGTGGGAAAATTATTCCAGTCAGAGAGTGATAAAATGGCTCAGCACTGACTGAATTTCTTCTCCATTTATTCTACTCCTACTGCAAGAGCCAAATCTGCCACATAAGTTAATGCTATCTTTAGAATGGCCAGTATCCTATCCCTGGATATTTATAACAATCACATTAATCTGTTCACTCCATTAATATTACAGAGTATTTATATGGTCAGTACTTTATACATGCCATATATTTAGACGTCTGCAGGGTCAAAATTAGCAACCAAGATAGGTTTCTACACTCTCATTGAAAGCAATAAAGTTCTAAACAATGTAGCCAGTGGAACTGCACATACCAGTTGGTCAGCCAAATGTAGGAATCTACCTTGACTTCATGGTTGGACCTAACCTGCATTAAAAAACCCACAGTGAAGAAATCTTCACTATTTGAATCTAACTCTGAATTCACCCTTCTCCTAGTAACGCTAGGATGGTAACATTCTTCTATAATCATTTTAAGCTCTTCTCCAATTAAAGACTATTCAATTTTTTTATTTCTTTGTATGCAATTTATTCAGGTAAAAGAAACTTCAATGTGTGTTAAGTATTGATTCAAAGGTGGTCAAATAATTCAACTTAAGAAGTTATATATGACATTGCCTAAAACAAAAGCTCAGTCAAAACTGAAGCTATATCATATTTTGTTCTCTTTACTTTCGGGGTTCTTCATTCATTTCTAATTCAATATAAATTTCTAATGGAAATTTGAAACATTAGGCAATTTCTATCCATGATATGTAATGTAAAAGATCCAGAGCAAAGTTTACACCTATTTATATCAACAGACTAATTTGTATCAGAAATACATATCAACATATGCTCCCTTTTCCTTACTACATTGCTATATAGTTTTATGCAACCCAAAATATACTTGTTCACCTTACAACCTTTTATCTTTAATTGTAAACACCGGTGAAAGTTTGAAAAACTGTTTGACCAAACTACATTCAAATATTACATAGCAAAACCACTCCTCATATATTATGAAAGTACCCTCATCCTACAATATTTGCATACAAAAACATGGTTTTAAACATGTGCATTTCTTTGAGTATTGTGCTATATTTTAACAGTGGCTACATATATAGACACAATTTAACCCACAATCAGAATTCCCAAAAGACCTTAAAATGGCTTGTTCCTGCAATTAAAGGTGTATTCTTAAAAAAATTTCTAATTGTCATGCTCTGACCCTCCAGAATTACTGTTAGGCTTGTATTCATATCCCTGTACAATTTATAATGGGCTTGAGCCCAGAGCTGGATTATCTCCTGATCTTGCTTATCTTACATGAAAGCCAGGTGCACATGCCAACTGTACATAGAAAAAACAATGGGAGAAGAAGATTGCAGAGAGAGATAAGAGTATGAGTTATTTGCAAATAGCATACATTCTTTTCCCTTATCTGAGCTAATACCAATATAGGACATTTCTTGTACGGGTATTGAATGAAAACCTGTAAGAAGGACAGTAAGAAAGCCTGTTGGTATTGTGGTGTGAAAACAAAGGAGCTGAGGTGCATTGTCAGAGGACTGCTACGAATTTGTCAGGACATGCACAGTCATGTAGAAGATATAAAGAAACATTATAATGATGCAGAGTAGAGATTGAATTCACCCTTTAAAGATTCAGCTACAGAGACATCACATACAGCACACTTTTACCCTGTATGAGCAGTTGTTGAGGTCCTGTAAAACATGTTGGCTACTTACAATGTTGATAAAAGTTATTTGTGCATGGATGATGGTACAGATGTACTATACTTCTAGACAATGAGTAGGATATCTTCTAAATCAGGAAAGCTAAAAACCTCATTAATATGCCCTTTACATAGGTAGCTGGAGAGTACGCTGATGCTTTTTACGATTTCTTTCCTGTTTGTTGACAGTCTCCAGTCTCTGAGTGCATTACATGCTTTGCACAGAAATGCTTTTTCAAGTTTGAGCAAATTAAGTGTTAGTGAAGCTGTAAATCTCATTGTTTTGGAGATGCAGACTGTCACCCCTTTTCTCCATCAGTATTATGCACTTACATCATTTTCCCCCAGGAATCTCATGGGTACAAAAAAAATAGCTGTCTTGTAATTGTGTGTAGATTTTAATAAATCTAGGTAATTATCCATCTTCATACAAAAAGACCACAGAGAATTTATTTTTGATTGCTAATTCCATCCCAAACTACAAATATGAGGTTTTTCTGGGATTTTTGGTGTTTGTTTGATGGGGTTTTTTTGTTTGGTTTGGTTTGGTTTTTTTAATGCAAATTGTTGGCATTGTGGTCTATAGTTTCATGCCCTTCTAAAGGCCAGTTGTATTGGTCTCCATATATGCTAAAATTCAAAATAATATCCCACTTGGAGAAAGGAGACAGAGCATGGGTACAGTCTGAGTTCAGTCTCTAATAGGTGCAGTCTCTAAGACAAACTGAGGAAAATGGGATCCCAACTCAAGAATATTGTTTCATGACAGTAATACAGTAGCTTTTCTGGAAGAAACTATTATATGTACCTAGATATTTGACAAGTGAAACAATAAAGAACTGCAGTGAAAACTAAAATTAGGTCTGTTAGAGAAATTTGAGGTCATTTTGATATAACAAAGAGTCTATTTTTAATTATTTGAAATACTGCCTTGCATCTGAAGAGCAAAAGGGACAGCAAAATGATGTCTCCTTTTCATGACTGTAATTTGTTATTTTTACCAGTAGTGTCATCAATTTTGCAACTGGGCTGTTAGAAGATAAATCATTTTTAGTAACTCCAGTAATTAAAAACTTGACTTAGGATGTAAAAATAACTTCACATATTTATTATAAAGCAAGTGACAAGCTAAGACTTTGTTTTTCTAGGGAAGATATTTATTTACTATATGAAAGAAACAAAGCAGCAAGTACAGCCTGCTGGATACACAATGCAGGTTGTTGAATAGCCAGTAGACAGAGAAATGAGTATTCTGATGCCTTTTTTAATCTATGTTTCATTTTTCACTTTGATTCTCTGTTCCTTCTCCATTCTTGAGCTGCCCCAATATCTTAAGCATTAACTTAATAATTTACCAAAAAATATTTTTGACATGCCTTAGACTGCAATATACAGCATAATCTAAAACTCATGCATGTATTATCTCAATTACAAGCTAAAAATTGCTACACATTCATCGCAAAATAGGAAAATTATGTCTTACATACAGAATTTTATTAGTTTTTCTTATTGCCCTTAGATATATTTTCAGAACCTTTCAGTTACAATGATTATCCTCTGCCATACAAAGAGCTGTTTCATTCATTTGTTTTATTGCCACGAATCCAACAGTCTATAAGGCCATTACATAAGTAGGAATAGATGCTAGCGGGCCCATGTAAAAATACACTAATTTCAACTTGTTGTTATCAAAGTATATGAAATTTTATGGTTTGGTTTTTTTTTTTTTTCAATATTCTGTTCTTCTGGTATAATGTTTATTTTTCATGTAATATGGTAATGAAAACCCATGCAATGGGACACATATTTGTGTCCTTTTCTGGAGACAGTCATGCTGAAGGAAGAGGTGACTTAGTCACCCCACTTCGACAAATCCTTTCTATTCTTTGCTTTTAATAACTAGGGAGACAGATTTTTTTCTTAAAGGTCAGATGCCATAAACTGGAGCTACATCTTCTGCTGTTCAAGTGGGTATTGCTGTCAGGTCTTCTCCATGTTACTTAACTGAGGTGCAGTGTTCCCATTATATACTGTGTACATTGTCCCCCCTGGGAATTGTGTCAGGATTCCTTTCATTCAGTGTGTCTTGAGCTGTAAACACCAGTCTTTGTGTCATTATGACAATTCTATTTGGTGTTTCAGACATTTTTAACACTGCTGCTTCAACCAACTCAGGGAAGAACACATAGCTGAGAAGGTAGGATAAGGATATTGGACAGATGTCATATAATAAGATTCCATATTATTGGAAATTCCACTTAATTAGTGCATATGAGTCCAAGCATATAAGGGATAAAGTCGCTCTAAAATAGCTTACAACAAAACTTGTTAATTATGTTTGTGTGTTTTATTACTGTGGCACGTTTCTATTTGAAAATGATGAATTATTTCTCCAGAAGAAAAATTACTTTTTGATAATGAACTCATTGCAGAGACTGCCTCAAATCCATCAGAACTAATTTTAAGTTTTTATTCTATATTTACTGTTAAACAGTTACGTGATTAACAAGGTAAAGACAAGTGCTTCTTTGCAGTGCTCCAGAAGCTATGAAAGACTACATTTCTAAGTTTCTTATTCAAGTGAGTCTCTAAACAGTTCCACTAAGTAAATAAGTGTTAACATTAATTCATGTAGGAATGACAGGACTGAAAAGCAATGAACAGAGTTCTGTTACACTATTAATACTAAAGTTTCAGTTACTAAAAAGTGTGCACAAATATGTGAAAATAACTTCAAAACAACACACCTGTTGTAACTATAAACAAGATGAGACTCAGCAGAACTTTTTCTGAATAGTTCCCACCATCAAAAGAATTCTTTAACTTTTTATTGAAATTATTCATTGAAATTTTTCAGTCAACTTGAAATTATTGTTTTATGGCCAAAACAGAAGGAAAAAAATGTGACTCAGAAGAATGTCACACTATCTCAGTGTAATAATATTTGCAAATATAAATCAGGATTCACTTAAAAATATATACTTTTATATTTTTCTGAGCTGCCAAGACATTCTTTGCATTAAGCTCAGAGACTCACTTCTAAGACTTTATTTACTTCCTAACTGATTGCCTAAAATTTATCTGATTAATTTTGCCTACCTCGAATATGTGGAGAGGATATATCACATACAGACAGACATCCAACTTACAGATGTTCCCAGTCTACTTAATGAGTTGACTTCACCTCCCAAATCCTCAGTAGGTGATATTGCTGCCTCATGTAGAAAGCATTCCAACTACATAAATCCAAACTTGTAAATACTGTTAGCATCATAACATTCAAGTAAAAAAAATACTTCCAAGTAGGAACATTTTAAAAAATTTGATAATTTGCCACTTTGAGAATGATGTAGGGCAGTGCAAGTGACCAGATGTTTTGTTAGGACTGAAAGATTTTGAGAATTTATTTTCCATTCTATTCTCATGCTTTAGTATAAAAAAATTGTGCACGTAGTCTGTTACCTCCATAGTCAAATTATTAAACAAACAATTTCTATTAATTCTGGTTAAAATTCAGTTTCAAAGACAAGAAGTGTAAACTGCTTTCTTCAAATTAATATCTAACTTATGTCTTTTTCATAGATACAGAAAGGTGGTTTACTCTACCTATGTCAGATATAATCCCTAGCCACTGAGTATGGGAAATGCCATGCAATGTTGTTTACTGGAACTTCAGGCTAAGGTATTCATTTCTGAAGACAAGAAGTGAATAAGAAGTGAATTCAGTAAAACAAAATGGTGATTTCAGACAAGGCAAAGAAGACATTCTTGAGAATGCAAAATTTCAGGAATAGCAGAGAAAAAGAACAAGGTAGAAAAGAAAAGGGTAGAAAAGGGCGGAAGTCAGATTCAAATTTATTTGTCCATAGAATTATTGGTTACATTTTCCACAGTGTTTACTACAGGTTAGGACCACAGTTTCACTCTTCTGAAGTCTGTACTGTAACTACTAGACTATTATCCAAAACCACCAGGTCAAAAGAAGCTAGTTATAGTCCTGACATGGTCTAGCTTCTAAGGTTTCCCCAAGAGATTTAGGTTCTCAGATCCAAAACCTTTCTGTACTGGATATCAGTGCATCAGGTCAATAAGGAGGTGACATGCCCCCTACCTCCTTAATTCACAACTAATCTTAGCTTTTGTGGTGGTTCTTTCTGTTCTTTCTAAAAAGCAGTCTGTCTTGTTCACTGTCAAAAAAAAAAAAAAAAAAAAAAAAAAGACCAACTGCTGTGAGTCCAAGCTTGCCCAGGGGTGGTGGTGATTACTTTTTATTTGATGTTTTGCTTGTTCGGTTTATTTTTCAGCTTCTGTTCTTCCTATAACCTCTCATGTTTCCAAGCACGGAAATACACAAATACTATTCTATTTACTGCTACCTAACACTCTTTAGAGACTTAGTCTATACTTTTCTAACCCTTTCCTACACTGAGACTAGACAGACTTGAACCAGCCTAATATTTTAAATCAGAGAATACTTCATTAAAGAGTTTATGTTTCACATTAATATTTTTCAATAAAATAATGAATGTAATATACATATGCTTTGTTGACTAGGCCTTTTCCTGATAGCACTGATTTATTTATTTATTTTTAAAAGGCATGCAAGGAGGGAAAATACCTTTTTACCTACCTTACCGAAAAAAAAGCAAAAGAGAAGAGAAATTAGTGAAGCCTCTAATGCTCCTGGAACCTGCAGACCCCATACAGACAGTATTTTCTTTTAGTTTTCCTTGGGTATGTTTTGTATCTACAATACCCAGCACTTCTTGAGCCCCATCAAGCCTGAAAGCCACTTTCCATTTCTATATGGCACCAATTTTTAATTTATCTTTTTGATTTTTCCCCATTTGATGAATTTCTTACAGAGTTTTTAACATTTTTCAGAATTCAAAATAAGTAAATCAAAATAGGAATACAACCTTAAAAGCTCACTGTATTTGAGACCATGCCATTATTTTTTGGACAGGAGTTTTAAGTTATTAACTTAAAATATTTTTCTGCAATCTTCTTACTATAGCCTTCCTGTGTTCTCCATGCTCTCTTTTTTTGTGCTTTGTGCAAGAGAACTATGTACACTTATATACCTCCCCTTCTCTCCTTTAAGAGTCCTTAGCTCTTACAAAGTCACAAATGAAGATTTCTTTCACAGTAATTATTAAAACCAGGAGATAGAAAAAAAAATTGTTTGATTGTTTTTCAGAAGGAGATGTTACCATTTCTCTAAAGTGAAAAAAACTGAATGTAAGTACTTATATAAGGAATATAGTCTTTCCTGTTTTCCTAGCACAGTCAGTGAGATTTGAGGGCTCTCCTAGTTGGTGTTCCAATTGAATCAGTTTCCTGTTCTAGACCTGACCCTGAAGGAGCCTCTTTATCTTGCTGAATGTGCAGAGCATCTGCTGAGATACATCTTCTGCTTCACACCCTCAGTATTTCCCAGTCAAACACTGAATATAAGGTTGCTGAAAGCTATAAAGGGGTATATTTCAGTATTAATCATGATGTGTCATCAGTCATGATGGAAGTATAAATACATCCATGGAAAGATCAAGACCTCTCTGTGTTAGGCTTACACATAAATTATACAAAGACTTTCCAAAGGAACCTCAGGTATGTCCACAGAGAAATTAAAAATTAAACTGTATGTTTCAGAGCTTTTCTATGTACTCAGCATCCAGTTGAGGGCCCAGGGCCCACCTGTTACTGGCATGTTTTTTTGTCCTGGCAGTGAGTTCTCCCCTTTATGCAGAAGCCCTCCCATGTGTGAGACCTCAGGCCTCAGGCACACCCCATTTACACCCATGGTCTCTTTTATTAAGACCATTACTTTAAAGGACATGGTGCCAATAAGCATCTGTAGCATGGCAATTGTCTTTGAATTCTGTCAGGTCACTCTTTTGCAATTCATCCCACCCAGTATATGACCAATTCTTCCCTCTTCTTGGCTACTGTGCAGAGATGTAGCTCATCTGGCTATCTATGTGAACACATCATCACATATACACAACTGAGTACATTCTGCAGGGAAAGATAAAAGGGAAATTATATTTTCCAATTAAACAAATGGAAATTATAAGAAACGTGTCATATCACTGTTTGTTATTAAACTATAACATGCTAACAAACACAGTCAATATTCATAGCACTGAAGAGGACTTAACCCCTTTTCACTTTGTATTAATACAGCAAGTGTTGTCACTGGTAACTACATAGTGTAGCCTTTTCTACCCTATTTGAAGGATGGGATTAGGTTTTAGGACATAATCTCCATTAAGTAACAATCAATAAACATTACACAAGAATTTTTAAAGGCAATTTAACACATAAATTAGATATATATTGATTGTGAAAAGGATATGTCTTCAAGGTACTCAAATAAAGTTGACTTTAATTTGATCACAAAGATATTAATGAACAAACATGTAATTAAGTTCTTATTAATTCTTTAAAAAAGCAATACATCAAATAGCCAGAGTGTGGTATTGATATGACTGCAACAGTCCTTGCTTGTCTACTTCATGACCATAAAAAAGTTCTGTCTTCTAAAGCTACCACTGAAATCCTTACTTCTTCACTGAAAATCTTACACTGGAAAACTTAATTGCAAAATTTGATCCTTCAACTCCATGTTAACATTAAAGTGGGGGAAAAAAAAACAACCAACCAACCAAACCAAAAAAACCAAACAACCCAAAAATCAGAAACGAAAGGTTATGACAAAATATATAAATAAATTCAGAATGTGTTTAGAATGAATTTTAGAATTATTATGAAGTGTTAGTGCACTGATCTTTTGTACTCCACATAAGGACCAATACATTTAGCTGTTTTTCATCAAAAGGGCTACTTCTTAATACCAGTGGGTAATGTCATGATTCCCAGTGCACCTGATACATCTCTTCAGAAACACATCATTGTTTATCTTGTTCTATCAAGGTCTTTGATAAGCTTTTCTCTCCTCCAGGAGAAAACAAATGTAAGTTATTTCAACCTATTCCACAGTAATGACCACAGTATTTGTAAAAAGTTGCATACCTATCTGTGTATGGAAGATAGGCAGGGAGATAAAAAAATGAAATTTGAGCCCAGCAAATTGGGCAGCTGAGGATTAAATAATTTAGGAAAAAAAATTTTACTGCTGTAATATGAAGTACAAATAAGAATACTACACTTGTTCTATTTTCCACATCCATACAAAGTCTAGAACTTTCTCACAACAAATTTAGATTTCCACTACAATAAATTAAGTCTGATTTTTAGAGGATTTCAAACACAGTTCATTAAAGAAAAAGTTAGTTACTATCTATAATAGTTTAACTAGAATATAAAAAATAAGCAAATCTCTAACGTAATTAAGCACTAAGGCATGACTTTAGAAAGATTACTACATTTGAATTGTGCTATTTACTTATGCTTTCCTTTAAGAAAACTGTTTTCAAAGAAAATAGTATTTTTTTGTGTTTTTAGTTGATTCTTTGTTCTTGGCTCAAGCTAGATTTTCCTGATCATGCTGTTTTCTAAATACATAAGCCTGTCAAGCATACCACTAGGGCTTTCCTTAGGTAAGTTCATATCTAGCTCAGTGATAGCCACAGAACACAATATTTATTTTACAGATGTTAAGCCAGTGTACACTTACAGCATTATTCACTTATTCCAGACACTTTTCTTCTGTCATACTAAAGCACTGGAGTTTTAGACAACCAGTAACAAAAACTGCAGTCGGATGCAATCTGCATAGTAACTAAAAGGGCATGATACTAAAACAATGCATTTAAAAGCATATAAATACTTAATAACTACTCTAACAATTGGCTGTCCTTTTGCCTTAAAACTCATCAACAATTCCAGCCTAAATTCAACAGGGAAATTACGTAGTTCTGCTTTGGTTGTATATGCCTTTTCTTTCACTTGGCATCTGAATATTTTTTCTGCTCCTGGCATTCAATTTTTGCTCTTTCTCTTTTGATGTTTTTTTTTCTTTTTTTAGTAGCCAATCATCCTCTTGAACTGTCCAGGCAGTCCATGTATGAAATACACAGCATGCTTCAGAAAATTATTATGACACAATGTGCAATCAGACTTGAAACCATGTCAAAAGTAACCTTCATCCCTATCATCATGAAGGAGTATTCAAGAAATGCCTGATGCTCATACATACAAAACCCAGCCAGCTCTAAGAGGATTTGAATGTGATTCCTAGGTTATCAAGAAGAACAAAGACACACAGCCTCAATAGGAGGAGTACAAGAAAGCAATCAACTTAAAGACATATGACATTTTATGTCCCTGCATCAATAGGTCATGTGGCTTAGGTGATAGAATATACCCAGCAGAGTTAAAGTATAAAAATATCAGTGGCTTGAAACAGAAAAGCTTTTAAAAGTTTGTTTTCTTTTTTTCCATTGCAACTGGTATAACCATCATTTTACATGTCCTAAGTACTAACCAAAAACTACTATACACAAAAATACCTAATGTGTCAGACAAAAGGAGAGCAAAGTCTACAGGAAAAAAAAAAAAAAAACCCAAAGAAACCCTACACTACTTTAATGGTGTATTTTCATATCCTACAAGCTTTGCTTTCATGGTTACTTTGATTGTATTTGAGTAATTGTATTTTCAGTGATGTTATATACAGACTACTTGACACCATGAGAAGACAGGGTGCATTATAAGGAATATGCCAAAGTTAAAGCCACATCTTTCAGAAAAGAGAAATAGAACTACTTAATAAAAGACTCTGATGAATGCATTTAAGCCCAGTTCTGTACTGAAGGGCTACCATTTAACAAACCTGGGCTGCACACTTTCTGATGTAGTCATCATTATTTTTACAGATACTGCAAATTTTTATTTATTATATTGAAAGCATCTTAGAATGGAATGTGGATCTAGTACTTTCATGACTGTTTCAAACTTCAGGTTGCAGTATACCAGTTAACATTTCCTTTCTTAGAATCACAGAATCATGGAATTGCTCAGACTGGAAAAGACCTTCAAGATCATCAAGTCTAGCCTGGTCCTAACCCTATTACCCTATTCCTGATGACCACGAAACCATGTCCCCAAGCACCACATCCAGATGATTTTTAAACACATCCAGGGATGGAGACTCAACCACCTCCCTGGGGAGCCTGTTCCAGTGCTTAACAACCCTTTCTGTAAAGAAGTTTCTCCTGATATCCAACCTAAACCTCCCCTGATGCAACCTGAAGCCATTTCCCCTTGTCATCTGTCACCAGTGAGAAGAGACCAACCCCACTCTCACTACAACCTCCTTTCAGGTATTTGTAAAGAATGATAAGGTCTACCCTCAGTCTCCTTTTCCCCAGATGAAACATCCCCAACACCCTCAGTCACTCCTCAAAAGGGATGTTTTCCAAACCCTTCCCTAGCTTTGTTGCCCTTCTTTGGACTTGCTCCAACACCTCAAAGTCCTTTCTGTATTGAGGTGCCCAAAACTGAACACAGTACTCGAGGTGGGGCCTCACCAGAGCTGAGTACTGGGGCAGGATCACTTCCCTCTTACTGCCAGTCACACAATTTCTGGTACAAGCCAGAATGCCACTGGAATTCTGGGCCACCTGGGCACATTGTTGGCTCATATTCAGCCGACTGTCAGTCAATAATCAACACACCAAGGCCTTTTTCTGCCAGGCAGCTTACCAGCCACTCTTCTCCAAGCCTGTAGTATCGCCTGAGGTTGTGGTGACCAAAATGCAGGACCCAACCTTTGGCCTTTTTCAATTTCATACAATGAAAAATTGTCTCATTGGCTCAGCCCAGCCTCTCTTCTGTCCAGACAGTGGCCATAAGTAAAATGAGTGAGTTTGCTGAAACATACAACCATCATTTGCAGAAACTGTTTTCAATCAGACCATGAAATGCCTTCTCTCATCCCACAGCTGCATGTTTGCTATAACAGGTTAAAGAAAGGAATTTTACCTCTGATTTACCCATTATACAGTTCAAGACAAGTCCTTCCAGATCCCCTTTCTTTGTCCTAATCTATCATGAAAAGAGAAACTGAAGCAGGAAAAAGGCAGTGTTCAAAGACTGTTACAGGGATTTCAAAGTCAGCAAGCACTTCATATGGTCTTAAATTTCCAGACAAAATTATGACCAAGCTACAACTTTTAATTAAAGCTGTGTATGATAAAAAAGTAAAATACAGAAAAACATAACAATTACTGTATGTTGGAAGAATCAAGAATCAGGAGTTACTTCAGGATGAGGGAACCAGATTTTTTTTGTTCTTAAATTAAACAGCAAATAGTGTTTAAAATGCTCTTTGAGTATTCATATTTTTGGTTCATTCCAAGTAAGGAATTTTTTGGCATTCTGTAATTTTTGGCCTTCCAATATAACAAATTAGCTTCAGCACTAGTGCCAGATGCTTTAATATTTTAAGTGTTACTTTAATCAGGAAATCTCCTATTTTATAGGACACAGGATAGAGTCAGTGCCCTAGGGAAATGTCCATGTAAGAAGAAATTACTTGTAACAGCTGCTATTATAAATATTTGACCTTATTTTGAGCATAGCCAAAATTAGGGAACTGTGTACAAACTAAAAAGAAAAAAAAAAGAAATTAATATTCTGGTAAATACATTCTTTGCTGTTATTTTGGCTTTTAAGATCACCACACTTTTGAATGGCTACTACTTTAGTAATCACTGTATCTGAAAACCATACACTCTGCTTGGTAACATTATTTTATTCTGAAACATTAAAATGTAAAAGAAGTTATGACTTAGGCAAAGATATATATAAAAAAATAAACATTTAATTTTCTATCAAGTGAGAAAACAGGAAGGGGGAAAGGCAAGAAAAGATTAAAATAAGTTGTATTTACATTAAAATAAAGGAGCATATTTTCTTATCTTGACAAAAATTAGAAACCTCTTAAACTACTTTTCTTTTCAATGTAGTACTCCCATATGGCAGAAAAGGTCACCTAGCGATACTTTATTAAAAGCAAAATAAACATCCTGAAATATTATTAATTTTTTCTAGTGGAATTGATTCTGTCCATACCTGATGTGTTGATCATGTTGAAGGCTTCTATAGCAGTTGTTTATAAATAGTCACTGACTATTACAGAATGTAGTAGCCCAGGATTCAAAGAATGGCTCTTATATTATTTAAATTACCACTAATCTTCTATATGTCTTTATGAAGTTATTGCCTTTTGCTATGTTCTCACTACTTCTGCTTACTTTCAACACGAGTTTATATATTTTTGTGAGGAAACTCAGTAAGTTTACAGTTTCATCTAAGATGATAGACTCTGACCCCTAATCTCTCGAGTGAAGTACAAAGTTCACACAGTTTGGCTTGAGTAAGCTTCTTAACACTTTTTTTTTTTTTTTTTTTCTTGAAGATTAGATTTTATTTGAAGCTATTTAACACTATTTCACCTCACACTCACTATAAAGCAATAGAAGTGAATGTGTAATAACTTTATGGTGCCTAGTGCTTAGAATTCTGGGCTACCCCCTAAACTGTAGGTCACAAGGCATTCAAGAAAACTAAAAAGTGATTTTTATCTGTCACACCACTTCTCTGATGATTTTTTTTTTTTTTTGAAGCTGAAGTTCTGATAGCTCTTCCAGTACATCTTCCTTATATTTTGTAAATATTCCAGAATAGAGGACATGGTCTTAAGCTCTGCCAGGGGAGGTTTAGGTTAAATATTAGGAAAAAATTCTTTACAGAGAGGGTGATCAGACATTGGAATGGGCTGCCCAGGGAGGTGGTGGATTCTCCATCCCTGGAGGTTTTTAAGAAGAGACTGATGTGGCATTCAGTGCCATGGCCTGGGAACCACAGTGGAAGTGCATCAAGGGTTGGACTTGATGACCTTAGAGGTCCTTTCCAACCCAGATGATTCTGTGATTCTGTGATTATCTTGCATATTTAGTCCTGAAAGGGACTGTGTTATTTCACATTTTAAAATGGCAATTAAAATTTCCCATTTCCAGACATTAAAAGGTCTGTGTATTCAGGATTCATGTTACATCGACAAAAACTCTGTATTACACCAAAATATTTTTAAATATTTTTGTAAAATTTTCTAAAATTTCCCAGTTTCTAAAGTGAAAATAGTTTCACAGAGGAAACCTAACCATATTTGTTTAAAATCTGCAGATCAGCATTAGCACTTGTAGGATATTGTCATTGTCAACTATTTTTGATTGATTTTTCTGTTTCTGGGAAGTAGCAAGGAAAACATGCAAAACAGGAAACATGCAAAAGAATTATTTAGAATACAAATTTACAGCACACTGAATTGGATGCAGTTCTTTGAATATTAGCATAGTTCAATCTGAACCTGTAGTTTTCCTTGCACTTTAAAAAGTCAGAAAAACTCAACTTTCTTACTAGCATTTTGAGTACAGTCTAACTTTTCGTATTCTGCTTTTGAGTACAAGTTCTGCTGAACCAGTCTGCTTCAATCATATTGTTAAGCAATGACATGTGGTAGTGAACAAAAATAACCAAGGACAGTTTTTTATGCAGTCTTGCTTTTCTGATTAGCAACATTTAGCATGTCTCATTTTACCAATAGAGAGATGCTCAGTTATTTCCTAAGTGAAAAATATATTGTATTGTATGCATACTAACTGTGTTAATACCTTACCAACATTGTTATTTCTTATTTTTCTGACCTTATCTCCTATTTACTTCTTCTTATAAAAAGAAAATTGCACAGATGATTCATTAGAATTTCCAGAACAGTACCAAAGGGTGTATGAAAGTCACACACACTGACTATTGCCTTGAGAGAGAGAAAAAAAAAAAAAAAAGGTGGAGACGGTAAAAAGTCACCAGTTTATAACTTCTGAGGTAACTTGTCTTTTTATGTTTCTAAATGTAAATTTTCCTTGTTGAGATAATTTAGATGGTTTTGGATAAGAGAATTTTAATTTCTTCTTCTCTTAGGTACCGTCTCTTGACAGCTACCAAGATGCAGGCTATTTGTCCTTGACAAGTCATCTATATAGATAGCTGATTACCATGCTGAGATACTTCTTTGTCTGAGTGATTTGCTTCCTGTTGTTATCTTTATAAATGATGGGGTCAAGTTATTAAAATGAAAGGAAGACCTTCTCTTCAGTAAGAGAAGATAATGCCTTTTAAGGAAAGCTGTGTGAAGGTGAAAACTGGATACTTTAAACTGAAAGGTAAAAGTCCTATTGATTAAAGCAGAAGGAGGATTTAATCAGAAAAAATTGTCCCACAGGATATTGAATATATTGAATGCAGTTATGAAGAAGAAACAATAATTCAAACTCTGTATTATTTAGCAGGCATGGAGAATGGAATTTTTTCTTCTCCATAAATTTTCTTTTTTCAGAAGACTGCATTTAGAATATATCTCTAGAATATTTTCTTGTAAATGTCATCCATGTATGCATCCTCCATGAAGGTCATAAAGGGCAGGAGGTAAACTATTGAGTTTTAATTAATATGTCCCTCTTGAAGATAGATTTTTATTAAATAACTACATAAATAGGCCGAAGAGATAAAATAATCAGCAACACATTGAAAAGGAGGATGCTACCTTGGCGTGATTCTCTCTTATCAGTCACAGGCACATGACTACCTGGCTTCAGTGGCACTATAAAGATGTCAGTAAAATAAGCTTGTGGTCTCCCCTGAATTTTTACTACAATCACAGGGAAAATCAAATGAGTCCATAGGTTTTTTATGAAGCCCCGTTTTTCCTTCCTGATAAAATAACCAAGCTCTTTAAGCTCTGCACAAGCAGCAGAAACTTCCATCCCCCAGGTAAATGATTCAAATATCTTTTCTTTTAAACAGATATTTTGCATATGTAAGTGAAAATGAGATTATTTCTGAGAGAAAAATATGGTGGGCCTGACATCATGGAGAGGAAGCAGATGCGAACAGTCATGAGCTCTGAGCAGGCAATTTAGAAGATGAGAGCTGTTTTGTGCCTTTATAAGAAGGTGTGAGAGCAAAGCCTTGGATCTGTTTGTACTAGTGTGACTGATGATACTCCAACAGCTCTTAGTCTCGTGCACAACAGAAAGCAAGCTCCTTTTAATTCATTCTTTAATAATTTCTGCACCATGAACAAATAGGAGCTTCGGTGGCAGACAAGGACAGCTGTTGCGCTAGAGAAAAAACATCAAAAAATTATTCCTTCCTCCAGAGACTTTTGGATATAAATTGGACAATCAGGCTCAGAGATCATGGTTATAGTTGAATGGATGTAAGCAATTATCTTTCTTTCACTCTACTACTAAAAGCAAACAGGTTTGTCCCATTTATCGACCTGCATCCCAGCTTAGAAGAGAAATCTTTTGCCTCTTTGAGGAGGCATCAAATGGAGCAATGTAACTGCTCCCAACAGCAAGGGAAAAGTAGAGATGAAATTAGGACTTTATGAGTCATCACTTCTCTTTTCTATTTTGGGAGCATAACATCTGTAAACTACCCTTTATTCAAGGATATTCAGAATTGAATTCTTTGCATTTTTATCAAGGACTAATCTAAGTCCTTGGTGAAAAACATTTGAGAATCTACAGAAGGATGTGTTTGATTCTTCCTATTTTCAACAGTTAAAAAAGCCCCCAATAGGTAGAGTGTGAAGGTTTGTTTTTTTATGTTAGCTATTTTTTGTGTTTTATTTTCCCCCGATTTGTTCAAGAAACAGGAATTCTCTTTTCTGTTTGGTTTTTTGTTTTTTTTTTTTATAAAAGGAAAATGAACTTCACAGTAAAATCACCTAAATGTTTATAGTAACTAAGTTGCAAGTACCAAAGCCATAGAGCTTTAATGGTGATATTTCTCCCTAAAAGATTATCAACAGAAAAAAAGTTTAACTGATTATGCCTTTGCAGTAAAACCCCAATCCCATTGAAAGTATACGACCATTACATTTTTGTCAAGATTAATTAGTCAGAATCTGTTATTAGTTGTGGGCTAGAAAATCTTCTGAACAAAATCAAATGTATTACTTGATACTTTTCTACTGGTCTGGAATAAATTTAGACAGAAATACAGTTATATGGACAAGTTTATAACAGAAACACGTGGGATTTAGGTAGTTATTTGTTATTCAAACACAAAAGTATTTTCACAGAGCGCAAATATTTACAATCAGAATTATTTGTTATACATAGAACACAAATGAAATGTAAAAACCATACTTATTATTTCAAAATCAGAGAAATATATGAATAAATGTTAAATACTAGTTTAAAATTTCTGTCAGAAAAAACCCCATAATCTTATACAACATACTTACAGAGACTGGTTTTAATTTCCTGTTACACATCTGAGATCTGGTTTATGCAAATCAACATTTTATCAACACAGAAATCTATGTTCTTTCTAGTTTTATTTTGTCGTCTTAAATTCTTCTAAAGACCATAAGCTATTCTACGTAGACTCTCCACCCAAAAAAACCCCTAAATAATATATAGATATATAATAAGTTTTAGGCAAAATACATAAACTATTCCCAGGTGATGTGGGAAATGGGGAAGAAAAGAAATCTGAAACCATTTTTTTTTGTCTTTTATGAGACTTCCTACTTTTCCAGCATTAATTTTACTGTCTCACATTGCTATACATTCTGCTAATTGATGTAAGCTCTAAACGAACCAGTGCTATCACAGGAGACCTGATACTAATGAATGACAAAAGAACACATTCTTTTGATTCCCTAAATAGAAGTAATAATTTTCAATTAGAAAGCAGATGTGAAAAGTTGAAAATTGATGGCCTGTCTCAGCTGCTAACCATTGCCTGCAGATATCTATTGAAGAACAGACTTAGCATCATTCACCAGCAAAAGCTCTTTTCATTCTATATTCTCAGACACTTTATTCAAGCTTCTGGAGTTATCCACACAAAACAATGTATTAAATCACAGATTGACTTCTCCTGTGCTTGTTTGGTAATATAGAAGTATTCCAAAACTTTCACATTCTTTTGACTTACATGGTGTGCAAAGTGTCAGATTTTAGTGAATAAAATCCTTCTTATTCAAGATGACAGAAGGACTTGCATATATTGCATATAAAATCCCTAAAAATTAAAAAAAAAAAAGTAAAAAATGGACACTATGAACTTAGTGGAGTCCTTATGATTTATCCCACCGAAGAATCTAGCCCACAGGTATTAACAGTGTTAGAAAGGAAATCCACTGACTGACTCAATTGTGCAGAATATGAAGAAAATGAAAACAGTGAAGTTTTCTCCATTTCCACTGGAAGGGTTTTTTGCACAGATTTTCAGATTAACCAGTCTCATTCCACCATTTTTTCATTTCTCTTGTGGACGTTATAATTCCGTGGCTGCTATAAAATGAATATAATTTATGCTTTTGTGAGAGCCTCTATCTCTGTTCACAAGATACAGGCAAATGAAAGTACCAAGCAAGTCTAAGCAGCATCTGATTTCAATAAGAGTCTTAATGAGAAACTTGACAGCTGTCAGTAAGCCTTTAGATAAGGTAGCTGGAAATGGGTTTTCATGCAAGTTGCTAAGAGCAACTTGTCACTCTCAAAAGCAAGCTCAGATGCCTTATGTTATGCACTCCAGTCTGTGCTGTCATGTGGCTTCCAAGCTTTTTTAGTTTTCTCCAAACCAAAAACTTTAATTAGATGAACTCCTGCAAAAAGGAATCTCAGTTACATAGGTAAGAAAAAGAAAAACAGTGCGGTCAGTAAGTCCCTGCCACAAATTGTCCTGCACAACTGCTATCCCAGGCTTAGAAAAACGTAAATGAAGAATCAGTTGGATAATTGTCATTAATTTCTGCAAGGTTACGTTTTTGAGAGAACTTGCAGTACACATCCTTGGAAGCATGAACAACCAGTAACTTCTATTTTCTCCCCTGAGAATTAATACTGAAATTCTATAGTTATGAGGAAATCTGTAACTCCAATTTTAAATAGATTTGCCAGTAACAAAGAAGAAATGGAAGGTTTAATAGCATTTTTTTCTTTAGTAAGTACATACTGCATTAGTTGTTCAAGGAAATCTGAACTTCACTTGAGCTTAAAAATAATTTACTTTTTTTAATGAACTATCATTTTTTAGTGACAGTTGGTTATACTCCCATTATTTCAATAGGTTATTAGACTTCTTTTATCACCAATTAATGACATTAAGGCAATACTTTGAGGTTTATACCTGGTTTTCACTGTCACTGAGTTTTCAGAAGTTTGTAATAGTAACAAAAAATCCATGAGCTAAATGCAAAAAATTACTAATTGCCAAGCTATATGCCAGGCTTTCAATTAAATTGCACATATATCTATTAATTCAGTAACTAATAGATTTATTTGAAGAAGGAATTTGACCCTAACTTTGGTATTTTCTTGCAAACTTTCAGTCAGAGGTTCCACTCATTGCTGACATATTGAAACTGCCTTTCAATATAGTTCCAGTAAAAAAAACCAAACAAAAAACAAAACCCAAACCAAACCAACTGAAAAAAAAAACCAAAACAAACCACCCCAAACAACCCAAAAAACTAAGACGGTCAAGACGTGCTACTTTTAAATTCTCACTATTACCTGCCTGAAAATTCTGAAATATTTCCTCTTTATTGTTCTTTAAATCATTTTAAAGAGGTATATTACTGATATGGGGTAACTATAAGTACAAATTACTCAGCTTCAAGGAAACATTTGGGAATTCCCTGAAAAAAATTAGATAAATCATCTAAAGGCATGATCAGATCACACTGCAGTAAATTCTTACTTATCAGTGTTAATGCAGAGGGCCAAAAAAAAGAAATAACAGGATTAATAGCTAAATTACTATATACTATGAAAAAAGTGTAACATATTCATAGACACATTTCAAACAATAATACTGTTTCATATTAATCTACACAGAATCACACTTACCTTGGTGTTGCCAGAAATGTTGAAGTCATGACTCCATGTTTCCACTTGTATAAAAAGCTAAGATATGTAAGCTAAGTAAACTAGAACTACCTCATAGTTCTAGTTTAGCATCTTAACATTTGGTGGCAATAGGTCACTGATTAATATACAGATTTTAGATTACCAATAATGATATTAGGAATTCATAATATCAAAGGACTAAAGCAGGGAATTCAGATTCAATGTTTCTGATCCAATACTTTTGATTCTAAGAATCAGAAAAAAAGTCCTTTACATTTTATAAAAACATATTTTATATCATCAACTATGAAATATCCACACCATGTACATGTATTATATATTAAAAATAATTGCCTTAATATAACACAAAACCAAATTTTGAACAAGAGTCAATGTGACAATGCACTTATAGACATTTGTCATGTTCAGAAATCTTATCATATAAGCTTTCTATTGCATAAAAATATATCTCACAGAACAGTCTTTAGATGTTTACAAGTTTCAAATGAGTCATAGAGTTATAGCTATTATACGAGTATGTTTAATATTTTTGCAGTAACATTCGCCCAGGCAGTAAGTGTCACAGACCATTTTGTTTTTTTAAAAACCTTTTTTAGTTTGTAGGACACTAAATGACATTTTCTCATTTTCAAAACTGTACATAATTCTTGCTAATACAAATACATGCAGCATATTGTGCATTTGAGTCTTCTTTTGGAATTAGCTGATGCATGAGATCAAACCGTTTTTTCAAAGTATGAACACTAGATTTCATGCATATAATTATTACAAAGATATAGAAATTGTTCTTGTCCTAAAGTTGAGGTACTCTGCTCATATTTAAACATCACTACAAAAAGCTTACTCAAAAAGAGACAGAGCACCTAATAGTTACTCATAATTTATGAAGATGTTTATGAGATCAGGACACTCTTCTTGCACTGCCCAAACACCAGCTTACACATACAATTTCACCAAAAAAATCTGTAATTCTTTCACACAAAGTAGGGACAAACTTAGTAGAAGAATCTATTATCAATCTGAGTTAACACAAATGTTCTTAAAGAAAGGAAGCTCAGAGTGATGAACAAACATCAGCTTACTAAGTGCTAAAATTCAGTGAATTACCTAAAAATCATCTTTTTCACTTCTCTTACATTGTCTTGTAGCTTTTTGTTCTATTTTACTATTTGGGCTATAATAAAAATTATTACCTTAGAGCACCATTTACTAGCTTAATCATCTGGGTCAATCAATCAAGCCTGAAAGAAGCAGTAAGTTGCATGTAGGTAAGAGGAACTCTGTCAAAGGGTTCTTGGTAAATTCCAGTTTTGGAAAACACATTTCAAGAACATTCATACTTTCCCTTGAGTACAGAATTTTAGAGAAGTTATCTAAGCACTTTGGGAATTCAGATGGTACAAAAGTAAGCAAAACAAGCTCTTAAGTGCATTTGTGATTGTCAGACACCATCACAGTGGTACCACATAATCGTTCTGTGAAAGGCACAGATCTAAAGTTAGGAATTCTATTAATGTACATATAGCTACTTATGACACTGTAACTTATGTACTTGTTGCTTCTGATGTTTGAAACGGAAGATGTAGTGATATGACAGTCCAAAAATTACGGGATAAAGAGTTTAACAGCTGCATTTATGAAAATTCAATTTCTGAGACTTAACAATGGACTTAAAATAAGAGAAAAAGATAATATTTACAAAAAATAATTAACAAAGAGCATAATTCTGATGTCTATGAAAACATATTGACAGCAATGGAATTCATATTTATGTGTAATTGCTGGGAATTTAGGTTTTCCACTGAAACAGAAAATCAGCTACAACTGACATCATTAGCTGACACAATTATTGGCCAAATAAGAGGACAGGCCAGGGACCAAAGTGCTTCAGCAGTGCAAACAGTCATGATAAGCTACACTGAGATTAAATAAACCTCCTTTCTTGAGTAAGCATGAAACTGTGATTTAGAACTCTCCAGCTCCAGGGTCATTCCCATGAGTGCTGATCTACCTCTGGCCTTTTCTACCAGTAGATCACCTGTAAGTTTCCTGTACCAGTGGGGTCACACGCACTGAAGATGGAGGACAGTTGTTGGGAGGCACAAAGGGGACAGATAGCTGCATGTTGGAATTTAAAATACCCACAAAGAAGTAATTCTGTACAACAATTACACTAGTGAAGATAAAATTCATAGTACTGTAGACTATTGTACACTGCCAATATGAAAGAATCTGGCTTGTGAGATCATATACTGCTTACATGCTTTGATTATGGCAGGAGAGGAGAGGAGAGGAGAGGAGAGGAGAGGAGAGGAGAGGAGAGGAGAGGAGAGGAGAGGAGAGGAGAGGAGAGGAGAGGAGAGGAGAGGAGAGGAGAGGAGAGGAGAGGAGAGGAGAGGAGAGGAGAGGAGAGGAGAGGAGAGGAGAGGAGAGATATTTAGTTCAGTTGGCAGGGACCTACAATGGTCAGTCAAATCCTAAGCAGTTCATTTACAACATGCACTGTTTCAGTGAACTGTTTTAATTTACAAACCAGACACTCAGTAAAGAAAGCTAAGATTCTTAGTAACTTGCCCAAGTGTTGAGCCTCTTTGTGAGCTGAACTCCGATTTATATTGCACTGCATAATACGATCATTTGTAGAGAATTTTAATTGCATGTGGATATAATTTCTAATAACAGGAAATGCAGCCTTTTAATACAGGATGCTTAAAATGGACACTTACTGCCAAAAAGGAAGACAGATAACAGTTAGACTATTCTTATCTGCAGGATTTGAAATTCTAAGAGGAAGAAAGTGTAAAATTGCAAGTGGTCTCAGAAATACTAAGTACATTTTACAATTTTGAACTCTGAGTGGGTTTCATTTACTTCAGCACGTTTCATTTAACTCTGGCTTCAAAAATATCTGGTTCATATTTCTAGAATTCACCTCAGGTTTTGCCTTTTCCTTTTTTCCTTTAATAACACTCTGGCTTCTGAAATGTCTGATTTATATTTCTAGAATTCATCTCTGGTTTTGCTTTTAATAGCTCACAAAAGAATACAAACTTCATATTTAAATAGGATAACTTTTTTGAAGATCAAAAGATTTTGAAGATTTTTTCTTTGAATCATTTAACACCATGACTGAATTCCACTGAATTTAAAAGCTGTGCTGTGACTTAGGATTGGGGTTTTTTTGGGGTTTGTTTGGTTGGTTGGTTTGGGGTTTGTTTGTTTGTTTGTTTTTTCATGTTGGTTTTGTGTGTGTGTGTATTGTTTTTTTGGTTGGTTGTTTTATTGGTTTTTACGACAGTGATTTGTAAGATTTAATTTATTTAATTTTTATTGCTATACAAGCTAATCAGGGATTCAAGAAATTGAAGTCTCACCATGAGACAGACAACTCAGGTCATATCACTGTAAAACAATAATAATCATAAATCCTTCTTCTATACTTTTCCTGCCAACATAATCCTGAAAAAGGCATTGAAATAATGCTTATAGGTAGGTTAGAAAGATGTTACTTATTAAAGCATATCTATGAAGACTGAAAATGTACATAATGAAGAGAAATTGAGCAGTAAACTTAGAAAACTCTAACCCGAATGAGTCAGGTTGTTCAAACCATCTAATTTTTTGTAATACTAGAACATTCTTTGAATTAGGACATCAATTTTGCCTAATCCTCTCACTCTTCTGATTTTTCATTATTTCAGGTAAACAATTCCCTAAATAGTTTGGCAATTTTGAATATTCAACTCAATTGCTTAATAACAATAAAAAAAATACTGTCATTCTACACAGCGCTCAAAGCATGGGGTGGGGTTAAAGAGGCAGTGGGATTTAGAATTTCTAAACAATTTCCTCAGTTCCAACACAGTCTTCAGTCATCATCATAGTGAGGTACAAGCAGGAATAGAAAATGCCGAGCTGGACTGAACCAGGATCTTCCCAAACCCTAAAGTGCACAAGAAATCAAATAGCACCGTAGCACTTCACTTTGAATAGGGCTCACCACAATAAGTAAAAGGAAATGCTAAATGTTTCTATTTTAGTGTCTCTAAAGGATCCCATCCAGGGAATATGATTTGCAGTCCTCCAAGATGAAGAGAAAATGTGGTTCTTCTGTATTCTGGGGTTACAGATAAATAATGTTCAGTGCATAATCTAGAGGGTTATGTTTTGTCCAGATGCAAGAAAAAAAGACAAAGATATTTTCCTTTATCATCCAATTAAGATATTTTATAGACTATGTAACAGCTGTCACAAGTAAAGCCTTTTTTGGTTTTGTGTTGCCTGCTTTCTGGTGAACTTCAGACTAGTTTTGGTATCTCAGTTACAGCCAACAGGCAAACAGACTTCCCTCTATAAAAGATGAAGAAACCTTGTCTTTTACAGTGCCTGCTAAAACCTGGTTTTAAAATTCAAAGGATGCAGTGTTGTGTGGTAAAACCTGGTCTTTTTGAATCATAAGACTTTTATTAAGTTACAGGATGATCACAGATATCCATTAAAATAATTAAATTTATATTATATCAGAAGGCAGTAAAAGAAACCCATGTAGTTCATTCTGTATTATCCTGTCAAATATTTAATGGTGGTATAGATATTTCATGAGGCCAAGCTCAGCAAAGTCAAGTAAATCAAGTGATTCCCAACAATTTTCATTTTTCCTCATCTCTGAATATCCATTTCCCAAATCTAGGCATTCTCAAACTTACATAACCACTATTATTGTTCTGTTCCCAGGATGCCAAACTGGGAGGTTTCTAAAGGAGCTTCTGAGCCTCTAGCACCCTTGGACTGCTGGTGGGGGAGGTACCAACTAGCAGGACACACGTCTCATGAGAGAGGTGAGCAAGAGTGGGATGGTGCCAGCTGTTCTTGTGACCAGTTCCACAGGAACCACAGGAAGCTGTATCCCTGGGGAGCTAACACCCTGTGGAAGCAGGGACAGCATGGTCTGGGAGACTTGTCAGCAGGGCATGTGGGAGGAGCTGCCAACTCTGCCAGTATCAGGCTGCTGCCTGCTCTGCTCACCTGCAAGCTATTTTCAGTAAGAATTATAAGGAGACTGTGACCTGCAGGAAAAAAAAACAAAACCAAACACACCCACCGTAACTAGAAGGTTGTGGCTGAAACCTGAATGGAAGCATTACAGACTACCTATTCTGACAGCTCCACCCAAACAGATCTCCCAAGGACTGAAATAGGCTGCATGGAGCTCCAGTATCTGGATGTTCACCCAGCAGCTGAAGGCAGCAGTAGGATATTATTTCTGCAAGTATGCCCAGTTTCATGGAGCAGCTCCTCAGCCAAGTAGGTATGTTACCAGGGGAGCTCAGCAGGCAACATAGTATTCAAGAATGTGAGCAGAAAATCAATATATGATATTGTGTGCTGCCCCAGCCTGAGTCACTGACACTCCTTATGGCTGTGCAAGGAGAAGGTAAGGCTGAATCCAACCTTGAGATGAGTGAAAGAAGTAACTCACAGGAAAAAGGAGGCTGGACCTTTGCTCAGGGCAAAAGAAGAACATTCCCCATTCCCTAAATTGCTCTTACATAACTGTTCTGGGGTAGTAGACTGAACAGCATATGAGTAACATACAGATCCAGGAAAAGTCAAACATGAAAACTCAATGCAGCTGCTGACCTGCACAACAACCACTGCCATCCAGAGAAGCACATAAGGTATTAGAAATTGGAGCTTCCCTGGTGAGAGCCAGAACACCACTGCCAACCAGACAATTTCTCTCGATATGTTTGCTGCCTACATGCCTGCCTACAGGAGTTTGTATTCATGCTATCTCTAGGAGGCCACCAAGCTTGATGAAGCCTAAAGAGTATCATCTGGGCAGACAGTCCCATGTATAGTCTATTGATGCTGCAGCAAGGCAGCTTAGACTATATGCCCCTCAGAGTAATATTAAAACTTATCACAGGTGTTGTTCTGCTCTATTCTCCCAGTTACAGGAAATGGTTCAGGAAGAGGTAGGCAAATTCAACAGGTGAATGCCTAGCTTTATAGCTGGTGCCATACTCAAGGTTTTGGTTTCTATGATCATGGATTCACCTTCAAGAAGCTAGGTCTTGTGGGACCTGATGTGAGAGATTTATCAAGTCAGGACACCCTTCTTGCCCTGCAATTGATTGACTACACACAGATATCTTTGAAAAACAGTGATGAACATGTTAAGAGCTTATGGGTGAAAATTAGAGGGCAAGCAAACAAAGGAAACCTTATGGTTGGTGTTTACTACAGGCCACCCAATCAAAGGGAAGATGTCAATGAAGCATTCTAATTTCAACTACAGCAAGTATGTTCCTAGGCTATAATCCTGCTGAGGAGCTTCAAGCACCCTGACATCTGCTGGAAGAGCAGGACAGCAAGCTGGAAGCAGTACAGAAGACTCTTGGAGTGCATCAAGGATAATTGCTTAATTGAGGTGATAGCCCAGTCTGAGAAGTTCAGGACTTGCTGCTTATTAAGACAAAATGAACTAATAAGACTGGTTAACACTGGTGGCAGCCTGAGCAAAAAAGGCAAAGAATCACCTGGTTAAACTAAATTGTAAGAAGGAAATGCACAGGCAGTGGAACCAGGGACATTATGCAGATGCTGCCCGGGTGTGTAGGGAGAGGATCAAGAAAAATAAGGCACAGTTGGAGCTTAATTTGGCAAGGAATGTGAAGAATTTTCAGTGACAGGATGAGAGGCAACTGACACAGGCTGGAACATAGGAAGCTACATTTAAATATAAGAAAAAACTTCATTACTCTGAGGGTGACAGGGCACTGCTACAGGCTGTCCAGGGAGGTTGTGACTCCCCTTCTCTGACGATACTCAAAACCCACCTGGAATCAGACTCTAGGAGTCTGGAATGTGCTCTAGGTGATCCTGATTTAGTGGGAGAGTTGGACTGGATGATCTCTAGAGGTCCCTTCCAGTTCTGATAATTCTTTGATTCTGTGATTATGAGATGGACTTCTAGAGATACGTTCCTCAGAAAAATAAGTGGTACTCTACCCCCCTCAATTAATAAGCCAGTAATAACCAGCCTGGAGAAGGCTGAGACACTCAACAATTTCTCTCCTCAGTTTTCACTGGCAATCATTCTTCCAACATAGAATCATAGAATCATAGAATTGGCTGGGTTGGAAGGGACCTCAGAGATCATCAAGTCCAACCCTCGATCCACTACTGCTGCAGTTACCAGACCATGGCACTGAGTGCCACATCCAGTCTCTTTTTAAATATCTCCAGGGATGGAGAATCCACTACTTCCTGGGGCAGCCCATTCCAATGCCTGATCACCCTCTCTGTAAAGAAATTCTTTCTAATGTCCAACCTAAACCTCCCCCAGCACAACTTAAGACCGTGCCCTCTTGTCTTGCTGAGAGTTGCCTGGGAAAAGAGACCAACCCCCACCTGGCTACACCCTCCTTTCAGGGAGTTGGAGAGAGTGATGAGGTCTCCTCTGAGCCTCCTCTTCTCCAGGCTGAACAGCCCCAGCTCCCTCAGCCTCTCCTCATAGGATCTGTGCTCGAGTCCCTTCACCAGCCTGGTTGCCCTCCTTTGGACCTGCTCCAGGACCTCGATATCCTTCCTGAACTGAGGGGCCCAGAACTGGACACAGGACTCGAGGTGTGGCCTCACCAGCACTGAGTACAGGGGCAGAATCACCTCCTTGGACCTGCTGGCCACGTTGTTCCTGATACAGGCCAGGATGCCATTGGCCTTCTTGGCTACCTGGGCACACTGCTGGCTCATGTTCAGCTTCTTGTCAATCCAAACTCCAAGGTCCTTCTCTGTCTGATCTCTCAATTATCTCAATCTCAAAGCAGTAGTTGGAGGAAATAAGTTGCATGGCCAGCAGGTTGAGGGAGGTGATTATTCCCATTTACTTCTTTCTCTCATGAGACTCCACCTAGTGTACTGCATCCAGTTCTGAGGTCCCCAGTACATGCCATGGACCTACTAGAGGAGGTTCAGAGGAGGGCCACAAAAATAATCAGAAGACTCAAACACCTAACACCTCTCCTATGAAGAAAGGCTGAGCTGAGGTTTTCTCAGCCTGGAGAAGAGGCAGCTCCCAGCAGACCTTATTGGGACATTTCAGTATTTAAAGGGGGCATATAAAAAAGATGGAGAGATCGTTTTTACCGGTGATCCTTTTTACCTTTTTTTAGGTGATAGGACAAGGGGGAATGGATTTAAACTGAAAAAGGGTAGATTTATATCAGATTTAAGGAAAAAAATGTTTACGATGAGGTTGGTGAGACATTAGAACAGGTACCCTAGAGAAGTTGTGGATGGCTCCTCCCTGGAATTGTTCAAGGCCAGGCTGGATGGGGCTTTGAGCAACCTGAGGTAGTGAAAGACGACTGTGCCAATGGAAGGGAGACTGAACTAGATGATCTTGGAAGATCCCTTCCAATCCAAACTATTCTTTGTTTCTATTATTTGTCTGGCTAATATCAAACAGTGATTATCTATGGAGTCCTAATGATTTTCAGTCTACTGCTGTTAATGACAAAATACAGATTGAAAGAAAAATAATTTAATGTGCTCAAGAATAGAACAGTGATAGTATAAAAGTATATAATGAATATTCAGTAAATAATAACTGTGATCAATTTATATTCCTCCATCACAGGAGGATAATAGTGATAGAATTGCACATCTCTGTCATTGTTAGTGTCCTCTTGTATACAGCCTGACAAATTAAACTGAAATATATCAGATTTACAGAAGATAATACAAAGGAAAAGAAATGGATACAAACATTGTAAATCTTCAAAAATATATGTCATAATAATTATGCTACTCTCTTAACTTTACACATAAAAGTTGTGTTTCTTTCTTTTTTTTTACTTTTTTTCACTTTTGGAGGTCACATTTCTATTTCATATGGTTGTTTACCTGAATAAATTTTTTTTTTTGCTTTCATTTTTACTGTCTCTTTACATTTTTATTTTAAAAAATACATGGAATTCACCTAGCATCGTCCAACGTCTAGGCAGAGCCTATTGTGCTCTCAAGGTTCATATTTACATTTCACCGAGGAAGAAAACCAGAAATATGTTGATGAAATACAAATTCTCTGATTTTTAACTGCTAAATGCATCTTCAGTTTTTATAATTCACAGACCTTCTATAACAAGGACTAAATTCCATTATGCCTAAAAATTTCTATTTGCCACCACATTTTTCTTAATCCATTAATCACAGTTACTGCTTTTCAATTTTTATCTAAACGTCTCTGTATTATACCTTTTTTTCCCTAAATGCCACAATATAACAATTCAGCATGGTTTAGGTTTTGTTTGTTTTCAGTGTAAACACATAAAATAGGAGCTCATCAATGCAAATATTGCATTTTTTTCTTTCATATTAATATGAGGCAACTGGACAAAGAAACACTCTAAACTACTTACAATCATCTATATCCTTCAACAATTTTAGCTTTAAGAAAACAAGAGAAAACCTTTTAAGAGACCCAGTAAATAACCATGCTTACAGGCAAATAACTATTACCAAATTTCTGGGTATTCATTTTATTTGACAACAACAATCCTTTTTTTAAGAGTCTCAAATTCTTCACTTTCCTATCTTGAATACAAGATTGCATGAATAAATATAACAAAACACCTTTTTATATTCCTCACTTTATATTTAAATCTGATTTGAACACAGAAAAAAATGCTTTTGTATTTAAAAGAGAGTCAAAATCAGGGACAAGAAAAAATTTCTCAGTTCTCTGATGAGCTAAAGCATTGCTGAAGCACATTAACGACAGTAGTAGATAATTCAACAAAAGAAGTTTCCTCTGTTCCAAAATAGTGCATGCCAAGAATATTAATCAGATTTGCTGTTAAAAAAACATGATGAAAAATCTTCATAAAAGCCATTCTATATCAAAAACCACACACAGCAGTATTACCATACCTTGTGTATCTGGAAATATGAGCATTCTAGCAGTCTCTATGCTATTCTCTAAATGCTACCTGCCCTCTCATTAAGAAAAAAATATTTCTAATTTCTGCTATTATGAGCAATTTTTAAAAGAAATTTTTTGTGGAAAAACAGAACAATGAAAAAAAACCCCAATAATTAAACATTTATTTGGGGAAAAGTCTCATGCACACCAGCATTCAGGAATTGGAATCACAGAGAAGACAGAAAAGATTTTTGGCCTGTGGACATGGATCTAAGGATATTTTGTTAAGTCTGACGGAATGATATTTACAATGTCAAGAGGATGTAGCTCTTGTTCTGTTTGAAAGACAGAAGTATTAATTTATCTCAACATAATAACTCATGATTATGGAGATCATTACACTTAGGAAGATAATTTTACATCACTCCTTGAAACCTCTTGACTCTGTATTACCTGCATCATGAATTCTATCAGTGTATATATACTGTATTGTCTGGATTAACTCTATATCTTCTGCCCTAGAAAATATTTTGGACACACATAAAATATGTAGAAATAAGTAATATTTTCCCCCTTCCTACCATTACCAACTATGTTGAAATGGAAGAGTACTCATTCTTGATTAATTTTCTTCCTTTTTTTTTCTTTTTATGATGGAATTGAGAAAATTTTAATGAGGAAAAGATACAAGCCCTCAAAACTTGTTGAAGCACTAAACTAGGAGGAAATACTATATGATTCCATATTTAACATAAGCCAGCACTAACATCATTATAAACAACCGGTCATTTTTGTCTGATGTAAAGGCAGCTGTAAAAAGAAGGGGTTATGAAACCTAGCCCGGTTTCCGTAACGTATTGAACAGAATTCAAAATTAATACAATACAGTCAAACTACCCACCAGCAAGAATGTTCTGTTTTAAAACCAAAACTGGCCCAAGGATCTATGATTCATCGGTAGATAAATTAGGCAGTAAAATATTTATGTGCAACTGGGGATGAAGAAAAGAGCCACTTACCTAGAACACCCAGCCTGTAATTGAGAGTGATAACAATGACATTTCCATAGCTTGCGAGAATGCTGCCATCAATCATATTTCCAGTACCCTCCATGTAAGATCCACCATGGATGTAGACCATAACAGGTTTCTTGCTGTTCTGATCATGAATGTCTGAAAAAATTCAAGTAAGGAAAACATAATACAGCAATAAAAAATAAGGAAATATGGCATTAGTGATTTATAGCAATACTAAAAATATTCTGATTGTCTGTGTTTTCAGTGTCATCACCACCTCTTTAATCAGCCAGTTTACACGGTTCAGGATCATTCTACAAGCCCAATACTTAATCTGAATATCTCTCTTGGTTACTTCAAATACTGTTTCTTCTGTTCTCAGAACACTTGAAATGCCTTCAATAATATAAGGAATTTAGCCTGAATATAAATATCTAAAAGCCTAAAAAATATCAAATTATGGAATAATAGTTTGAGGGTTTTTTAGAATATTTGATCAAGTATATGCAAATTTAGAAACACTTGTACATTTAAAAATAAAACTACAATCATAACCCATACCTATTCCTCACTGAGACATAACTGTTGAAATTCCATTCCAAATAGTTCAGTAAGAGATAATATCCCAAAATTAGCAAACAGTAAACAATTCCTTCTTTCCAATAGCCTAGGAATTAGCAAACAGAAATGATGTGAATTCATAGCCCAAGTTTTTGGAATTCAAGGAAACTATGTCTTTTGTTTTGTACTTTTCCTTATCATGGTAGCTAAGCCTGAAAGAACAACCTTGAATTAATGTTCCTTAATTGTATCACAGATATTTTGTGTATGCATAAAAGCGCTTGACTTCTTTCAGACAAATAAACAACTTTATCTTTATTTCTAAAAGAGAGTTAAATTTAATTAATAATTGTATTTTTGTACCTCAGAGTGAGCTATAAAGATGCAGTAATCAATGATTAATGTATCTTTCTCTAATAATAAAAAGCTAGGCTTCTTCCCCTATGGAAATTCAGACTACCTAAATTAGGAACCTATGTTCTCCTTAGAAACAGTGGGAACAGAGCTAAGCTCATTTAAAAAAGCAAAAGACAATTCAGTGAGTAAAGATATATACCTTTTACAAACAATTCAGTGTATCTGTAGGTGGGATAGAAGCACAAAAAAACAACCAACCAACTAACCAAAAAAAACCCAAAACTGAAACCCAACCAAGCATAAACAAACAAACAATAAAGAAATAAAAATCCAACAAAAAATCCCAAGAAACAAACAAACCCAAAAGCCCCAGCTGTGTTCACTTTTGGGTAGGATAAACATATTTAAAAGGAGAAAAGGGAAGTGGAGAAAGAAAAATCTTAACTAAATACCTAGAGGTAGAGGACCTGAGTTTTATTTCAAGCCTTCCAAAACTCTTCCTTTTCCTCAGGCTTATTAGGAAAGACTCTTAAGATACTAAAAATGTGATCAGCAATAAGGCATCACATATCCTTATCACATATATAAGGAAATAAGGACAAAATTTTTCATACTGCAGGCGGTGAGACACTGGCACAGGTGGCCCAGAGAGGTGACAGATACTCCACTCTTGGGAACATTCAAGGTCAGGGTTCTGTGCAACCTGATGTAGTTTAAGATGTCCCTGCTGACCACAGGGGGAACAGACCAGGCGATCTTTAAAGGTCCCTTCCACCAGGTCCCTCTGCAGAGCCCTCCTGCCTCCCAGCTGATCCACACTCCTCCCCCAGCTTAGTGTCATCTGCAAATTTGCTAATTGTGGACTCAATCCCCTCATCTAAATCATCAATGAAGATATTAAACAGAACTGGGCCCAGCACTGATCCCTGGGGGAGCGGCCACCAATTGGGTCAGCACCGTTCAGCACCACTCTCTGGGGGCCTCCAGCAGTTCCTAACCCAGCACAGAGTGCTCCTGTCTGAGCCCTGGGCTGACAGCTTTGTCAGGAGAATGGCCAAGCATGTGAGAATTAAGAAATGCATAAACAGTAAGCTACCAATTAATTAGAAAATATTTTTCTTAAAGTGGTAAATATGTGAAGTAAAATAAACTGTCCAACTAACTGTAATGAAAAGGAAGGGGTAGAATTGCAGAAGATTTCATTACTTCTTTCTATTTTGGTGCATCCTAAACAGTTTTCATGTGCCAAGGCAAGAAAAAAGTATTTCCTTGTAAAACTTTTCTGGGGTACTTTACTGTGAACTTTAACATTTCCTTTCAGGGAATCCAATCCAGCTCTGAAAGAAGTCAATGAAAATGATTGTCATTGATTTCAGTGGGAATGTGGTCAGAGTCAGAACAGAAGTATCTCAAAGCCTAGCTGATTACAGGAAAACACAATAAAGCAACAGCAACAGCATCCGCTATTTCTGTGTTCTGAAATAAACCACATCCTGTGAGAAAAAAAAAAGAAAAAAACGAAAAAACGAAAAAAAAAGAGAAAAAGGAAAAGTAAATAAAACTGGCGAAGACAAAGCACAATTCAACTTCATCAATGTACATCATGTGCACTGGGGAAACGGTGGAAGTGAAAGGAAGGATATATGTGAGTTCTTTAATGAATTTCAAACAGGTGAATTTACAAAATGTGTAGGAGGGAAAAGAGTACATGCATGTTTTAAAGTTCCATTTTCTCGACCTAAGAAAGAATATGGTGGAGAAAGTATGTGGTTTCAAATAATATTTATGTTACTCACTTCACACATATTTAGGAATAACCTTTACACCTATGTCACAGGGGAACTGCAATCATCTATATGGTAATTTAAAAAAAAAAAAAACAACAATGGAAGTAATTTCTAAAGAAGAAAATAAAGAAGCACACTGAAGTATAAACTGAAGTGTGCTTCTGCAAACAAGGGACTAAAAATTATGTTGAAATAATAGAAATAACAATAACAAATATTATTATTATTACAAAAATTAAAAAGTTTATGTTCATGCATCAGGGTCGAGCTTTGAAAAAACAAAAAATACCTTCATCTTCACCACGATCATTACTGGTTATATCATCTGCGCTTTTCTTTGTGTTGGCTCCTGGGATCATAATGGGGAGGGGAATAAAGGGAAAAAAAGAGAATTCAAAAACAGCAGGTTCTCAAAAATAATTAAAAAATAACCACTAGTATGAAAAAAAAGAAAAATGTAACAAAAATAGCAAAATCTGTTACATTTGAAATTGAAAAATAAAAAAAGATGCAGAGTGCACATAAACATAAAATATCAAGAACAAATTGAAAATATTTGAAGAAAAATGTATTATATTCTGTGACAATGCAGTTACTTCAGTTAAAAGTGATTTCTGCAAAAACAAAATTCTATTAAAAAAGAATATTATTAACCAAAAAATATATTTAAAAATTTACCAAATTATGGTTTCTACATAAGAAATGCAATTTACTTCATTCTGTTCTGTAAACTTGAAGAAATAACGCCTTCAGTCACCATCTTCAATGACTTAACAATTTATTCATCCTCATTAGGATTTATAAAGAATTAGTAACAACCTGATTTTATGCTGGAACCAATGTAAATAAAGTTATTATTGAGTTTTACACAGTGAACCAAGACAAACCATACAATCGTCCTTAAAATGTAATCTTACTTTCCATATGAGCAAAAATATATTTAAGACAACAAACTGTAAACAAAGATAAAATGGAGTTGAGTGAATCCCAGGCGTGAAATTGGTGCAAAAGTATCCATATTATTCTGCATTTCATGCTCTTTAGAAAAACCTAGAAACTAAGCAGATACAGCTACTTACCACAATAAAGAATTTTCACTTATTTATTAGAGGATTTATTAAAGAATATATTTGATTTTGTTTTCAATATGTTTTCTCAAAACACTTCTGAAGTGTAGGCAGGCACACACAGACACACAGACACACACATACACACTTATCTACACACATGCTATAGCATGTGTTTATGGGAGCAATAGAAAATAAATATTGTTTTCCTCACCCCTCTTCCTTGGCAATACTATTGTTTTCTAACTAAAAAAAAAAAAAAAGAAAAAAAAGACACTAAGCTATCCTTGCACTACATCATGCTCACTCCTGTAGGTAGTAAGCCCTCCATAATGTAGAAGGTTACTTATTAAAGCGTGAAACATGAATAGGAAATTCAATGTCTATTTTAATTTAGAAATTAAATATGACCACTGAAAAAATAAAATGTCACCACTCTTAACAATTTTTTCCCCTGAATATATTTATCTGGAAAAGTTTCAAAAGAACAGCATACTTTATTAACTTGTTTATCTATGAGTTTGCCTAGGAAGTCTGCATGTACCACAGGGACATATTTAGCTAAATTAATTATTTTAGTACTTCTTTTTATTCTACTGTTCAAATGTCCCTATATCCCTCAAAATTCAAGCTTTTCAGTAAATCTCAGTCCATAACTGTAAGATAGAATGTAGTTAATTGCTATTAAAGTACTTAAGATTTGTTAATACACACAGTTTTGGTTTCTGTGCACCAAGTCACTTGAGTCTTCACAATACAGACAGAATACAGATATTCTATAGAATCTTTCTGAAAACATTGCCATTATATATTTGACTCAAGATGTGAAAAGCCGTGTCTGAAACTCCATCTCCACAAAACCCCTGCATTTCAATGAAGTTGTGCACAAGATACTGTGTATGTATTACACAAGTGCATTCAATTACCTGTATAGAGTACATAATTAACTAGATAAAATATCACTGTTGATGGAATGTAGATGTTCTCTCCATTTTTTTGAGAAATGTCAGGTACAGGCTCTAGATATCAGTCACCATCCAAGATTTGCCCTTTTAAAAATAATTTTCTGTACTAATTTTAGTCCAGTGAAAGCTGAACCCTTCGTTTCTCAAACTGGGTTTCTAACACACTGGATTTTGTTTTTATCCTGTGGGTACTAGTCATATAATCATAGAGCATAACCATAGAATCATTTAGGTTGGAAAAGACCCTTTAGATCATTGAGTGCAATTGTTAACCATGTCTACAGCACCACATCTACCCATCTTTTAAATACTTCCAGAGATTGTGGCTCAACCTGGGCAGTGTTCCAGTGCCTGACAACTCTTTCAGTAAAGATATTTTTCTTAATTCCCAATCTAAATTTCCCTTCCTGCAAACATAGGCCATTTTCTCTTGTCTTAAATCTTGTTACTGAGTTACTTAGGAAAAGTAACAAGCAACAATCCACCTTTCTACAACTTCCTATCAAGGAGTTTCTAAGAGCCATAAAGTCTCCTCTGAGCCTGCTTCTCTCCAGACTAAATGTAATGTGGATATATTGAAAACAAAAACAAATTGCCTTTTGAATCAGCAAAATTACATCCAAGCTAGCATGAATCTCTGGCATAGTTTGCTCTCTTTAAAATGTATCAAACTTATTTCTGTTAGCAAATCCCCTTCAACACTGGCCCTTTCTCTGTTTACAATCTTTAAGTATCAAGACTAATCTCATCAAAATGCTTTTGATAAGCTGCCAGACAGCTAATGCAAACGGGTAGCAGATACAGAATTAAAGAATTCCAGGAAAACCTGAATACAAAGGGAAGACGTGAATTTACCTATTTGCAACCTCTGGCAATAATTTATGAGAAGAAGGAACTTTTTACAATAAAAATTCAGAGGAAAAAAGGGGAAAATCAGTAGCAAACTGAAGCAAAGAGAGGTGAAAAGAAGCAGAGCACTAGAGACACCAGTGACTTCAAAGAGACAGCGATCCTGGTGGTGAGGAGGTGACACTTCGGAGTGTGAAAAGAACGCTAATTCTTTATTTTTTTTTTAGTTTGTTTAAAAACTGGTTTTCCCTGCGTTTCTCTGCCAACTCTTTCCCACAACCCCCTTCAGTGTGGTGTAGTTTTCCCTGAAATAAGCCACAACAATTCGTTCAAACCATAAAGCTGTTGACTTCTGCAATTTGTAGGACACATATGCACAGTGGCTAATATTTCCTCACAAACAAAATATCAAATATTAATAGTTATGGACTGTTAGACTAAAGAACCCCAGCTCCCTCAGGCACTCCTTGTAAGATACTTTGTCTAGACCCTTCACCAAGTTTGTCCTTCTCTAAGGTGCTCTACGGTCCTCCATAATGTAATGGAGGGCAGCAATCGAGGTGTGGCCTCACCAGAACTGAGTGCAGGAGGACAATATTTTCCTTTCTCCTTTTCCCAGGCAACCCTCAGCAAGACAAGAGGGGATGGTCTCAAGTTGTGCCAGGGGAGGTTTAGGTTAGATATTAGAAAGAATTTCTTTACAGAGAGGGTGATCAGACATTGGAATGGGCTGCCCCGGGAAGTGGTGGATTCTCCATCCCTGGAGATATTTAAAAAGAGACTGGATGTGGCACTCAGTGCCATGGTCTGGTAACTGCAGCGGGAGTGGATCAAGGGTTGGACTTGACGATCTCTGAGGTCCCTTCCAACCCAGCCAATTCTATGATTCTATGATTCCTGCTGGCCACACTATTGCTGATACAAGACATGGATGTAATAATGTTGGTAAGGAACTGAGAATATCAGAATGTTGTTGTTGGAATTATTTCAATAGCACCAAACCAACATAAGATACTCAAGAGCATTGTTTTGAAAATTTATACTGATCCTTAGAAATTATAAGCTTCCAGAAACGTATTATCTCATTCAGCAAGGAAAAACTGGGGTTTTTCAATACGTTGCCTGTTTTCTGTAAAAAATATTAATTCATTTGTCCTGCAACTTCTATTAGATTATTTTGAGGTTGCACTTCAAGTGGTTAATCCAGGAGACAGAATGATGATGTAACTCAGAATCTCCTATTGCTCAGGAGAATTCACTGTCTGCACTAGCTGCTTGTGCTACAAACCAGCAGTTCCCTCTGCTCTGGGGCTTCTTTTGGGAGCATTCAGTGTTGGGGCATTTTTATTCCCCATATATTTATGTAATGATTAATAATTATAATTATTTATATATATATATATATATATTACATATATATATATTATATATATATATATATATCATATATATCATTATCTAGGATGCCCCCCCAAGTTCCTCCAAATGATCATCCTGCTACATGAGGATCAGCAGAGGCAAGTCAGATATGGAGATGCACTCTCTGAATCCTTCCCAATAACCAATGGTGTGAAACAAGGCTGCATCCTCACACCCACTCTATTCACAATCTTCTTCAGCACGATGCCAAAGGGCCACGGCAGATCTCGATGAAGAAAATGGCATTTACATCCAATATGGTACCAACGGGAGCCTATTCAGCCTCAGGGGACCGAAGGTGACACCAAGACCCTAAATCCCCATGTCCCAGAGTTGCTTTTTGCTGACAATGCCACCCTCATTGCTCACACAGAAGCAGCTCTGCAGCACATAACATCCTGCTATGCAGAGGCTGCAGACTTTTTGGGCTGGAAGCCAACTTGAAGAATACAGAAGTTCTCTACCAGCCTGCACCACAGGAAGACCTCCGTTATCCCCACGTCACCATAGGCAAATCAGTCCAGCAGTTCAGCTCTCTGGGATGTATTATTTCCTTGGACAACAAGATCATCAAAGAGATAGACAAGAGATTAGCAAAGGCATACAGAGCATTTGGAAGACTTCATAAAAGAGTCTGGAGCAATAAACACAAAGATCAGTGTCTACAGAGCCGTTGCACTGTCTACTCTTTTACATGGGTCTGAATCATGGGTCATCTACCACTACCACCTGTGACTCCTTGAATGCTTCCATCAGTGCTGCCTCCATACGATCCTAAACAGCCATGGGACTGACTGTGTGACCAATGTCCCTGTCCTTGAACAGGCAGGGGTCACCAGTACTGAGGCCATGTTACTGAGGACTCAGCTGTGCTGGGCAGGGCACGTCTCCAGGAAGGAGGATCACCCCCTCCCTAAGATTGTGCTCTATGGTGAATTTGCCACTGGCTGCCACAGCAGAGGAGCCCCAAAGGGAGATACAGGGACTCCCTGAAACAATCCCTCAGCTTTGGCCATGCTGACTGCCAGCAGTGATTCCACTCTGGCCTTCAATCAGGAGACATGGAGACACCATCCATAACACTGTTGCCCCCTTTGAGAACACAGTAGAATCAGTCTCGAGGAGAAAAGACATCACAGAAAGCACCGTGCCTTGGCTGTCCCCTCACAAGAGACTTTCTGCTGGGCATATTGCAACCCCACGGCCTGTCCCACATTGGCCTCATCAGCCATCAGCATGGGGAGAGCCCTTCTGAAATCTTCGTTCACGAAGCCAAGCCTTGATATATGTAATAATCATAGAAGCACCAATTTTAACTTTCACTTCCCACACACCAAGAGAACATCATCATATTACAACCTTTTGCAGGCTAAGTGCTTCTTTATCCCACATAAGACCAAATTGTAAATCTTAACAGCAGTTCTGGAAATGGCAGTAGAATGGTGAGCAGGGAGATAGTGGTTGTTTAAAGTAATAAAGGCTTAATTCCAGGAGTATCTCCATTGACCAGCCTAGGTTATGACTGGAGTTCTTGGTTTGCAAGGCTGGTGTTTCACTTTTTATGCCAATGAAAAGTACCAAAGAAAAAATATTTCAAAACCTTAATAGGATGGGAAATTATTACATTATTGAAGATAACATTTTCATAAAAGTTCATGTTTGAGAAAGTCCTAAGAGAAGACCTTACTGTTAATGATAACTGGAAAAACATGTGAATTCATCACGTATATATTAAGTCCTAGGTGACCTGTTTTCATCTGTACTACAATTCCTTTCATTTCTGAGTTCCTTACAGAGCTGTGTCAAACCTGTTTTGTAAAAGGTTTTTTGCCCACCAGAAAATGTCATTTTTTTTTACACTATCCAACTAGAATATAGTGGGATAGTGCAGATTCAAAGTAATATAGGCACATATGAGCCTGATCCAAACTCATGCCAATCAACATATCTGTAATAATGAGAGACTACTTTTTTTCCTAAGAAGCTTTATGTGCAAATCAGTCGTCAACTTTAATTCAGGAAGTATCTCTGTTTATAATATAGTTTTTCACTCTGAAACACTGACTGCTGTGAATTAAACACAGGTGCTGCTAGAGATGATTTAGTGGTTAAGGTGGTGTAGGAGTGACATTTGGACTTGATCTTAATGATCCTTGCCAACGATGATGATTCTATGACATATTTGCTAATTAACTTTAAAAAAATACTTTATTTCATTTAACTATGAATGTAAATTCATCTTGTATGCCCAGATTAATTTCCAGTGCTGTGCATAGATCTATCACAAATGAAGAAGTCACTCTACTGTAAGCACATCCTCTGGTTCATAATCCGTTTGATAATGAATAAAAATCTCATTCACAAACAGATTTTCTGGAATTAAAAGTCTTCTCATGTATTCACCATTTATTCTACATCTTCCTCCAATCAGAAAATATGCATCATATATATGTAATATAGCCAGGTCCCATGAATGAAGTTTAGCAGAGCTTGCATTTTAGGTATTCATTTTGAAGACTTCAACAGCAGAAAAAAATTATCTACTACTGCTTAAACTGATGCCCTTTCTTTACATTTTATATGTAATTGCTCCTCTGTCAAACAGTATACGTTTTGACCCCATTTAATTTTGGAAAAGAGCACACCTTTCAGAAACCACACAATGCATTCTAAGTTGTATGACCTCCCAGTTTCACACAGAGCATGCTCAACCTTCTGGAAACTTCCAGCTCAAATCAGATTAATACAGGATTTAATAGTCATTTTCTCAGTGATATGTCTTATTTATACAGCCATTTCAATAGATCTCTAAAGTTCTTAGTTTCTTATCCCATGGGAAGTATCACAATTTTACAATGAGCTCAAGTCAACAGTTCACTATAGTCTTGAGGGAAAAACAAGAAAGAACTGGACTTTCCTTTCTGCATTTCTCCCAAGACTGGTGAGCAAGCTTTACTTTGCATCTCCCTTAGTGTACAAACCTTTATGTCAAAAAAGAGGGATCAGTCAGTGCAGGAGTCTCGCTGTCATAACACTGTCCCTGGCTCACAGCTATGGCCAAGGCCCTTTAGCTACCCTTATAGTTGTACCAAGAAGTTCTTATTTGGCAGCTGAAGAAAGATAAAGAGAGGTGTGTAAGCATTTAAAATAAAACTGGAGGGAAAAGACTATTCAGATTTACATCTTGGTAAAATGTCTGAGAAGCTGACTGGATCACCTGCATTAGGAAAGGAAGCACATCTATATAAGCACCTGGATTTTTCAAAGTCTCTTGATTTGAAGAGACATATACACATATTGTCTAGATTTAAAAGAACAGTTATTTCTTAATTAGTTACTGAACACTGACAACATGGCTGTGCAACTGTGTGTAGATCTATATATGTGAAAATATGTAGATCTATAAATACAACAATGCTTTATATAGCGAAAAGTCTTTCAGAAAGAACATACGTTTATTCTCTGGGACTACCTTCCTATAATGTTGCTAAAATGAAATTATAATCTGTTAACTGTACACATAATTTCAACAAACAGCCACATTTAAAGATTTTAAAGCACTCTTTGGTTATAAATTAGATGCCTTCCATCTCCTAAATAATATCAAGTCTTTTCTTCCTACTGCTCTATGTCAATTTTAGAAAGCTGACAAAACATCTATGTAGATACTTCTATTGGGAAAGGAAAATTTTAAGGTTGAAAAAGTTATTGCAGAAATAATCTGAAATTCTAATAACTGCTCTGAACTCTACATTGCCTATAGTATTAAATTACATAATGACACATAGCTTTGTTATCATCTCTGTGTGTATTAACTGTTTCATATATGAAGAATGAAAGCAGGATGACATTCTTAATATTTTATAGACTGCAGTACCTTGTACACTGTTCCATCCGAATAAAGAGAAAAAAAATACTTCCCCATGCCCTAAATTATGTACTTCCCACGATCTATTTTCCTGAACAGCAGTTAAGTCCATTAAATCAGGCCACCACTCATTTTCATGTGTTTTAAATAAGGTTATATCATTCAACAAGTTAATATAGGGTAATGGAAAATATTAATTGTCCCCCAGAGTGATTGCGTTGTCCCATATAGTGCCACACAAGGATGCAAGTACTTTTCAAAAGCAGGAATGCTGTGAAAATAACTGTTTACTACTTTTTAATAACAGTTAATAGTTCTGTGATTGATATGGGCATTCCTTTCCTTATGAGTTTATTCTACACCAGTACATTGATACAGATTCATCTCAGTGAAGAAGTAATTTTCACATAGATTCCAGGGTAAGCAAAATCTTCAATCTACCTGTATAGATGATATGTGATCCTGATCACTGGCTAGGACCAATAAGAGCTTACAAAAATACCCACAGTGATCAGATAGGTGATCAAATGAATTTTTGTTGTCTACATTCTGATTATGCTATTCTGTATTAAGCAGCTGACTGCTATGGACTCTTAGTCATAGAATATAAGATTGGAAGGGACCTCAATGATCTTATAGTCCAACCTTTCCTGGCAAAATCATAGTTTAGACAAGATGGCAAAGCACCCTGTCCAGCCAAATTTTAAAAGTTTTGAATGCTGGGGAATACACCACTTCTCTGGGGAGGTTATTAAAAGACTCAGAATATAAAACTTTAGGTAACTGGCAAATACAGAATCCTTTTCCTTTTGTCAGTATTTTCAGAGTTTCTCATATACTTCATTGTACGAAAGTGAGCCATTACTCTTAAGATTGTCAAAATAGGCCTAAGATGAAGATAAACACTGCCATTTACACAGGAAACTTGTCATAGTTACTAAAAGAAACACACCTAAAAGCTCTTTATTATTCTGATGATTTTTTTTGTTATTTATTTTATTTGGTGTATATATAGATTGTATCTATTAATTCTGGAACAAATTATAAAACTAATAGGCTTTATCTTTCATCCTGTGTTAAAATAATTTTGGTATATATTTTTTACCAAAATAAATTTCCTTTGAATAAAAATTACTGAAATTAGTAATTTTTTAAACTAAAAAAGTAAAGTTCAACAGATTGTTATCATTGATAGCTATTAATATATAAATTATATAAAACATTATTATTTTAGAAAATACCTTACTACAAAAATTCTGTTATTTTTAAATACCTTTCTTATGTAAGTTACACGACATGTAGAACTTGAATTCTTCTGAATACAGTACATTGCTTTGACAAACCCATCTATAATGGCTCAAAAGAAAGAAGACATTGTGCAGTCTATCCGTTCAGTGACCTCCAGCAGATAAGGAGAGTGTTTCTTGTGTTTCTTGCACTTCCCGTATAACTGAATCTGCTCTCTTTGAAAGAGCACTGGACTGAGCCAGCAATGCTTACTGATTGAATAATGAGAAACTCATTAAAAAGCATAAACCTACCATCTAGTAATTTAAATTAATTCAGACAGAAGCTTATTTTTTTTTTCTGTACAAGCACCATGAGAAACACTGTTGGTACTCAAACAGCTTACATTTCTCTGCTAAATTGGTTCACACGATGAGCTGTGACTCTAAAAATCGTAACATGTCTGACTGCAATTGCTTTAACCCATCTTACCTCCCTCTTCTGTGATGCCATTCTGAAATTTGGAAAAGACACCTACATGCTACTTTCTTGAGTTACAACAGCCAAAATATAATAATCGGTTTGACATACTGAGATACACTCTTTTCCTTCACGTTGCATGTGCTGCCAAAGCTCTTAGGCACATCCATCACAAAAGTGTATGAGAAGTCCTACTGACTTCAAAGAAAATGCCAGTGTGCTGAGCTTCAGCACTGTGGTCAACCTGGCTTCAGTCCTCTCTGAGGACTGAGAATGTGAGTTCAAGTCTACAGTGAGTACTACAGTAAAGAGTCAAGAACATGAGAGCTCCTACAGGATATATAAATCCAATTGCAAAATTTATCCAGAAGGATATGTATTAACACTGCACTGGCAAGTTAGTGGGTATAAGATATGGGTAGAGTACCATTAGTGGCAGAGGGGTATAAGGTTGTTAGCATAATAAATATACTTCAGTTAAGCATCCAAGAATGCATAAGACTTCCGAATTAGAAGGCACAAATCAACATTTACTATTAATTAAAATCCCCGAGCCTAAATGTAACTACGCTCCAAGTAACGTAGGTAAATATACATTAAAGTAAGAATTCAGTAATGTTGACCTACTACCTGTAACTAAAGGGTGAGTACTTTCAGATACTCTTAGAAAAGTACCTAAAATATTGTGAATTAATCTGTAAAAAAAAAAGTGTATTAATAGACATTTTTAATAGCTAAAGTTAACTGTTACAGCCTTTCTGCAAACATCTGAACAACTCAAGCACTTACTCTGCATTTAACAGCTGCTGGTGAAGTTGTGCAAATTCTCCATTTGGGCATTTGTAGGCACCACTGGAAGCTGTGAGCTGAGTAGTCATCCTAAGAATATCTTTAATGATTTGATGCAGCTATTTTAATTCTTCATTTTGAACACAAGCTCAATTTCAGTTGCCTTTAGAGAATTCAGGAGAGTTGTGTTTGTTTTTTCAGTGGATCCTGTGAGAATGTAATTTTATTCCATTCTAACATATATAAAGGTATGGGCACAATATTCACTAGTAATTTTGATGCTTACTATATCTATGACATCTTAATTTTTGTTTGGAAATCATGGAAGTCTTAGTTACAAGTAAGTCAGAGGTCTGTGTGAGACATCCAAAAGAGATACATGCAAAACTTTATTCAGGTTTTTTTGCGGGAAGACGTTCAGTTTTAGAACATACTCCAATGTTTTCAATTTTTTTTCTACTAGATTTCAAAGATATATTCATCTAAACACAACAATGTATTAATTCTTACTGCAATTAACAATATCAAACCAACTAAACAACTACACTATTGAACAATGTTAATAAAAAGTTAAAAAAGTACTTAAAAATTAAAATAAAAGATGGGACAGAAATATAGTTACTTAGGGAAAACTAGATCTATGGTAGAGATGATGCAGAGCTTTATAATTTGAAATATAAATTTTTAATTGTTCTAATATTTCTAAAAATATAAAAATTTTATTATTATAATACTTCTAAAAATAGTACGTGTGCAGAACAGATTTTCCTAGGACTGAATATCAGAAAGCCTAGAAAATAAGATATAAGTTGGAAAAGAAAGTTCATTTAAACATTTTATTCGCTATTACTCAGTACTGAAAACAAAAACATTGAAACAAAAATCTTTGCCAAACAAAAATTAGTGGCCTTATCCCAAAGAACTTATGCTGTGAGAAGATACCAAAAGAAATACTGAATGCCAGAACTTCCAAATAAAACACAGAGAAACCATGCTTTTTCAGAAGTAGCTCTTTCATTCTACTTTTTCATTATTTCCACAGAAGAATAGTTGAAAACCACCAGATATTAAGATTAAGCCACTTTAAAAAAAGAGTGCACCACTATCCATATGTCAGGAGATTAATTTAGAGGGCGATAAGGAAGGAGCTGAGGAGCAGATCATGTCCCAGTCTCACTAAGATCATGGAAATAAAATAGAGCAGATCTAGACTTGAAGAAAAAAATTCTAGAAATGAGACAGAAATTTCCTTTATGTCCATGTTACAGGTTTCACCTTGTGGCACACAAAGTTAGTTCATGGAGCTTTAATGAATGTTAAGAATGGTATGACTTCACTATTAGGGTGGTGAGACACTGGCACAGGCTGCCCAGGGAAGCTGTGGCTGCCCCCTCCCTGGCAGTGTTCAAAGCCAGGTTGGATGGGGCTTGGAGCAACCAGGTCTGGTGGGAGGTGTCCCTGCCCATGCAGGGGGGATTGGAACTCAATGATCTTTAAGATCCCTTCCAACCCAAACAATTCTATGATTCTATGACTTTATGCATTAATTGATCACAAGATTTTGATTTTCATTTATCTATACTGGGAATAACTAGCAAAAATGCAGTATTTCTGGAAATACTTTTCTGTCCTCAACCTGGTGAGATTTTACGTTTTCAAAGAAAAGCAGAGTCTGAAATTGTACCATTCTGTATTAATATTACTACATATCCAATCTATTACTATTGCATTGTATCTATACTACTTATCTAATATCTAAACATTGTTTACCTTCTAACTGTTTCAAAGTATAACCTCTGACCACATTATGAAGTTATGAGATTTCTATAAATGTTAAAACTGAACAAGGATTTCTTTGATTCATACATGGTCCATAATTACTAATTATAATAAGCTTGCATCAAAAGAGCTGGTCAGAATAACAATTTAAACTTTCAAGCTTCAGTAACACAATATAAATTTCACTCATATCTGATCCATCCAATCTCCATTACCTGATAATATCCATTAGCTGATTTTGACTCATACTATTTTTGTGGATTATTTATCTGTTCTGGTATAATAATCTTTCTCTGTGGGCCAAAGTTAAAGAGAATGTATGTCTCATTTGGATTTACTATTTTGCAATGTTCCAAGCAGAATTTAAGCTTAATATTTTGAATGGTTGGGTTAATGCTTCACTCTTCATTTAAAATTGAGAAAGGAACTACAGTAGCTTGTAAATTATCATTATGTGACAAAAGCAGAAAATCAAAAATTCCTGTATGATATAGTTACTACATGGCATGTGCTATTTGGTACCATGTGATATAATGAGATAATATCAAGATAGTATAATACAATTTTACTATTCCACCTGAAGAAAGACAAATTGAATTTCTCATGTAAAGATAATAACGTATGAGTTATATAAGATTGTATATGAAAGGACAAAGCTTGTGTACGAAATTAGTGCTGACACATTCCAGGTTTTGGTTAAATATAAATGGATAGTTCTTCTGACATGGCACATCTCAAGCTTTTCTCCCTTTGGTTTCCTTAAACACTTGTACTGTTATTAGTTTTCGTATGTATTTCAGTTCCTACAGGGAAAAAAAAAATAAATAGAATTTAGTGCTGCACTTGTATTCAGCTGTAAAAGAGATATGAATGTTTCCTTGTCTCAATCAGTGCAATTTACAATTTAAAACACCTACCATCTATTTGAGGAAATTAAGTATAATTGGCAGTTTTGCTGAGGAAAACAAGCCACAGAGCTTAAGTGTGTTGAAGGTCACTGACAAAGTGAGTTAGCAAGGGTGTCTGAAAGTAGAACTAGCACTGCATCAGTCCAAATTATAGCAGTATATATGTCATTGTTACTCTGTCAGTCATACCAGTACTGAAATAGTCTTGCAGGAACAAAACAGAAATATTGGCACCATGGCCAACCTCCCTACTACTAACAGCCACAGCATGAAGGCATCAGACTTAAAAGCACAGAAAAAAAGATCGCTGCGATCAAATGTCTCTGGGTATTATTTTAGATATCTCCTGGCATCAGTGAAATGTCCTGTCTGAGCTTAAAGCCATCTCACAAAGACTTACATGGTTTAGAAGAATGCACTTCTGCTAAGCCCTTGAACTCTCACTGCATTGTAAAGCATACCCAATTGCTGCCAACTGCTTTTTACTTGGGGCAAAATTAGAAAGGAAAAAAAAAGCATCAGGTGATTTTTAACTCTTTTTTTTAGTAGTTGTTGCTCTGCTGGGAAACCGTCAAACAGCAAATTTCATTAGTTTTACTCTGTGTGTCTGTGCTTGCACACATGTGTTTCTGTCACATTCACCATGTTCTCCACACTCTTTTAATATTCCATGTCTGGACCTTTTAGTAACACAGGAAAATGCTGAGAATGTCCATTTCCATTGCACTATTCTGCTTTCAGACACCACAGTGGGTAACTCCATACTTCTTACCAGAAAATCCTTATAAAATTGGCTATAGAAAAAAAGAGGTAAATCATGCCTGACTGACCCAGTGGCACTGGATAAAGGAAAAGCTACGGATGTAATCTACTTAGACTTCTGTAAGGTCTTTGGTATGGTCCTTACAACATTCTTGCTGCTAAATTGGAGAGACATGAGTTGAGTGGGTAGATTATTAGTTGGCTAAGGAATTCACTGCAAAGCCAGTATTCAAAGAATTACAGTCCATGGATCAACGTCCAAGTAAGAACTAGAAACTAGTGATGTCCCTCAGTGTTAGAATGCTATTTAATATCTGCATCAGTAACGTAGTGGGATTCATGCATCCTGAGGTAGTTTGCAGATGACAGCAAGCTGAGTGGTGCAGTAGATGAACAGGAGGGAAGAGATGCCATCCAGAGGGGACTTGACAGGCCTGAGGAGTGAGACTGTATGAACCTCATGAAATTCATCAAGGCCAAGTGCAAGTTTCTGCACCTGGGCCAGGTATCAATAGAAAGTTGGGATGAATGGATTAAGAGCACCTCTGCAGAGAAGGACTTGGGGTGCTGGGTGATGAAAAATTTGGACATGAGATGGCAATGTGCACTTGCAGCCTAGAAAGCCATTTGTACCTTTGGCTGTATAAAAAGAATTGTGGCCAGCATTACTGAAGTATGTGTTTTTAATTTGCATGCTTTCCAAAATCTACGATGCATTAATTTTGGCATATATTTAATTATTCCTGCAACGAACCCACGGTGGAACATTCTGCAGAATACACATCTAGAGTTTAGTCCTACTTTTTAGCATTTAAATATACCTTTGCTGCAGCACACATTTTAACTGTGATGAGATAATTTTCCTAGTGATCAAAATACTTTGCCCTTCTCTGTTCCATATTGACTTTACCACATTTCATTTCAGTATTTCATTTCACACATCTCTACATGGCTTCCATCTTCCCTTTATTATGAATTTCTTTTGTAAAAAGCAGCAATTCCAGTAACAACCCTTAATTTGTGATTCAGACTCTTGCCTTTGAAATTAGGTTCCAAATCCATTAACATCAGCAGTATGGTACAAAACAGACCATTAAAATAATTGATAATGTTCCCTCTCTCTAGAGTAGCTCACAGATTTCTACACCAAGAAAATTACATCATCTAACATGCTATTTTCTTCTAACTCTTTCTTCATTTCTTTACATGTTACTTCATCCTCAAGCACAACCCTTCACACTGGTAAGCTATCTAAAATGACCCTCACTCTTCTTCCTAACAAGACTTTAATTCTTCCCTCGTTCTTTAATTTCATTATGTTCTATTTCTTCAGTTAATGTTAGCCTAGGACCATGTTTAACTACCCAGAGTACATACTCTACTGCCCAGCTCCATGTTGTCTCCAGTTACTGCCTGTCTTCAGCTTTCAGTAATACCTGAGTTTTATTTCAGTTTCTTTCACTTTGTATTTGTTAATCTTACTCTGTTCTACATTTACTGTTTTTCTTCTCTAGGTATCTAATTTCAGAAGAAGCACACATGTTTTTCTAAGAGTACCAGAACTAAAGATACATGAAAGAGAGTTACAGCAAGCCATATTTCCATAAACTGAAGTGTCAAGAGTAAACACTAGGATCTGTATCCTTAGATGCATTAAAGATAAGCAAGTATTTTATGCTCAAAAAGGGCTGGAGGATAAAATTATTGATCTGATAGTGGAATACTTCAGTTTCTAATTAAAACAAGCTACTATAATAAAGGATTAATGGGGTAAGATAATGTGTATATTAAAATCAAGAAAAATAACATTGCTGTAGCCCAAGGAAAAGTGCAAACGTATCATAAAGCACTTAGATATGTTGACAGAAAACAACCCACAGCTGTCTTTAAAGAAAAAGCATCACTCTTTGATCTGCTAAAAATCTTTAGGCCCCCCTACAGAATACTTGATAAAAGAAACTTGTCAATGAAATTTATTTATGTTGTTTTCAAAAAGTCTTTGATAAGCCCCTTTCTATGGGAAGAATTTAAGCACATAATTATTCACAGAGAAAGAGGGGAAGTAATGGTACAGATTAAAAACGAGTATGTTAAGTTGTAACCAGAGGTCAATTTTCAAAGTAGCAAAAGATTAATAGTGTAGTGGAATATTCTCTACATTAATCTGATGTTGCTTAACATTCTGCTAATGATCTGGAAAGAGAGATGAATTATGATATTGTACATTTTTCCAGTAAGAGAAACTACATGAGCCAAGGCCAGAGAGAATGTGAATATCTTCAAAGAGAGTTTATAAAGCTGGATAAAAGATGGATGGCACTTAAGGTGCTACTTTTTGAACTGAAGTCAAACACACATCTAAATGCCTATCAAATATGGCCTATTCACTCTGCAGAGGGAAAGAATGTCTACTCCAGGCTAAGGCAAATTGCAAAAATTGTGGGTTTTTTCTCTTTTTTTTTCTTTCTCTGAATAAAAAGCAAGCTTAGCACAGAGATGGAGGTACCTTTACTTATTATTTCTTAAAAACTAACAGTCATGTGCAGTGGAAACAATAACTTCAGCCAGATGCATAACTGTTAGATTCCAAATTTCCCATAACTTCCAAAGAAAAAGCCTTGGGCAATTCTACAGTTATAGTAATGAGAACCTAAAAATAAGTAGCCATATATAACAATGAGCATGCCAAAGCATAGCATGAAGTGATTCTGAAAATACAGTAATTCTGTATATTAATGTATAATAACCAAGTATGGCAGGTCTTATCAGGCATGATACATTCACATCCAGTTTTTCACACCAAATATAGCAAAAATAGAAAGTCTTCCATCAGTACCTTATATTGATGCAAGAGTGATATTAGGATCAAAGACAGAACTTGTTACTCTCCCTAGTCCTCACCTGGAACTGCAGAATCAGAACAGTTTCCTGAGAGGTTTGTAATTTGTTTTTCTTTCCTTTTCCTATACCTTTCCCCTCTCCTCCCCTCTCCTCTCCTCCCTTCATTTTTATACCACCTTCAAAAATTACTATATTATTTCTCTATATCCTCTTCCAACTTAAGCATCATGACAGAAATACGATTTTGCTAGGGGATGAAATGTAGGTCTCCAATCACCTTTAAAAAATTATGTGTGTTTTACAGTTGTCTTAGCAAGCCAAGCACACAGCTAGTTATACACAAGTACACAAAAGAAGTGCATCCTAGTTTCTTGGGTTAGTTGAAATTTGCAGTGAATGTGCCTGCTAACTTACTTTCAGAATGGACACAGCAGTAAAAGGAATACACAAAGAACTTACACAAAGAAAGAAGCAATGTCAATAGGAAACAGAAGGCAAAGCTGTGAGCCTGGCTCTCCTTCCCACATGCAGCTGGCAATGCAAATCACAAGTATTTTCAGCTCTGTGGATTTAGCTACACAATCAAAGAAATTGTACCCTTTGATCTGCAAAACATTTTAAAACATTACATGATTATTTAAAAAAAAAATCATCAGAAACCTGTAACTTACAGAAAACTACTGTACCTATGTGTATGCAGAAAAAAATAAACATCTATCTTTTAAGGGCTGAGACTGACTTGCCCATATTTAAAAGGAGACTATTAATATAAGTAAGAACAAGAATAAGACATGAGCCTTCACAGACTGACAATGGGGATGGGGTGTTAACTACTTGACGAAAAATGGCAGCACATTCCTGGAAAGGGGCAGAGGGACACAAGAGAATGCTGATTTTTCTTTACATCTCCAATGTATCACGACGCTTACATCATGCTGCGTTGGGTTACATCATGTTAGGACTAGTGATGTAACCCGTCGCAATGCAATGCACACATCGCATTCAATCAGCACTTTTTCAGCTTGTCCACATGATCACTGTGGCCAAGAGAGGTTTGGTTGTGTTAATTAAAATTATTTCGTTTCCACAGTATTTCTGTTTTTTCGTTAATAGGAATCTCCTTGTTTTAAGAAAAAAAGAAGGAAGGTAAACAGTATTAAAATGCATTTTAAATATACAGAACAAATGAGTAGAACATGCTGATCAGCTTGATCTGGTGAAGATATGGAAAGCCACCTAGATGAATATTTTATAGCGTAAACTTAAGAGTAAGTAAATGAGGGGAAAAATATCAAATGCTTCTCTCAGTACAAGCCTGTTTTCTCTTTTAGAATAAAACATCTTTCTGTTTAGAGATATTTTTTTTTCTTTTATGGAGAAATTAAATATAACTTCCAGGTAAGGTTTTAGGGATTTTCCTATATGCCATGGGTGTAATCCTCTTGTACTATCAAACCAGGATTCAGCTCTAGGAGAAGAAATTATTTCCATGCATAGCTGAAGGCATCAAAATACCCTAGTTTCCAGTGCATCTTATGCATATGCTGGAGTCTGTAGCAGCTAAACAGTGGCTGATGGTGGAGCTGGTGCTCAGGGTGTTCAGAGTGCTGAGGCAGCAGCAGCAACTGTGATTAGAGACAAATACTGTATACCAACAGTAATCATTCACCTAATTGATAAGACTAAACCCAAGCAAGCCAAATCCTTGTCTCACCTTGCCCCTTCTCTTTCCTTAGTCTAGCCTTGATGGCAGTCCCTAGTGCTTCAATGTAAGCATTTAGATTTAGCACTGGGCAATAAATAATGTCCTATTTGAAAATGTAATAGATACACGAGTGCACAATCTTAGCTTTCCCCTGATAGTAAGTTTGTTATTTCTCACTGTTTTTCTATACTACCCCTTAGCATGTACTCTTTGTTCTAAATGCTTGCAGTAGGTTGTCCTTGGCTGGATGCCATGTGCACATAAAAACCACTTCATCAATCTCTCTCCCTAGAAGGACAGATGTCTAGGGTTAGTGCCATGGTTTTTGGAAGTGGGGGACCACAGAGATGGCTCCTGCGTGAAGCTGCTGGAAGCTTCCCCAGCTCCAAAGCTGGCCCTGCTTCTGGCCAAGCCAGGCAGATATGGGAAGCTGGATGCTCCTCTGCAAGTAACAAATTCATATCCTTTGCAAAAGGTACATGCAGAGGGTATACAGAATCCTACTGTACTTTGGTCTCCACGTTGCACATTTGGCTCATAGTTTGCACACACATACAAAAACAGATATTATCACTTTCTATTGAAGAACTAGTTCTAAATGGTATATTTTTTTTAAGTTGGTCTTCATATATATATATGAATATACATCCTTTTCCATTGGCAGTTATAATCATGAAAGTGTTTATCATTTCCTGACTGAACCTCACCCTGCATTTTCTGTCATCTGCTTATTGCTGTCTTCCTGCTAGAAGCTAATTCAGCTAGACATGATTTCTCCAGAGCTCATATCTGACAAAAACTGATTAAGCTAAAACACTCTGACTGAAATGTGTTAGGGAACAACCATCTGAGTAGCTTCACTAGCAGAGGCAGCAATTGCTGTGTTGGAGGGTGGCAAGCAGTGACTTTGCTTGCTGGTACAGCTGCAGTAGGAAAAGGGTACATCTGCCTCTCTGAAATACTTAAGCAGGTGAGAAGTCATTAACAGAGAAAAAAGAATTAAGAATTTGCTGGAGAAAGTTAAACACTAATTCAGTCTCAAATACCGGAGATGGAAAGCAGAGCAAGTATTATGTCATCAGGAAGCAGGAGCTGATAAAAGAGTAGATGCCAATGAATGACAAGCTTTGAGACACACAATACAGCTGACTCTCAAAAACTTGTGACTTCAAGCTGCAAAGAAATATTAAATCTGTTTTCTGTTCATATTCTTCCTTGCCATCCTCCTTTAATGACGAAACATATTATATATAAAACAAATCAAATAGCCCTATCTTAGAAAAAAAACACACAAAAAACCCCCAAACAAAATAAAAACAAAAAAAAACCCCCAAAAAACAACCAACAAAAAAATCCTAATGAAATACCTGGAATCAGATCTCAACACAGAGTGACAAACTATCATGGACAAAACACATTTATGAAATGAGGTCTTGATTCTGCTACTTCAGAAAAGTCTATATACGTATGAGGCATATAGGTCCTTTGAAATCAGGTCAGTTTGGAGACAATTTAACTGAAAATAGACTGAGAATTAAATGTAATATCTTATATGATCCCATTCTAAAGAGAAAAAAAAAGTAAATACAGTGGTGCAGGCAGAGTAACAATATGGGTAGGTTTACATGGAGAATCAGGCCTGTTAAATGAGCAATCAGTTTTTACTTTAATGCATTTAACTAACTGAATACTTATAGCAAGAAGGGAAGTAAAACAAGACTAAGCTTGAAGGTTGCCCCTAAGACACTACACCTTCCAGGGATCCTTCTGGGACAATGTTAATTATCCATCAGCTTTCACTCAAGGCTTTGCCTGAAGGCACAATCTAGCCATAAATAATTATTTATAAAATTGATATCAGCAAAGACCCTTTCTCTTCTAAAGCAAAAATATTAAACTCTGAATCAAGTCAGAATCCTGAAAGCATTAAGTAGGCTGAGAAATCTTCCACTGTATATTGTGTAAAGGCTTTAAAGGAAAAATTTGGGTTCATGGATGAACTTGCTTTGAGGCATACACCAGAATATCTACATGCCCATATGACTAGTAGGAGAATTTGTTCTGGAATCTTCTACCAGCTTAGTGAAAAGTATTATGTCCTTCCTGCACCCAAGCAGCAAGGATTCATGACAAGACAAGCTAAGTCTTAATAATCAGGCTTCTGCTAATGAGGAATTAGGACAGCCTAGCAGAGTGAATGCTTCAGAAGTTTGTTACTCTCAAGAGAAGTCACTAGCAAACTGGTATCTTGCCTTGGGAAGTCTGCAGCATAATAATTCAGTTCTGAAATGGAAAAAAGAGGTGAAATTTACAGCGTAAGAGTAGAGTCTATGATGCAGAAGTTGTAAAAATACACCTTAGTATATGAAAACCAAACCTGAGAAGAGTATTTTTTTTATTCATGTGCTGCTTCACAAATATTTGTTGATAGTTGCATTCACATATTTATAAACTATTCATAATATCAAATTTCTTTGAAATTTGAAATGCAGGGCAGTTGAGATACAGCAGGGCTGTGTGGAACTTAATGATGCCTTTAAAAGTTGCAGTTTCATGGAGTTTTTACCCCATCACAATTTTTATTCTTTTCCACATAAATTTCTTCAATGCTGTAGATAGTCTGTTTCAACTTATGCACTCTGATTAGAACACTGAAAATTATTTATCTGAAGTCATTACATTGTCAGTATTTTCACTGCTACAACACTCAAGTCCTAATCTCTATGTTTAAAATACAGTCCTACTGTTTATTGCACTCATAGAAATGCATCATCATGTAAGAGGCAAAAACAGCTATTAACTTTAGGATAGGCACAGATTGCATTCATTAACATTATGAAACAATATGTCAATTTCCACACCAAATATTATTTTGTGTAGATGGAGTGAGATTTTATGGTATTCATTTGCTGTAATAAGACAACATCAGGGAAAAACTAGGCCTTTGGCAGCTTAGGAAAAATGAACTAGAAAAGGACAAAGTATGTTAATATGCTGCTTCCTCAGCCTTCATTAAATTTAGCATCCCCTCCTTTCTGAAATAGATTCCATCATCTGCAGAAATGAGTGTGGACCTGCAGATCCTAAAAGTCCTAAGAGGTTTCAGAGAGGCAAGCAAGTAATTTTTGGTCCTTGCTTTCCATTGGTAAAGCCAAGCATAACATGAGCATTGCAATAAGAACTTCTAGGATGACTGGCCTATTTATTTTAACAAGACTGTTTGAATGACAAACCACAAGCATGTATCCAAATACAACTTGTTCCATTGCTCACTGCAAATGGAAACCTGGGAATGATACAAAGGCTTGAGTTAAACGGAGAACTATAATCTCAAATCACCTGTAATTTAAAAGAGAAAGAAAAATATTTAATTTCTATGAGAAGAAACTGAATATCTTGTGCTCCTAACTCATTACTTCTGGTAGTCCATCTGAATAAATGGGACACCTATAGAAAAATGGAAATTATTTTCTAGGGACTGAATTATGAAGAAGCTGTTTTAACAGCAGAACATGTTCTCAAAAACTCATTACATGCTACCCCATACTGCTCATAACATTTCCAACAATAAAGTCCCTTTCCAAAGTTTCCGTACTTGATTGGATGAGAACGTGAAGAAAGTAGATGGCAAGTCCTAGAAACAAGAGCTTAATTTTAACAGTTTAGGTAATAAAAAAATGAACTGTCTTTATGTGACACCTCTGGTGGGACCATTGTTACTCCCTGAGATGGTGTGAAAAGAAAGAAATGTTTTTTTCTTCTTGACTACCTTCCTTTATCAACTAGTTGCCTCAGACCACACTGCAAGATAGACTCTTCAACCCTGCTGCTCCTTTGGGAATTCAGTCTGGAAAGGGTGTGATGGCTCTGTCCAAAAGCTGCTGTCAAATAAAAGTTCCTATGGGGCACACATGATTTGAAAAATCTGGCTATTTCCAGTATCATATAAAGCAGGAGCAATGCCTGGGGGCCAGGAATTGAACAGGAAACCAATATAGAAACACCATAGGAACAAGAAAGGTAATCATTTGGGCAAACTTCAGAATAAATGATCAGAGTAAAATATACTAATGGTTTATACTATGTTCAAAGGCATCAGAAAAAGTCAGAGAGCATCAAATGTCAGAAATCTACGCATAGGTACAAAACCAACTCATTCAAATAAACTGGAAACCTGCAAAATTTTAGTTAAATAATTAAGAGAAAAAAATTAAGAATATCAGTAAAGGACATTAAAAACCCTAACTAAAATAATAAACTAAAACATACCTTGTGACAATTTCTTTTTCAAAGCATCCTGAGCAGCTATACAGTGTCTGACCAAAATCCAGATTGTGAGATTTACATTTGTTCAGAAAAACAAACCACCATATCATTAGATCTTGTAGATCCTGTGTCACCTTTCAATCCCAGTTAAGAAAGTTATGTTTGGTTTTTCCAGCTTATAGCTGATGTAAGAATCAGACAACTATGACTGACTCCAAGTCCAGGCTCCAAATTTCATATCTTTAACTCTCAGTTTTTATCTGACATACAACAGTTACTCTGTCTTTGTGAAGATGCTTTAATTCCTAACAAAAATCGAAGTGAGGTGTCTGCTCTCTCTTTGTATACTATATTTTAATCAATGCAATTAATAAATACTTATTATGCAAATAACAAGTAAGTACTTATTATGCAATACTAGAAAATGAGAAGAGATCTATGGAGCAGAAAACTGCACCCTAGTTACCTATATATACTTAGAGGCTGTAAAAACTCCTTCTGACTTTTGAAACCTAACTTTGGCCCCTAAAAAAATTTTAAAAATGAGCCTTGGAGAGCACTTGAGAGAGGAAGCTTCTTTAGAAAACAGTTCATGACATCAGTGATGGGCAGGATTTATGAGCCTTCACTGAGTAGTTTAGCTATAAAACTTGTACCTGCTACTCTCTTGAATTAACAGCCCCAAAGATGACATTGCCGTGTGGTAAAGCAATAACCACACAGACAACTGAAAAAACTTTGAAGTGCAACTGAAATGCAGACTAATTTTCAGATGAATGATATAGTTCAAAAAGAAAGAAGGTTACATCAATAAACACATAATCCAGGCAACACACAGAAATTTCAAATATAGGGAAAAATAAAATGGCTTTAATGAGTCCCTAAGAGATTGTCTTCGATGTGTGATGTAGCAGTGTACAGAGATCCCTGAGCTAGCACCAATGGGCTTACTGGCAACTAGAAGAAGAAAGGCAGTATCACAGTCCTCCTACTCAACCTAATTAGGTCTGACGAGTGGCAAGAACACTTATTTGAGGTGCAGCAAATCATTATGTTCCTCACACAGTACTGCAAAATGTAGGTACATAGGTTTATTTGAGATAAGTTTAGTGCAAGAACAGGAATACATAAAATTGTACTGTGTTTTACTGCAACAATATTCTCTGAAGGTTCTCTCTCTAGTAGCTGAACCTCATCAGTGTTATATTAATGTCCTGAAACATCTTGTATTTGTAAGGGATGCTCTAAATATAGATATAGATGTATACACACACACACACACATATATATACCCACACATATATATAAAGGATATATTTACACATACATAAAATTATAGATATAGAAGGCATATATATATAAATATATAAAATTACATGTGATTTTTAAAGTAGCCTCTTTAAATAAAATGAAAACATTTACATTCTCCAACTGAAAAAAACATTCCTTTTCTTTTGATGGCATCTGCTTTGAATATTTACCAGGAATTAGATACTATCAAATGGCGTTGTTTTCATAGGGGAAAAATAAAATTGCAGGAGAAAAAAAAATATTATAGCTTTAAAAATTTATAATTTTTGTTGCAATTTAATGAAACAATACAGTGGCACAATAATGGCTTTCTTTGCCACGTACAACTCTAAGTAAATTTGGTACTAATTCAAGTGAACATCTGCACACCAAGTAACCTGTTTCTACTGACTCTCTAATACAGCCAGTGAATTACTACTATTTACAAGAAATCATTTGGTTTATTTTAGAAAATAAATACTATTTCTTTTAATTATTTCCATGAACAAGAAAAATCCAAATTAAAGATTCCTCTCCTTGCCTTGTAAAAACAGGCTGCATTTTAACAAAAATTTAGTCATTGACAAATATATTTCAGAAGCCCAAACTTGCACCATGATTTGGTTGTCAAAATAAAATTTGCCTTCAAAATTAAAAAAATAAACGAACGAAAATATATAGTTGTGCCAAATGAGCTAAAACTTCTCAATATGATTGAAAATGCACCAAAGTATAAACTAGTGAATTTGAATTCCCTTCCTCTGTACTGTCCCATTCCTATTCCTCACATTAAACATACCATTTGTTTTCTGTATTATTTTCACATAGCTTCAGACCAAGGAAGCCCCATTTGCCAAGCCCTTTTGATACTTTTCAGTGACAATCATCTTGGCCTCACAATCCCTTGCTGTAATTATAACCTCTGCTGTCTCCTACCCTGAGCTATGCATCCACGCATGCAACAACCATGCCCACTGCCCTGGAGCTTGCCACCCCAGATGACTGTGTTTAGGATTTCACATGGGGTCTTACATGTTCTTGATTTCTAATGTTAAGAAGTCCGAGGCAATCTGAGGCTTTCTGGGATATATTTTTGGGTAAAAACAAAAAGCCCAAACCTACATCCAGTTACAGAGACAGAATCAAACAAAGAAGAGTGTCACATAAGCATGAAGGCCACACTTTAAGTATACCCTCTGATAAATTCACAGTGTCCTACCTCATCCAACGTTCAGTAGCAATCATTTCTGCTGAAATACCTGCCACGTTTGAGATGAACATTTGTACAGAGTTCCCATCCTGACAAACTTTGAAGGAAGCTGGACTGACTAGTCTGTTGTCAATGAGACTGAATTACCTGACTGCTGCCTTTCAGAGAAGTATATTTCAGGAAAGTGGGTTTTTTTTTTTCTTTTGTGAGAATCATAAGATCTTTAATTTTTCAATTACAAAGAATTACCTCTGAATGTGCAATATAGTTAAAATTACTTTTCCAAAGCACTTGACATATAAGTACATCATTAGGATTATTGCTTTGTACAGTTTGGTAAAGAACAATATAATAATAAGAAAACACTGGTTACCTTTGTATGACACTAAGTAACAGTAAATAAAGATTCAAAAGGATTTATTTTTAGATTACAGCATATTTCTTATGCGGAAACTCATGAATTATTTTCTTTCTAATTATGCTATTAAAGCTCTTTTCTGTGCAAAGTGTTTTACTCTGCTGCTTTAGTTAAGGTTCTGGAAGAGAAACAAAGAGTCCTTTTGGCTCTACTCTGTATCTAATGGTGTTATTCATATGATACTGATGTTCCTACATCTCAGTCAAAGAGCAAATATGGTTCATGGGAGTTTTGCTGCTCTCTGTTAGTCATCAGTGCTAACACCACTACTGCCATGTATTCCCTGCATACTGACAATTTCCTGATGTTTTGTTTTTCCTCATGTACAGACGTTGTTCTTTATGATTAACAACTTCTTTATCAAGCTTCTTAATTACAGAAATTGTTTGAAACAACTTATGACAACCAGGATGGAAGATCCTCATTTTTGTGACTCCGTACACATAGCTGGTCCAGAATTTTCCTGAGAAAGACTGTAAGATTGAGTTTTCAATTACATTTTTTATTTGATTTCATAAGCCTCCTGGAATTATCTCTCTCCTTCTTCACAAACAACTACACTGCTAGTTAATTTCAGCTACAATTTTAATGCCTTGTGTTGCTATATTTTGTATTATGAAATCCTTTGAATCCAGTGACACAGACTACACCACAGACAAATATATTCCTGATATGAATAATAACCTTTCATTTTTGTTAGGATTTTGTAGCAAGACTGAATTTCCCTTACTGATAAAAAATAAGATGCAATAATAATAAAGTAAATAAAATAAAATATAAAATAGATGTTTGATTTGTTTGAAGTAGTCTTACTTTAAAATCTCAGCTCTTGGTTCTTTTTATGCTTTTTATGTTAAATTAAAAAGCCTCTTAGCTCTTGCTATTTTCACCCTATGAATGTTCTCAAGCACTTTAATCAAGTCACTTGTAAAAATGAAACAGATTGAATCCTTTAAATCTTCTGCTGTGAATCATTGTCTCTACCTCTTAAGTAGCTCTTTTCTGCATTCTTCCTAAATTTAAAAATGTGAGCTCTAACAGAGTCTTAAAATATGCTGAGACTGAAAGTAACAACTGAAACAATTGATAAACAATTGTTATCATATTTTGCAGTAATACCCAAATAATGCTGACTAAAAAAAGAAAAAAGAATAACAATGTTTAAAAAAAAACGCAATAGCTTCCAAATATATCAAATTGGAACAGAAGTTTGACAAGTCACATGGCTAATAATATTCCTGTCAAATATACTGATTACTACCAATGTGTATGCTTAAAACAGGGATTTCCTATCTTGTTTATTCTGCCTATTGTGAAAATAAATTTAGATGTACTATTGTCAACAAAAAAAGATCTGTACCAGTATTGGTTGGTTAAGCAGAAACTAATTGATGTGGAGGAGTAAGAAGTTTTATTTATATCCAAATACTTCAAATTTAAAAGTTCACTGAAAAATTGCAGAATTAATTAAATTATAGATAAACCTTCCTAAAAGCCAGCTAAATTGCCACACAACTTGGATGCTACTCTGCAGGCTTTTAATCTGCTAATTTAAAGGTTTTAAACCTATTTATTGCTGATGAGTGTTAGGGTGACAGCTCCTAAGACAGAAATATTCTATTTATCTACAGGTCAGATCAAGCAGTGGAGTCTCGTTCTTATTGTGTAGATACCTGAAACTGTAAAATGACACCTGCATTTTATTTCCTAATCCTTATTTCCAGTTACTTACATGCCTGTGCTCGAATGGAGGTAAAGAAATAACAAAATAACTAATAAGTTAGTTACTGTTGACTAAAAAATTTAACAGTTCTTTAAGAGCATAATTTTGTGTTTCTTTATCAGTCCAGTGAACTCCCAAGCACACAGGCTGATACTGAAACCTCCAGTGAATGCAGTGTTGGTTGATGCAGTTAGAAGTGATGATGAAAAAAAAATTGATATGTCATCTATTTCACATCTGTTTCAACTGTTAGAAATAGTAAAGGAACAGATGAATAGGTAGGCTACTGATGTGCAAACAGGTAGTCAGGAAGCCATTTTGTGCAGGAAAGTACAGCACTGTTATTTTCAAATACTCTGCTCAGAAATATTGGAAAATAAAATAATGAATTTAAGAAAAAAAAGTCCACAAAATAGCAAAGATGTAACAAAAAGATTGTAAAAACTACGGAATCTATTATGCTTCTAAAGTAAAGTTCATATGAATTATCAATGAAGGAAAACAATGAAACAAAAAAATTGCTAGGGGTACATCCTGGGAAATACCACAATTGGAGAGGAATGAGAATGAAAAATTCAAGACACATAATACGCAAGATGCTCAAGACTGCAGAACATGATAAGTTTCTAATTACTCAGGCAATAAATCCTCATTAATAACTGCAAAATTAATACATTCAAATGCAAATGGAAATAGATTCCCTTGAACTACTCAGATTTCATGAGTCAAAGTAATTATGATCTTCTCTGAGATTTAAATCTCTCATCAGCCCATAAAAGGGATCAGGTTGCACCCTCAACTAAAACATTTCAACTCAGATTACAGAAGAATGGAAGAGATAAGAAGAAACTTGGCAAAAGTAATAGATTTAATTCATATGCATATGCATGCATATATATACACACACTTGGGATATGGTTGATGTTACGAGTTTGTTTATGCAAGGGACCATTTTAACTGCACTTGATATTAAAGCATTCAACCTAATACAAAAAAAAATTCCAGGACCTAATTTCCATTTATTGATGTATAGTAAAACTTTTAAAATATATTGCAAATTCTTCAGAAGAATTGTTCTATTGCTCTATTGTCCAGCTTGCTCCAAACCTAATCTCAATGCACATAAAACCCAGAGAAGACATCTCAACATAATCATAGCACATATTAGGACTTTTCCAGAAAACACAAATACACTTAGGACTAAACAAAGGACTGGTTTTGGCCTACAAGAAGAGGTGAGAATAGAACTACAAAATACACCTCTTCAGAACTCAGAATAGGAGTCAAAAAGGAGAAAATAAAAAGCTGTAAGGGATGATATCAAAAAGTACATTATAGCTAAAAAAATAGTAAAAATGCTGTGACATTTAGGAAAAAAAAAGAAAAAAGGAAAGGTCATAATTAAATGTGTCCATACTGTCACAACTCTTTTTAACAATTTATCCTTTGCTAGCTGTACTTTTATTTCTGGAGAAATTTAGCTTTTCTTTACCAGTTTAGATCTACTTTGCCGTGGCCCAATCTCACCAGAGGATGAACCATGCTATCCTGTACTTGTTGGTCTGGTAGGAATTCCAACCAAGCTTTCCAGTGACTGTAAAAATTACTGACATTTTTTTCTGTTTCTTCCTTCTTCATCCACTTTTTGTAGCAAGTCAGTCCTGCTCAGTGAGGTGCAAACTAGCAAAATGTATTTTTACAGCTATTTGCTAATTGTCAGCAGTTGTCTGCTTTGCTAGAGCTTTGGATTGATCCCCAAAGGTAGTTGATTCTCCCAATCTCAATCCAAGTATTTAACTTGGGCACATTGTGGGACTTGGCTGCTATCAGATATTCCTTGAATGGGTGTTCTGGCACTAAACTGGGCAACATTCAGCTTACAGAACTCAAGAAAACAAATACAGTTCTTATATCTAGCAGATTATACGATTTCCACCTTAGAGCATAAGGACTGTGCTCAATATGAAATTTCCTTTCTGGTAAGAATTAAAGAGGCCTCCGAGCTTCCTGAAATGTTTCCTCCAAGTTACAGCATTGACAGTTCTCTTCAAAGAACAAAGGAACACTTAGTTTTTCTTTCCTCACTTTTGTAGTGACTTTACCTATGAAAGGTAACTTTTCAGCAAAACTGTGGACTATGTCCTTAGCTCTCCTACCTGAGAGCTTATTTAAGCTACTACTGTGCAGTACAGAGTAATGCATAGAGCACATACAGGCAATTCTGCAGAAAATAGCAAGCAAGTATGAAAGCAATTTTCAAAGCAATTATCAGGCTAATAGGTTAGTATTTCTTCACTGTTCATGCAAAATTCACAATAGTCTAGTTACTTATTGGGCCGTATGCAAGCCAACATATTTTTGGAAAACAATACATAAGGCTCTTAAAACTATTTCAGAGGCTATTTTTGAGTGGCATTAAGATTGCAGGAGTAGCTCACTCTTTGCGTTGCTAAAAAAAAAACAAACAAGTGCTAATAAACACTGGTCTCAATGTTTCCACAAAGAACATAGCAAAATGCAGGTACAATCTATCTGTGATTTCCTAATGACCAAATTTTGATTAGAAAACAAAACTTTTTTAATTCCCTTGATCAATATGTCATGTAGAGGAGGGAGGAATCACCCTGGGCTTACGTTGACAAACATACTAGGTTGCTAGCCCTTGTTATTTTGTTTTTTCAGCTGAAGTTCACATTACCTTTAGATAGCACCAAGGTAAAATTATCAATTACATCTTTGTATGTCATCTTGCTGAATAGGGCTGAAAAGTTTCAGGTGTTAGAATGGGCTGCCCCGGGAAGTGGTGGATTCTCTATCCCTGGAAGTTTTTAAGAAGAGACTGACGTGGCACTCAGTGCCATGGTCTGGGAACCATAGTGATAGTGGATCAAGGGTTGGACTTGATGATCCCAGAGGTCCTTTCCAACCCAGATGATTCTGTGATTCCATTTAAATACTCAGTCATAACCAATACAATACATTAGATAAACTCTGGATGTTTGAACTATGTGTACATTAAACTAACAATAAACATAGGATAGTATGCATTAGATTAAGTCTTCTTCATTACTTATTTTTACAGTCAGGTTAAAAGTCAGGACATTTATAATAGACATATTCAACTCATGCAGCTATCTCTTTTACTGCAATAACCCAGTTGTGTCTGAACTGTTTTCAATCATTCTTAGTTGTGTGAAAGACAGAGCAATGCACCTGCCAGTAGAGAGGGAACATGTCCACCACAGAACTATTTAGACTTTGAACTCAAATCAGTTTTCCAGGCAACATTACAGCTAACTGATCAGAGAAAGCAAGGTAGAGAATACACAACTGAATGCTGTATTAAGGAAATGGGAACCAGGGAAAGGTGTGATATTTTCTAGTAGTAGCCACCTCCTGGGTTATGTAAAAAAAACATTTTTTAGCTCGACTCAAAGTGAGTGTGCTGCATGCAGTAAGAATATGAAGCAGTCAAAGAATTAAGCTTTGAAGAAAAAAAAAAAAAAAAAAAAGTAGTTTGTGACTCCCTATAAGGGTCATTTAACAAATAAAACAATAAGAAAGTGTAAACAGGATGAGCTGGGGTCATTGGTCTACACAATCTTAGATCACAGCAAAGGGCGCTGAACAAGTTAATGCATAAAGAATATATCTTGCTGTCTCAAAGTCTTGAACCCAGTGTACAAGTACATATCCCATTAGGTTCAGTCTCAGCTGAGCTTTTATAGGTCATGCTAAGTATTAATTTCAGAATGATCTACATGGATTATGCCAACTAGGACATAGCCAGCTGGCTGGTCTGCTAGAGCAAACACTTTATACCATACTCAGAGGTAATTTCTTTATTAGTTGAGACATAATGAAGAAAATTAAAGGACTCACAGAAATATTCCAAGCCATTATGCTGCATCTGCAAAAAGCATACTTTCTCCAAAATCCATTTCTGACTTCATGCCTTGTGAGATAAACCTATAAACTATGCATCACATAACAGTAACAGCTCTTTTTCATTCCTCACAAATTTCACTGATCCCTTCTGAGTTTAAAGACAGTATACTGTCAGTTTATATGCTCTACCCAAACAGAAGTTTTTTCCCCATCTTTCAGTATTTGAATGCCTTAAGATTCTCTTCTGACATAATTCTTATTTCCTGTGTCTCCTGCCTCTTGTAAAAATTCTACCTGCCATCTGGTTTCTGAATCTACTTTGTGAAACTGAAGAGTATAGACTGAAGTAAACTTTGATTGCATGGGTTCACTTTTAAACTTCATTACAGAATTCTTTAAAATCATTATAGTACATTGGCTCCCAAATATATTGCCCTTTGAAGGGATAGAGCCTAGAAAAAACTATGCCCACAAATAAAAGAAAGAATGTAGTCTTTTAGGTTGTAAGTATATAAGAAATAACTTGAGCCTTTTACCACCCAGAGGCATGTCCTTCTTGCAGTTTTTCTAACCCTAATCAGAGAAAATCAATATGATTCTCATTTTCTAAATGGACAATCAAGGCACAAAGGCAGCAGTAAGATATCTGTCTCACATCTCTTTCTATTGGAAATGCCCTCAAACCATCTCAGCCCCAGTGTACCTAAGCAATGCAATTCTTTTAGTAGATTAAAAAAAGAAAAATGTAACAAAAGCCCAGGCCATTTTGCTTCACATTTCTGTATTAAAAAAAAACTCTGCAATAAATCTCTACAAGAAATTGAGAAATTGGAACGTAAATTAGTAGGGGTTTCTTGTTCCAATTAATGCATACAAAAGAAATAAAAAAGTCACAAAGCAGAAAAAATGTTACTTTTGGTAAAAAAACCCACGTTCACTAAGTATTTGATAGAGAAAAACACATTTTAAACTAGCTCCCCCTATAATACAGAAGTCTTATCACGTAATCAGTATGAGGAACTAGTGGTGACTACTTTATTTCCATTGAGGCAAAGTGAGAAAATCATCACAAACTAAAAAAAAAACAAAAAAACAAACCTATTATAGAGAAGCAAATCCAAAAGCTACTTACTTAGGTTTTGAAAGAAGTCAGGTAATAATCCCAACACTAAGCCATCCTCATTTACTGTATTAGATATATAAAACAAGTATGGTAAAATAGAATGCCTATAGGAATCCCATACAATATTGACAAATAACACATTCAGAAGCAGAGATCACAAATGGCATAAACTTTTAACTTCATCATATTTTTAAACCCTGACACATACTGGTATCTTCTAAACTTAACATTATCTTCTTCATTTACTTAAGAATAATAGAAATTGATCTTAAGTATCACAGACTACATTTTCAGAGGTGCCAAAAGCTGAAAATGAGTGGTTGAACTAAAAGGAAGACAGCTGTCCTACACCTGAGATCTTTCGTTGGCTTCCTAGATGCTCAGGCATTTTTATAGGCCACTGTATGCATTTAGGGAAAGGACATTTTCAACAGCTCCCCCCCTTGAGTGTTGCAGTATCCTGAATACTTGCTGGGAATATGCCTACACCGAGGTGTGGGAAGAGCATTTCACAATGACGAGCAAAAGGCACGTAAGAGTTGTTCAGCTAAAAATGAAAACAACAGCAAACAAGAACAGCCAAATAAAGAAAACCCTAATGTAGCACTGTAGGCTGCAATTAGGATCCTCATGTAATACCCCACAGCTCAACGCACCAGGCACAGCTGAGGGGCCCGCTGAAGGAGTGCACAATAAACAGAACAAGGAGAGAGAAAGATTAAGGCTTTCTCTCTTCCTCTGCTCCTTTTAGGCCCACTGCTTAGCTAATTTTCTGGGCCACCTGTTTGTCAGCTGTGTCCCTTTTGTAAACTGTTTAAGAGCCTTAGCTCGTCTTTCCTCACCTTTTGCTGATTCTTGCCTCTAACTTTGGTTTAAAAAAGGATAATGAAGAAGACGTGGAAAACACTATTAGTGGAAATGGTAACCGAGGCTACATCTATTTTATGGTATTCACTTGTAAAGTGAGCAAAGGTATTTGCTTATTAAATAAGAGATGGTGGCAAAAGTCAGTAACTACAAGTGAAGACTTGTGAAGCTGAATAAAGAGAAATATGGGTTGAACATCCCTCAGTGGCTTATTGTGAAAATGGATACAGTTAAAAATAAAAACTTACCTATTCATTTCATCTATTATGTTTTAGTTCCTATAATAAGACCGAAGCCCTAATACATAAACTCTTGACAATGAAAATAAAGAATACATCATGCAGCATGAATTTTAGAAATCGTCCCAATTTTTAGATCACTTAATTGCATTTATTCATATCCAGTTCTTCCTTCAAACTGTTTTCACTAAAATATCCTACTGAGAGACTGTCATACAAAACTGCTGCCTTCTGTGGTGTCTTCTGTAAATTTGTCATTTTCTTTGACTTAAATAAATTTTGAGGTAATTGTTAGTAACAAAGTCTAGCAGTTATTTCATGTGGATGATTTTACACATCATCAAAGAAACATCTGATTTGATCCAGCTCCCAAGGGTACATCCTCAACATCAATTTCAAGTCTGCCTCTAGCACCTCTTCCCTGAAGAAAGTGCACGGTCTACTCTTTAGGTAGAAGAGTGCTGATGATAAAAGCATCTAAAATCATCAAGACCATGAACATACCAGCCTTTTGAATCAGATACACTATAACTAGAACCAAGGTATTTTTGAGTGGAACCCCTTTAAAATTTGAGTAATTTGGCACTTCAGATGACTTCATAAAGCTTAGTTATACTATTAATTCCAATGGGACAATAGTAAAAAACTTTAAACACTGGACTGTTGTGAGGACAAGACTGCAGCAGCATGGTTAACATTTTTGTCTCAGTGAAATAGGAGGATACAAAATGCTTTTAGCATTTTCCACTATTCAACTATGTAATAATAAAACAGAAAAGGGACAGTCAGTGGTATTCATTCCAAAAAAGCTCTGCTTCTCTCTAAACTGAGGTTATACATTAGAATGATAGAATTATTCCTTTTCACGTATGAATATGTCTGCTTACTCACAAAACTGAGGAGATCAAATTGTCTACTTTGGAAATAATTCTGCCATTGAATGCCTTGTAAGAATTTCAAAGCAAGGGTTATTATTTAAAATCGTTTTAAAAACTGGTGCATTTCAGTATGCTTCTCATCCATTATTTTAAAATAATAAATTAGTTTCATGTAAGTTTGTCAGTGTGAGTGCATATTTTGCTTCAACAGGATTTATTCCACATACAAATTCCTAAGTCCACTCGCAACACTATTGATTTTCAGCATGGAAAAGGTGGATATGATCCCTTCCTACCTGTTTAAAAGGCATACACCAAGATCATTTTGCATGTCTTAGTACTCTATTGACCAGATACATTTGCAGCACTTTCAACGATGTCCAGAGGTTGAACAAATTAGTTTGGTGCTAACTTGTGCTCCCTCTGCTGGCTGAATAGAGCATGAAGAGCAAGTAAAAGTATAACCATTGTACCAGTATTACAAAGGCAGAATTATTATTTGAAATTTTCTAGCCACACTAACAGTACTATATAAAAGATAATTTTATTCTAATTTATTTCTAAGAGGATGAAATGTATATATTTGGATTGGGTTTTCATTTACCCTACTTCATAGTTACTAAATTAGACAATGTATCTATAATTTCCAGCTATGATGGCTTGTAAAAATTGCTAGTGATTAATCGGATCGTTATTTGAGTCAGCAAGAAGTAATTTCTTTCCATTAGTTTAAACATGTCACACCATGTCAATTAAAAATCCATTTAACACCAGCCCAACAATAATAAGCATTTTGGAATGAGGCACCAGAAATTCTCTTTGTGACTAAAATTTCCCTATATGTAGTGAAGGAATCTGGCTTAGCGTTGCAAGTAAATTTATTCTTCACCAGAAGTTTGCCTACAGCAAGAACTGAAAAAGACAAATTTTTCTTGCTGTAATGAATTTTTAACACACCAGCACCAGATAGCTATAAGCATTAGTTCATTTTCATGGTTTTACAGTAACTGTTTCTTGTTTTTCTCTTTGGGTAACAGGAGCATTATCCAGATTAAAAAAGGCCCTAAAATCTAAGAAAATAATGTCATCAGTATTCACCCAGATGATGATAATAGCAGAGAAACAAGTGGAAAATGCTATCTTTAACATTCTTTCCCCTTCCCCTCCCCCTTTTTTGTTTTCTTTGGACAACTAAAGCATTCAACTAATGCTATCACAAAATCTGAGCATATGCAACTGACTACACATGACTCTGAGAATTTTATCGAGAATCACAAGCAAGATGAACTGATGTAAGGACTGGAGATATTATTTAACTATAAAAGGATGAAAACCCAAAGTACTGTGTAAAAAGCCACTATGTTCACGAGAAATTTTCTTCTCCATTTCAGTTGTCAAAAATTTTGTCAGGAATTAAGAAGAGTAAATTATGCATCTTTGCTTTATTTCACATTTTTGTTAATTCATTTTGTAAGTACCTAGACATTTCTACAACAGAACTGCAAATCTGCAAGGCTTACACTACCTATGACTATGATATTGATGATGGGACTGTTCCTTTAGGTATTGTCACAGATGTGGGCTGATCAATGAACCTTGAGTTAGTTGTGCTACTCAGCAAACGTCAGTTTTGTATGAAGCTGCATTTAATATGCTAAGTAAGGGAAACTGTACTAAATTTGGATTAAAGGATAGAAATGACTTTCAAAACTTCCTGAGCTATGCAAAAAAAACCAAAAAAACCCAAAAAAACCAAAACCAAAACGCCCAAAAAACCAAAACCAAAACAACCCTGAAGGAAGATTAATGAGATCACAAAGTCTTAATAGGAAATCAAAGCTAATACAAAAGGTTTAGACATGACACTGCTTAGGTCAGAGTACATTCCACTCTATTCACTGCCCGAGGACCCATTGCTCTGCCCCAAGACAGGATGTCTCGGTGTTAGTAGGTGTCATATTGATTTGTGCTGTTGTCAGGAAGCAAGAAGAAATGCAGTGAAAAGCAGCAGCACACAACCTCTCTTGCAGGAATACAGAGGAAAACTACATTAAAAACAAATGAACAAACAACAACAAAACAAAACAAAACAAAAAAATCCCCAAAAAACGTGTAATACCCTTAAGAGAGAAGCGTGTGTCAATAGGCAGAATGAAGTAAAAATTTCTTGTCTGATCTGACTCATGACCCACAAGATTAAGGACTGTTTATTCTGTGTCACTGAGCCAAACAGCACAGCGTTTGCCTCTCCAAAGTCACCGTGCTTTGACTAAAAGGGATGTAACATTAATTTGTCTTTGCAGGAGAAACATTAATTCATCGTGTTTTAAAGACCATTCCCCGCACCTTCTAGTAGGTTTTTCAATGTAAGTCAATGATGAGACTTTAGGAAACTATGCCAAAAAAATCCTGTTCAGATAAGATAATGTCATATTGAATGCTGACTCTACTCGCCGGGCTTCACTGCACATCAATTCCTGAAAAGGCCATTTGGGTGCAATCCTGCAAAGTGCCTGTGGAATGGGCAACTCCCGGAGTGAAGGGCAGCAATTTTAAAATCAGCAACTAAATCTGAGTTTAGCTGTGAGGATTTAAGAACCTTATTTCATCTAGATTAGAGTCCTATTCCTTGCTGTCAGAAGGTATTTGTGACTTTTAAAAGCAAGAATATAAAATAAGGGCCTGGATCACCACAGCTTTATCCTGGTAGGCAGAGGACAGTCAGACATATGCCTTCTTCTTTCTCACAAATGCTGCAATATTTGTGGATTAGGAGAAGGGGATATATTGTACCCTTATAGAGAAAGGCTTGGCTTGAGGCACTCGACAGAATAGGGAATTTATCTTTCACAATCAAGAATGATTTTCTCTCCAATGCTAAAATTTTATGTTAATGGATTATATGCAGTAATTCAAGTTCTGTCATTTTGTATTGTAATTGTTATCTACTATTAGTCCCTCTCACTTTGGAAAGTGTTAAAAGTATTTTACAAAATAATATTTCTTCTTGTGTATAATTTTTGTACAGTTTAAGATGAACTGCATGTAAATAATGTGAGCATTTTAGTAACAAATTTGCATTTTTCCAAAGAATTAACTGAAAGGTGGAGGTAAAAAAAAAATCTGTCCTTGACAAAAACTATGACAATCCTAAAATTGAGAAAAATCTTTCATCTCTTAAACACTCCTAAATAAGTTTTAAAACACATTTAAAATATTTTTACGTGGAACTGATTTTAATTAATTTACTTCTAAAAATACTTTAGAAAACACAAGTAAAGTTCTATGTTGCTATCCCAATTGCACAATTTATAATTTATGTTAAAACCCCACATAATAAAGATTTTGTGGAAGAATCAAAACTATAGACATGTAAACAAGAGATATTGGAAGTAATAGAAGAACTGGAATTTTGATACTATCTGGTAAATGTCAGATACGTATCTCTTCAAACCTGAAAGTACATACAGTTTAGAGAAATGTACTGAATAGAAATTCGGGTTTATTTGAAAAAATAAAAGTTATTGTTATCATCTGTTAACAATTCAACAGAAACAATATTGTACAATACTGTATCTATCTTGTCCACTATATTTGTATCTTTATACATGAATCCTCAATAACCAAATTAATAAAGAAGCCATTAAATAGCTCACTTTTTTTTTATTCCATGCCATCAATAAATTCTTCATCTCTCTACTACATTTTTCTCCCCCCTCCAAAAGAAATTGAAAAAAAATCAATTATAACTTTGAGAAAAATATTTTTTCCAATTTAAATACTCACTTCAATTCAACAGCAATGACAAGGAGAAAGCAGCAGTTATATATTAACCAGACATCTGACTAGTATGAAAAAGTGACACAGTATGCAAGCAACAAAAATTACCTAAGGCACATCTGTACCACTTTGTTCAAATTCTTACTTTACTTTTTTTGTTTATTTCTTAGTCAAATAGATATAGAGTCTCTATAGATGCAGGGACATTTCCTTGATATCACTGCCCAAAGAAGGAACACTGTTGATCTATCTGCTGTTGACCAAGACTTCTATCTTTGTGGTAGCCTACAATTAAATATACCATTAATCCTGGTCAATATTCTCAGTTCCCCTAATCTTATGAAAATATCATCACCTACCTATTCAGCCTTAATAGGAATCATGGCCTACCACCTTTTGTTGTCACTTTAGCTGTATTATTTGTGACGTAAATGAGACAAGAGCTCACAAAGCATTTTCAGTGAGCAAATCTCTGAATATGCTGAATATTTTGTTAATCCCTAACAGATATTTATCGGTTCAGTAACTGCCCATTTGTGTGTAATGTATCCTCTATCCATATACCAAAGCAAGTAAAGTACATATGCTTATTATTGATCATGACAACAAAAAGATTATCTTTTATTATATTTTTTGTTTTGATCTGAACAGAGCAGGTTTTAAACAAATAAAGATCTGCTCATGCCAACGATTTCTTTTTCTATGTTTGTTTTTTTATCTTGCCTCACTACTAATACAGTTTTGAAGTTTATCAGGAATGATACTCAAATTAAGGGTCTTTTTATTTTTCTTCTTTGTTTTTTTTTCCCCCAGTTATGATACTAGATAGCAATCTTCAGCATCCACAGATTCCAATGATAAAGGCCAGGGATTAAGCACAGCCGATTAACAGTCGGTGTACTCTTCAATCTAGAATTTCTACTGTAGATAAACCCATATTCAGACTGAAGTTATAATAAACAGACTGTCCTCAATATCATTTCCCTAGATGACCTCCTCAAAACTGACATTCAAGTATTCTTGTGGAAAATTACAGTTTGCAGTAACTGGGAAAGCATACAAGGTAATATATACCCACACAAGATGATACTGAAGATAAAGCCAAATATTTAGAAACCCATTTGGATAAAATTATTTAAAATAAAAGCACTTTGCTTAATTTTATCTTTATTGCTCATACTGTGTATCTGTAAAATAACTTCAATGTTATTTATTCTTATTATGGGAAGACAAGAAAAACCTAAGACACAATGAAAAATTGCACGTGGTTGCAATTCTTTCCCTTCTAAAGGCAAAGGAAAACAAACATAAAATTCTCCAGCTACTTTACAATCACTGAAATGTTACTCTACAGAAAGTGTCAGCACAAACTATTTGTCCAGTGAACAACAGCTAAAGAATAAAAATCCACATGGACAGAACTCCAGAAATACTCGGTTAGTGCTTTGATTTCTATCACAAATAATATGTTCACCTAAAATAAAATTTTCAAATCTCTTAAAAACAAACATAATTTTGCTTTTATAATAACATTTTAACATGGAAAATTCTAAGAAGAGTATGCTGCACTCAAAATCCAGAACATTGTGATTATTACAGATATAAACTTTGTAACAGGGCATTTTAATTTCTTCACCTAGATGTTCAAGCTATTTTAAGGAACTATTGTTTTGGGGTTTGTTTTCTTTTAATTTTGGTACACTTCAGACAGAAGCAGTAACATTTCATTAAATAATTACTCTTATCTTCCCACTTACAGGGACTGCATTCTACTGTTATTTAAATTAGTTTATACTGGCAGAATTCCACTGAAATAATTCTGAAATTAAATGAATGTATGTGTGCAATTATTCTTCAGTTCTTTATTTAAATAACATTATCAAAATCTGATTCCTTTTGACCAAACCACACAAGTAATAAGAAAGAGGTCATGCTAGGCAGTGCAAATAAAAATGCCAAAAAAAAAAAAAAAAAACCACCAAAAAAACACCCCACACCAAAAAACACAAAACCTGGTCAGTTATTCACTAGAACTGGTTTGCAGTGAGCACCACATATGAGGACAGTTAATTTTTCGGAGTTGCTCATCCATTCTTTTTATTGAAATTTAAAAAAGAATATAGCATACAACGATTCAGATTAAGTTTGTAGTCAGAACATTAATTAGGTTTGGATGATTCTATCCACCTTTTCTTACAGACAGAAGAGAGTTTGAAAGCTTGTTTAAATAAATCTGTACTTGAGAAAGAACTGAAAATGTGAATTTAACTCAGTCACCCATTTTGAGATCGTACTTCAAAAGCTGATTTCATGGTCTGTCTCCATAACAACATAGCTTATTTTTGCCAACTAAGACTCATATAATGAAGCATAATGTGTTTAATCAGATTGTAAGGACTACAATTTAAGGCTATTTATGTTTAGTGTGATTTGGAGACACACTAATTTAGGAGGTGTGATTTCTAGGTCAGTTGTCCTTGACCATCGTTATGAGCAGAAAGTTGTGTGTTATCCTCAAAAAAAAGCTACACTGAACTATATTTTACCAGTGATAAAATATACAGCATATAATTAAATTTCATGTACTCTCTTTATTCATTTTAATGCTTCTCATTCCTTATTGGAACCTGTTAAATCTGCTTGCCATAGTGTACAGGAAAAATCTTCTGCTCATCTCGGACACCAAACTGTCTCTTATTTACCTCTTTTGATCTTTTGTGCATGGGTTTATATGTTGAAGAGGATATATAAAAGAAAGTAGATTCTGTTTACATGGTACTTAATGTAAAAATATATTCTAAAAACACGAGGAAGAGTAAGACATACTTTTTGCAGAATTAAGAGGAAAAAAAGATCTGTAACAGGCTAAAATGATCAGTCCTTTCTATTTTTAACCTAACAGCAAATGCCACCATCTATTACATACAAGATGAGGAATTTTATAGGTTGCTAGTCATTCACTACACAGTATTTTATTGTTACCTATTTGATAACAAGCATTGTTTTCCTAGATGTATGTAATTTTCTATGTCTAATTTCCTTTCTTTAATTAACAGATGAAACATCTTGGAGGATTGTATCAACCTATTAACACTGGACCTTAAATAAAATTAAGTTAGCAGAAATGGTATTCCTTCAGTGAGAACAAATAAAATCTAACCTAAAATGCTTTACTGGGACAAACTTGCACTAGTGACTAATTAAAACCTGTAGGTTTAAATTCAGAACACACAAATTTGGGAAAGAATTATCTTTGTTACTATCCAAGGAGTGGGATGCAGTGCACTGAGACTGGAATATGGAAAGAATTGAGTGGAAAAAATCTGCTCCCTTGTCTTCATGCACACATACCTACATACACATACATGCACACACAGACCTTCCATACACACATCTTTTCTTTCAGAGCACTTTTCTTTTAAGCAGCTGGGTAGTATTTATGTTTGCAGAGCTCCCGATATTCCCAAACCTTCACCCTTTATTTTTTGCTTTCAAGTTTTTGCTTCAGCTGATGAGAACAGGAAAAGAAGGTAGCATGTTCATTGCTGGCAAACAGCTTGTAAATTCTGAGTAAAGAAGCCAATCAAGGCAGAAGGATTATAATAATCAAAGTACAAAATTTGCATATTTAGAATATGGTTACTGAGAAATAACAATGTCTTGGTTATGCAAATGAAACGCTGAGCTAAAGTGAAGGGATTTGCATATCTGGGAGAAATCTGTCACGTTATGCATCAGTAACTACATTCTAAATGGCTGAAAGAACAAGCTTCTAGTAGCATATTAAATATAACTGCCAGTAATTTTTTTATACCCTTGTGATACAGAATAAATTTTACTCATTTGAGGTTTGATCAAAACAGGTTCTTCTTGTCTGTAGGAAGCAATACCATTCAGAACCACAAAAGATACATTCAGCATGCCATAAGGCTAGGATTTCTAGGATTAAGATCACAAAAACATTGAAAGAGTTGTGTTACCAATTGTGTTCATCCCTTTTGTCTATAGGAAGTGATTTAAAGTTGCTGTCTTGAGAAAGGATTGCAGAAAACTGATGAAAGCTTAAGGCCACCTGTTCAGCTCTGTGTAGTAAAATATTGTTTACTTCACGTTAAATTTAATGAATGAAGAAAACCAAGTTGAACCGAAAAGCGTCATACAGAAAAATCCTGAAAAAACTGCAGACTGAATTACTATAACAATTTTCTATTATCTATTAAAATCAAGCTGAGTTAAATAGCCTCACAGGTACTATAGTAAAACTAAAGAAAAAATAATCAGGGAAATTCTCCTTTAAAATTCTCCTTTAAAAATTTGGTAGTATTTGTACCTTTAAAAATACACACATTACTTCTGGGTAATATTTATTTCCTCTTTCCTCTCTTGGAAACATAGCTTAGCTGTACTTTGAATGTAAATCTAAGGTGGCCTTTTACTCCCTGGCCAAGGACTGCAAATGAAGTTGCTGTTTGGTGTCACAATGAAACATGAAAGAGAATACCTGCAAGCATATTCAATCTGCAAAGTATTACCTATAATACACGCTCAGTGGCATGATCCATTTCCACAGATAAAACACGGAGGAACCAGAGCAAGATTCTTTAAAGCCCTGGCTATTATTCACGTGCAAGAACCAGCGTGTGCACCGCAGCGCGGTCCTTAGAGTACTTACCATCCTCTGTGGGCACATAGATATTCAAATACAGACAGTCTTCATTTTGATCTTGAACATATGTCACCACAGTATCCAGATTGGCTGTAAACCAGACTGGCAGCATGTCGTTGAGCAGTGACCTCTCATCCAGGTACTGGGGGCAGACGGCGGCAAATTGCGTGGCGTTGCGGACACCTGTCCAGGATGATGGTGGCTCCGGGGGCTGAAATCGCCTTTCTCCGGTCGGAGGAGAAGCATAAGGAACACCCAGGTACTGCTCCACTGGACCAAGGATCTCATTTGGCAAAGGTGTTCTTAAACCACGTATTTTGCCGTAATTTGTGGTAACAACTGGGTATTGTGCTTGGCCATCAATGAGAGTAAATCTTATAGCCAGTGCAGTTATCCAAAGGAGGAAGTTGGAATTCAACATGACACACACTGGGGTGAAGATCAAAGGCAGCCATAGGAGTCCCATTGGTTTCGACATTATTTAAATCAACATCAGCAGGGCTCTTTTTTCCACAGCCAGGAGAAAACTGATCAGTCAAGGAAAGCAGGAAATAATAAAAGAAAAAAAGAAGTCAAAAGGAGATGAAATGAAGGAAAACGTAACCTTGTTCAGGCAGTGAAAAAACAAAAGCCGATGTGTGGTAGGTGCCTCAGCTGACTGGCTGTAGACAAATCCCAATGTCAGAAGAAACAGGGGAGTCTTTGCCCCTAAGGCCCATCCCAGACTTCAGCATTGGCTTAATCCTGGCAATGCACAGAGCTTTCCAGCAAGTAGTGTGGGGAGAAACCTGCAGTTATTCCACTTCCCCAGAGAAATGTCTCCTTCCAGTGAAGTCCAGCCCACTCAATCAGCCTGTAGCCAAGAGAAAAGAAGGGATTTGAATCAACAGATGCATTCATACAGGCACAAATTTCCAAAACAAACAAACCAAAAACCCCAACAAAACCCTCCAAAAATGGCATTCACAGACTACTATCACAATGTTTTATGAACTTCAGCCATCATGGTTAGATCTGTGTTTCCAGGGATACATAAGGTAAGACAGCAGAAAATTGAAGCCACAAGCTTTTCAGAGGTTACACCACAAACCAAACATTTCTGCTTCGCTATATAATTCCAAACCAAACCACAGCCCAAAAACTGCCACTTTGAGGAAAGGTATTACATTTAAGTGCTAGCTTAGTGTTTTCTGCCCTAAATAAACAGTATCTGCTTTTAAAGCATATTTGCACTCCCACGGGACATATACACTAAATGTTTTGTTGCACTGCATAATCTCTTTTTGTTATCATAGGACTTCTATATCATATTTTTCACAGGTATGCCTATGACAACCTAATTTACCTCTATCTAATACAGAATTTTCAATTAATGTAATAGAACTACACTACTTCAAGTCAAGTGTGAGAAAAATTATTCAAAATCAGATACAAAGTGGCTTTCACATCTGTCTTTGTTCCATGTCTGACAAAAAGAAACAATGGAAACAGAAAAGAAGAAAAAAAAAGCATGATACAGTATTTAAAAAGTCAGACTTGGACTTACATAGTATTGCAGCTACGTTACATTACCATCTTGCATGCCCTTAATTTTAATATTTAGACAGAAGGCAATTCATATAATAACTATGTTAATTTTTAATGAAATTCAAGTCACATATATATAGTGTTAAGCAATACAAGTAGTATAAATAAACACACAGCACTTGTTTACATTTAAATTCTCCTCCCTTCCCAAAGTACCCATTATTCACCTCAAAACTACAAAAAACAATTCCACAATTAAAAAAATCCTTGTAATATGCAACTGATACTGATACTTTACATGTGACAGGATGAATAAATATTTATATATACTATTTTAAGTGGACTGCCAGGTCCCTTTTTCAGCCAAGATTGTCTCATGAAGATATGGTAACAGTTTTCAAGAGAAGAAAAAAACAAGGTAAATAACTATTGACAGTGGTTTTGAAAACAACAAACAAAACCAAAATAAAACAAACAAAACAAAAGAAAAAAACTCAAAAACCAGAACACTCCCCCAAAAAACCAAACCAAACCAACCAAAGTAAATAAACAAACAAAAAACAAACAAACAAACAAAAAAACCCCAACAAACTCAAAGCTGAAAGTAACCACATGAGACATCAGTGCTGATTCTTTTAGATAAGAAAAGGCATTTGAAAGAAAGGTATTTCATTCTTTTAGGACTCCTGGAATTCCTCAATCATTTCATTTTAGCACTCATACCGCAAAATTATTTAAACACTTCAGTACCAGAGGCCAGAAAAATATCAGCTACGTATTATTTATGGTGAACCAAAATTTCTTCTGACATTTTCACTGGTTGATAATAGGCTTAGATGCTGCCTCCAAAGGACTTGCAATCTAAGCATTATTTCTGAAGGACGGTTCAGTAACAAATTTAAATGTCACATCCCCAAGGGCACCATCAGGGCCATCAGTCTGAGCTATGATGCAGGAAACCCTGTGCCCAAACTCATGTCCAGGCTGGATCTTGCCCTGACTGTGTACCCAGCTTGACCTTGGACCTGACTCCTCATCCTGCCTGCTCTGATGATCACTGGGCAGTGGCAGCATCCTCTCCCTGTGCTTTAGAAGCATGTGAGGGTCTTACCCTGCCCTCTCCTGGCTCATCCTCTCCAGTGGGGCAGCCCCACTGCAGCTGCTCCTTGGCACTCCTGGTCACACAAATTTCCTCCTCAAGCACTGTCTTCCCTTCAGATTTCTGCTACTGTCTTTAACAAGAGAAGTCAACAGCAGGCAATTGATTTTAGCTAGCATTCCCTCATGCTCTCTCCTCTGCTGACTGTGGTACACTTTTCTGACCATGCAGCACAAAGCAGATTTTCCAGTTGTACCCAACTGAGGATTCAATCTGTGTTCAGGGAGGAGCAACTGATCCTATTTGCTTGTTACTCATTCTGTAGGAGTTTGCAATGACTTTATAAGAAAAAGAAATATGTCATAAAGCACTGAGAAAACTGACAAGGTGGAAAGGAAAGACAGTGATCCAGATGATGAAGAATGGGTAGAGAAAAAACTTGTCTGGGCAAACAAAAAATGAAAAAAAAAAAGAGGCAAGAGAAAATGAAAAGAAAATGTGAATGACACATAAACAAGAGCAAACACGTTTGAAATATGGAGAGAATGAAAAATGACATCAAGAAGGAAAGTGGAATTCCTCAGCTGAGACACATACTTAGAGATAATATACAACTGTCAAAAATGTGACTTAATAAATAATATTTATCCATTCTAATTACAGGGTGTCTTTGGATCTCTATATATGGTGCTGAATAGGGTGAAAAGACATAAAAAGAGAAACATTCATTATTGACCTGGAAAACTAATTTGCTGTCTAATACCTTCTCTAGAAAATAAAACACAAGTTAATATACTGGGTATTAAATCCAGTCATACAATGTGTTTTGTTTTCCCCTGTACCTTAATAGGACCATACACAAAGTTTGCATTTCAGATTCATGTACAAACAGGCATTTAGATTTTAAGGCTCCTGAATCCATAAGGAAACAAACTGCTTAATATATAAACAGTTCTCTCATCCCCATTTTCTGACCTTATAACACACCTGCAGCCTTTGCCAACCAGTGCAAAGACATAAAACGAACTGCAGATAGTGACAAATGCATTAGACAGGCAAAGAATATACCATAAAAGAGCAATTCTAAGATAAGTTGCTTATTCAGAATAAAACCACCACTTATTGGAGCGAAGAATCATAGAATCATCAAGTATGGTAAGATCTTCAATATCAAGTCCAACAGTCAGCCCTACACAACCATAACCACTAAGCCATCTCCTGAAACTCCACATCTACCTGTTTTTGTGAACGCCCCAGAAATGGAAATTCTACCATCTGTCTGGGCAACCTGTTCCAATGCTTCATCACACTTTTGGTGATGATTTTTTTCCTAATACCCAATCTGAACCTCTCTTGGAGCAATTTGAACCCTTCTTGTCCTATCACGAGTCACTGGGGAGAAAAGGCCAAAATCCACTTCACTACAACCTATTTTCAGGTAGCTGTAGAGAGTGTCCTGGTTATTTAATTACCCAGTTAAATGGCAATAGAAACAACCAAGGTTTTTAGTAATTTCTGATGAAACAGGTCTCTTCAAAAAGTTTACATAATAAATTATGTATGAGGTATCTAATAGGTCTTAAAACAGAAGTCTTATCAAGAAATTTGTTTTGTAAAAGCAGTGTTAGGTAGAAAACATTCCACTTTTCAGCTCATTGACTTATTACTAGAGAAATTATCAGTTTCATAAGGTTATACATGCATGTTCACACGAAGAGAAAGATACACAGAAAAAAAGGCAGTGAGAGTATCAAGAGATAAGGAAGAAGGCATGCTAGCTATACATTCATTAACTAGCTGATTTTGTTATGTGCATCATTACAAAGGCTGGCAGATGTAAATACAGTCACAGACATTAATCCGAAATCTAAAAAACTGACGTGCACTTCAGAATGTTTTTTAATATTCCAAAATGACTTTGATGTGTATCTATATGTATCCAGTCAGTGATTTAATACATCTTTACATACTAAATCTACAGGAAGAAATCTACATGTCGTGTCTTTATTTATTATCACCAAGAGCGTATTCTATCCATTATTTTGTTGTTGCTGTTTTACTGCTTCAAGTGTTAGAAAATATGAGCCAACTTGTTTGCAAAAATTTGCTAGTTGGAAATATCACCCACACAATCAAAACCAATTAATTGAAATCAAAATATTCAGTTCTGGCAACACAACACACAAAGAGAAGTCAAAGAAGATCTGAAATCACATATATTTGTACATGACTTCTTTATTGGCAGAGGAGTATAATTTGAGGCTAATGAGACACTTATGGCCTTTGAAGTAAATGAAGATTGAAGTTAACATGGATGCACATCTACTAGAAACACTGCTTGTACTTGATTATAAATCTGTCCCCCAAGCCACACTCAGAGTTGTTTAAATAGTCCATGAATTGGCCCTTCAGGGCTAACTTGATGGTTTCCAGGATCTGCAGTTAGCACTTTTTCAATTGAGGATATAACTATGTCACTACTTCTATGTCACTAGTTCTAAACTGATTCTCTACCTGCTGGGGGAATACAAGACATATCTTAAAAGTCATCTTTGTTTTCTCTTTGTTTTCTACCTCTCTGCTTTTGACCTCTTTGCAGGATAGAACAGCCAACAGTAAGGTGATTTTAGCTTCTTTGATCTGCTTGTCAAAGTTATGGACAGTCAAAAGAAAACCAAACACAAATATAAATTATATGACTTTATCTGAGACTGAAAACTGCATAGATTTCCCTGGGTTTCTCAGGCTTTCTCTAAACCAATAAGTGCTCTACTGAGCACCTCAGCTCTGTCTCTGAACACAGAACACTCAGTTGTTTTGCCTCCCTTCTGCTTCGATGCCCTGGGACAAGGTTTTTGATATATATATATATATATATGTATATATGTGTCTCATCTCAATACAGAATCAGGGTTAAACACTCACATCCTCTTCTTTAGATACTGACTCTGAAAGTAAAGTCAGTTTGGTTAGCTGAGTCACTGGCTAGGCACCCAAACAAAAGTAACAAATAATGTAGGCCATAAAACTTCAGATTCTCCTCATGGTGATATTTAGTACCAGATCTAATGCATTTCACAGAGTATTAGGATTTCAACAATATTTCATTTACCAAGAACATGAATTGTGGTTGGTTTTTCTGCTTTCCCTTCCTTCCCTTGAAAGCAACTATTTCAAACATTATGAAGTAAAGTGGTTTTATGGTGGTTTATTTTTTTAGTTTGCTTCTGTGTTTGTTTCTTTTGGGGGTGGGGTGCTTGCTATTTTTTCTTGTTTTTTCTTTTTTTTTTTTTTTTGTAAGCAATAAAAAAATTTATCCTGCTGTAAACATACATAAAACTCTATATTCAACTAATGTAGTGGCAGAACACTGTAAATAAGAGCTACCTAAAGCATAGCAACATTTGAATATGATTACATTATTAATTTTTAACAATACATATATATAAGTTGGAACTAGCAGAAAAATGATCACACTGTTGTTTTCTGTAATAGCTCTTCCCAAAGTAGGTTTAAATGCCTCAATTTTAGGACTGCAACCTCCTAATAGTCACCGTATTAAAAATGTTTGCTCAATAAGACAAGAACAGGTCTTTCAAATATCAGTAAATGCATATTGGTTTTGTCTATCATCTTTCAAATGACAAAAACATTAATAATTTCTCTGGGTTTTTTTCCCAGCTTCTGAGACTCTTTTCTTGATAAACTGAAATGAGCTAAGCATCATTCTTCCTCATGTTATATAAAGTCCTTCAGTAAAGTCAGACAAAGTCATGGTGAATGACACCAAGGAATATCAATCATGAATTAATGTGCAGTTTCTAGACTAGACTACTTAGAGGGCTGGTGGGAAAGTTATTAACTGAAATTGGCCACTCATACATATTTTTAAATCACAGAACTGTAACTATAGCAATGCCTGACTTCAAATTAACATGTAGCAGAGTCTTATGAGAAATTATTTTTTCCTTATAGAAGCTATCTGTTTATTTTGTTAAGTATTTGTAAGCATTTTCCCAGTAAGAATATATTTCAACAATGTGCTACTAATATTTAAAAAAAAAACAAAAAACCCAAACAAAACCCACCAAAAAACCAAAACCATACCAAAACCCAACCAACCAACCAAAAACAACACAAAAAACCCAGACTTAGAATAAACCATTATAAATCATTATATACTTCAGTAGGGATGAGTATATAAAATATGTATCTAAGTTATTAATGGATTAAGCATGTTATATATGTTAGTATGATCTCTCCCATAGTACAGTGCTGTTCAGTCACAGCAATTCAGCAGGTACTAGGGATTGGGTAGGACTTTTTGTACTTCAGAATACTGTCATTTGTTTTACATCACATTCTAATTTATATTTTATTAATTCACAGTGTATATTCTCTTGAAATAAAATAAAATATCAATGATACAGATTTAAGAGCTATGATGTATTCTTCTTCCTTAAAATGAAAAATACCTTCTATACAAACACCACTATGGACCTCAGAGCTGGTCTTAGATTTGTGGTTAGAAACAACTGAGGAAAAAGTTAGGAACTGAGAAAAAATACTTTATATATTGTTTTTTAATATGGAAATAAATACTGAAAAGAAATGCAAATTCTATACACGCATTGAATTAACCCGTTTTATTTTTTCAAATAACATGCTGCATTTAGTATCCTATTAATTTCTCCAGTGAGTCTCTCATATAGGCTCAAACAACATCAGTAGATCTCTCAGGTTAGAAACTACAATCACCATTTTCTTCTCAGAAGAAAAAGAAAATTTTCAGAAAATGGATGCACATTTATTTTGTATTATTGCTTCTTGCCTACAGCTGTAACTCTTATTACAAATTCTGAGTCTCATACACTATCAAAAGGAATGATGGGATTATAAGAAAAGGTTGTGTGGTCTCCAAACAGTTTTTGAAAGATGAAGTTCTCACAGTAATGTAAACCATTTGAAAAGCAAGCAGAAGGAACGAAAAAAGTGATGTCATCCGTCCTTTTCAAGAAAAAACCAAAGAAATACATTTCTTAAACATTCTGTAAAAAAAAACCAAAGACTTTGGATCTAATGATAAAAAGCTGTTGTTGAATAACCACAGATAAGATTTTTTTCACTGTATATAAATGTTATTAAAAAAATAATTTGTCCAGAAGAACCCACGAGTAACTGGAAATGTCCTGTTAAGACAGCTGCCCTTAGATGACTGGCTTTTGAACTTTAATTTCAACTGTGTTACAGTTTCCAAGAAGCATGGTAAAAATTCATTAGTTGGACATTTTTCATTATACTCTTTACTTCTTAAGATAAACTGATGACAATTACAAGTAATGAAGTGCTGATATTAGAAAGGAAAAAATAGGGCATGGATGTTTACAAACATAAACTTTAAATTTATTATCCAAAAATGCCATATGTGTTCCACTTAGATCAAAGTATGACTGTTGCGGCGAGCCTTCTCTCGGGGACTCGGTTCTTCGCCGGGGGTCTCTCACCGTCCCTCTCCTCAGGCGTCTTCATCTCTTGACTGCTTCTTCTTCTGACTGATCCTGCTTCTGGGAGCATGCCTTTTATCTTGCCCTTCAGCCCCGCCCATTTCCGGCTGGGGCAGGCCCTAATTAGTGGGCACACCTGGGCCTAAGCTCCCAGTTCATTATCAGCGACACCTGAGGACTTGTGGTCTTCTCTACATATGACCATTCATGATATAAATTTAAACTTCCTATGAATGAATGGACAGTCTTGCCATTGCTACAGCTATTTAGCCAACAGCTAAAGCTACACTGCAAGAGAGGTCATGACACATTCTCAAATAATGAAGCAGCAATTAACTTTGATTGTAAGGTATTGTGACAGGATACCAAGTATTTTTTGTTCAAATAGAGTCCAAATCCTAAATACGACCATTGTCTAATTGTGTCTGAAAAGTAGTAGGAAATCATAGAATCATAGAATTGGCTGGGTTTGAAGGGACCTCAGAGATCATCAAGTCCAACCCTTGACCCACCGCTGCGGTTGCTAGACCATGGCACTAAGTGCCACATCCAGTCTCTTTTTAAATATCTCCAGGGACGGAGAATCCACCACTTCCCGGGGCAGCCCATTCCAACGTCTGATCACCCTCTCTGTAAAGAAATTCTTTCTAATATCTAACCTAAACTTCCCCTGGCACAACTTAAGACCATGCCCTCTTGTCTTGTTGAAAGTTGTCTGGGAAAAGAGATCAACCCCCACCTGGCTACACCCTCCTTTCAGGGAGTTGTAGAGAGTGATGAGGTCTCCTCTGAGCCTCCTCTTCTCCAGGCTGAACAGCCCCAGCTCCCTCAGCCTCTCCTCATAGGATCTGTGCTCGAGACCCTTCACCAGCCTGGTTGCCCTCCTTTGGACCTGCTCCAGGACCTCGATATCCTTCCTGAACTGAGGGGCCCAGAACTGGACACAGGACTTGAGGTGTGGCCTCACCAGCGCTGAGTACAGGGGCAGAATCACTTCCTTGGACCTGCTGGCCACGCTGTTCCTGATACAGTCCAGGATGCCATTGGCCTTCTTGGCCACCTGGGCACACTGCTGGCTCACGTTCAGCTTCCTGTCAATCCAGACTCCCAGGTCCTTCTCTGTCTGGCTGCTCTCAGCCACTCTGTGCCCAGCCTGGAGCTCCCCATGGGGTTGTTGTGGCCAAAGTGCAGGACCCGGCACTTGGCCTTGTTGAACCTCATCCCATTGGAATCAGCCCAACTTTCCAGTCTGTCCAGGTCCCTCTGCAGAGCCCTCCTGCCTTCCAGCTGATCCACACTCACCCCCAGCTTAGTGTCGTCTGCAAATTTGCTGATGGTGGACTCAATCCCTTCATCTAAATCATCAATGAAGATATTAAACAGAACCGGGCCCAACATTGATCCCTGGGGGACACCACTAGTGACTGGCTGCCAACTGGATGCAGCACCATTCAGCACCACTCTCTGAGCCTGGCCCTCCAGCCAGTTCCTAACCCAGCACAGGGTGCTCCTGTCCAAGCTGTGGGCTGACAGCTTTTTCAGGAGAATGCTGTGGGAGACGGTGTCGAAGGCTTTGCTGAAGTCCAGGTAGACCACATCCACAGCCTTCCCCTCATCCACCAGGCGGGTCACCCGATCATAAAAGGAGATCAGTTGGTCAGGCAGGACCTGCCCTTTCTAAACCCGTGATGTCTGGCTCTCTTCAAGTATGTATTTTAAGGCAATGTACAAAAAATAGCATCAGTATAGTCTAGCACAACTGCTGACTTCATTTACAGCTTTTACTTCTGATATGACCTTGTAGAAGAAATGTGACGCTCTCTGAGTCTCTCTTTATTTCTTTTCTGCACCTCTGTTTTTTTAAATTTACATGTGTTACTCCAAAAGAAAAGGTTATGATCTCAAGAAGAACATTCAGCCCTGTTTTCTGTAAGCAAGGCTCCTATAGAGTAAAATTTCTTGTGGATGGAGTAGAAATAAAAGTAAATATACATACAAAAATCACTATTTCATGCATTTTTCTAGGTTTGCAGAATAGACTTTTATAGAATAAAAGTTAAAAAATACCAGTTTTCTACCTGTTGCCACTGTAAGACTTAAAGCATAAACAGTTCTAACATGAAATGGATGTAACTTCTCTTCAGTAAGAAAGGTCAAATGACTGAGAAGGAAAATTCATATGGTAATGTATTAGATTTTGCCAAATATTAAACAGGAAAACTTAGTTTTCATTCCTCCCTTTCTCTCTTTGCCACTAAGACAATGCATGTGCATCCTCGAGGATACAAAAACTAAAACTTAGTTTGTAACTCTACTGTATACTGTGGACCCCTACAAGCTGACCAGAATATTATCATACAGAAATTGTATTATGAATCCAGGTCTGGTTTTAGAACAGTGCAGCAACCACTGGAACTCGGGTCTTAGCAGTAAATTAAATAGGACTAGAGCATGGGCTCCAGCACTGTCCTGCCATGGGATTCATATCTTCTGGCCAGTGCAAAGGCATGACTAAGAAAAAGGATAGGTTAGAGCTTCTCCTCAAAAGATGGTATAAATAAGGCAATTTAATTAATTGATTCATTCACTTATTTATTTTTCAGGTAAGAAAGATTTTCTCTACAGAGATAAAAGCAGTGCCACGCTATCTGGTCTCAGGGACAGAGAACAGCACCTGGACCATTTTATTTACTAAGAGATATAGCCTCATGGGGAGACCCAGGTACAGCTTTACTCCCCCCCGATGGATGCATCAAGTCAAAGGTTACTGCTTTTATGTAGCATACAATTTTTGCTTAAATATGGCAAATGACAAAAAAAATAGAGGTTGTGTTCCCCACAAAGTTCAGGGAAATATGTCTGCCAGCTTACATCACATACATAAACAAGCCTGTAAAATGAGAGGATATGTACAACAATGAAAGATGGATTAATTTGTAAAAAAAGAATATAAGCTGAGTAAATTTTAAGCAGAATACAACAACAAGATCAAGAAAACTAACAAAAGAGACTTCTGAAATTTCATTCCTTTGGAAATGCAAACTTTAAAATTGTTACACAAAGTAGCAAGAAGATAGGCTACAAAGAATAATTCCATACACATGCAGGCTCAAAAAAGATGTCCTGATAGTTACATGAGTTTTGAATTGGGGCTTTTTAGTCACTAATCTTTCAGCCTTATCTATTTGCTGGCAAAAATGGCAGCAGGAAAAAAACAGAGAGCTAGGCTGGGATCGGACAAGACAAGAGTATAAAAATCAAGTATTTCATAGGTAATTTTCTGTTCAGTAATAAGGTCCTCCATTTCTAATCCCACCCTACCCAAATGATAAAAATCAGATCATCTTTCATGGTCTTTTAACAATTCCAAAAGAAATCTAAGAATTACTCAGTGAATGCTTTTTTCTTAGATAAAAAAAAAATAAAATTCTCAAAATTATATGCATGACAGGCCCTATCATTCTATTACATGCATAACTTCAAAGCCATCTCACATTTAGTTAATTATATTTTCTTGCATCAAAGGCTTTTCAGAACTCTAGTATAACATATCGTATTTTCTTTGTAGGCTGTAGAACTGGCATCTGAGTAGAAAAGGGAAAGCCAACAGCAAATGTAGAAATTGCCATTTCTTCTCTTGCTCACTCTTCTGCTGCTTTTATAGAAAAGTTTCCTTCTTTGCCTAGCACAGTGAAAAGGTACCTCCTCTGGTCTGGACACATCACTAACGTTTGTCTCACTAACTTTGTGTGAAAAAGTTAGATATTCTGTCTAAGCTAGAAAGACGTACTTCAGGCAGCAATTCTTCCTACTGTACCATAGGTCTTCAACATGAAATACTAGCTGAAGCCAACCACCATGAAAACTGCCCAAGGATCATGTGTTAAGTGTCCAAATAATTTGTCTAGATTAGATAGTCTGAAGTTCAGCAGGATGAGTCCTTCTCTCCCTTCTTGCCAGTATATACAGAATTATCTCTATAGCTATGATACACAAAGTTAAGAAAATTCTAACTTTCTTCTTAGTTTCCTACATGAACCAAGTCCTCATGACTATATTCAAGCATATTCTGCTATGTGTTTTTAACATCAGATAACCTCCCTAATTCTGCTGGCTACAGTAGTCCTGTTATACAGCCCAGGATGCCACTGGCCCTCTTGGCCACCTGGGCACACTGCTGGTTCATGTTCAGCCATTTGCCAATCACGACCCCCAGGTCCCTCCCTGCTGGGCAGCTCTCCCATCACTCCTCCCCAAGCCTGGAGGTGGGGGTTGTGGTAGCCAAAGGGCAGGACCTGACATCTGGCCAGTAAGGAATTCATGCAATTGGGTTTAGCCCATTCATCAAGCCTGCCAAGATCTCCCCTGTAGAAGGATGTGAAACCATGGGAAGCCCACAGTGGAGCAGAACTCAGTCAGGACCTGTCGAGAGAGGAGCCCATGCTGGACCAGAATTGCTGGCAGGACTCGGGACTCTCTGGTGGACTCCCACTGGAGCAGTCTGTTCTTGAAGGGATGAATCTCATGGAAGGGACCCACAATGCAGCAGAGGAAGAGTGTGAGGAGTTCTCCCCTTGAGAAGGAAGGACCAGCAGTGATAACATGCAACTAAACTAACTGCAAAACACATTCCCCATCCCTCTGCATTTCTGAGGGGGGAGAAGGTAGAGAAATCAGGAGAAAATTAATTTGGGTCTAGGAAGAGGGGAGGGGTGGAGGGAAGGTGTTTTAAGATTAGGTCTTAGTTCTCATTACCCTTCTCTGATTAGATAGGTAATAAATTGAATTAATTTCCCAAAATCAAACTTGTTTTGTTCCTGACAACAATTGCTAAGTGATCTCCATGTCCTTGTCTACACCCATGATCTTTTGTTGTATTTTTTTCTCTCCCTTGTTCATCAGAGGAGGGGAAGGATTGGCTTTTGTGGGCACCTGGCATCCAACCAAGGTCAAACCAACACAGCATGGTATACATTTCTCATTGCAGTTATAAAAAAGTAACAGAAGAAGGTAAGTAAACAGACTAGCCCCTTTCATAATGAGGAGAAATAATTTCTAACAGTAGGATTTCATGACAAAAAATTGTGCCTCAGTACCTTTCTAAGTCCTGTCTTATTCTTGCTTTCCACTGCTTGAAAATGTGTCCTCTTAAAAAAGTATTTTCCATCCTTTTCCTTCCATACATGGCTGTCTCTGTCCCCAGTCTCAGTCTCAAATACTTCGCCCAGAGTGCACACCACCAGATTTTCCTTTTCTCTGAATCACAATTCTTCCCTACAGATCCTTTCTTCTCCCTGGTAATTTGTTTCTAGCTTCCCTTCGTATCTTTACAGATATACCAAGAAAGATATATGCCTACCAATTCAATCAATGTCATATCGATTTTTATTCTGTAAAGGGAATTTATTTCCTTTGGGTTTGGTTTTGTTTAGGATTTCTGTTTCTGTTGGAGTTTTTTTTCCCTTTTTTCTTCAATCATATCCATATCCATATCCAACTGATTTAGGACACAATGGAAAAAAAAATATATACCTTGTCACATGGCAGGAGTTACAGCTTCCTAAGTGCTTCTATTATATGGCCTTAAGAAATCCCACTAATAAAACACAACAACAACCCAAAATATCTACCACAAACTAATGCAGTCACTTAACAGAACAGATGGAGGTCAGGGGAGAAAATTAAATCCCTTTAACAGAGGAGAAGATTATTCTACCTCATATTGGAGATATGTCAGTAATTCCTGTCTGATCTGACTTATATCTTTATTCTTCAAAATAATTCCTTCCATAATGCCTTCTTTGGCATGAGAGAGAAAGATCCATCATCTAAAGGTCTCGCTTGCTTCTATATATAATTATTTATTTTTTAAAGTGATGGGAAAGTGCACATATGTTTTATCAGCAGTATTTTTACTGATTCCTAGAACAAGAAAATCAAATATTCTTCTTACTCTTGTTTAGACAGCTGCTACTCTCCTTGAAGTCTTCCCCCCAAAAGGATGATATAACTGTTACCTTGGCAAGTTGCTAACCACTTTTTTTGGAATCTAATGTTGTTTCCCATATGCACGGGTGTTAACCATACAGGAGTCCAGAATCCTTATTTCTCTGGCTCTGATTTCCTGGCATATTCTAATCTTCTAACAATTTCAGCATATTTGTAACAAATATCTTTCCTAAATTCTGGCACCAAGAGAGCTGTACATCAGTACATCAGATCTACACTGCTAATACTAAAAAACTTAAGTTCTGTTGCCATATTATGGCAATATCAATTATGTATTTCATATTTTGAGTAAGAACGTTTGCACCACCAGAAACTTTGAGTTTGGTGTTTGGGTTTTGTTTTTGTTTTTTTTTTTTATTCTGCTGATTTCCTTCCTGTACATTTCAAATGCTGAACTGTAAACAACCATAGCTAAGGATTTACATGAAATTCTTCAGGAGATAATTTCTCCCCAGGACCTCTCTGCATCAAATAAACTCCAATTTGTTTTTAGCTACAGGTCTTCTGGACAAACAAGTCTGGTGTTTCTTTCCAGAACATGATAATCATATGGCCAAAAGTTTTTATAACCCTTTATCTCCTTTTTAAAAGTCATCTCATAACATACTGTGGTAGTATTTCAAACTTAACAAGCTCAGAACCCTGTTGTACTAATACTATGCTGGTATTCAAAAGCACTGAAAGCTCCACACACTGAAAGACACTGAAGCTGCCAAGACAGTGAACTTTTAGTTTGATTGCTGTGATTGGTCTGTCCCAGCTCTATTTCCATTTCCATTTTCCATGGAAATTCTAATACATTCTATTTATTTATCAAACTCATCTATTGAAAACTCTTGCTTTATAAATTAATAAGACAATTTAATTTAGACATTAGAAAGAAATTGTTTCCTGTGAGGGTGGTGAGGCACTGGAACAGGTTGCCCAGGGAAGCTGTGGATGCCCCTTCTCTGCAAGTGTTCAAGGACACGTTGGATGGGGCCTTGATCAACTCAATATAGTAGAAGTTGTCCTGTATAATCCTGTATTTCTTTATAATCTGAGTTTTGGATCACAAAAACATGAACTTCATACGTACAGCTAACTTAATTTCTTCAAAGAATTTTGGCAATGTGCATACACTCACCTCGCAAAAAGCATACCAGTGTACAAGGGATCATGCCATTGCATGATTTTGTATAGCATTCAGATCAGCTTTAGAAAAGCAAACCTGGACACAGAGATAATGTTTGCTTTAAAAAAACCCCATCTTTTTAGTCCTTGAATCAATAACCTATAAATACAGTGTGAGTGTTTTTGTATGTTGTGCAAATTAAAGGTTAAATGTAATTGGAAATTAGCTGCAGTAGTATTTTCTGCTGTACCAATCACTACCAAGTTGATGCACTTCATGCATCTGCTAATGTGCTATATCTGGGATTTCTTTCCATCCTTTTATGTGATTTACATTCCAGGTCATTTTGTGTGAATGTGTATCTTTTTTTTGGAGGGAGGCATGACAAATGGAAAAAAATGGTTTTTAGACCTTTACAAAAAACTGTGTATACTGAAAAATATTGTTACAAATAGCTTCTATGAAAGAAGATAATTCAGATTAATTGATTGAAACACTTCAGTATTATTTAATACAGAGGGATTAATTCAGTTATTATTAAGTAAAACAAAGTTATGACTCTTGCACTGTAACTTCACATGCAAAACATATTAATCTTAAAGGCTGTCTACAAGCAGCCCAGATACATGTGTTTTAGTCTAAAATCTTTTTTTGGTAACATTATTTCAGTAAGAGTAAACTGCAACTCAGCATAACAGTTAGATTGCTCATTATGCATAATTACATACAATAGAGTTTTGCTTCCACCATGGAGCACCAAAATACAATTTTAATAGAAGTTTGGTTGTAGATTACTGATTTCTTAAAGCAACAAAAATTACAGATTTTTCAGATTATAACTAAACACCAAATTTTGTCAGTTATTTTTTAAAGTCAAAATAAAACATAAAATTTTAGCTCATTTTGCTAGCATTCTGTGAATAGTTGGGTAAACTTTAAATCCATAGTTCATGCTGTGAGCACAGATGGGCAAATCCCCTTCATTACCAGCACAGCTGCAACCAGGTGAAAAACATAATAATAATAACTCATACCTTTTTTAGGAGAAGTAGACACTATAGTCTGTACACACAGAGAATCTGAATTTCAATTGACAGAGTAGCTTCACCTAAACACTAAAAATTCCAAACTTTTTTCAAGTAGCAGAGAATAATATTACTTTATTTTTGTTCCTTTTCACTGGCTTTTTTCTTGGAAAAGAAAAATGTAATGCAAAACAGTATATATGAAAGAAGCTATATATATATTTATATAATGAAACTTGTAAAAAGAGTATTTTAAATACTTTTACCATACATATTTAAGATTCAGTAGAAAAATGCTGCATATATATACACATATATATATATATATATATTTTGTACATAATGTCAATAGAAAATAAAAACAAAGTGCTGCCCTAAAATGCTCAATACCAGATATCTGGGTCTAAAGTGGCATTCAATTGAAGGTAAATGTGTGTTATATTCACAAACATATTTACCTTTGGAATGAAACAGTTATTTTCCGTTCTAAGACATTTCTACAGGCAGTTTGGCTTCCTGCTGCAAAAGTATTTTATTTTTTCCTTTTGAAAAAGAAAGAAATATGCCATCATTTTTCCCTAGTCAGTCAGCAGTTGTGTTAACTTGTTTTCAGGCTGTGATTAGCTTAGTTATGGTGGATTAAATACAAATATTTCAGTATTTTTCATCATTAGTACCCATATAGTCTGCATGTGACTTACTAGTTAACCTCAGAAGTACAAAAACGCACAAAAACTGTCACTTTTGCATTCTAATGCTCTCTGAGGTCCAGACTCACAGTAATTTCCAGGTAAACTTTTAGATGGAAAATTCAAAATCCCAATAAATATTCTGGGCACCTCAAAATCTCACTGAAACCACAGTTTTCTCTAGGCACGGAAAAACACACTTCTGTGCAAGCCCAGATGTCTGGCATCTCACCCATATTTGTTGTCAGATCAAAAACTAGGGTTAACTTTCAGTTCTAGACAGTAGACACTTATTTTTTGCTAAATGAAGTATTCTCCCTGTCAGGTAGGTGTCTAGACTATCAGTAGGGACCTAGACATCTTAGTTAATGAAATCTAGAAATATATCTTGAACATGGAATTATAGGTGCATAAGTTTGAGTATGCAACCCTTCTACATATAGCTTGCAGATATAATATAGGTCTTAGATATCCAGGCCTCCTGGACTGGTGCTGGAACTTTGATTCCTGAAACTGTACTAGAATACGGTTCTTAAGAACTCAGATCTCTCTCAAAGAACCAAAAACCTTAATTCGCCTGGTTTGCTGTTTGATGGATGATCTCACACCATGGCTAGCACACACATCAATTAAATTAAAGAGCATTATTCAAAAGGTTTTCAGCTTTACAAAATTTATCTAAAAAATCAGAAAAAAATAACTTTCCAATCTATCATTCCTGATTTTCTACCTGTTTTATCCCCAAATTCCAGATCTAATGCTGCCTATAGAGATACCTGCAGTACTATGTGTGACCACTATGATATTAGACAGACAGATGATACAATCACAGAAAGGTCTGGGCTGGGAACTTCCAAGATCATCTAGTTCAACCAGCCTGCCTTCTACTGGATCAGGTTGCTTAAAGCCCCATCCAGCCTGGTCTTGAACACTTCAGGGATAGAGCAGCCACAACTCTCAGAAACCCGTTCCAGTGTTTCTCATCACCTTCACTGTAAAAAATTTCTTCCTTAAAACCACTTTGAATCTACCCTCTTTCCGTTTAAAACTTTTACCCCTTGTCCTGTCATTTCAGGCCCTTGTAAGAAATCTGTCCTCAGCTTTCCTGCAGGACTTTCAGACACTGTAAGGCTGCTATAAGGTCTCCCCAGAGCCTTCTCTTCTCCAGGCTGAACAGCCCCAACTCTCCCAGTCTGTCTTCATAGAAGAGGTGCTCCAGCCCTCTGATCATCTTCATGTCCCTCCTCTGGACTCACTTGATCAAGTCCATATTCTTCTTGTGCTGGGGACCCCAGAGATGGACACAGAAATCCATATGGGGTCTCACGAGAGTAAAGTAGAGGGTGAGAATCACCCCCCTTGAGCTGCTGGTCACACTTCTTTTGATGCAGCCAAGTATACAATCGGTTTTCTTGTCTGCAAATGCACACTGTTCTAAAACCTGGAGTTGATGATCCCAGAAATTATCTTCTATAATTTTTTCTACAAGTAGCTTAAACTGCAGTGTACAGAGATCAAATTAAGTCATGGGGACTCCAGGACAAGCCAATATTTTGCTGTTATACAGAGCTATTCCATACTGAGGAAGATATTTGTTTAATGGCTAAGGGGATATTTAGTAAAAGATGTAGATAGAATTCCCTTGTCATACTACTGAGTTGTCCAATGAAAACAAACATAATACAGCTCAGTCGTCTGGTTAATAATGAAGATGAAGTGTTTTGAACCTTTACAGGATGAAGAAAACTAGTTACATGTAATTCAGTTGCACTGGAATATCATGTCCAAAAGCTTTACTGCTTTTTTATTTAAGAAAATAAATCTGTTTTATCAAATCTTTCTTTAAAAGTTCCCTTTAGAAACTGATACCACACTGCCATTTGTTACGCAGTACAGTAGATTCAAATTGTATGAGTCACAATAATAAAGCATTCTCAAGTTCAGGCACTGAAGATAGTAAAATTTGCACTCCATCTCTTTAAATTGAACATGACTCAACTTTAAAAACCACTTCTAATCAATCAAATGAGCTGCCTATACAAGCCATGGTCTAATTATTTTGAATTTTGCTTTCACTTTCTTACTCATGATATTATGCTCATTACAGTGAAATTGCACAGTTTTAACAGTTCTTCATTATTGTTATACAATGCAGTAAAAAAAAAACCACCAAAAAAATTCTATACTATCTCTGGAAAACTTTTAGTAAAAGGTACATTGCCACCTGAAAGTGAATTTAACAACATTGGAAGTTTTGTTGTTAGTTACTTTTATTTGGATAATATTTGCAAATGTTTTGTATTTCTATTTCTCACTTGGGTTCTTCAGAAATCCCCATACTGGTAGAGATCATTAAGACTTTACCTACACTGAAGTACTTTAGGTCAGTCATACTGAAACCCGTAACTAGATATTGCAATAAAAAATAAATGGATACATGACTTTGAATTCAAGTGGAGGTACGGAATCCTTTCTATTCATTAAAGAATCTCCATGTTTTCATTCCAGCATTCATAGATCATATAATGTTGAGTTTTTCTACCTTTAATGTCAAATACACCACAATATCAGAGATTTAATTATTTTGTATATTTAAAAGTAACATCTCAGAGCAAAGCAGCTGATGCAACTTAGTTTATTTTTTTCTGTATTGACTGAGTCACAGTTAACAACACTGAATTTAGGATTTCAGAATACTCTCCCTGGACATGAATGTGTCATAGAAAGATGTGGAACATCCTGCAACCACATCTAGACAGACTCTGGTGGTTAAATCCTTGATAAAATACCAGATAGTAGGTGATCAATTCAATCAACAGTACCTGAATTTCGTGAAGATGCAGTTTCTGAGTTGGAAACTTACTGAATTGTTGAGTACTGACCTCAACTGAACAGAGCAGACCATCAGTTCTGGTGTGTTCAGTTGATAACTTCATTAGTTGCTCCTGCTTATCAAATATTTTTCAGTATGGAAAACACACCTGCTATCTTTCTAAAAGGAAGAACTTAAACTGAGTTCTCTCCTTTATTCTGTTTCAAAATTAAGAGAATTGGCAGAAGGAGTGTACACTACAATGTCAGCACGGCCTCTCTATTATAGTACAGGTCTTAGAAGCCTTCTTAAACGATGAATTTCCATTTCAAAATACTTCAGTGACAAAAAAACTGTGGAAAGTACTTTTATTCCATCTAAGAGTGTAAAACAGTGAGAACCTGAAAACTGGAAATAAGAGTTGAAGGCGCAGTTTAAGCAGAGATGGGACTGCTCAGCTGAGCAGAATTCCATTTATGGCCAAAAACCCTGACAAGAAAAGATAAAGCACAGGCTTTTCTTCCCTGTGAGGGTAGTGTGACACTGGAACAGGTTTCCCAGAGAAGCTGTGGAGGCTCCAACACTGGAAGCATTCAAGGACAGGTTCTATGGGGCTTTGAGCAACCTGGTCTAATGGGAGGTGTTCCTGTCTATACAGACTAGATTATCTTTAAGGACCCTTCTGACCCTAACCATTCTATCTTTCTATGGTTCTGAAGAACAACACTGAATTCCAAGAGCTGAAAAAGTATTCTGAGAGGAGCTGACAGCTCTGTGAATGAATCTTATATATCTGTCCTGATTTTCCTCAGAGAATTAAGAGCTGATACATTTCCTAAAACTCTCAAGACTAGAGCTGGAATAACTTATTCCTGCTTTCTAATATGAAAGGTTTATTATTCCTTCACACTTGTTATAATAAATGATAAAAGACAGAAGGCTTGATCTGAGAACATGATCAAGAATCTGACAGTGTGTGGCTACATCAAAGAAATCACACAGCACCCCATGGACTACCACAGGGCTCCATCTGCACACTCAACTGTCAGGTCAGGATTTCAGAATGAAATCCCCTGATTTAAACTAGCTTACATCTGTGATGTAATATAAAAACCCAAGGACAAAGCATGGGCCATTTGTTCAATTTTGGTTTTCCTACTGTATTGTGCCACTCTGAAGATGTTTTTCTTCTTGAGAAAGATAGCTGATTTATGTCTAAGTGCTTTAGCTGAAGTTCTGGATGAGAATGATAGTAAGAAAAAAATGAACAAGGTATGGGAATTATTTCAGTACTTATTGTAAATATAAGAGTACAATATAGCAAAAGTCACAGTTACAATCTGCCCAAGCTATGGTATCTAGTTACTCTTTTTAACAAGTACAGATAGTTTTACACAACACTCTCAGAGTTCTTCTGTTCATCCAAATAGATATCAATTGTCTGCTACAAATACATCTTCACTGTTAGTTTGCTTTGCATTGTACATTTTTCTGAAAGCATTCGGATCAATTTCAGTTTCTCTCTTGATAAACTTTTCATAAGAATATAACATTTTCACAGACAAAATAACTAATTCTTTAATATATATTGCTGTATTGTGAGTACACTGGGGTACCCTGGGCAGTTGAACTTAAATGTTTTTGGCTACATAAATTAGCAATCTGAGAAGTTGAAATGAATATGATGCAGATTTGAAACTTCATTTCTACTCTCCTGATTTGGTTTTTAAAGTATAGTCTAATTATCACTTCATATGAACAAGGAAATTTTCAGAAAGCACAGCTGGCTTCTGATATCCACTAACTTGCAGTGGGAGTTAAAAGCCAGACATCAATAGGTACTATCTCACTTTTCTGTTTTAATGTTGTTTGCTTCCCTTTTTTCTCCTTTCTCCCTGACTTTCCCTCTTCGCCTTATGAAGAACAAACAAAATACTGAGAAAACAGTGAAAACTAAAATCACACCATCCCTCAGTGTCCCCATCAGACCCCTATCCCAATTTTCTGTGGTTTATTTCGGTGTACTGAGATAACTCTTGAGATGAGACTTTCTCTTCTTTCTTGGAACATGACTGTGGCTTGTTCTAGTAGAAGACAAAATAAATCTACTACAAAAATTACTAGTTCCAAAGAAATTAAGGGATTGGTTAATCTTTGACTTCAGTTTTGTATACTTTATGTCAGTTGCTTGTCTTCTTCCTGAAAAAAACACCATGAGTTCTCTGAGGAGAGCAAGTAATTGCATCCTATATTAGAGGGTATTCAAGCATATGTGTACTATACCCTGTAATAATCAGTGGGAGTTCAGGTATGATCATGATCAGTATGGGTTCTAAACTGTTGAAGAGACTCCTGTTCATGAAGTGCTTTTTATTCAATTACATTTAAATTGCTACAAATTGGAATAAGCATGGTTCAATGATGCAAATATCACAGGAATTTTCAAAGCTGTTATTTTCTTTGATTTTTACACTTCACATAATGGTACCCTCCAATTTCATAACTAACCTGTCATACTTTGAATTACAGCTTATTCACAACTTTATTATCACATTAGATATATTGTTATTCCTTCTCCTTGAATTTAGGACCCAGTGATAACACAGAATTGAAACTTCATGGTGCTGCAGCTAGCACAATGATTACAGAAAAAGTCACATCTGCTTCGAAGTTCATAGATCATAGAAAGTGAGAAGAAAAAATTATGCCTCAGAGAAACCTTCTGGTCATTTGTACACATCTTTACCTTCTAATTAATCCGTATGTCAGGCACAGCATGAGAAAAATGGTAATTAGGTCATTCTAAGGTGTTTTATAAATAGGACATATTCTATGAATAAATCACAGAATCATAGAATGGCTAGGGTTGGAAGGGACCCTAAAGATCATCTAGGTCCAACCCCCCCTGCCATGGGCAGGGACACCCCCCACCAGACCAGGTTGTTCAAAGCCCCATCCAACCTGGCCTTGAACACTTCCAGGGAGGGGGCAGTCACAACCTCCCTGGACCACCTGTTCCAGTACCTTACTATTCCCATAGTAAAGAATTTCCTCCTAATACCTAATCTAAATCTTCCCTCTTCAAGATTTAAACCATTGTCTTTTGTCCCCTTGCCATATACCCTTGTCAAAAGGCCCTCTCCATCTCTACTGTAGGTGCCCTTCTGATATTGGAAAGCTGCTACAACGTCACCTTGGACCCTCCTCCAGGCTGAACAAGCCCAGGTTCCTCAGCCTATCTTCACAGGGAAGGTGCTCCAACCCTCTGATCACTTTTGTGGCTCTCCCCTGTACACACTCAAGGAGCTTTATGCCTTTTTTTGTTGGACTCCCAACAAATGTTTACATGTATGTGCATATATATATTCACACATACATATGTGTGTGTGTGCCTGTGTGTATGCTCTATATTAGAATATATTACATCATATTTTGCTAATAAAATCAGAGGAAATTATAGATCTTTATGTTAACAATATGAAACAGAAGCCACTCCCCTTTATTTATATGGCTCCATAGTAAGTCACCAGCACTGATGATCATTTCCTTCTCCAAATGGTAGGGGAACCAATGAGAAAAGGTGCTATGCTGGACCTTGTCTTCAGCAACACTGAGGCTGGTGGACAGCACAGAATTTAAGGGCATCTTTGGCTGCACTGACCACAAAATAGTGGAAATCAGTATCCTTGGGGCAAAAAGGAGGGCATGCATCAAGGTCACTAACCCCGAACTACAGAAGAGCAGACTTTGATCCCTTCAGTATTTTGCTTGGCAGGGTAGCATGGAATAAAGCCAAAAAAATTCTACAGAGTGTGGAAGCAAGAACAGGGAGCCTGAGAGAAGTGCAAACAAGTTGTCCGAGCAGCCAGAGCTCAGGTTAGGAGGGCTGGGTCAGGAGAGATGGTCTTGAACACTTCCAGGCATCAGTGACCTGCAACTTCCCTGGGCAACCCCTTCCAGTGTTTTACTACTCTCACAATAGAGAATTGCTTCCTTATGTCTAAACTAAATACAAATGTATGACATCCCATGTCTCGTATTAATGCATGGCAAACAAGCATTTTAACTGGAAGTATACATTGCAAAGTTGTTGCAAAATATTTTAGAAAGCCAGCAATAGACCTTTGTAATTTCTATTATGAATTTTTACAGAATTGTTCTTAAAGTTTAGTACTTACCGCTGTCTTGAATTTCTGAGAAGGCTTCAGAACTCCCCCATAAGAAGCAGCATGATGGCATTTTACTTACAGCATATTTTTTTCTGTTAGGAAGAAATATATAGTGATCTTCAGTAAATAAAGAAAAAAAATGCATGCTTATGAGTCACAAATGCTGAAAAAAAATTTACTAAATCACTTGCAATGCTCTTTTTCAAGACTGAAAAAAAGAAAAATCATACAACTGGCACTCAGAAATGCATAGATTACAGTGAATTGGTTTTTATCATAAAAATGATTAGCAATATTTTTTTCTTTGCAGATTGACCACTGCTACAAAAATAGAATTGTCTTTAAATCTGTATAGCACAAAATTATACATTTTGAGAAGAAGAAAAAAGAAAAAAAAAAGCTAAGGAAAAAGCTTTGAAATAAAAGAAGAAAAAAAATATACCAGTGGATGACTATCTGAATATACATCTGTAAAGGAGAAATTCAGGAACATGGAAGCAAAGCAAAATTCCTTATGAATAAGGAATGAGTGAAATGCTCCTGCTAAACTGTGAAAGTGTCCATCTGGACTCTTGCTGCAGGGGAAGCCTGGCAACACTACAACTTTTCATACACAACCATTGAGGAATCAGATGTGCAAGTTAAAGGCAATCTTTATTCCAAGCTACGGTAATTTCTTAAATCTCTCCACATGACAGTGACACTTTTACTGGAGATTTCACTGTTCATGCAGACTTTGACAGCCATTCCAGTTCTCCAACAGTACTACTCGATTAAACCTAGGATATAAAAAATAAGGAAGGATTTAAGGAATGGCTGGACAGTGAAAATCCACCTAATGCTAACACAGCTTCCGTTCCCTTCTCAGTTATTATAAGCTTGCATTTCTTAACTTTAGCAGCCTTTATAGCTTTATTCCTGCTAGAGTAAGGGAACAAAACTCACCTCAGCTTTACGGGTAAGCATGAGGATTGCATTTACTGTCTCCCTATAACACCAAAATAGCCTCCAGTTTTAAAGCATAAAAAAGACTGAAGAAAGTGCTATTCGTGAACTAGGTTTTCCAAGTTTGTATATATGCCTTTATCCTTTCCAACTTCAGTTTTTCTTACAGTTCTTCTACTTGTACTTTCCAGACTGACTAAGCTGAATGGATTACAGTTTATGTTTTAGATATTCTAGTAAACCAAACTGTTCACTCTTGTCCACTGACAGATGTTTACACTTTAAGTCTGTAGTAGGCAATTGCTCTCAAAAATACATCTGCAAATATTGCACTACCTCTGTGTCAGAAGTATGGTTACACATGTTAAAAGCATAAAATTCTAGTAGATATTAAAGTGTCATTTTTAGCTCCATATTTGTGACAACTGATTTCCCCATAATTATAACATTTTAATAAAAATATTAAGGGAATCTGGCAGTCCTTCTAAGTATATTTTCCTCACACCTAAAACAGGTTTTCTCATCAGTCCTCAGACCATAGCCAGCTTTAATCTGATGATGCTATAATGACCCTAGTTTTAATGTTACTCAGTTTAAGCTTACTTAATTGCCTCATTTCTCAGAATTATCACAACACTTGGATTTTACAAGTGGTACAACGAGCACCTAAGAATGATGCTCTGTTGCTATATTTATAGTTACTTTAGTCTTTACCAACAAAATAAAATCGCTGTCTCATAAAAACTGTGTTTTGTTTTGTTTTGAACAAAGTGACCCACTTTCTTCAGCTATCTAACAGCTCTTGGTAGTACCCAGACATAAGCTAAAAACATTAATTTCTTCTTTGATACTCAATTTCATTTATTGCGATGACTGAGCTATTGTAATTAATTTCAGTTTGAGCAGACAGGTTCATTAAATCTCTCTGAGAAAAGGTACCATTTAAAATGCAGTCTTAGCATCTTTAAATATTACTGTATCTGTATCTTTTACAGCAGTTACATACTTTTCCCCAATGACTATGTCTCATGCCTAGTTTTTTCATTTGAGCATTTTAATAACAAGCTCTCCACACTGCTAAATTCAAGAATTTCATACACAGCAACACATTCCACAGCAACTACATTTTCAATTTTTTTTAGCTATAAATAGAAAATCACTGACTGAACAGTGGGTAGATGCACATGGGAAGTTCTGTGATGTTCTGTTCAACATCATTAGTACAAAAGCCAGAGTATCAGATAACCAGATTACGCTATTTCAACTGTTTATTTCCTGGACAGTCTGGGAGGAGGGGAGTGTTCAGAAGATGAAAGCCAGCAAGAGGTTGATCTTGCTGCAGAAAAAAATGTACACAGACCAGCTAGAGGACTATCAGAGATATGAAATTATATTTTTCCATAATTTAGGTGTCTGAAAGCTAAATAACTAAATCTGACCTCAGGGTTCCCTTGTATTTTGTGGGAAAAAAACAGGCACCCTGAATGGCAGATGGCTTATTTATCTCTGTGAGTCAAAGACTGGGGGGCTTTAAGTAAGAAAACAAACAATCCACTCTTCACATATACCAACTAAGGTATTGTTGACTTACAGGTACCTAAAAAATGAGTGGTGGTATCTGATTTTCTTTATTAAAACAAATGTAAGTAAGTGTAAAATATTGCAAAAGCGATGAAATGCAACAACTGCTTTGCTAAATGTGCTGTAAATCTTTGCCTGAAGAAAGGAAATTCACCAAAATGATGACTTCCATTTTGGACACCTGTGTTTTAACTTCAATCAAAATACACCAGAAGAAGACAGGAAGCCTCTCATCCACACACCACCTCTACATGAATAGATTCTGAGTTGTCTTGTCTTCAAGAAGATCAAAACGATATGGTGGAAACTCTGTTCCCTCTGACACAGAAGTTTCTTCACAACTGATCACTGATTTCTTTGTGCTTTAAGTAGTTTAACCCATGAGACTACCTATGCCTCTGGCCTTGAGTCATGCCTATCCCATAAGGATTCTCTAGTGGTAGAATAACTCAGAGAAAGCAGGAAAAGGAGACTGACACCCCTCTTAAATCAGAGGTGATTGACTGTACTCTCAGCCACAAGCAACTATAATATCCCACACAATAGGTGGGTGGCTTCAGAGAAAACAGGAATGTATGGATCTGTAGCAAGGTCTACAAGGTCAGGAAAAAAAAAAACCTAGCAGAGACCACAGACAAACAGAGAAAGCAGCCAGAGAAGCCTAGCACAATCAGCCAGAGAAGCCTAGCACAATCAGAGATTGAAAATGGGCTGTTACCAATCTGGAGCAGCAGAGGAACACAGGGCATGGCCAGGCCATCTCCACAGGATGAAGACAGTGGGGGAAGAAGAAAGCTGTTTGTAAATTATGATGTGAATTTGCAGGGGTCCTTATGTATTAAAATAATACTACTATTTCTTGGAAAATCATCTTGCCTTCAAAAGTATTTTTAGATAGAAATCTTTGCTGGTAACACTGGCAAAACACAGGTTGACTTCTCATGTGGGCTACATCAGAATCACCATGAACTACCTATCAAAACAAAGATATTATGTGTGATACAGATACCAATTTAAAACTTTTCATCATAACAATATGAATTGTTACAGGCAAGATAATTGAATAGAATATAATACAATATGTATTTCACTAGAAAACCTGAAGATTTTAATAAATGCAAATATAAACGATGAAAAGATTACAATGTCAGTACAATTAAGGTTCCAAATAAGCCTAGTTATTACGACTACAGAATGAAAAACCTCAAAAGATCCAGAAAAAAAATGCTGAGGGAAAGAAAATAAAACACAATTTAAAAAAAAAAAAAAAAAAAAAAAAAAAAAAAAAAAAAAAAAAGAGGCTGAAAACAAACATGTTAGACTCAAATTCTCAAATTGAATCAAAACAAAAGAAGTCTTCTGAAGAATTTGCAAACTGCTGTGAGAAGTCAGGAAGAATTAAACTCATGAAGCCCCAAAACAGCAACACATACAAGAGAAATGCTGATGATGCAGAAGAGAATGATTTGCCATGTAAAGAAATTCTGAATGGTAAATGGAACGACAAATCCCCTTAGGGGAACTTCAGGCCAGAAAGAAGCAATGCCAAGAAGGCATGTAGAATAAGGCAGACTGAAAATGAAGGACGTAAGAAAGGCTAAGTCTAAGGTCAAAGAGAAGGGGAGAGCGTGCCAGTACCGTGTCAAAAGGAAAGGTCGACTCTCAAGTCAGGGATAAGAGAAATGCCAAGCCTGAGATTAAGGAGGAGGAGGAAAAGGAGGATAAGATGCAGCTAAAGAAGCAGCAGAAAGGGAAGGAAAAAAAGAGCAATAAGAATAATAAAAAAGATTAAGGACAAACCTGAAGTCAAAGGAACAGAATCCAAAGACCATGCTGAGCCACACCAAAATTAAAGATCAGCTGGAACAGCAAGAGCTCCACATAAGAACCCTCAAGCCTGTCAAGGTACAGCCTTCAGAGGTTGTAGATAGGGAATCAGATGAATAGAAGACAGAATAATTTACCCAGTGGCATGAAGTTCAGATCATCTGTTCAGCCCTCACATCAAGTATATAGTGGAGTGTCCTTGGACCTTTTAATATTATTTCTGATTTCTGAAACTAACAGCAAGAAATATACCAAGAGGCATTTCAACAGCTTTTACAGCAAGGCTCTTGCTATGCTTGAGGTAATGTTGACTACCTGTGTCACAAGTTATACCTTTGTGTGAAAAAGCAAGCTCTGATAACTGCATCTGCCTTTCACCTATATGATTTTTTAAGAGCCTAGGTAATTCAGAAAGAAATTAGTTTAAAATTTTCATAGTCAGAAAGACTGGAATGATTGAAAATATATTCAGTGAAAATTCATAAATGAAAACCCTCTCATGGGTGAAAAAGTTTTTAATCTTTACACAAATGATGTGTGAGATACTATGACTGATGGTTAATGTCAAGACAAAATATGCTACTGAGCTGTTTTTCACACACCTTCCCCCAAAAATGCAGTTTAAGGTGACAGAAATTGCAATTCCAGCCATTAAACTGAAATCAGTGCAACAAAATGTGCCTACACTTAGGTTTTTGCCTATCTATCTGCCTGAGTTTCCATTTCTGGTTTATCTTAGCATCTTTCCAACAGACAGGACATGCACAGGGTGGCTACTCCAGCTTAGCATCAATATAAATGAGAAGTTGCCAGGGATCCAAGGCAGAAGGCCCCAACAGATGATAACTTCACCAGAAAATCTGATACCTCTTTCTCATGAAATCTGAACCCTTACTCATTTTCACTTTCATTGTGCTTGCCAGTTCTCCAGAAATAAAATAAACATCAGTAAGCCAAATCATAAACTGTGACCCTCCTATATTGTATCTCCAAAATAAATACTGTCAGAAAGCCTTTCAGCCTAGCATGTCCTCAGGGCACCACCAGCCCTGATTGTCCCCTGGGGTGGGACAGGCCCTGCCCAGAGCCACACTGGGAGCCCCCAGAACTCCTGGACCCCATGTGCCCAAATTTATCAAGTTCAGAACTGCAAGTGAACAGTTGAAACAAGAACAAAAAAGAAATCTAACTTTAAATAGACCCACGGTGAGAGACAAATGAGAAGCACACCCTGCAGTCGTCAACCCACCCATAACAGAACCACCAAAATCCACATCTCCTAAGCCCATGATGTGGGTTTTTTCCCTGGCCACCTTCACGAAAACTACAAGGATTAAAAGCAAACAAGCATACAAACAAGCAAAAATCCACACTAAACACTGCAACAGAAGAAATCCACATACTCAAAAATGGAAACAACTGGCTACCACTCATTTTTCTGTAACATTTTTATTTTATAACAATTATTTTATAACTCCTTATTACCAAAACTTCCTGTTTCTCCAGACTAACTAAAACTTCTGAAAGAAACCTAACCACTAAATTCCTTAACTCTAATGAGTATGCAAAATTACACTCAAAAGTAACGTTAGTTACTCTTGTCTCTATGTTTGTTTCCTCATTTTTTGTTGTATCATATCTTCATATTTTTATATATGACTGAGCCACCTACTTAGCACCTCTATCTGTTACAGACGTACTGCCTCTCAAATTGTCTAATTCACAGATTAATTATGTTGTGAAAGGGTTTGTATCTACATTTCCTTAGAAGGCAGTGCTCAGTATTTGTTGATAGCAAGTGTTCAGTGTAAAGTTTGCTGCTTTACTTTCAGCTCCTTAGAGTATGTTTTTTTCATCCAGAACCTCTTTATTTTTCTGGGTATATTTTTTAGTAAAATGAGTGATGTTAACTCTCTTTACAGACCTTATTAAACTTTAAGGTTACCTAACTGAAATTTTAGCACAAGAGTAAAAAAAATGAAATAAAATAAGAATGTCTTCCATCATAGTACAAAGCAATACATACAGAGGGGGCAATGAGGTTACTGGTTTAATCTCTCTGAATTTTGCATTAAATTATCACGTGGAAGTTATTGTCACAAACATCAATAAATGTACAGAGATCATCATCACAGGACTCACTGTCAGACCACAAAGAGATAATTCCTTTTTTTTGACACATTATCTCCTTCCCTATTGCTTATGCCTTTTCCTGCCAAAAAATATTTAATAATTTTTCTTCTGCATTGTTTTTCCTGTATAGAGACTATTATCACAAGCTAGGGACAAGGGCTGTCACAATGACATCCTACATAGACCTATAAACCAGAATCCACACAATTTACACTCCAAGGAATGTTTTTTTGGCCTCCTTACTTGTCTCAAAATGATTGGTGAAGAAGAATGAACAGATTATCATGAAAATTGCTTGTGAAGGGGTTAGGGAGTAGAATGCAACAAAATACAACAGCAGTTTTTAGGATCATCTTAGCAGTTTTTAGAAACAGTGTGGCTAGAAGGATTCAGTTATTTACTGAATAGATTTCTAAAGACACCTTTTCTTAATTCAAGTATTTCGGTGATGAAGCAACTAATCCCAGAATCCATTTCCAGGCACCTGGAGGACAAGGTAGTCATCAGGAGCAGTCAGCATGGATTCACTAGGAGCAAGTGAGCAAGTCATGCTTGATCAACTTGATAAATTATGATGAAACAACTATCTTAGCAGATGAGAGGAGAGCAGTGGGTGCTGTCCACCTAGATTTCAGTAAGGATTTCCACACTGTTTCCCACAAGATCCTAGAGAGAAGATGATGCCATCTGGGCTGGATGAGCAGGCAAAGGCTCAGTGACAGAAACAGAGGCAATTGACACAACCTGAAACACAGAAGGTTCCCTCTGAACATGAGGAACTACACGTTTACTGTAAGGGTGGCACAGGTTGCTCTGAGAGGTTTTAGAGTCTCCCTACTTGGAGATACTCAAATTCTGTCTGGACACAGCCCTGGGCAACCAGCTCTAGGTCTCCCTCCTTGAGCAGAGGGGTTGAACAAGACAATTTCCAGAGGTCCCTTCCAATCTCAACCAGTCATTCTGTTCTTCTGTGATCTGTAAATAGATGTACCTTTTCAAGAAAGACAGAAAATTACATCAAAATGAGAGTCCTGACTGTCTCAAAGAAGCCAGTCTTCTGTTGCAAAGGATATAGAAGATGTTCAGTGCTTGATTATATCTTAAATTTATGCCAGTGAATTACTTCATCAATTACTCACATCATTATTTCTCCATCTGGAGCAATGTCATTTGGTATTAGTAATTGAGGATCAGCTTGAACTATAATCTCCCAAATCTCATGTGAATATCTGAGGAACATTGAGCAAAAGACTGATTCAAGTCAAGTAAAACAGGAATTGCTGCAGTTCTGTATCTCCAGGAGCTGTTCTATCCTCAAAAGAGACAAGTGAAGAAACATATTTTAACTCTTTTCTATTTGATTTAAATCATGATCCTTCCTACCAATGGAAAGTCAGAGTCAAAATAAGGGTAAAGAAACAGCTCTGTCTTCTTCCAGCACCAAAGACCTCAATGATGTGAAACAGAATGCAGTCACCTTTACACCCCTTCTAGCCTCCATTCCAAGAAAAACAAAGCACTGAAGCCTCTATCTGATAGCTAGAGCCTTGTGAGAAAAAAAACACAAACCAAACAAAACCAAAATCAAAACACAACAAAACACACGTTTGAAACCTCCAAGACTGTCTCACATTACTCTTATGAGAAACTCTCTAAGTTTGCAGCTTAATGTCTCTCCCTCTTTTGCTTTCCCCTCGGCCTCATTCCCACAATTGTCTACATCAGAAGGAATCCTAGTAAAATTACAATTCCTTTCTTTTTTACACGAGTGGGTTTTTCTTCCAACACATAAAGTAACTGTAAGTAGTAATAAACAGAAAAAGAGGAGTAAAAAAGGCTACAAAGCAGTTACAGATCATGGCTCAACTTGCCCAAAACTCAGTCTGCTCCAGCTGTTCCAAATCCTACCCAGACTGCAGTCTGAATGTAGTCAGAATTTACTTTCATAACAAGAGCAAGAGCAGAAAATTACTGAGAATTTATACCTAAATTTCCCATTTCTCTTTTCTCATATTCACTAAGAACACAAACCTTTTGCTGGAAATCTTTCTTTCTTTAGTTGAATTCCATTCTGGCTGATCTGGGCTGTACTCAAACCTATCAGTTTTCCCTTCTCTCCAGACATTTTTGGCAGTTTACCAAAATCATAATATATAAAAAGCACAAATATTTAAAAATGTGTATCCTATTATACAGCCATAATGTGACATAATAGCAATGATGGCAGCTGCTACCAGCACTACTTTTTCATTGAGAGTGTATGAGGGGACTAAAATAGAAGGGATCCTGGACTGACAGGAACCCTGTGACCAATACCATTCCCTTATCTCAAAAAGCAAATGAGGCAGGGACAGAAGGTGAGATGGATTTTTTGGGACAGAGAAATAAACTAGGTCCCTTCTGTAACTGGGACTTGGCACCTGGAGCCAGCCCAGCCTCCTTCTTCACCACCAGAATTCTGTCAGATGAAGCTCAAGTGGGCAAAAGGTATGATGAGCCTCCAAAGTTTGATTTTCATGAGTTTTGTGGACCATGTGGTAAATGTACCTAGCAGCCTAGGGGTTTTGGTTTTATTTTCCTTACCTCTAACATGACAATGTATTGTGAAGATCATACAAAAATCAACAGAAAACAAAGCCATTAAGTTGAAAGAATGTTAATTTTTTTGCAGAGTTTTCAATTCAAAAGTTGAACTGAATTTATGAAAGCAATCTTAATTTGATTCCCTTAGGATTTAATGTTATTAAATGATGTCATTCAAAATTAAATTAGCTGGGATTTTAAACTCAACATTCTGGATGCACGAACTGGAAGATTTTGTGTTTTTTCTAAGCAACCTTAAATACGGTACTTTTTAACATCTGAATGTTTTGTCATTTTAATTTAAACTATACGTGCAAACTAATATAACACGAATAACAAAGCATATCACCATTCAACTTGTTGCTGACATTTGCTATACATTTTCTACAACGCAAATTATTTTGATTATTTCTCTCTCACCTCATCTTTTAATTTCCTGGATGTTCTAGAGGTAAAAAAAATATGCCTATCAACCTTCTGAACATATGCAGTATTGTAATAGCTTTCTCTTTGTCTGTCTTCTGATTTTGAATACTATATTTCAAAACTAATGTCTGTCTATATATATTTGCTCACTAATTTATTCTTATTGTAGGAAACTGGTTCACAAGTTCCTTAGGAGATCACAGACAAGCAATCACTGAGGTGAGAATTTAGTAGAGAATTCTATGTGCTTTCCTTGCACTTGTTAACTTGAGGCTGTCTTTAAACCATATATAACAGGTTAAGAATGTGGTCCTAAATCCTTTTGATACGTTTGATGTATTCAAGGAGGTATTTGTGCAATAAATGTTTTTTTTTTAATGCTTCTACTAAAAATTAGACCAAATTCAGACAATTAACATTATAATTTAATTGTGATGAATAAACCATGTAGCAAATGTTAGATAAAGGTTAAGAGTGATGATAGATTCCTGAAACACCCACAAGAGAAGTGCCTCTGGCACTGGATTACCTCAGTCCTCATTTTATCAACCACTCCGTGTACTAACTCAATCTATTAGAATTAGAATTTTCCAAAATTAGGATGAGACAGTTTTGAATAATTAATTGAAAAAGCTAATAGCAAATACAATTATAATAAAAGCCATTAAATCCCAGAAGGCAAGAAATCAATATGTTGGTAAATTTTTTAAAATTGCTTCACATGAACTGAGTAATTTGCCTAAAATGCTTCCAGTCTGAGAATATTTGCTAAAGATTCCCAGAAGCCTAATAAATCCTCTCTTGTCTCCCATCAGAGAAAGAAATGAAAAGATTTCTCTCACTGCAGGGCTATATATAAAGCCATTGTTCTGTATTTAGAACATTCTGTTTCCAGCTAGACCTTTCTTGATCAAGGCTGTCAGTCATGTTTAGATCTCCTGCCTGCAACAGCAATAGGCTGTATCATATGCTGTTGATTACAGGTCGTAACAAAAACAAATTTATGATTGTCATGAGTCCAATATCTCTACTGTCCCTCAATTTAGCTGTCTGAGAAACCAATTGCTTTTCTCTGTCATGCTGTTACTTGGAAGAATGGAGATATTCAGGAGTGAATGAGTTATGAATATGCTGCCCTTTTAGTATTTTAGTTTCCAAAATTGAAGACAGGCTGCAGTTGCCTTGAGCAGACACTAAGAGATTGATCCAGAGCCCTCTGACGTCAATAAAAGACCTCATGAGATCAGTAGACTGCAGAAGTCTGTCCAAGTATCCATGTCTCATATTTGCTGACTCATATTTGGCTTACGCCTATCAGAGACATAATTTTGGGAGGAAATTCTGACAGAACAAAGGTAACTATACTCACTGGTAGCTGATACTAGCGATTGATAAATCACATTTCAGATCATGGTTGTGACAGCAGTTAACTATCATAAGGTCCCTATTGTAGCATTAAAGAGAAACAAAATTTAACATCTCTTGCACAAAACCAAAAATGTTGTTATTTTGAAAACCACAAGACCCCACAAGAGCTGTAAGAACTCATGGTACTGGGCTGTATACTTGAGGGATGAGAAACACTGCCATGTCACTGAGCTGGTAAGTGTAGTGAGTCCAGCTCTTGGAGTTACGTGTCACACACTGCTGCGAAATCTTTGTAGAAGTACTACCATGAGTACACACAGACCCTAAAATCATAAATGTGTGGTCATTATAGACATGGTGGATAATGATAAAATATAAGCTCACATTAGGTAGCAATATGGCCTGATTTTCAATAAAATCCCTAATATTAACTAGTATTTCAGAAGACCCCCCCAGTGTCAAACCACTGCAGCAATAAAATCATTGGCCCTTGCTGAGCACTGAAAACATTAATGTTTTTTTCAAAAAGTAGCTCCCTATTTGCACAAAACTTCCTCACAATATGCAAGTATGCTAACAAAAATATTCTTGCATGCAAGTAACCATTTAAAGCTTTTAATCCATAATCTATATTACAAACACATAAAAGCACTGCAGTTTTCAGTTCTTTTCCATTCTTTTTCTATTAACCTAAGATGCAATTGAGACTCAGGTGAACAAATGAGAAGCACCTTTGTTGTAGTCATCAGCCAGTTTTAATTGATAAATCAATTATTAAATCCCAACAATAAACAATAGGACATGATGGCAAATGCATGCTGTTGTTTTTTAATGGAGCTTTTAATTTTGCATTATTTTAGGGAAGGCCTTAATTTTTTTTACTAATGTTCTCAGAAGTTGAAACTGAAGTTGAGAAAAAAATCCTATCTATAGGAAACACAGACAATATTCTTTTGAAATGAGATTCTTATTGTGTAACCAGTCCCAAACACGTAAACAGAAATTGTCACTATCTGATTACCTATGCACAAAGAAAATAAATGTTACTCTTCCACTCAAGAATCTGACTCCAATATATGCCCTCACAAAAACAAACCACCTCCCTAGCTGGCATTCAAGAGATAGATGTTCACAGTAAATTAACTACTACAGATGGTGCTTTTTTTTTTTTAGAATTTGAGTTTGCTCGTTTCATTTTTTTTTCTTCATTACTCATTAAAAAAAAAAAAAGCACAAAAAAGCTATTCATAAAAGCCATTCAACGATTTCAAGTGGAGTGGATACATGCAATCTTCTGTTTGGCAATATACCCATCAAACATTTAAGAGCTGAGGAAAATATGTAAGTATACATATAATTTTTTTTATTCGAACTTAAATTTTTTTTATTTGAAAAATAATTTTTTAACATCAATTAAAAAAAATCATAGCATCTCTAATACTTTAGACATTTTAATGTGAGAAACATTAACTATTGCTGCTGAAGAGAGAGACCTGTGCTGCAACAACCACCATAATAGCTACTCCCTTGATTTGGTACCCTCTCATAAAATTTTAAATAGAATTGAAATATTTGTCATTAATTAGAGTTATATGATGTGCTCAAGCAAGATTATAAACAATGAAGCTAGTCCTTGGCTTCCAAACTTTCATATTACAAATAATTCATAATCCCAATAAAAATGACGGAGTTTAAAACTTTCAGGATTGGCTAGAAATGGAAACTGCTGTTTTTATTGCTGCTTTTGGCAGTTTAAATCTTATGTCTACATTTAGGCAGGCATCTCACATGGATATTTTCCTTCTGAACTACCCATGAAATTTCCAGTTACTATAGTGTGAACTTACTCCTCTAAACTTCTGCATTGCTCTTTGCCACCCTCAAAATTTGTAGCCATCTCCACTGTTTTCTGCTTAGGAAAACTAAAGATGGTAGACTGAGTCCTTAAACCTCAGCCACAGTAAAATACATCCATTTCAATTATTTCTAGTACATGCTATGGTTACTATAATTTTTTCACCCCTTTTAAATTCATAATTCAAAATCCTGTAAAACACCTCCACATTTTTCAAGAGCATGTCTCACACAAGCATATAAATACTCTCTTCTCTTTCATCCATAATGATTTGCATCCATCATAACTGAGTAGCTTCTCTTTTTCACATATGACTAAAAACACTGAATGACAATGTTGAACGGAAGAATGAAGCTTCTTGACACCAGTAACCCACAACAAACTGAAAAACATGCTAGCAAAAAGGACAATAGTCTGATCATTCTGGCCTCTGATATGTGCAGTAATAAACTCATATAAAGGTTAGAGAGTAGACTATTCTCTCAATAACATTCAAGCATATCAGACATGCAGCAGCCTCACAGTGTAATTTTAAAATTACACAAATGGTCAAACAGGGCAGTCCTTTAACTTAAAAGACCTGTAACTTTGTAAAACAAAGCACAATTTTAAGGCATCTTTGCTTCAGAAATAACAGGGGTATCTCATCCAAGGCCTTAGAACAAGAAAGCCAACAAACAGTATGTGGAACACTCACCATTATTATATTTACATTCATGTATCAGGGTTCACCTGATCAAATGAATTTATGATTTGCACACAGTAATCACAAGTGCTTAATCTAATTCTGAAGAAGACATTAAAAAGCTCAATTGCATTCCAAAGTTCTTATTTCTTGCAGGAATTTGCAATGAAAGACTTTAACAATGAGTTTGAAGTTAACTGTTATCTACAATTTGAAATCAGACCTATGGGGTATGCATCCCATGGGGAACTCAAGAAAGGTTCTTTCCTACAAACTTAAGAAAAAAACTTCCCAAACATCTGCATATACTTTTATCGATAGTACTAGACAGTTAATCTGGTCAGCACCTGATAGTATGTAGAATGAAAGAAGAGTAGCACATGTGTAGTTATAGTTTTTCTTAGTTACAAGCAAAATCTTAGAGATTCAGAACTATGGCACTGGTTTCCAGTGGCATCTGAGCTAAACTAGTATTTATAAAAGCCTGATTTAGGAAGTGCACTGGCAGACAGAACTCTCACTGATTTGACAGAGACATTTTTGAGAGAGATGCTCATTCACAAAGAGGGAAATCAATGAAATCCAGAGGCTCTTGGTGTTTCATGCCAAAGTCATCTTCACTGAACCAAGAGTAGAAAAAAAAAGTCAGTCTGAAACTCTTGTCATACAGCTCAGAATGTGAGAATGAACTGATAATCTGAAACACATCGACCTAAAAATATGATGCATTCCTTCCTAGCTCTCCTAGCTGGTGTAATATATTCTATAGATTTTTATAGCAGATTTTAAACTCATCCAGAACAAACACATACAAAATTCGCAGTGGGAAACAGAGTAGCAGCCTGGCAAGGGTCTTTCATCAACCAATAATAATTGAGGGAGGTATATAGAAAAAAAAAAGGCAGGTTTTTTGTTTTTTTTTGGGGGGGGGGTTCGTTCTTTTATCTAGGAGGGTAGTAGTGGTGGTGGTATATTTTTCCTCAGTTCTTGTATTAGAAAAGTTCAGAATCTACAGTCAACATTTTTCAGTTTCTTCACTTTCCATCAGCCAATCTCCAAGAATAACTGTTCTGAGACATCTAGCCACTGGACAACTGATCTCATGATCTAAAGTAGTTACTAGGACCCCTAGAGACTTTCGCATCCCTTCAGTTCACAGTTATTTCAGGAAGAAAACCTACAGCTAAGTTAAAAGTTGGGATGAAAAAAATCCGCCACTGTTGCGATCAGTTTGGAAAAATGTATCAGTGGGTAACCAGCTCAAGAAATTCTGTGGGCATGTCTGTGACTACAAAAGCCAAGATGATCAAGGATAAATCTGTACTCCCTGTTGTGGTACCTCAGCTTCTAATGAATTTAGCCATCTGATCGTGCAACATCATTCCTCAAAGTACAGCCTTCTTAATGTGGCATTTCTGGGAACAGCCCCAAGATACGACAGCAAGCACTCTATGTGTTGTTAATGCCTGTGGCTAGATTTTGTATTTTGGAATACCTTGAGGCATCGGGTAATATGGATATCGGGCAGTTCTTGTGATGATTTACAAAGTCACTGTAAATCTAAATGTACCGTGGTGATTATTGTTTGATAAATGCTGTAGACTCAGGAAGAGAGGTCACCCTTTCTTCCAAAGTATACAATATGAAATACCAGAAGTTGTAAGGGCATACAAAGTCACTCTATACTTTGAAATATTGTGCAAACAAGTACTCATTCTAGTTACAAAGATATAGCAAAGCATAAGGTAAGTTCCTTTTATTTTTGTCTTAAAATAACTGAATATTTAAAAAATAAAGATATTATAGTGATATGGTGTGCCTTTGCCTAGAGCAAGCTAAAGAAAGGAAAAGACCCTTGAAATTGTTTCTACTTTCCCCTTTTTTAGGAAAAGGCAATGTTCAGGAGTTCTAACCTGCATGATCCTAATTTTATTATTTCTGATCTTAAGAATACGTGATCTAATAGGAATCTTCCATTCCTGAATGCCATTAAGGCATGTTTTCCTAGCACCTCAGCCTCAGTATTTAAAGGGTCTGCAATTTGCAGCTCTGTAAGCCTCCCCCTAAGCCAGTGAGGCAGTGTTTTCCAGAGCCTTGTAGCAGTATTTTTCTTTTTTCCTTTTATGTTCTCAAACTGTAGGTCTTGTGTTGCTATTCTCACAGTCTTGCATTTCTCTGTAGCTACGTTTACTTGTCTCTCCCCTTCCAAAGGAAAATTATTCTCAAAGATATATTAAAGATTCGGGAAAGCATGTAACAGTCTAGACAAAGTCTAGCTTCTTAATCTTTTCCTAATCTAGTCTGTTTGTTTTTTTGCAGAAAAATGTTTCGTTTTGCAAATAAAGACAAAATATTACTCTACAATAAAAACTGGATTCATCAGCCAAACTTTTTATCAGTCTTCTCTAGAAAACTAGAGCTGGGCTGAGATACCTCCTTACATGAAATTCAGTGCTTATTTATTCATAGAAAGTATGCTTTATAAATAATCAATCTTTGTGCATGTCAGAGCAGAAAAAGAAGTTGGTATAAGGTAATAAAGTAGGTTGTAGTGGATTTTTTTTTCCTCGTCCATTTCATTTTTCATCCTCCTGTATACATAACTTCTATTGAAGCACAAAATCTGAGCACATACTGGAAGTTAGGATGGATTTGGAATATAAAACATTTCGAGTTGACTTTAAAATCTGTTAAAACAAAGTCTTCCTGTTTGACAAGATTTGTCTAAAGAAGACAAATTTAAGGGAATTTTATCTCTAAAAATAATCATGTAAGTTCCAAACCTATCTAAACCTATTTACACATAGTAAAGTTTCTATCATGTTCAAGAATCATTTTCACCACCTCCTGTCATTCATGGCTGTCCTTGTCAACTTTTCAAAGTCAGTGTCAAGAAGGTTAATGCTGTTACATGGATTTGTGATGTGATGACCATTGCTCTCACATCCACTATGGCAAATGTATATGTCTGGCTGGTAAGCAATGCACTCCACAGAGAATAAATTCTTCTTAGCTGAAAAGAGAGCCCGGCCAAATTAGTACATGAAATGATGAGATGTTAGCTTCACAAGGAGGAGAAAAATCCTGAATATCTTATTTTAAATATTAAAATAATACTTCTAGACACTCAAATATTAGGCACAATGCCACTGAAGACAATGGTATAAACCAGCATAGAAACTATGTAAATAAGATCCGTCATGCTTGTTATCTTTTAAATATACAGCTTACAGCAAGTGAAAAAAATGGCTCTTAAAAGAGATGATGTGTGCATTATTTCCATTTATATGTATAGGGAAAGCTTGTTTATTAAGGGCTTCATTATCTCTCATGAAAGATCTGTTATTTTATAAAATAACATTTTGGGCTAGGCAGAGCTACAACAATTCTATTTTATTTTAAAAACTTATTAAAGAAAAGATTTGTAACTATGGCATATAAATTAGGCATGAGTTAACAGTATAGCAGCCCCTGCACAGGCTTTTACATTAACAGCTTTGAATGATGTGTATGAGTAGGATGGAGAGACACTTTCCTCTTAATTTAGCCCCCCCTTTCATGTACCAGTGAAAGAATCACCTTGTTTGTTAATATTGCCTTCACATAATTCCAGGTAAATTTCTCCAAATTCTGCATGCACTTTTCTGCAAGACTAATTCCTCTCAGTAACTGCAGGTTAATAGTGAAACTTCCCATACCAGAAAAAACAAACAAACAAACAAAAAAGCCCAACAAAACCCAAACCAACTAACTAAAAAAAGAAAAACCAACACCCAAAATCCCCTTGTTTTTGAAAAGATACAGAAAATATGATTTATTGTAATTCTTGGGAAAAATTAGATAAAAACAAACAAATAATTCTAAACAGAGATATATTCAATGATGATATTACTTGACATGGTTTCTTTAAAAAGCATTGGTGATATTTTAATGCATATTTTATTTGGACAAAAAAAAATTTAAAAGATTATTCAGAAGAAAAGAGACTGTATTTCAAATAATGCAATCTAGAACTGTAGAGTGTCACAGTGATTCTAATAATCATATATTTATCCAGTTAACTTCTAATGTATTTCACCGCTTCACACTAAACTAAACTCCCATGTCAAAAAGCATCACCTCTTGTAAGTCTCCCTTGGCTCATATCCTACTATTTTAAGCACTTCAGAAATCAGTATTTGAACTGTCACTCCTCTTGTTTATTCTCTGTGCTCTAGTATGTCTACTGTCCCTACATGTCATCCCTACATTCATATCCTTTTCTTGCATTCTCCTATTGTTTCTTTAGTGAGCACCCTGGAACTCAGACTCTAAGGCTCTGCCCCAATGGCAGCTGATGGCTTCCCTCATTTTAGTCACTTATCCACTGATATTCTGTAAAAGCTAATCATGTTAATCTTCTTTTGAAACTGGTTATCTGTCTACGAATCATTGCCTGCTTACTCAGTCCCTGGTTAGGATGGGTATCTTGAGGTGATGAGAAGAAAAACACCACACCAAGATAGGGAGGATAAGTAAGAGAAGGAGGAGTTGAAGGGTCATTTAAGAAGCATCCTCATCTTGCACAGAGGAAAAGGTAAGAACTGGAATATGCAGTCTCCTCATCCTTGATATAATTATGCCCGGTGCCATCATTGCTGTTAAGAAACCCATAAATTTTATTCCAAAAAGGACCATCTCTCCATCATCCTTATTGACTCCAGTAGCTCCAGACAGTACCTTCTCCAACTCTGTGAGCTTTGGTTCCTCCTGAATAAACGAGCTCTAACTGGTTTCAGAAAGCAATGAAGTACCAAGTATAATGAAATGGCAACTCTCCAGAGGCCAACAGAAATTAACAACTACCATAGAAGGATATTTCTGTGAAATGTTACGGTCCAGTGATCATTTGTTCATATACCAATTATTTAGCTTTCCATTCTTATCTAGCTAATAGCTAAGAGAATTCAATATACTGCCAATATTACAATTGATTCCATCTCCTGTTGTTTCTACAGCATTGCTAATATAACTTCTATAGTGCTAATATAATTTCTATTGCCAGAAAAAGTCCTTCACAAAAAGACAAATTCAGCATAACAGAACCGCTAATGCAAATCACTCAAGAGATAATGGGGTTTTTGCTTAGCTGTTGAAGCCACTGTCATCATATTGACCAGTCATAAACCTGCACAGTTTTCAGAAGTCATGAATATAAGAACGTACTTCACAAGATCTGCAAAGCTAAGACAAATTACAAAGTTACACCTCCGCAGGAAAGGCAGAAATAAGGAAGATACTACCTATATGTTTTATTTTAAGTATTTTGAAGACAAAAATCTGACACAACATAGAGAACAGTTCACTAGAGCATCTTATTTCCAAAGAAGACAGGGAAAGGAAAATAGAGACTAACAAATCCAAGGAGTAACATTTATTTCCAGTTCTTCTACTGGGGCACTACATTTACTTAGGCTTGTACATCACTCCATGACCATAGAAAGTCAATTTCATTAACCCACTGCATTTCAGTAACATCTCCCCTCTATATCAGATCCAGGCAGGCAAATCAAAGCAGCATGCCTTTCACAGTTGAGTAGTATAAAAATCTTACTGACCCTTCTAATTGACTTTGTTGTTTAAATTTAAGTGCCATCTGAGCTGCATTATCAAATTCCTAAGGCACTGTATAGGAATATTATCTATATGTAAAGATGACATCAAACTAATAAAACACTAAGCATCTCTTCAAAAGCTGTCATTCAAACACAGTTCAGCTACAAGATCTTGAGCACAAGGCATAACAAATGCAAGATTACAGACAGTAATATATTTTCTCAGTAACTGTTAACCTGTTTAGACTGAAGCAGTAAGTCCACATATCCTGCACTATAACTTGTGTACCTGAACTAAAGAAAAGTATTATCACAATGAGCATGAAATTAATGTGGTTGCTCTCCCCTAAGGAGATCATCCCCAGCTCCATGATTAATTTCCATTTATGCCAATCGCTATTATTTAATCTGTCAAAACCAGTGGATTCGCATCATCTGTTCCCCAGTTCACCACCTGCACATTGGAAACTACACTCATGGAACATTGCTAATTTGAGCAGCAGACCTACTGCTGGCTGTGTTAATACAAATTCACAGCCGCAGGCTCCACAGCTCATCTGTCCAGCTGTGCATAATTTGCAGAAAGTTCTACTTCCCCTCATGCCACTGTGTAGTGAGAAGTTATCTTTGCTTTCATGTAGATGGTATAAAATGCAGTAGGCAGACGTTTTAATTAATATATTAGCAACAGAGATAGCCTTGGCTTGGAAGACTCCAGTCAACCTACCTGACTGAGAAGCAACACTTAGAATCATTAATCTTGTCCTGAAGTACTGCATTTAACTGTCTTCTCTAAAGTTTGGGTGAAGGAAACATTTCATATAGGAATAACTCACTAACTGCTTCCTCTGATTGTTGCTGGAATTTTTTTTTCTTTATTTGCTTCAGATATCCCACGAAATCCAGATACATTTATTCCTATGAACTTACAAACTTAATAAAGTTTTGGTAATGGCAGGTGTACCAGAGATTTACATGGGTTTCACTTCTTCCCAGTTTCTCTGGAACGGGGAGAACTGGGAGAGCATTTTTGCTCTTTTTGTCATAACCACCAAAAAGTCAATATGGAAATCTATGATTTAAAACTGAACATCCAGGGAGGTAACAGTATTAAAAATCCAGTTTGGAGATAAACCAAAAACTGTTTCTTCAACACAACCACATCTAATGAGATGACTGCATGGAAAGGTATAAAAACTGGATGTGGGTACTTCATCACTTTGGCCACTGACATGCCCAGCTTCTTTTGAAATGCGAATCAAAGAAACTTAAGGAAGAAATCACAGATAGGACCAAGTCTGTACAACCATCTGGATTCATAGACACAGTAACCAACAGAACATGAGTAGAGACTGTTAAGTGCTCCTCAGTCACCTACGGTACTTTCTGAGTATGCATAACCATCCACACCCATAACAAGCTCGTCAAGGAAGGGATGAAGATGCATTACTTTTTTAGAGCCTACTTCTTTTTTTTTCTTTTTTTTTTTTTTTTTTTTTCATTTTTTAAAAGGTTTGAAAGCAATTTCATTAGCAGAATTCAGCATGAAGTGGGCAGAAAACTTTTAAGTTGTGTGGCATTGACAGTTACATCCAAATACTACATGTAAATCTACTCAAGTACTACTTATTCATAGGACCTGATCAAAAGCTTTTTGAAATTAACAGCAATCTTTACACTGAATCCAACAAGACCCAGTCCCATGTCACTAATTGGTCAGTGGTCTGCTCAACTCAGTCCTATTACAGTCTGTTAATACTAATGGACTATGCTACTTCCAATAAGAAAGTGAGCAAAAATTTATTGTATGTTATAGAGCATACGGCATATATCTTATATGGGTCTATATGAATATACTAATTTTGTTTATATGAAAAGACAGATCCAGAAATCTTTCACAGCAGATCAGGAAACAAAGAATCTCAAAGCATAAATATCTTTTTTTTTTATATTTATAACTTATATTCCTCATATACATTATATTCCTCATATAATTTTCAGGTAATTTATTCTGCATATGCCCAAGTGTTCAAAAGAGATATTTCATGGAACTATATATACATTGAAAGAATAAAGTAATTAAAGTAGCAGAGAGAAAGAAAAACATATTCTATTTATCTTCAGAAAAGTAATTTACAGGTGTGTAGTTATGATATTGATAAATGTTGAGTAATTTCTGGCTCTTTTCAATAGCATAGTTGTGTGAAGTGTCTGCAAATAACTTTATTTAACAGATTAAAAACTGGCTATCATATCTACTTTACAAGCTTAAGATTTATGGAACTCTTAAAAATTAATTCTAAAATCAGGACTCTAAGAGTCAGCATGAAAGCTACGGAAATAGAGATGAAGAATCTGGTTTGATTCCAAATACTTTATTTCAAAATTAGGCTAGCAGCTTTGTTCTTTTTTATTACATTTGGATGGATAGGAAGTAGGGCTTTTATATATCAGAAGTCAAAAATATGATATATAATGTAGTATTTGTTTATTGGAATAGAGCAAATAGGTATTTGAGATGATTTCTGCACAGTCTATTTTAGAATCAAAATACCAAACAGAAGAATTATTGAAGTTCATCCACTTACTTTCTGCCATAGTTCAAAAACATAAAAGAAATCCTGTTACAGAAAATATTAATTTATTTACGCCCTCTCCATAGTAATTCTAAACAGGTTTTATTGTTTTGCTTTGGGGTTTTTTAACAGAGGATTTGTTGCCAAGGGCCCAAACTTACTGATACATGAAGCAGTCTGATCACCAACAGAGACATGTCTGGCAACAATATCACAAGATAACCACATGATGGCACTGATCAACATGGCTGGTCAGTCTTGGAAAGACCATGACAGCAATACTGTGGTATTGCTGTGTTCTGTAGATCACATCCCAAGAGCTTGAAAATCTCTTCCTTTCAGGTCTGCAATTAGCCCATAAGCAATGCAGACACTACAGCAATATGCATTGCCCTTAGACCACTTCAAGCAAGACTTTCTGACAGAAATCCTATTCATTATTGCCCTTTTCCATTTCTAAGCAGCAATAGGCTGAGAAGCAGTTGGCTATGTATTTTGTTCTACTACATTCAAATGACAATTAATCTGGATGATACTCTTAAAATAGAAGTTTGCTACCATCAAATCTTGAAATTACTATTTCATCTGTCATCTATTATTGTAAGATATTGAACTGACTTAGTCTCAGTGATCTGTGTAACTGAATAGCAAAATTTTTATTTTAAAATACATTAATATACAAGAAAATAAAAATTCATTTTATATTTGAAATCATAGGAGACAGCACAGAATGAGCTGTATTTGACCGCTGGCTAACCTAGGAAGAAAACCAAACATTTTATTTTACAAATCTCTCACAGTTACATTATTGTAGAATTATTACATCCGATTTAATAAAACTGTAATTCTTTAGTATGATTGTTTCAAACTGAGCAATAGTTTAAGAGTCCTTCTGTAAGCAATGAAGAAGAATTCTTTTGTAGGAAGTTATTTGAATAACACTAAGTTATTGCAGCTATGTACTCCTCTAGTTTTCAGAGGGAACTGAACCAGTCCACTGTGACACTTGTCTCAAAAATTTTTTTCTCAGAAGAGTGGCACTCGTTTTCAAAGCTTACCTCTCTGGAAAGGCTGAGCCTCCCCATCAAGCTACAAGTCTCAGTGAGCACATAAATAACAGAAGACAGACAAGCATGGAAAATCCTAACCCTCTACGGAATCCAGTCAGTGGCATCCATGTACTGAGATATGTCCTGTGACACTGAGTGGTGTGTGGGCTCAGCACAGAAGACAGCTGAAGGAAAGAATCATACATTGTGACATCAGTGACTACAGCTTATTTTTAGATTAATAAAGCACAAATCTGAGCATCCCTAGCTAGAGATCATTTCAGCACATGGTCATGCATTCACTTTGAATTAGCTGTGCTGTGGGTAAAGCCCCACTCACTGCAGACCTCACAGGAAAAGCCAGTTGTCCAAGAGATACTTCTATTCACATCCTCATGTGAGCTATGCATGCAAGCCATGAACTAACTCTGCTTCATATACGGCTTATTTTTAATGACAAAATTAATCCCCGTTAGTCTACATGGGTTGAAGAGGGGTGAGTTTGACTGTAGCATCTTCAGAATAATTTCCTACCTCTTAAATTCAGCCACTGCAAACTGCCTATAAATACATACTTAAATTTTATCTTCTCTACCTTTGTATCTATTTTCAAGTTGAGAAAAGTTGGTTTGCACTGTGTTCTATATCATTGTAAATAATCTTTTCAAAGAGTACTGTCAATACAACTTGGTTTTCCTTCACTAGACAGCAAGGTGGGTTTTTTTCTTTGATGTGAGTTTTAGGGGGTTTTTTATAGGTGTATTTTCTTTCAAATCAAATCAGGGCACTACTAAAACAAATATATTTAGAAATAGAAAAGTATTAAAAAGTGACAGAATTGAGTAAATAACCCTGTCAGGTGTGAGGATCAAAATGGCTCACAACATAAATGCTTTATAAATATTGCTTGAGAGCACAAAAGCATTGCTTGAGAGCACCTGAGTTGAAGTGTGACAGAGAACAGCCACAGTTGGACATAAGAGCCTTATCTTGATTTGTGCAGCTCATTTTTACGTTTTGGTGCTATTCAATTTTTTTTTTTAAAGACTCACAACCTTATAATTCAGTGCACACAACTAACCAATCTTACTCATGCAGAAGAGATCTTGAATCTCGATGACAAGCCTTCAAATGACAGAATGACTAAATTATATGCTGGTTATAGCATGATGCTTATTCCTGTCCTACCCAGGTGGAGCTGTTCTTTACACTATGTGATTCAGCCATCAAATAGCAGCATGCGTGTTTGAAAGGCCAAGAGGAGGCTGTATTGAGAACCTGTCAAAAACAAATGTGTAAACCTCTATGTGGTAGTCAGTAAATGATCCTTGAATCACTCTTTTGCTAAAAAGAAAAAAAAAAAAAGAAAAAAGCCAAACAAATCCTTGTTTCTCTACCACAGCTTTAATACAAAGCTTCAGTTAAACAGCTTTTCTTTCTGCCTCTTGCCTTCACCTCTGCACGACAGGTCTTCAGCTGAAGGATGCCTATTACGATTGACATTTTTATCAAATGCAAAAATTGTCAGGGGAATGATCTGATCAAGAGCATGGGATCAGCTAAAAATAAAGTCTTTGTAAGAATATAAATTATACTGGATAGCATAGTGTCTCCAGTAAACCTACCAGTTTTGTCACTTGTCCAAATTTAATCCAGTTGGCCTGTTTCATTCACACTATGAGGCTTGCTTTTGTTTGCTTACATTGTGATGCCTTTAGACGAACTGACATTTCATCACTGACCACTGCACTTTGCTAATCAAGAAAAAAACACTGTTGTTTTTTTTTTTAATGTATCACAGGTTTGTGATACAGCACTGCATTTTAAAACAACTGTAAGGGAGGCAATTACCTTCTCCAGAAATTCAGAGGGAAGAAAATGTATTTTCTTGACTATACAAATGTATTCCAGTAACACTAAACCCAAAGGACATAAAATTCCATGGAAAAAAATAAAAAATTAAAACAAAAGGAAAAATAAAAAAAGGATTCAAATTAGCTTCACCTTTCAAATAGAATTATTTTCAGGACTAAAGTGTTTTGGATGCCAACCTGAATTTCAGTTTTAGCACTTGGTTAAACTTAATAGATTGTACTTGCACACGGCATTCCAGCAATAATTGCATCTATATGATATACAGGCATATCAATACAGAAGAAAGCAGTAACAGCTGGGTTTTATACACAAAGGGGTAATAAGTTCAAGATGAAAAAAATGAGTAGGTCAAAATTGAATTTAATTTTATATTATTCTTAGAAAATTACATGGTATCATAGATCTTGTTGTTTTGAGTTACCAGAAACTGCATGGCATGTTTTCATGTTCTGAGTCTTTAATGATTCATTGGAATATGTATGATTCATAAGACAATGCATACAACCCTCTACTCAGCAGTATCAGCAAATATATTTGAAATGTCCTCCCTTAATGCACATCTATATAGATAAAGAAGCCTATTAACAGGTAGAATACCAAATGTGTATTTTGCAAGTAAAATGAAAATGAAATGCAGACTTCACTTGACATCTGAAATCAGCTCAGTTTTTCAGAACAAAGTTGTGTTCTTATCTAGGAATTAAAATTAGTGGAAATAATTACTCCTTTTCTTAAGGTGACTGAGAAAAATACTTTATTTCTTTAGTGCTAATAGAGGATTTATTAATCTTATAATTATTAAACTCAATTTGTGTCCCATGGGATGTGGACTCTTGCCCTTCAATTTACGAGATATCTAAATTAGATGTTTTAGAAGAAAAGTATCAGAGATTTCCATTTTGGCCTAGTTTCTTGTAAATGCATCCAATTAAGCTTTGCCTTCTCATCTATCTGATCTATTTCTAAACATATGTGTATATGCCCCTAATATTAGAAATTATTTAAAAAACAAAACCAAAAAAAAAAGGTCTAGAATTTTATAGGTGTTTGCTTTCAACACTGATCAATCACGGCTAAAGAACCCTTTTTCTTTTTCTTTTTTTTTTCCTTTGCTTTTTTATTTTTATTTTTAGGTTTCCTTTTTTGCTGGTGGTCCTGTTTTAAATACGAAACATCCAAACTTGCATGCGCGTTTGTGCCACCCCTCTGACAAGCAGCACCGAGGCGCTCCTTCGCAGCAGACCTTGCGCCTCTGCCTCGACTCCCGCACGTTTTCTCACCTCCCCGCTCCCACCCCAACCCGAATAAAACCCCCCAAAACTTCCTCACCCCCTTCTCCCCCCCTCATCACCCCCTCCCCCTCAAAGCCCACCGGGCTCCCGCAGGTCCCCGAAGGTGCCCGCAGCCGCGGGACGGCCCCAGGGCGGGCGCACGGTGCCGCGGCGCCACCTGGCGGCCTCGCACCGCAACTGCCGCACCCGCCTCCCCCGCCAACTCGGGCTTCCACATCCCGCCACCCTCCCCCCCCCCCCCCCCTCTCCAACCCTCACCGCCACGCCGACCCACCGAACCGGCCAAGTTTCCCGGCCCCGCCGCCATCTATTCTTAGGCCCGCTGAAGGGAACGGCGGCGGGACGCTCTTCCCCCCCCCCCGATCCACCCCTCCGCACCGGTTACGCGGGGGCGCGCCCTGCCTGCCCCGACCCTGTGAGGGGGAGGCGGTGGAAAAGGGGAGGGGGGGAGGGTGTTTAACGGCGGCTCCCGACGCTCCCACACGCCCCCCCCCCCCCCCTCCCGCTGTCTGAGGGGCGTCCATCGGGGCCGCCGCAGCGGAGCCGTCCCCCTCTCTCCCCGGGACTGTGGTGGGCTGGCGGCGGCCTTTCCCCCGAAGAAGGGGCAAAAGCCGCGGAGGCGCCTCACGCCGCCAGCACCCCCTCCTCGCCCGCCCCCGCCCCGGCTTTGCAGAGAAGCCGATTTACTGTCGAACTGGGAAGTGGGGGACGGGGAGAATGGGAGGGGGAAGGAGGGGGGAGAACGGTGGTGGTGCCGATCTTTTTTTTTTTTTTTTTTTTTTCCCTTCCTGTTCTTACCCCCCGCCCCCGCTCCGCGCCCGCCGGCTCTCCCCAGTGCCAGTCCCCGCTGCATCACGTGCGGAAACCCATGCCCATCACAAAAGCGGGCATTTTACCCGACTCCAGAAAGGAAAGAAAGAAAGAAAAAGAAAAGAAGGAAAAAAATTAAAAGAAACCCACCACGAAATAGCTAAAGCCAAAGCCGGCTTTAATCCAAGAAGAGCCAAGATTTCCTCTGAACAGCCGCCTCTCTTGTTCCCCCCACACCCCCGTGCCCCGTGCCCCCCCCCCCTTTTTTTTTTTTTTCTTTTTTTTTCTTTTCCTTTTTTTCTTTTTTTTTTTTTCTTTTTTTTTTTTGTGGTTGTGGTGGTGGCGAGAGAAGTGGTTAACCAAAAACCTACGTGTTGGTTTTCTGATTCCCTGAAAATCACAGGCGCACACAGAGCATGAGGTACCGCTCCTACCCCTCTCCTCGCTTGCAGGAAACTGTGGCTTCGCTCTTTCTCTCTCTCTCCCTGTACTGCAGATATTTTTCCCTCCTCTCCTCTACACTCTTCTGTTTATTTGGCTGTAAGGCAGGGCTACTTTGTAAACATCTCACACAGAACCCCAGAGCCTGTCCAAATAGCTGATTGCAGCAAAATGCCTCCAAAGAAATTACGGTGCAAGGGGGATATAGGGGACGAGACCGAGGCGGATAAAAAAGAAACCAATTTCCATAAATATGCATATGTGACAACGAGATCGCATATGATGGTGGAGATGGCAGAAAGTATCGCTTTATCATGATGGGAAAAGTGAAACACAGACGACTGCAGCAAACTGCTCGCCCTTTGCCAGAGTACCAACTGCAACACCTCTCCCCGACCCTCGCCGGAAAAGAAAAAAAAAAGGAAAAAAAAGGAAAAAAAAATGAAAAAGGTAACTGAAAAAATGAAAATGAACAATCAAACGTCAAATCCAGTACTCCTACCTTAACCCTGGAATAGCTGCAGAAGCATAGGGGTCTTTTTTACACAGCCAGATTCTTTCAGGAAATCCTCTCGGGCTATCATGCAAGCCGGGATTATTCACAAACGGTTCCTGCTCTCCTTTTTGGAATCCAACGCGATTCGCTTCTCCAAAGGAATGCAACGACCACGAAGTGGAGTCGGGGTGGGGGGAGGGATGTGGGAATTAAAAATAACAACAAGAAAGACAACAGCACTGGATTTGAAGGAAACTCGTGTTCTTCGTTGGAAGCGACCTACATTCAGGCAGAAAATTCATTGCAAACAGCGCGACGGGAAGAGTTGGGTCTGCGAGTAGGAGCTGTGATTGCCTATGCAGAGAGATCGAGCCGGGGAGAGACTGATCTGCAAGGCAAGGCGAGCTGGGAGAGAGAGGGAGAGGGGGGAAAGAGAGAGCGAGAGAGGGGGGGGTAGAGAAGTCCAGGCTGTACCAGGCGCTCTCCTCCTGCTATTGGACCAAACTGAATGAAATTTCCCAAGCCGGCAGCCAATAGCTCTCCGCAGTCAGCCCCATCACTACAGAAACCGTATCTCCATCCCCAGCCTCCGGCGGGGAACGACGCGTCCCCGCGCGAAGCGGTTGGTGGGGCCGGGTGGGTACCGGTGGGGCTGAACAGGTGGGCAAGAGGGGGCGGGGAGGGGGGTAAAGGTGTGTGTGTGTGTGCAGGGCTGTGATCGCACAAGTCAGACTGTCTCTCTCCCTGGGCCCCCTGATCGTCTTGGTTAACCCTTTAAGGCTGCAGCATCTCCAATACCAGGCTGTTGTTGCCACATTCACCCACATGCGTTTGCGTGGAGCTGACAGTATAACTGCATACCAACCACATTTAATGCCTGTTCCCCCTTATCCCGTTAAAAACAAACAAACAAACAAACAAACAAACAAAAAACAAAAAACGCATTTGTCCAGCACCCAGTATTTTGAAACAGATTTTTTTTTTTTCATAAGCAGACCATGTATTTAATGCCCATACTTTAGTTAGGTAACCACTGTTGTGAAGGTCAAGTGTAAGTGCTTAGGAGGGGGCCCTGCAGTTGTTGCCAAGTACTACAGCACTGGGTCTCTGGTTCACATTTGTGTATGAGTTCAGATTGCTGGTGCTGTATCAAAGATGTGATCAAGCCTCCAACATATGCCTTGTTTGACTCCACAGCATGTTCCTTTGATCAGTTTAATAACAGCACTTAACACTACCCAGAGACTGAACTGAGACCAGGTGAGGACTGAGCAGGTTCTCTGACAACAAAGAATAGAACAAAATAAAGTTCTTGAACTCCTTTCCATAATTTCAAACAAAAATCGTATTAATGTCATGGTGAGACTTCCTGCCACAGGGCTTAGATTAGACTTCATAAGCTGAATATTTGCCATTTTCAAATTGGAAAAAATAAAATAAATAAATCAGACGGGCTTCTTTTCTAGATGGTTTGTTTTTACAAGCATGTCAGATTCTCAGAAGAGACCAAATGGTGCTCTATTTTCTCAAATTTGAATTCTAGCTGTGATACAGGGTTTATCAATTACTTCTACGCTCTCCTGTTTCAAGTGCTAGAGGAATATACACTAACTTGAAGATACCATCTAGCAGACAACAGTAGGCCTGTTGTGTGTCTGTTCTTACACAGTATTTTGGTATATGTAGGGCAGTATACTTCCTTCACTGTCAGGCTTGGTTTTGAATGTTGCAAATCTAGGAACAAGTGTAATTCACCGCCTTAAAATGCTTTAAGCTCTGCAATACTTACATTGAACTGTTAACTTACTTGCCCATGAAATAATTATTTTTATGTTACTTCATTATATGTTTTGCCTTAGATATTTTAAGTGATTCTAGCAGCAGGTGTTCATGCAAGTGAATTTTACTGCTTTTGTTTTTTTAATAACACACCAAGAATGTACAACCAGTCATATTGCTTGACTGAGTGAATATTTTGACACATTTAGAAAAGATGTCATCTTGCACTGCCATCTGTCCCAAATTTTGCAGGACAGTCTTTGTTTTAATGAGTATGTCATGCATTTTACAAGATAAATTTGGAGGATATTTAAGTATGCATTAATTAATTTGAATAATGATCTCCCACCTGTGTTGTAATACCAGGAGGCAGTTCATTGCAGGTTACCAAAGGATCATCTCTAATGTTTGCAACCAATGTTTGCAACTACAACCAAAGCATTTTCAAACACAGCAATAAACCTAAACTTTTCATGGACTCTACACAAGTATGTGATCAAAGGATTTAAGTAAAAGTCTTTTGGTCAGAACAGTGGAATGCACTTTTTTCCTCTTAAAACTGTCAAGAAGCTGAATGTACTATTTGAAGCTGTGGCTTATTTTGGAGGGTATCTGCCGCAATCCACTGCATATTTATAACAGCAAGCAGGAGTCCAGGAGCTATTATTCAGAGAGAAGAATGTCACTTGCTAAGTAACACCATCATTTCTTACAAGGAGGCATTGTATTCTAGTAGTAACCCAACTTGACTCTACTTGTAAACAGTGAAATCTAATGAAATCACAGTACATGAAGCTCTGACTGAAGACAGGCCAAACTCTGCTGGGTTCCATTCCATGAAACCTCTTTTCGTGTCAGTCAAACTGAGGCATGATTTGGTCTCCCATGTCAAATAACTGCACATTTTCTATGAGTTTATTTCTCAGTCACATAAGGCATGTTGCATAATGATGGTCATTTTCATAGCAAGAAAGTGTAACTTTAACAAGGGAAAGAAAGAAGAAAAGAAAAAGAAAAAAGAAAAAAGGAAGAAAAAGAGAAGAAGAAAGAAGGAGTGGGAGAGGGGGAAGGGAAGGGGAAGGAAAAGGGAAAAGGTGCCTTGAAAAGGTTGGTTAGCTGTTTATTTGAAATAATTCATTGAAAACTTGAAGAACAAGAGAGGGTCTCTACAATTACAAGGTCACTTAATGGGAGATTATTTACTGGGTTCAAAGGTGATAATACATAGAGGGCAGTCTTTTGTAAGATTTGAAGTAAATAAAACTGCAAAAGAAATTAATGCCAAACTGCAGAACAGAAAATAATTAAACGGAAATAACATGTCCAACAGACCCAATAGATAAACAAGAAAAATCAAGAGATAATTTTTAAAATGAACATGTAGAAAACTAAGATTTGGAGAAAATGGTAAATGTTTCCTAGTTGAGTAGCCCCCATATCCTATTTATTTAATTTCAAGAACTATTTTTTTTTCTGTTTGGCTTATTGTCTTACCATTTACTGATCAAAGACAAAGTTCACCTGTAACTGCACAGAAAATGACACAGACTAACAAAAATGCCACCAAGAGAAATCACATCATATAATTTCAAATTCAAAATCTTTCTTCTTTATAAAAATAAAATGTTCACTGTAATGGTGGTTGTTTCATATGTCAGGAAAAACACAAGTGTACTGCAAAGGCCCACCTGCATGGTCAATATGATAATTTGAGAATAGTGCAGAGAGTTGTGAGCTGTGAGAACAAGTACTTTCTAGAGCTTTCCAAAGATATGTTTATCATGATGCATGCCTTATGTCTTAGTTAAATTCTAATTGCATTCTCCTTAACACTTTTTACTAAAATGTTTCATATTATATTTTCCTTCTGAGAAAGGTCCAAACTTGAAATACTGTAGACATAGGTGATAGTCCAGAAGAACACTTCACCTATTTAGGTCTTTTTTAAAGAGCAAAACACAGGAATTTGTATTTATACAAATAAATACAGGCTCAACTTTAAGCTTCATGAGAGGGATGCAGACATTGAATTAAACACAGTCAGTGTTTCAGTCCTGGAAAAGTGATAAGCAGTTGCAGAGCTCTGCAGTTTATTGTGCAAATGCTACAATATACTCTTATAGGCATCTACAGAGATATTCAATATCATTTACACTAAGTACTAAGTATAGTTTGCTTTTTTTGCTGGGTTCAGTGTTTTGGGGTATTTTTTTTTTTCTTCTTTTCATAAAACTATGTAGCTGCTGTTTAACTAAACTATGTGAATTCTTCTGTAAAGCAAAAGGTAAATATTTCACATTGTGCAAATTCTACACCATCTGAGTAAATTCTGCCAGTGCATAGTTACTCTCACTGTCAAAATCACGTTCCTGACTTGTAATCTTATAAAATTGAACTTCCCTTTGGCTTTATCTATTAAATTATAGAGGCTTTTCATAGTAACTTCTTTTTTCAACTTACATACTTTACAGATCATCATTAGTCAACCCTCTAACCTTCTTATTGTTGAGATAATTAAATTCTGTTTTGTTACTCTTTTACTACAAGGCAGGCTTTCCAGACTAGGATTCATCTTTACAAGGCTTTTCTCAACCTTCAGCATTTATCAATATCCTTTTTAAAGTGTAAATTATGCAACGGGATATGGAATTGTCATTGGAATTATATTAATGCAATATTCTACTCAAACTTTCATTTTTATTTATACAAGGTTCACATTTTATCTTGGCCTTTATGTCAGCTGAGAACTTGTGCTGGTTGCTAATCACGATTTCAACATCTTTTTCCCTGATTTATAAAAATGCATCCTGTCATCCTTGGGTGTTACCTATATTCTCAATTTTAATACACATTCTGTAGAGACCAATCTACAGTGCATAGTTTTTTTCCATAGATCTATGCAAAATTGTTTTATTGTTATTAGTAGTTTTCACTCTAGGTGGCATTTGCAAATTTTCCTGCAATTACCTAATGTTTTTATTGAGATCCTTACTAAGCTCTTACATGCATATTTTTTGCTTATTTTTTTTCCACAAGAAAAAAGAGAATAATGATGAAAAAACCTGCTCCTTTGTTGTGTTGTGTGAAGACCTGCACAAAGAAAGATTATGCAGTGTGTTTCTGTGGTATATATGTTGGACAGCTGAAAACTTGCTCTGCCCATGCATTTGGCCCAGAAATCACAGCATCTTATCAACACAGCACAAGGCTGGATGTGATACATGTAACTATAGTGAGTCAAGACAATCCCTGTCCTTACTCACAACCTATGTCCCTATTGCCATTTAAGTCTGTAACTTTGGGGGACAGACCCTTAAGTATTCTGTCTTAGGCATTATACATGTAAAGTGCAGTCAGGCTTCTAGAGTGATATGGTAGCTAATATGGTTAAGAGCACTAAAAAAGCATTCACCTCAAGCAAACAGTCAAAACCATGCCTTCTTCAATAATATGCCTAATTATTTCCTGTGCTATTCAATCAGCTGATTTCTAAGGGAGTATTTGGTTAGATTTCGATCCAGGTTGATATCTTGAGGTAATTCTATGTACCATTCACATAAATGCTGAAAGTGCAGTTTGCCCTACATACCCATAGAAATCTTAATTTGATCTTGACAAATGCAGTCTGTAGCTTTCATTGATATGAAAGATTGAGCTAACCAGAGGCTAGATATCCATCCCTGCTTCCATTCTCCTTTAGATTAGATACAGACACAAAGTGCCTTGGAGTCAGACCTTACAAGCTCTGTGTAACCTTTTTAGTTTTAAAGTGCTATGCAGACTTATAAGTTATTAATATTAGAAAGAATTATTTATAGCATAATTTAAGGATTACAGAAAAGCATATGCCTTACACCATATAAGAAACAAAAAACAGTTTACCAGTATTTATGTGCATCTTAAACTTCAACTGCACTTGAATAGCACAGGAAGGGGAGCAGAAATATCATTAAGTGAAAGCAAAAAGAAATGAAATGCAGTCCCTGAATACTTAATACTAATGTCACATCTCACATTTATTCATAGCTCTCTTCAGTAACTTAGGTTTCATCTACAGCCACGTTAAGGATCTGGATGTTCAAAACCAAACATAATAGCTCTGCAGGTAACTCCTTTGACAACTGGTGGTCTGTAAGATATTGCTCATAGACCTGTGGACTTCAAAAGAACACTATAGCTGCAAGCGTCAAAAGCCAAGTAAGTTTTCTGTAAAAAATCATTCTTGGGAGTTGTTAGAAAATCTCCTGCTTTTGGACTACAAAGGTAGACAATTAGAAGATCAGAAGTGTTGGAATTATTTTCCTCTTTGCAAAATAATTACATAAAAGATGGTCTCAGTGGGAGGCAGTGATACCTATTACCAAATACCCTTCTCACTGGATTATATAATTCTTGCTTTTCCTGGCAAAAATAATCCTGTTTCTTTTGCTTTACAAAGTAGTTTCAGATGGAATGTGGAGTGTGCTTCCCACCTAAGCTAGACTCTATTGTACTGCCATCTTTTGATAATATATTTTTGAAACTCTGCAGACTGTTGAAGGCATTGAATCCAAGTCTCCTCCCTTCTCTTGCTGACTGCTTGAGCAAAAAGAGCTATTGTATAGTGACCAGGAAATTCTGGCAACTTTCATAAGACTTGGGTATGCATATTTATTCTTTGAAAGTGTCACAAGTATCAATCCCCTTACAGGATCTGAGTGTGAGATCCCTAAGCTGTGAGAACACTGTAAGGTTCTACCTGTCAGCTGCCATCTATCTATCAGCATGTTGTTAGCCCATCCCAAATGTGGGGCAATTTTCTTCACATAGATTCCAAGTATTTTGGTTTTCTTTGTAATCAAAAGAGCTAAAGGCATTTATAGTCGAGTGCTTGTGAACCTAGATCCAGCTTTAGCACCAGACCTCTGTCAGAGATCATCATTTCCTGAATTTAAGTCAGCAGAAGTTTGTGTATGTGTTAACCACTTAGCAAAAAGCAACATGCTATACTAAATGAGCAATGAATAGGACTTTAAATTAATTTCTAAGAGAAAAAGAATATTTGTCCTGCTACACTGGATGCAAGGATGGTCTTCAGCAGGACAACAATAGCAAATAGCTTGAGATGGGGAAATAATGACTCAAACTGGCTGTACCAACTGCTTGCTAATGGGGCACCTCTCTCCTATGAAGACGGACTGAGAACGCTGGGGTTGTTCATCCCGGAGGAGAGAAGCTTGGGGAGACTTTAGAGCAGCCTTCCAGTACCTGAAGATGTGGAGGGACTTTTTAGAAGGACAGGTAGTGATGGGATGAGGGAGAATGGCTTTAAGCTGAAAGGAGGGAGATTTAGAGGATGTATTAGGAAGAAATTATTTCCTGTGAGGATGGTGAGACTTTGGAACAGGTCACCCAGAGAAGCTGTGAATGTCCCATCATTGGAAGTGTTCAAGGGCAGGTTGGATGGAGCTTTGACCTGATCTAGTAGGAAATGTCCCTGACTATGCAGGAGTGTTAGAACTAGGTGAGCTTTAAGGTCCCTTCCAACTCAAAACATTCTATGATTCTGTGAAGGAAAGAAAAGCAGAGTGCTAACAGAGCACACAGGCTCAGCTGATCAGAGGTAGCTCATTAAGCCACAAAAATTTGGTGACATTTGTTTGAATGCTCACAGTTAGTGCTCTGAGGTTCAGGATGGGATTTAGAAGAGCTTGGTGCAATATGTTCATGACGTGTGTCTCGAAAGACCACAAAAGAAGAAACTATAAAATCTAAAATGGAAGTACATCATGAATGTAAGTAATTACAGTGCAAGCAATCATTTGTGATTAACAACTTTACAGGAGTCTGACCCCCTCATAAACTCTACTTTAGTTTGTGAGCCATTTAAAAACAGACTATCTTAGTTCATATATGAAAAGATGTAAGATTGGCTGTCTTAAGAACATTTTGGGCAAATAACTGACATAGCAAACAGCTGAAAGGCACTGAATGGGTTAAATTTGTTATGCCCAAGTTGCTGCCAAATGTTGAGCTAAGAACAGGAAGTTTATTGGCAATTTTCTGAAAGAGGAGGAATCCAATGATAAAATGTGAGCCATTTGTCTTCCCAGCCATTAAATGAAATTCACTTTAAGGATGCTTCTGGAGTGGCTGCTGCTGCTGCTGTACCCATTATAATTTATCAGTGTGTCTGCTGGTAGTATTATCATCAACTGGGGCTCAGGTGGACTTCCAATAGCACTATCAAAGTTCTCATTGGCAAAATATTCCACTGACCTAGAAAAGAGCTATCAAAAGCTTTCAAAGCCTCATCTGCCATAGATGTTTTTTCTGCTAATTATTTTTCACAAGTTTGTAAGATAATTCCTCAGGAAGAGTTATCTAAGGAAAAAGAAGAACAACAAACATATTTGATAAATAAAACTGTGTCAGCCATCATGTTCATTTATTTATAGGTCATACCCTCCTCAGCCTTCATCTTCTGGTGTGACATTTAGAATATAAACTCTCTAGTAGAGATGTTTTCTTATTTCTCTCTGCTCAGATCCTAACTTTGATAGGGGTCTTTGGACATCATCACAGTATGCACATTTAAAACTACTGTAGCAATATATAATAAATGTAACTAACCATTCTAACTTCTTTATCCATGTGTTGTCTTAGCTTTGTGGCTCTGCTGCTTGTTTCGAATGAAAGTTTTGTGAAATCCATGCCAAGCAATGAAAAGTCTAGTTTGTTTCATTTCTTTGTCTTACACATCTACACACATTTGATAGACTGGAAAAGGGAGGGGGAAGGCTGCACCTAGGCAATCTAAAAAACATCTTCTAATTCTTTGCCAAACAGCAACACAGATAATGTGCTTCACAGGACTGTACAAAAAGAGGTATTGTATTATTCTGTTAAAAAATGTGACCTCCACAAAGCCAGCCTGACTAGTGACATGCTTAAGTAGTCATCACCTGCCTTTTCTGACCTCACACTATTAATGAAATAGTAATGTTAGTCGATATTTTATTTGCATTAAAAATTATATTTACTGCAGTTTCATGCTTAGTATAGTCACATAAAAATTCCCTCTTTACACATATCCAATATGGAAGGCAACATTTGGGTGCAGCAGGCAGAAGTGGAGTTGTTTAAGATTACAGGAAAAACACTTTCAAAAAGTGGTAAGCAACTATCACCACCATCACCTACAAATTTACTTTTAACAAAAGAGTGATTTATGGCTCTCTCTTTTCTTTTCTCCCAACATACTGTTGCCCCTTTTAGCATTTATTATTTCCTGATGTGGTTGTCAGTCATTCCATGCAGCCAGCACGGTGAGTGAAAACAATCTGCTATGATCAAATGCAGTTACTGTCTCACAGCAACCCTTGATCACTCACTGGACTCAGGAGAGAGAGGTGAAGGTGATGGATTTCTATCACTATTTGACATGACTCACAAAACACTTTGTAACCCACTTCTAAAAGTGCACTTGTCAAGACCAAAGGCAGGAAAAATTGCAGTTTGCCTCTACTTCAACTAAATAAACTAGTAAACAGTTAAAATAGGAAGCTGGGGAAGGCATTCAGTATTCTGTCAAAAGTTGAATATAATATATAAAAGCCTGGATATAATTTTCCTACACATTTTGAATTAACTGTTGGTTCAATACTTTAAAAAGCTTGTCTTTTGATTTTTTAGATGGCTATTTTTAAAGACCTCTATTTGCATATGTAATTTCTTAAACTTGTATTCCTTGATATGTAAAATAACATCTATCATTGACATTATTGTTGCTGTGTCTCCACATGGGTTGACATTTGTAGTTTTAGAGATCATAGTGAATACAGTTATAGCGCAGTGGTTGTCTATATTACCAATGGATATTATAATCAAATAATTTGAGAGGGCTCTGAGGAAAGCCACAGTATAGCTGACAGTGAACTATGTCATAATTCCTACTTAACCTGCAGCATGAAGTTGGCAGAGCTGGGGTTTTAGGTTTACTCAGCAAAACCAACCAAGCTGAAGCACTGAAGTTACATGAAGTGAGTTTGGTTTGGAGAAAGCAAGTCTTGAAGTAGCAGCCCATACATTTAAACAATGTAAGGAGCTGTTTACATCCACAGAGGTGGTGGTTTCTAAGTATTATGGCTTACAAGATCTGATTCTTCAGGTGGTTATTATATGGGGTTCTCTGTCCTGTTACTCTGTGAGGTGTTGCCATGTTAGAGCAAGGTCAACAGCATGGGAAGCGTATCTGCTCCTCAGCTTTCAGAGATTACTCTTTTCCTTTTATCTGAGTCTGGCATTCACTATCATTTGCTGTAAATTTTGTTCCAGAAACCGTTCAGAACAGTTTACCTCTATAAATTGGGCTGTGAGTGAGTAAGACAAAAAATCCCATTTATGGATCCCTTTGGACTTGACTCAATTAGCTGTAGAACTGTTACACACTTATTGCAGACATTTTAAATAATTTGGAATTCAGGCTTTGCCCCTCAAAAATACAACTTGCATCAGTCTGGCAATGTAAAGGAGCTGAATGATGTCTTCAGGCAGGAGTATCTTATGCAAGCAAACTTTGACTTTTTGCCAATTCCAGACATCATGATGGTATGTGAGAGGTGGAAGGGGCTTGAGCAGTGAACACTGAGTGATTCTTTCTGGCAGAGCAGCTCCTTGGGCATTTCTGTCTGTCAGTGCAGATGACATAAGCCCTAAGGCTGTGCTGGAGGCCAGCTGGATCCATCTAGCACCCAAAATCCAATTTGTATGTTGAACATTGTGCATGATCTGGACATGCCATGTGTGTCTGCTGTTTGTGTCTACCGAGTAATTTCACCCATGGGCAACTATTCTGTTCAAAAGATAACCAAAGATGATGACAGATTTGCTGGTTTTCCACAAGGTAACACATCTTCATTAATTTTTAAAACGATTTGTGCTTTCTAATCTCCGTAATCTCAGCTGAGGACTCATATTTGTAAACAGTGATATAAAAATAATCATATTTGGAATTTGTGTTACATTTTTCAGTAGATTACTAACCCAGTAACACACTGTAAGCCATGGATGTGAATCAATTGACCTAAAAACATTTTGACTTTGGACAAAAGGCATATTCTTTTGATAGGTTATGCTTTTTTTGAGAATGAAAAAAAAAAATATATACCTTATGATAAACATTTGGTGCTAGCCAGTAAAAAAGCTCCAAACTAGAGGAATGCTACGGATTATTTGCAAGTTTGAAGTGTTGTAAAATACTTAGGCTAATATAATCTAAATTTCAGTATTTAATACTTACTTTATTGTGGTTTAGTCCAATATTTTTAGAAAGTAGGCAATGTGAATCAAATAGCAAAGAATGAAGAATATTATAGTATCAAGTTATCTTTTATAAAATAATGTAGAATTATTTGTTAAACTAGTATTTTTAAAATGATAATAACTAAATATTTTTAAACTGATAATAACTAAATATCTTAGTCTTGAAACTATTAAAGCTAATATCAAAGGCAAGGTAGTGTAAAGGAGACTGATATTTCACCTACCACTGAAAAGAGGAAGAAAAATGTGAGGATTACTATTGATTTTTTTTTTTTTTCCTCACATAGGCCACACATTGACACACTGGACTGAAAACCCACTTCTATTTTCTGTTACAATTGTATCTGTACTAAATAATCAAGACTGAGATCATATATGTTTTGCATGGTTTGTGCCTAATGAAAAGACAATCCCTATCCTAAGAACTATGATCTGGCAAGCTAAGGCAAAGAGTGGTGGAAAAATTCCCATTGACTTTGGCACACATTAAATTGTTCCCTAAGTATGAATGGAATGTTTGATCATTTAACGGTGCATGCTTTGGAGGGCCTGTGAACATGGGGAGAGAAAGAGGGCTTTCTTTCTCCCAAGCCATGAATAATTATAACACTTCAAATTTTGTCACTTGTTCTTTTGTTGTCACTGTCAAAAAATATAATAGTTCCTTAAAAAAAAAACAAAAACAAAAGAAAAAAAAAAAAAAAGGAAAGAATTTACAAAAGAGTATGTGTAATGCACTATCATTCATTCTGATTACAAGTGATTTTCCACCAGGAATATTTTTGTACATTTTTAAGAAAATTTTATTACAGGGATCACTTTTTAAGTATGTAATATTTATAATGCAATAATAATATACTAGTGCTCCTGACAGAGATTCAGTGACACTCAAAATAAATATGCCTTCTGATCCATAGGTCTTTGTTCTGGGACGCTTACCTAATCAGGCTAATTCTAAATTATTATTACTCATGTAAAACAAGTTCAATCTTTCAGTTTTCACCTATACTCTTCCTTTCTGAGAAGTTTCCAAAAGCTGAGATGAAGCAGTGGCAAAGGAAAACAAACAGTGGCATGGTCAGATCTATTCCGAAAATCCCAGCTGCGGCTACTGGTTTTCATTAATTGAACATAAAAATCAGAAGGTACCACCTTTCACTGACTTCTGCTGTGAAATAATTTTTTTTTGTCTTAATTTAATTTTGGCTATTGGTCTCTACTAAATGGTGGTCATACTTGAAATTTAGTAAAAATTATCAAGATTCAAGACTTCTGCTTGTACTTAACATACATTTTTGAAAATGCAGGATATCATTGCCTAAATATACCCATGGGAAATTTTGTGATGTCTTTCTCTAAATGCTCCTGGATCTCAGATTTAACCAATAAATATATTTTATCATCTAATCTTAGTCTTGAAGCAAATATGAGTGACCTTTTTAGATGAGCAGGTATTTCGATCTGTGTAGTACCCCTGGTGAGCCAGATGAAACTAAAACCCTGAGTTGGGATAAAATTCCAGGGTTTTGGCCTGCTTATTATCAGAGCGCTGTACTATATTTCTTCACAAAATTAAAATGTCATTCTGTTTCTGTATGATCATCCAGCATCCCATATGGATATACAGTTCTATGTGTGTAAAAATATTTACACTATATTAAAATAAAATCCTGTGAAATATTTGCATTTCTAATAATAACACTTAGAAACTTTCAGAGGCTGTTTGACAAACATAGATGTTTTTCAGCAATCTCATTTTTCAGGAATCTCATTTATCGTAATGCTTCTCTATTACATGGAGTGTACAGGACATTGTTAATGTTTAGGATGTGCAGAAATTAAAAGCAAACAAGAAAATTTCCATTCTGTCTCTTTTACATCTGTATCAGAAGACGAAATGCAGACTTTTCAAATTATCAAAGGATTAGAAAATACATAGCATGTTTCTAATTCCTAATTCCGAAGTGTCAATCTCCAGGAGCAAGCAACATTGTGTCAGTGGGAATCCTACACTCTGACGTGTCAGGTCTGGTACATGGAAATATCTTTGTGAAGTCAAATGGCCTATTTTAAGGTCATGCCTCTGAAAGAAATACTAAGTTCGTGAGTCATTGCATTATTTGATAATAGAACATGTTTTGTTTTGGTTTTTTTCTTCTCTATTTACATTATAAGCTAGCTCTTTGGAGCAGGGGCTTAGTCACATTTGTTCAGCATAGGCTGAGTAAAGGAAAACATTATTTAGAAAGGACTGAACCTAGCTATATTTCATTTTCACGTGGAGCTCCCAGATCAAAAATTAGGTCCATAACACACTAGGTTAAGAACAAGCAGCTTCTGCCCATAGAGATGTTCTATCTATTACTAAATATCTACAACTAAAACAATTGAAAGTCTAGAGAATATTTTATAGATATTCACATATACACATGCACTTGTTGATATATCTTATGTGTCAGTAACATTATGGACACTAGTAGTCCCTGTTCTTACTGTTCTATTTCATATGAAGGAAAGATCTAATACTTTCATAGTATTAAGATAAGAAATTGAAAATGAAATTCTAAATTTTTTTGTCATTGTAGTGTAATTAAAAGCTATTACATAGATGCTACAGATATGTAAGAATGTATGCGGACACATACATTAATTCACAATCACACCAAATTTTGTTTTAAGTTTTGAGTGTACAATCTATTCTGAATATTTTCTTACAGTTTTGACACTGATATTTAAGTTTACATTTAAAAAGAGAGAAGGGGAGAGGAGGGCAGGGGAGGGGAGGGGAGGGGAAGAGAGGAGAGGAGAGGAGAGGAGAGGAGAGGAGAGGAGAGGAGAGGAGAGGAGAGAAAACTACTTTTAATACCTCTTGTAATACCTAAATAAGATTTTTTACTTAGAAGGTTTGCTGCTGGGCATATCAACAAGAAGCAACCATACATAAAACCAGAGGAAATGCCTTACTGTGTCAGCCCAATAATTTTTGTGTCCAAGTATTTTTTCTAGCAGTAGCAGTAGAGAACTATTTAAACCTATAAGCTTGGTTGCACTTTTGGGTTTCATTCCATTTGTTTTCACCAAATATCTGTAACTGTTATATTACAAAAGCTAGACAGGATCCCAGACTGTTTTTTTTTCAATGTGTGTTTATTTATCAGCTGCACCTGTATTTGTCTAGCCTTTTTATGACCTTATTGATAAAATCTACTGCCACAGTGGTAAGAAAATAAAATAAATATTTGATTATAGTGAGAAAATGAGTAACAGGAAAGCAATTTTAAATACATCCCAGTACTGAAATCTCAGTCTTGGAAATGTACAATATATGTAAATCTTTGGTAATTATATAAATTAAACCTTACCTACAGTTCTGCAGATGATGGGATCACTTATCGCTTCTCCATCTTTTTGCTTCTTTTTTGCAGTCCCCCCCTACAATGCAGTAAAATTTGTGAAGTGCTTTGGATGTTAAGAAGCCATAGAAGTGAAAAATACTCTTTGTATGTTTGACTAACACTGTTTGACCAACACTACCACTTTACTTTTGAAAAGGTTAGTGGCATATTCAAATTAGTTTACATGCTAAGCATTTACCTTAACAAGGCAAGAAAGAAAAAAAGGCAAAATCAAAAATCCTTACATGGGCAAAGCTCCTGTTTGTCTCAGTGATATTGCTGCTCAGATAATTTTTGCATGCAGGGTTTTCATCTGATTAACAAGGTATGAAAACATACACTAGAACAAGGCAGATATGCTGTCATCCAGTTTCTGACTTCAGCACTGAAAATCAGATTAGATAAAAGCTTCTGTCATTCTGTATTATGCTTTTAAATTTTCATATAATTACAGGTGCAAATGGCAATAGCTTCGGTAGAGTTTCTTTAAATGTAAAAAGTTTTCCTCCTATGCCAATATTTGAGCAATGCCTCAATGACCAATTAATATCAAATTACTTCACTTCAGTGAGACAGTAAGTGAATTAACCTGAACCCATGGTCAACTTCACATGTCCTAGCCTAGACAGCAGCCAGTTTCTGTATTCCATGAATAGTCATGCTTGTCACAAGCTGTCTGCATCCAGTTTCTAAAAGAAATTGGTGTGCAGTCTGGCTCACTTCATATTTAACGCTAGCTTCAGCAGTAATTAAAAATTAGGGGAGATCTTCAGGAAATCAATTAATTATGCATGCAAAATGCACCGACTAAATTTGGACGCACAATTAGATGACTAATCATAGTTTGAAAGGGTTGAGAATTGCAGTTGCACACTTAGAAGGATACTGGTGACCTGCCCTATCCCACATACCTGTATTTTCCTGCTTGCAAGTTTGTTTGCTACTAAGATCTGTCAGATATTTGACACACCTGTAGCACAAGGTAATGCCTGACAAACTGATCACACTGGCAATGCCAGCAAGAGTCAATATTAAGAGTCCAGAAACTTTAGTATCTGAATTTCTTTGCTCACTAATGGAAAAAATTATTCTCAGTTTTGTGGAGTTTCAATGCAAGTCTCTCCAGAAGCTTGCATTTGCAGCGTATCAGTGTTCTTAAAAAATGAACTTCCACTTGGGCTGACATGCAGGGTGGTATTTATCAGTCCAGATTTTCATATGAAGCTCTGGGGTGAATAAGTTATATCTGTCCTGACACTGCTATTTCACTTCAAAACCAATGTTATTTAAAGGCAAATATGAGGAAATTTGGGAATAAATTGTTATTTCCAGTGCTGTATGTTCTGCTGTATTTCCCAATGTGACATCACAACATATTGATCTCTAGTAATTTGTCAGCTTTAATAAGCTACTGCCTAACCATCTGACCAGCTCACCCCAGATTAATTCCAGTTTTATCTTTTCAGGGATCACTTAATCATCTGATGGAAGTGTCCAATGCAGTTAAATGTGATTTGCAGGAAAATTTAGTTTTACAATATTATCAGTTCTTGCCAGTTCACTCAGAGGCTTTTTAAACTTATGGCTTTGTTTAGCTTTGTTTATTATGTTCCTACCCAGAACACTCAGCTACAATGGAAGCATTTCATTTCTCACTGTTTAAGTGCAAGTATGAAGCTCACAACAGATGTCATCAGCTGTTAAAGGGTTTTCATTCAGCAGATTAAAAGTACAGAACGAGGGTTCCTCAGGTCACAGAGCAAGTGAGTGATAAGAGCAGAGCACTCATTTCTCCCAGTGTGTGCTTCAGCTTCCATGGCTTTTCTATGGAAGCAATAGCTTGATTGTCTATCTGATTACAAAAAAAAGATTTAGTACATGATTATTAAAAATACAGAGGAATGGACTAGCTTTCTGCTTTTTCCTGTTATTTTCTATTTAACTGCTTGTGGAACCACCTGACATAACATCTGACAGGAGTGAAATACAGCCCTGAAGGCAGTCTATGTAGCTATGTAAGGATGTAATAAGTCACATTATACACCAAAATATGACAAATAGCATCATATCTCACTCAAATGCTGAGAAGGTTGGGTAGGAAAAATGAAATCTTTTATATATACCATTTAGGCATTATTATCTGGAGAAAGTATTTAATGTTAGAAATATCACAATGTTGTGGTCAGCTTTGCCATTTGTATGGCCTTTCTGTCCCTTCCATTAAAAGGGACAAATATTGAGAATGTAGGCCAAATCTCCATACTGTTATCTGCAAAGAGTAATAATTTTCTCTGAAAGTAAGTCAGTTAAAATCTTTCCCTCTCGGTAGATGGAATAAGATTTCTGCAAGATCAGAGTTAACAAGATCAAAAAGTTCCTTGGACATGCCTCTCCAAATAATATATTGGAAATCTGACAAGTTAAACTGTCATCTCCACCAAGAGAACTTCATGGCCTTCCCAGGTGTGTAGGACAATACAAAGTAGAACCAGATTGAACAAGAACATGAAGCTGGTATTTTATGTTAGACAGGATAGCATGAATCAAAATGTAAAGGGTATGGTACAATGCACTTACTCAGGCTGGATGGTGCCTCCCTTGGTAAGTATTCCCATTTTGTCTCATACTGCTAAACCTAACAAATAACAAATAAACCTAACAAATAACAGCAACCCCTGTCCAATTCATCTTTCATCTAGAAACTGCGCACATTGAATGTAGTCACAACACTGTGCCAATCAAAGCCATTTCTATAGCATATGTAAGTCACACATATTATGATGACCTGCAAATATGATTGAAGGCTCAAATCTGTCTCATGCCTAGGTGTGGTATTTTGCTTTCCAAGTACTTCCTTGTAGTACAGTTCTATAAAATAAGACAGATAAAGATTATTCAGGATATCAATATTTCTGATCATTTCTTTAAGAATTTTCCATACATTTTTATAAACTGAAAAATCTTTTGATCATTGAGTTTGTTATTCAGATTCCTATAATCGTTTTGGTTTTATTGGTAATCAGAGCAATAGCAGCCTTGAGATACATCTGCAAAAAGTTCCTTCTGCTGTATCGTATGTAACTGGGGAGTTCTAGCCTACAAAGTCTTGGCAATGCTATTTAGGTACTGGTTTAAACTTCAGAATATGAGTTTAACCAGTGACTGCCAAGTGAGTTCACCTAGCACTCATCTGAGATTGTGTGTTATTAATGTACTTGTACACCTCAGCTGTGCTACCAGAAAAAAGAAAGTGAGGTTATAGTTCTAAAAAGGTAACAGAACAAAGTTGTGTCTGACCATAAGAGGTAGAGAGGCAGTGAAAAACTATTTTTAATAGGGATTAGAATGCTTAACTGTTGTTATACTTTCACTCTTTAAGAAAAATATTTTGAAATACTGTCTCACAAACTTAGCATCTGTATTAAGTTACCATTCATTACAGACCACTATCTCAAACATATTTTGAATTGTATTGAGAAAGACTACTCTAGCCATGAATAATGAAAAGAATAGGATATTAGGTAACATTTAAAAATATTGTGGTTGTATAACACAAATAAAAGACAAATATTAGCATAATGAATGCTTAAAAATGCCATTTAAAACCCGTTGGGCTTTCTTAGGTGCTTGTAAACAAGAATGTGTCCAATTCTTTTTCCTGGAATACATGAACAATTTATATTGTCTTATGTTATAAATGAAATCTTTGTGCACTGCAAGCAGTAACAGCCCTGGTTATACCTGATAAGTTATTCATTGTAAATTAAGTTGTTGTTGCAGCCTGCTATCCAATAAGTGAAAAACTGATAGACACCCCCAGTGCAGCACAAAACCATTGACTTAGCAGTGCACACATAGATAGCTTCTTCATATGTGTTAGCATATATTTTTCAAGTGTTTAAAACTGTTCAAATATTGATAACTAGAAGGCATACAACATCTGAGTGGAAGAATTAAAAAAAAAAAAAAAAAAAAAAAAAAGGAAAAAACTAAAAGAGTAGGGTATCAGGTGGTAGTCTTGTTGTTGCATTTATCTTACAAGTAATGTGTCAATTTTTTCCATAACAAGCACATCCTGTACTGTGTGTGTCCACTCAGCCATTGATGAAATTTCTGTGGTTTTCCAATTTCTCACAATGACACTTTTTGATGCTATGATCACGGCTGAGAGCAGAGGTCACCACACAGCCTCATGGTCACCAATTTTAGGCATAGGAAAATAAAAGATGTGTCAATTTGTGTTGGGTTGTTTTGGGAAGTTGAGGGTGCCTTTTTATTTGTTTTAGTCTAAGTGAGAGACTTTCTCGATAAAACCATTCACCACTCATTCTCCTTTCAACCAATATGCAATACAATTATATTTATCTTTCTGATTTAATTTATATGCTCAACAGTTTCTCTTGTGTGTTTAGTTCTAAAAAGATGATGACACACATAACACACCATTTTCCTTTGTTATTTTCACCACTAGGAAAGAGGATACTTCTTTCTGTTAAAATTATATGTGGGACTGTGAAATGAATCTTTGAAATGTAATTAAAGAAATAAAAAAAATAAGAAAAAATTTGGAAGTTCAGTTATGTTCAGTGTCACTTCTCTGCTATTATCAGCAGCACTCAAGAGACAAATCACAGTATAAACATTATTTATATCCATTGAGATATTTTTCATGTACAAGTAAAAAAAGCTACCTCTTATATGTGCTCTTGTTTTCTTTCCTTATTCCTTCTATCTTTACAGAACTTTGTCTTTGCCAAATAGCCTATAGTTAGCAAAATAAACTAACTCCATCTTCCAGTTGAGACCACCAGCTTCCTCATCTAAATGAACACAAAGTGAGACTTGAAAGAACCTCTGCTTCTTCATTTCATAGTCCTGAGATTAAAATAAGCATCTGGGAAAGTACACTTTTATGACTTAAAATGCTTTTTAAATCCAGATCTTTCCTACAGTGCAGTGCTAGACCTGAAAAGTTGAGAGTTTATGGTGGTAACAGGCACCCTGAGATTTGGAAAGTATTTTCTTTTGCTTTAGAGTCATGTTTCTTATTGACAGACTGTTCATAGAAAGAAAATCCAGAAACAACTCAGTGTTATGCAGGCAAGGTTTTCTAAACTGTTTCTAGAGCTACTCCATGTCATGATAGGGTAATTTCAGAAAACTAACTGACAAGTAAATATCACTGAAGTTTTCCAACCATGTTAATGCCTTACTATCTTTGAAACTCATTACAGCAAGTATAAAATTATTTTGTGTTGAAGCATATTTTGTTTTATAAAGTACGCTAAACACTAATTACAAAAATTTTATCATTGAATTTCCCTACAACAAAGGTACAGGTACAAGGAGTGTGGTTATTTAAAAAGACGTATCATATTGCCATGCCAAAGGAAATCAATACAGTTTTTACCATATACTACTGCTTCCTTAGTTTCAAGTAGAGGTGATCCCCTAAATGTGTGAAATGGATAATGTAAACACTATTTACCTCAATTTTTTACTTTGCAACTCTTGTTTAGGCTGAGAAAATGAAGTTTAAAATACACTCATACAAGACAGTATTTTATACCTACATCTCTTGTTTACTTTCTTTTTAGATTGTCTATCTAATCTTCCTCTTTAGCAGTCACGAAACCTCATTTTTATTTTTATTTTTCCAAAAAGAGAGGATAAAATATTTTCTCATGAGGGCTCTATTTATCAATGGGCATATCATTAAGGTCCCACCACAGTACCTCCTTCAATGTCCCTTACATATGGAATCCCAACAAATACATCTAAATAACAGCTCTGACTTATTTCCACTTCAAGTCTTTCCGTACCAGGTTGTGTGGGATAAAGAAAAGTGCCCGTTAATGTTTTGTGGATCTATTGCTCTTCATTCAAGGAGAGTTCATGAGAAAAGTGTGGAACAGACAGATCTTCAAGGCCAGACTTACTTTGTTTCCACATGGAATCTTCCTTTTGCCTTCCATCCTGACCCCTCTCGCCCCTGCTCACTAGTAGAAATACAAAACTCATCCAGAATGTAAGAGAGGTTCTTGCAACTCATGTCAAAATAAGTAAATACGAAGATAAAGAAATAGGCAAATCACATTCTTACTAAAATGTAAGATATATAAGAAAATGGAAGAGGCTGTGTCTTTTGCTCAAAGCAGCTAAAATCAAGGCACTGACATGTCACTAGCTGTGTTAATTCAGGAAAAGCATCTTCTGGGTTATTAAAGTATCAGTATCAACAGAGAGCCATACTAACCAATTAATTGAGCTCTTTTATTTCTTTTATATTCTTTTATGAATTTCTTTTATGAGAACAGAAGTAAGACCGTGGAAAGAAAATTAAGTGATATACAACAAGAGAAGGGAATAGTGCTTGCAAATATCTTAACACATAGACCCATGTCTCTGTTGAAGAAAGATAAGAAATACGTCAATCTTTTCTGAACAGACCTGAATTTATCTGCTGGAAAACCCAATAGTAATCTATTATTTTAAAAGCTCTTAAGTTATGTCTGGACTAAATGGTCTTTGTTGATCTTACCAGCTGTAGTATTTTTGGCCGGATAAGGCAATGTTATAAGCAGTGTGGGATTAGTCATGGCTGTTCACTTAATCCAGAATGGTTTCCTTGCTGATTCAGATTTCACAGTGAGGATTTTAAATCTGCAAGATAAACAACTATAAGAGCAATTGTGTGTGAATGAATAGAATCTCCCCTGGGGAAAAAAATATAAATCACCTTTTTATTACAGTGAGGGAACATATTTAAGGTTATAATTTTTACTCCAAAATCTGAGGTGCTCAGAATGCTTAATACTACTGTTATTTCTTCAGATAAAACCAATGGACAGATTTCTGTAAACTCACTTCAAAAATGTCTTCAACTATTTTTCTCCAGAGGACTGTATTGGTAAAACTAAAATGATTGGCCTTTGTATAGTAAACCTTCTTTTATTTCATATTTTAGCTAGATGTAACAAAACAGGGGAAAAAAAAAAAAAGCCTGTCAAATTGAGTACTTCAGTACTTCCAGAAAAAACTCTGCCTAAAAGCTGTTGGGTTCTTTTTCCATTTAATTTTTTTTTTTCCTTAGTGTTGGTAGTCAGACACGGGAATCAAATGAATCTCACATTCAAGTTAATAAGCTCCTAAGTGTGATCACAGTAGACAATCTCAGGGGCTCGCTGTGGTATGATTTGTGTCACTTCACTACTTCTTCATCCTTCCAGGATGAAAATGATGAAAATGCATATTATTTTTCATACAATTTAGCTTAGGGACAGCACAAAATCCACCTGAGCATTTCACTGTGTTATTGGCAGCTGCTTTTGAAGTGCTGAGCAGTTACTTCTCTGAAACAGCTTTGAACACTTACACTCTCTGTCACCTTCACCACTGCCCCCACACCCAAGAGAAATAATCCTTCTTTTTCCCTCTCATGTTCAGACTTATGCTTTCTGAGAAACATGTATGGACAGATTGTTTGGCCCTTAATGTTGTAACTTTAGCCTTTCCATCTTCATGATCAGAGACTGAATGTAGAAGTACTCTGTGTGCATGTACTTGTAGCTTATTAATGACAGCATTTTTTCTTCTTAATATTCTACCCATGTTCATGTTCACAGGAAGGCTGAATGATGTAGACTGTTTCTTGAAATCTTTGCCTTGATGATTTTTTCTTCTTTTATCCACACCAGCATGAGGTAAAATCAAAAAATAAAAGCCTATGTTCACGGTACTGGTAGAAACAGCAGAGTGCTTCCTTTCTCACCCCTTCCCCAGGCTCTTCCCTTTTTTTTCTTGAGCAAATGATAATTTTTATGTAGGGCTTTCTTTGGGAATCAGATTGATTTGTCAGATTGTCTTCCTATTCAGTGCTCAACTGTAAATCCTAGCAACAGGAATTCTGCATACAAGTCAGATTCTTCTGAAAGTTCATTCCCATTCTGATAGTTCAGCCCCACCCTTTGTGCATTTTGCAGGTATTTGCTCTACAGAATAATTTTCCTCCTGTCCCTCACTCTTGTACATTCTGAAGCTTTTTATGTTTCTATAATGTGGAGCTAACAGAATACTTGGTGATAATGCCACATACATAATGTTTTGCAGTGACCCACATTTTTTTCTTCTTTTTTCTTGAAGAGTGAGATAAGCAGAGTTACTAATTTTTTCTCTACAATTTTGGAATGTGTTTTATAACTTATTATAAACCATCTGATAAGTTACCAAGCACTGCTCAAAGAGTTTGACCCTCTGTGATACAGCATGTGAGTTTCCTTTTATCCTACAAGCTATATTAATTCATATAAAATCCTTGAAACAAATAAACCACTAGGTTTTATTCAGGAAAAATCAGCTGGTTTATCTGAGTAAAGTCCCAGATTAAAACTGCGCTTAAAGTATAATCTTTTTTCCCCTAATTTTTCTCAAGATAACCAGATTCAGAAGCCCAGGAACAGTATTTCTACACAAGCTTATTAATATCATATAGTATATTTTTGATCAGCCACACATGAAGAGGATTTGCTCTGAATGAATGTCTTTTGGTATGTCTGCAGCCCTAGTTGTAAGAGCTCCCAAAAGGGGAACACGGGAATAATGAATCAGCTATGGCACCAAGCATAACTGAGAAGCTTTAAATCTTTCTGTTTAATATATATATTCTAAAATATAACATTTTAAATAGTTTCTTTTGTTTCCTAAATACTACAAAAAATACATATCTGAAAAGTTCAAACTGTCACCTGTATAAATGGCTGAAAATACAAGAAGAACCTTGGATTCCTTATTCATTAGGATACAGGACGAGCTGGTGGCCTCCAGCATATACAAGAGCTCTGGATAAGGCTCTTGGACATCCATTCAGGTCATCTACAGATGGCAATAGCTAACTTTTACAAAGAGGTTTTTCCTAATGCTTGTAAGGACCCTTTACCACTAAAAGCTCTATATACAGATGGATAAGGAAGCTGAATTCTGTCTAATAGCAATGTACAATTATATCAATTATATATCTAGTATATATGTATATTATATAAGCAATTATACATATATAATTATATGTAATAATAATTATACGTACAATTATATATAATATATATGAAGTTTGTTATTGTAACAGTGTAATGTCACTGCTAGCATGGCAAAGTGGGCAGTAAAAGATATCAACTATCAATACCCATTTGAACTTACACTTTATACATCACTTTGTCCACAATATTAGCAATATTTTTCATCTAACAGGATTGTTCTAATAGGGGAACCTGATAAAGTGTCTCATGCAAAAAACATACACATCAGCTCTGTTTCCCTAGATACACAATTATCAAAAGCAGGCACTTCCATCATATTTACTTTGAGTCCATGTCTCCAGAACGTTCTGTATCTAATAAATAAATGAAAATTTATAAAAATAAATTTGCTGCACATCTTCACCCAGTTTATCAAAAATCTAAGAACTCCTATTTTTGCAAAGAGTAGACCTCATAGCCATCACAATTTCTCTTCTGATCAGGTCTTGCTGGCTATTATCAAGCTATAGGTGTTAACCACTTCCATTTTTATTTGTTATTGTCTCCAGTTGTTTCAATACCTAAAAGGAGATAAAATTATTCTTTAAATTTTGAAATAAAACAATTCAACCATTTGAAATTGTCTCTGTAGCAAAGAAAACCTTGAACGTGTAATATAAACACAATTTCTTCATGTTGATGTTCTACTAGAGACCTTTGAAAGGTTAGGAGATGTGTTTGAGGTTACTGCACTTTCAAGAGAAGAGTGGCTTTTTTAAATAGACCAAAGGGTCATTTCAGTGAGTCATACTGTGTACACCTTGTGCAAATTAACTTAAAATATGAACTCCTGTTTCTTATGCAAAGTATCCAAAACAGGCATATTGATATATTTTTTTATCTTGCAACATACAGAGATCATTATGTTCTTAAACAGTAGCTTAAGTTAAAATGTTATGCAAACACAAATTAGATGTCAAACAACTAGGGAATATTCTCTTTTGGGATGTTAAACCAATAACACAATTAAACCATGGCAAAGAACCAAGATAAGCAACTACAGACAACAGTGTCATAAAAGCGAATAACCCTTTATCTCCTTTCTTTTTGCATTTCTGTGTATTTAGCAAGGAAACAGAGAGAAGTCACAAGTGGTGTTGCCCAGGGCTCAGTACTGGGGCCACTCCAGTTCAATATCTTTATTAAATATCTGGACTAGGGGATTGAGTGCACCCTCAGTGAGTTTACAGACAACACAAGGTTAGGCAGGACTGTTGATCTTCCTGAGTGTAGGAAGGCTCTGCAGAGGGACCTGGACAGGCTGGATCAATGGGCTGAGGCCAACACTATGAAGTTCCACAAGGCTAAGCTCCTGGTGCTGCACTTGAGCCACAACAACCCTGTGCAACACTACAGGCTTGGGGAAGAGTGACTGGAAAGCTGCCTGGTGGAAAGGGACCTGGAGATATTATTATTGACATCCAGCTGTGTGCCCAGGTGTTCAAGAAGACCAGGAGTGCTTTGGCTTGTATCAGGAGTAGTGTGGCCAACAGGACTAGGGACGTGATTGGGACACTGGGCACTCTTGAGGCCACACCTAAAACCCTGTGTTCAGTTCTGGGCCCCTCACTACAATAAGGACATGGAATTGCTGGAACATGTCCAGAGAAGAGCAACAAAGTTAGTGAAAGGTCTGGAGCACAACTCTTTCAAGGAGCATATGAGCAAACTGAGGTCGCTTACTCTGGAAGAAGAGAAAGCTGAGGTGAGACGTTATTGCTCTCTACCACTACCCAAAAGGAGGTCTTAGCAACAGGGGACTTGGTCTCTTCCCACAAGTAACTAATGGTAGGACAAAGGGAAATGGCTTCCAGTTGCACCAGGGGAGGCTAAGGTTGGATGCTAGGAAAAATTTTGTTTCAGAAAGGGTTTTCAAGCACTGGAATGGACTGCCCAGAGAAGCGGTGGAGTCACCATCCCTGAATGCTTTTAAAAATTCTATGGATACACTGCTTAGGGACACAGCAGATTTAAGTTAAAGGATGAACTGGATAATATTACAGCTCTTTCCAACCTTAACAATTCTATTATCCTATGTGTATTAGAATATAAATTTTAGTACATAAATTAGTATACAAATATTCATACTAAAATTCTATCTTGAGGTCTAACTCTTCCCCATCAGAAAAATAAACATAAACCAAAACAATCAATAGCATTGGGGAAAACTTCTAGTAGACAGAAGAGGGGCATACTAACCACACTGAAGGATGGATGGATTTCAGTTCTCTACTGTATGTTAGATATCAAACAGAAATACAGAAACTTCTGTAAGAGGATTCATTTCATGTTAAAGTTTTTGCCTCAGAGAGATGAAAAATTTTTCTTCAGGAAAGCAAATGGAATATTGTAATCAACCAGAGCAATCACTGTAGGTAAAAAGTTTGTTGCAAGTTAAACCTGCCTGTATTTAGTAAGGTGCTAGATAAAAAGCAAGACAGAGAAGGGGTATCTGTAAAACTGTATGATACGCTCCTTTCTCTATAGTCCTGATTCCATTATCTACTTGGTATTCTTTCAGAAACTTACTCCTTGCTGTGAAGAATTCACACAAAGTCTGTGTCATAGCAACTGTTCATTGCAATTTTCTCCAGACTGATCTCACAGAGAAACTGCTTTTTTTACTTTTTTTTTTTACTTTTTTCCCCACAATTGTCATTGTATAATTAATGTTGCATACTAACATATAGGACTCTGAATTACCTATATTTAATAAAACATTACAAAACTCAAACTGTTTAAGTCCTTTATTATTTCATCAAATATTCCCTCCAGGTGATTGCCATTGAAACTCAATCAAGGAAGACTTCAGCTCTATTTATATACCTCCAGTCTTTGATTAGTGTTCGAAGCATGTCTAGAGCATAACCATTATAAATTACTTAGATCTATAACAACTTTAGACATTTCTTTTTTCTTCCTCTTGAAATGTCAATATTTCTTCTAAATTATTTAACTTGAACCATTTCCATACCTCAAGAAATTTAATTTTATTCAGTTTTTCCACTGGGCTTCCCCCTCACTTAAATCTGATAATCTGTTAGGGTTCAGCACGTAAGTAAACTTCCATTTTTGATATAAAATTTCCAACTATGACTGCATGTGATTCAATGAAAAAGCTCATTGCATCTAGTAGCAGCAGAATTTCTCTTAGAATTTTATAAGTTTTATTTTATAATACTTTTAGTAATACTTCATTGACCTGATGCTGTTTTATTGAGGAATGAAAATACATTTACACAGGTAGGTATGGACTTGTTAACACTTTGGATCATACTTGTAACTATTCATGAGCTTTTAGTGACCTAATAGAATAAACCCACAATTCCACCTAATGATTATAAGCCTCTTCATTGTCTCTCTAGTTTACATTTAAGTGCAAGTTGATCAGCTCCTGAGTGTGGCCATTGTGTTTCAGACCTAAGGCAGGGCCAGCTCAGATGGTCCAGCTCAGATTCACCACCTTCTCATTTTGCAGACTGAGAAGGAGCATGCAATGGTGGCAAATTTGCATCAACAGGGTGGGAAGGCATGAAGATTACCATAGCCCCCTGCGAGTAACAGGATAAATTTTTTTACATTCATTAGTATCATTAGATTTTCTTTCCTTGAGACCAACAGTTGAGAAGAGGGAATCATACTCTGACAAGAAGTTCAGCTTGTTAAGGTTAAGAACATGGGGTCAAAAAAGGAGGGGTGGGAGTCTCCTTGTTTGCTTCACTAGAGATGGCTTTTCTAGACATCTTACTTTTCCTCAGGGTTTTTGTGTGCTTCATGGACAACTTACTTATCTAATAGTGAGACAAAACATTGTACTTTATTCTGCACTCTACACACAGTGATAACTGGAAAAATTAACTACTGTTCAGTTGCACTCTAACTCACATAAGCAAAAGTCTATTGACTTAAATTACTCACAGATATTTTTAAACAGGTGGTGGAAGTAAATTAAATGGGACTCAGAATATTTTGGCACAAGAATCTTTTTTCTTTCTAGTGGCCATGGTCATCTGCTTGCTCTGTTCACTTTTCTTTTCTCACTGTGGAAAATACTTCCAGCTCCCAGATAAAGTATTAAGAAACTGGCTAAAAATCCACCTAATTAATATAAATAGATGAAAATAACCATAAGATTTAGACATTTAATTCTACAGCATTCTAGGGGGTTTCCTAAAAATATGCTGACAGACTATAATTATATAAAGACATAAATGATTGCTTTAAAATAAATACATGCACAGAAAACAATGTAAAGCTGATGCAGAGAATTTTTAAATATCTATCTTCATATGAGATCACTTTATTAGAGACATAAATGATTACTCAAAATTGAAGCAAAAGAGGAATCATATACTTCCCTTCTAGACCACTTTCTAGGAAGAAAACAATACACAGTATGACCACGAGCATGTCTTTAAGCTACTGTGCAAACACTGAAGAAGAGTTGGGATAAATCTAAGAAAGGAGTAAAGTGGGTACTGAAGGTTACTCAGCAATGTTATTTTAATCACAAGTTAGATGTGTAAGAGATCTGAATATTCCTACTTTTATTCAGGTAAATTCATTTAACTCATCCTTGTTTTGGTTTTTAGGTCCTTATCTGGCTCAAGTCTTTGAACTGCTACTTGATATTGAAGGGAAAATGTTTCTATTAATTTTCACGCTAGAGTTGCCAGATCAACTTTTTCTATTTCTAGTACCCTTCACTTCATTGAACAGCAAAAGAAAGAGCCCCTTTTCTGCCTTCAAAGAATATTTGTTCCAGAAGCTTTCTTTTAAAGAAATATGTATTCCAAAGGGCACTTATCTCCCAGTTAACAGAAATGTTTATATCACTTTTCAGTTCTAAAACTAATGTGCCCAGGTAGGCAAGAAGTCCAGTGGCATTCTGGCTTGTACCAGAAATTGTGTGTCTGGCAGGACTAGGGAAGTGATCCTGCCCCTGGTCTCAGCTCTGGTGAGGCCCCGCCAAGTACTGTGTTCAGTTTTGGGCACCTCAGTACAAAAAGGACACTGAGGTCTTGGAGCAAGTCCAAAGAAGGGCAACAAAGCTAGGGAAGGGTTTGGAAAACATCCCCTATGAGGAGTGACTGAGGGTGTTGGGGACATTTTGTCTGGGGAAATAGAGGCTGAGGGGAGACCTTGTAACTCTTTACAAATACCTGAAAGGAGGTTGTAGCGAGAGTGGAGTTGGTCTCTTCTCACTGGTGACAGATGACAGGACAAGGGGAAATGTGTTCAAGTTGCATCAGGGGAGATTAAGGTTGGTTATCAGGAGAACTTCTTTGTAGAAAGGGTTGTTAAGCACTGGAACAGGCTCCCCAGGGAGGTGGTTGAGTCTCCATCCCTGAATGTGTTTAAAAATCATCTGGATGTGGTTCTTGGGGACATGGTTTGGTGGTGGATCATCAGAAATAAGGTAATAGGGTTGGAGGAGGTTGGACTCAATGATCTTGAAGGTCTTCTCCAGCCTGAGCAATTCTATGACTCTGTGATTTTTTAACATTATCCACAGTGCTTGAGTCCTCAAAAGTGACAACACTGTATGATTTTATTTTGGAATTATACTTAAATTATCTTTTTAATTTCATAATGTTATGCTCTTTCATCTTTTTACCAGGATGACAGGAAAGTTTATTACTATTTACTTCTATTTAATTTGAAATTAAAAAGAATTTAAACTGTCTTTTTGACTCTTTTGGAGCAGTGACAGGTTAATGATTGCACTTGATAACCTTAAAGATTTTTTCCAAAAAGAATGTTTCTATGACTCTCTGCCTTACAATGTTGTGCCTTAAATTAACTTTAGTCTCTATAGAACAATAATTTTATTAAACATACAGTGAGAAGACAGGGAAAACTGAAGAACCAGAGGAAAAAAGAACTTACATATTTTGGCAGCTTCCAATTAACAAAATTAGTATCTTCTATATATGGTAGGAGGCTGACTGAACTATTATTTTTCTTCTGACCCCAACTGATGTAGTCAGTGGTTCTTAGAAGTATTTATTGTATGTCAAGAGCACCTTGACTCTGAAAAAGCATGAGCTAATCTTTGCAGAAAAGAACATGCAGCTTAAAGAACTTTAGCTTAATTCAGAAGTCGTCTCATGAGAAGCCTGTGGATTTTTTCCTTTATTTTGTTTGTTTTTTTGTTTCCTGTTTTTGTTTTCAAATCCACTTTTGTAATCTCTTTGTTTTCCTCTTTGTAAAAATGGATGAATAATACTTGCCTGTCTTCCCCAATGAGTTTTTCTTACAGACATTTTTCAAAGGAGTAGGCAATAACAACTGTAACTTATCTTGGGAAAAAACATACACCCATGAAATCTGTGACCTGCAAATTCATTGTAAAGCTTTATTATTATATCAGTATTTTCCTCATAAAAGTACAAGAAGTACAAATATAATAATAAATAAATAAATAAAACCTGGTTGGCTTTCATTTCTTCAAAGGGCTGCTATAATCACTAAATCAAACCAAGTATTATAAAGAGATTATTACCTTAATTTAAAATAGTTTGGTTGATGCTTATACAGTATTTACACCTGTACTTATTTTATTATGAATGGTTTGTTAAACAGCTATATCTGGTCAGCCACCAGAAAAAGTAAATTCGTTTTAGGGATTATTGCCCAATAAATAATTTGCTGAGGTTTATCTAAGCCATATTTAATAGAACACCTAGCCCTTAAAATAGAGCAAATTCATTTGCAGCAATTACTGAGGTTTTATAACTGTCACATGTTCTGTGTGTTTTGCCATATACTTTACAGAAAGTAATCAGAGACCTACAGATAGGTAACCATTAAAATTAAGCATTTTTATTGTGCTGTTAGGTTATTTCCAAAATGATGCATTTACTACCTGTAGAAAATTAAAGCCATGAATGATGTGTTCACATTATTTCAAGAATGCCTTGGAACGGATACGCTATTCTTATTCTGGAAGAGAAGAAACAGAAAATGCAGCTGCAGCTAAAATATACACCAGGAAGGGGAAAGAGAGAGACAGGTCCACTTGGGAGTACTAAAGACAAAATGGCCCTCAGGGTTATGGCAGCAGTCTTTTCTCCTAGATGTGTAATAGGTACTAAAAATACGGTAAAAAATTCTCCTTTGGAAAAATTGACAAGGCATTCACAGAAGATAACAATAGCATAAAGGGAGAAATATATTTCTTTCTTAAGATGAAAAATAGAAGACTAGATTTGGAGTTATAGAAGTAAACCTCAGTGCCAAGGTTTGATTTAATTCCTGGATATAACAGAGAATTCTGAAGTAATTTGGGACAAGCCCTTTGAAGAGAAATGGATAAGCTCAGCCACATCCAGATTTGGCTAGGCAATTAAACTGGTCTAGTTTGAGATCAGTTTTTACTTTGTTAATTTTTGAACATACTAACTATATGATATTTGTGACTGGGGAAAATGGTTCTGACTGATCTGCTTCCACCATGGTCCTAAATTACAACTACAGCTGGAAAAAGGAAACTAAATTGGGTTTAAGGATGTTGTTAGACTCTCCTGAATATTTTATGATTACTGTCTTAACCTGAGTTTCCTGAAATCGTATCTAATCTCCAACATAAGATATAAATGCACTATCAAACATTCAATTACTATAATTGTATATATAAATCAATGGAAATCCACCTGTAGGCTACTATTGGTTAAAAAGATGTTTAGTCATTAACAAAATGCCACGTTTTTAATTTCATGTAAAAAATGCCACATTTTTAATTTTATGTTTGTTTGTTTGTTTGTTTTCAAGAGAAACTCCTATCTGTTAAAATATGAAGGCTTTTTGACTCAATGTCTTTTCCTTTCAGGAAGTTCTTATTAAGATCTTTTTTCCAGCAGAGAGAATGAAAGGAATACTATATGTTTCCTGAAAGATTAATAGCATCTTTTGTCTTAAAATAAAATTAGAAAACTATTCTTAGGCCACTGTAAAAAAATAAAAGTTTTGAGGCAACTTAAAATTTTATAAAGCCTTATAGTTCTACAATTCCTCATTCAAGTATGCAAGACTGAAGTGGGTAGGTGTAAGCTGTGGTTTTCTCATAATAATGTAACTTAACTAAAAGCATGTGGTTTGCAGTTTGATAGAAGAAAATTGCATTTTCTTATCACCTTCTTGGTAGATAATGCATTGCAAAGGGAAATTTTGAAAATATGCTAAAAATACCTGCAGGGAAAGAACAACTAATCACCTCTTTTGGTACTGGTGTAATGTGCTCAAAAAGATCAGAGCAGACCAACTGAGCAGTTCTCAAAGGAAAATAATATTGCAGCTATAATTTGGTTTACACTGTTTTGGTAACTGCAAATTCTGCCATTTGTCTATAAAATTATAACAAGTGTTGATACAAAACACTCTTAAATTTATATGTTTATTTTTCCCAAATTAGAAATAATTCGTTATTTACCAAACAGATTGAAAAACAGATTTTTCAGACTTAGATATATTTGAGATTTTTTTTAACTAACAGATATCCTTACTGTAAGAAAAATCATCTCTGCAGATGATTCAGGGCAGAAATCTGACACTTGCTGTGTTTAATCCTGGAAACATCTTAACACATGCAGCTTTTGTGGTTATATATTCCCTTTGACCACTGTAAAGAGGGAATAGTTGTCTTTTTAATATTTGCAAAGTAGTAATCATATTACAAGCTGCGATATTGACCCTCCATCTGTTACACTATGCAGAATGTATTATAGAAGGAAACAAAATCTTAAAAAAAGACTGTGATGCCTTTTATAGTCTACAAGTGAAGTCTATCTTTTGTTCTCCAAAGAGACTTAAAGAAAGTCCTGGGAAAAATAGCAGTAAGAAATGCTAGCTCTCCATAGAAATTACAGTGTCATGTAAAAAGGAATCTTAAGAAACCTTCAGTCACTTAGCTCTTGAGATAAAACTGTACAGGTATACCTTAGTTCCATAAATCTTTACAAAGCTTTAGCATGACATATATAGTTAGACTCATTACACACAAAGAGTGCAAGACTAAGGAAATACATTAATAATTCCGAGACTAGACCCACATTTTTTTTAATAATTCAGGGATCTTTAAAGATGAAATATGTTTTATAGACATTTCTTATAGACAAGATAATTTTTTTCACTTCTGTGCATTTTTTTTCTTTCAGGAATGTGCACACCAAAAAAGTTCCTGCAAAAATTAGACAAACAATAGCTAAGTAGTCCACAGACAGAAATGGGTAGGAATTTTGACACAAAAATTTTTGAAAAGAAGGATGGACAATCCATATCAAAACATGTCTCACAGAAATTAAATGAGGAATGTTTTTTCCACTGAAAGTTTAATTGATTGTCAGAATAAAAAGAGCTGAGAGGGAGAGAAAAATAGACAGATTGATTGACCAGATTAGTAAGAGATATAGGAGATTCAGTTCAGTTTGGGTCCGATATAACTAAGCATCCCAGCTTGCATATCTTAATGTAAACAACTGTGTCACTACTGGAAGCATTCTGTAGATATACATCCTTAATTCAATAGGTATTGGAATATGTTTAACTCAATATATTGTTGGCTTCATCATTAGGTAATGGAGAAAAGCAGAAACATCGAATAAAATGGCTGACATCAGAAGATCATCTACAGTGGTTTTCTCTTTTAAAACATGCCTTACATATCTGTGTGATAGCTGACAAAAGTTTGTGCAGCCTCTTCATAAATGCTGAATATTTCTACAAGATCTTCAGGCAATCCACTCTAACAATTCACAGTTCTTACTAGAAAGATTTTCTAAAATTAAAACAATATCTTTGACAGTGAATTCAATGTCTCAATCTGTATTCTTATTAGCTTTGATTATTCTTATTACCTTTGATTATTCTTATTACCTTTGATTATTCTTTTCCTTGTGATGGTACCCTTTTACATGTGTGTACTGTTGTCTCAATTTTTCTGTCCTGTGTCCATCTGTAAATTAAAGAGACACGTGTCTTTCATTTTCTTTTCACAGGCAATAATTTCTTGCACTATGATTATTCTATGTTCTTCACCCTGGACCACAAATCAACACCATCTTTACCCTTTTTGAAGTCTGATACCCAGAACTGGACACTGGGGATGCTGTAAACTTTGCCTGCCATTTATTATGGTGGCCAATCTATATTGGCTGGGCAAGAAACCTAGAATCATCTGTGCTTTTTCAGATGAACTCTAGATTTACTGCTTTTCCTGTATTCAAAAGATTTGTTAGAGGTCCTAAAAAATCCATGTCATCTTTCATTGGTTATATTAATACACTTACAAATCAATTGGTTGTCAATCCCATATTACTGTTGAAGTTAAAGTAAAGCTGAAGATATTTTCTTGGTTTAATTTTATGCCCGTTCTTTCCACTGTGACATAAGTCTAGCAACACATTATCTGCTATGGATATTCATGGATAGTATACAGAATTGAATTTTTATTTGCCTCTCTGGATATTATTACATGAGTAAATTAAATTCAATATTCATCTCTAGTTAAATGGTCAGAGTTGTTTATATTCACAGCATATCATAAGAACAAGCTATAGTTTATTTATCTCCTTCCCTACCAAGATTTTTTGAACTCTAGAACCCCACAAATAACAACTTCTCTTCATGTCACATGAGGACTTTCAACTTAGTGTCTTTCTAATAGCATACTTCTAACAGAATTTTTGCTTCATGCCAAGGTGTAATTCCTTGGCATGTTCCTCTTCCCTAGAATAACCTTTTTCCCCTTCATTTCTATATGACCACCCCACTCCTAAGTAATTCCCTATACTCTTTAAATCAGGCAAAACAAACAAAAAAAATGACCTAATACAACATTGCTGCCATCAAACGCTACAGATCCTACTTGAGTATTATATCTCTCCCATACTTCAGCATGTTCTGCCTGTTCAATATGTAATCTCTGAAACTACTGAAGCATTTGTACAGTTTCTGTGTACTCATTCTTGGCTGGTATTTAGGATCTACTTAGTGTGATAAATAGAATTAGAAATTAATCATAGTTCATTTTTCTAAATTGCTGTCATGTTTGCCAGTAGTGAAAATATCGAAGTGCGGTGTGGAAGCTGAAAAAATGATCACTGAATGCATGGAATACTGCAAATACTTTGGCATTTATTTATTTTTCCCTCTAGAATCATAGTCTGTTCTAGTTTGCAAATATTACAGTCAGTGAGGGGAGGGGGCCCCTACAAGGTGAAGCTTACATTCAAGACCACCTCAGGAGTCTGAACATACTTAACTCCATGCAGCCCAATGAGATGCATTCCAGAGTCCTGAGGGGATTGGCTGATGTAGTTGCTAAGCCACTCTCCTTCAAATTTCGAAAGTTATGGCAATCACACAAAATACTCTGAAACTTTCATTGAAGGAAAGTGAATATCATACAGATTTTCAAAAAGGGGGAAAAGAAGGACTCTAGAAGCTACCAGCCACTCAGCCTCGCCCCTGTGCCAAGTGAGATGATGGAACAGATCCTCATGGAAGTTATACTGAGGCATACGGAAGACAGAGGTGGTTAGAGACAGCAACATGGCTTCATCAAGGGTAAATCCCACCTTATGATGGCTTTCTATGATGAAGTGACTGCGTCAGTAGACAAGGAAAGAGCAATTGATTTTATCTACATGGACCTTTTTAAGATTTTTTTTTTTTTTTTATGGCCCCTCAGTAACATTCCTGCTGCCAAATTGGAGAAATAAAGCTTTGATGGATGGACTATTAGATGGATAATAAACTTACTGGATCTTACAGTCAAGAACTCAATGTCCAAATGGGAACCAGTAATGAGTGGTGTCCCTCAAGGATCCATACTGGGACCAAAACTACTTAATGCCCTCATCAGTGGCACAGAAAGTAGGATTGAGTGAACCCTCAGCAGTTTTGGGGATGACACCAAGATGAGTGGTACAGTTGCTACAGTAGAGGGAAGGCATGCCATCCAGAGGAACTTTGACAGGCTTGAGGAGTAGTACTATGTGAACCTCATAAAGTTCAAAAAGGCCTGCATTTGGGTCACAGCAATCGCCAATATTAGTACAGACTGGGAGATGAATGGATTGAAAGCAGATCTGTGGAGAAGGACTTGATGGCCACCACACTGGTGGATGAAAAATCAGATATGAGCCAGCAATGTGTGCTTGGAGCCCAGAAAACCAATCAGATGCTGGGCTGCATCAAAGGAAATGTGGCCAGCAGGTTGAGGGAGGTGATTCTGCTCTTCTATTCTGCTCTGGTGTGACTCCACCTAGAGTATTTCATCCAGCACAAAGAAGATATGGACCTTTTAGACCAGGTCCAGAAGAGGGCCAAAAGAATTATCAGAGCTGGAGCACCTCTCCTGTGAAGTAAGGCTGAAAGAGTAAGGTTAATTAGCCTAAGAAGTGAAGTATCTTGGGGCAGCTTATAGCAGCCTTCCAGTACTTAAAAGAGGTTTATAGTAAAGATGAAGAGACACATTTTACCAAGGCCTGAAAGGACAATGATTTAAAACTGAAAGAGGGTAGATTTAGATTGGATAGAAGGAATAAATTTTTTTATGATGACTGTATGAGACAGACACCAAAATGTTGCTCAGAACATATGTGGATACCCCTTTCCTGGCAATGTTCAAAGTCATATTGGATGGAGCTTTGAGCAACCTGACCTGGTGAAAGATGCCTTTACCAATTGCAGTGGCAATGGACTAGATGATCTTTGAAGGTCCCCTTCCATGATTATAGGACACTATGACTAAAAGGGCTGGAGCACCTCTCCTATGAAGACAGGCTGAAGGCTGAGAGAGTAAGTGTTGTTTAATTTAGAGAAGAGAAGGTAATGTTCCAGGGAATTTCATTCCAGAGAATGCTGATGTTTCAGGCTTTGCTATATAATAGATATAGCACTACACTGGATCTATTTCTACAGTTAGGAAAAAACACCCCTCTTTTACATCTGGTATTAAGATAGTTACCAGAAGGCAAGGACTAGTGATTTGAGATGGTAAAAAATTAGTCAATAACTACAACAATGGTTTATTTTTTAAAAATATGAGGCAATATATATTTCATAAATACATTCTGATACTAATGAGATGTAACAATTATATAATTTTTTAGTCCTATGCAAGTATACTAGATTTAAGTAAGACATAGTTTTTATACTACTTTTCTCTTCATGTGGGAGTTTTGTTACATGCGTTTAGAAAATATGAATTCCTAATGTGCCATTCAAGTTGTGTAATCTTAAAAAATGTACTTACATCGAGCCTGGTATCAGAAAGCAAAACAGAAGTGTAACATTCTTGTATTCCTCAATTAAGATAAAATGAAAGCTGTAATTAAGATAGAAGATTCTTACTGCTTTGTTAATTTGAGTATTTAACCACTAAACAAAGGCATACAGTTTTAAAACAGAATTTGAATTTTCAGATTTTTTTGGTTATTTTATTTTGTTTGGTCACTGAAGAGCAAAATGGATAAAAGGTATGGATATCTTAAAAATATAGCCTTTATAAGATTGCCCTTAAGCCCCCTGATTCAGACAGACATAACTTGTATGGTAGTTGCAGTGCTAATTTGTTCTCATGTAAAAGATTTTAAAAGATATGGAAATATATACCAATAATTTGTCCAGGTCAAGGGAAAATGGACATCATAAGTGCCTGCATTTTTTATTCCTGTTTATTTATTTATTTTTTTTTTTTGTAAACCTAAAATGAGCGCTTTAAAAAGTCTGAATTATATATTTTTACTAGGTTTTTAAAAAACCTTACACTAATACCCACAGAAGAATTTGAATTAGAAATTATCTGAAACATAATCACTAGTGAAATCAGAGATCTATAGTTCAGGAAAATGTAATTTTTTACTACACATTTTCAAATCATGCTAATAAATCCTAAATGCAAACATTTAACAAATTTCTCTTGCACTTAGGATACAGATGACAAATTTATAAATCGAGACTTGGAAACTGTTCAGCTAGAGAGAACTCAAACAACACTCAGGATACATAAAATAAGGCATAAACCCACTTAAAACACTGATTTCCTTTCAAACTTGCAGTGTCTTAGAAAGCATGAAAGACAATGAATTTTAAACAGCTCTGTCCTAAATCTCAGTGGTTATTCAAGCCAGAAAAAAAGTAGATTTAAAAGAATAGAGGGCACAATGGAGAAGCTGCAATTCTAGCTGTTGCTCATGTGCATGAATTGTGTTAACAATCCAACTGTAACAACTACCAGGCACCCTGGCTCAAATTATATGATACGGTTCTGCACTTCTTTCATTCCTTTTGCTTTAAATCTAAGTTAATAGACTGAGGGTGCCAAAACTGAGGATCATTCATCCTGGGGACTCAAAGGCTGCCCCAGGGTCTGTCCCTGTCATGTGGTAAACATTGAGGGGCTTATTCTGTAAGTTAGTTGGCCACCTAGCTTCATCTTCTTTGTCCTTACTGGGACTCTAAGGGTAACTGCACACCTGCTTTCATCTCAGGTGCTGCACTTTTAGGGACAAAGGCAGGGACAGGAAAATACGAAAGTAAAACTTGTGTCTTTTTCATGCAGTTGTTCATGAATATGTTAATTTTTACTAATAACCTATACCTGTGAACCTCTCAGAATCTTTCTAGCCCCTGTGGCATTTGATGTACTATGAAAAACAATTGCTGTCAGAGGCAGAATACTGTTATCACTTTAACAGGAACGCTGGTGGCACTGCAACTGGTATTTGCTGAATAAGGTGCTTGTTTTTACCTTAGAAAGTACAATCTGCTAGGTACATTTTCTGTCAGAGGTACTGTAGGTCTGCTTAAAATTGTGGTTGTAATCAGAAAAGTGGCTGTTAATGTGGAGCTCATAATTTAACATACCACCTATGCTCTCCGTAAAGCATAATTACTTTCTTGTCAGAAGTAGGCTTTTACAATTGAGCTACAGAGCTGGATTTTAATCCATTTCGTTTTTGTTGATATTATATTTTATTCTGATCCAACAATCCTTATTAGAGATGAAATTAGTCCAGGAAAAAAGACAACAGAATAGACCAATTTTGTAATCTCATATTGAATTTATTGCTCTGTCAAGAAAGTAAACCAAAAGAAAGCAAAACAAAAAACCTAAAACCTGATTACTTTGTTAATCAGGATACTTCAATAGAAAAGGCTGGTAGAGGCAAGGAAGTTCCTTGCATTCATACACACTGTCACTATCTAGAACACAGTATTGTTTTAAAGCCAAAATAAGATTAAAAAATGTTTTATCTAAGTTCCCCAATCAAAAATTTTAATATATACTAACTGAAACAAGTTTTTCATATGTTAGGAGTATATTAGGAATAGCACTTTACTTGTTCAGAAGTGTAAGATATTGTGTTTATAGTATGAAGCAGGAACATAACATTGTATGTTTAATGTTTGTACATTCAATTAAGAGTCTGTCTGGTGAGTGAAGATGATTTTGCCAGATGGTTTTGCAGAGCTCCTCTGCTTCATAGACAGCTTACTTGGTTGTAGATAAGCTCCTGAAAATTAGAGTTCACTGTATATACTAAAAAATTTAAGACAAATCAAAATCAAACTGACCTGGGGAATGTTATGAAAGACATTTTAAAAAAAATAGCATTTAATTCAAATAAAGCTTAGCATGGGTGGAGGGCATGAACTTAGAGAATGACTTTGTCAGAAAGCCCAAGATATTCCACTTAATTTTATACAGACAAATTCTTACCTAAAAAGAGCTCCTGTAATTTTATAATGATTTTTCCAGTCGTGACTAAAAGCTGAAATAGTAATTCATAAAACAAGTATGGCCACCTGATAAAACAATTGTCTTCTTTCCAATTGCAGTAACATTTGTATAAATGAGGTAATATCTTCATTTAAGAAGCTGTTCAAGTAATTTTCACTTTAATCTAATTTTTTTGTGATTTGAGAATTGTACCAAAGGGGTTTTGTGCAAAAAGCAATTGAGTCCTGGTAGTGGTCATTGCTGCAAAGCTTACATCAACAGTTCAGTTTCTGAAGTACCAATTAAAATAATAGTATATGGTATTTGTTTTGAAAAGACATTAGTTTTCTAAGCAGCAAGCACGAATCGTTAATCAATGCTTAATTACATTCATTTGCATTTGAACACAAGAAATAAGGAAGAGTAAAATAGTATCTGAAATTAATGTGATAAAACATTGTTACAAATCATTTATGAAGTGCCTTGAGAGCTCCTTGTGTGATGAAGTGACATTATATATCCATTGTTTTTCCTCTGAGATCAGTCAAGGTTCAAGCACTGTCAATAAAACAGCATTCACAGCCACTTACCCATCCTTCATGTAACAGGAGACATCATCAATCTCTTCCACTTCAAGAAAAGTTCAAATCTGTCTATGTGAATTCTATTCAAGCGAACATCACTATCATATTTGAGTGCCTCAAAAAAGGAAACTGATTTAAGAGATGGCAGAACAGGTGCACTATCTTTCTCTCTACTCTTGAAAATGTTACTGAGATGCATTTTTTCCTTTTTTTTCCCCTTTCCTTTAATGAGTATTTTTTTTTGCTCTCCTTCTTTTGCTGTTCCTACTATATTCTAGGAAGAATAATAAATATTTCTTAGGTTTTATTGTAATGATTATGGTATGTTGGACCGGTCCTGTTTTCACTAAAATGTTACAGTTGTTTTCATTTTTGTAAAATGCAGCTCTTGAAGAAAATCAAGGCTTCTAATCCATAGAGACTTTTAAGTAACTTTGCACTCATATTTAATGTACAAAGACTTGCAATAGCTTAGCAAGAAAACCATCAAAAAGCTGTCACCCAGTCATTAAGCAACAAAAGTGTAACTAGTGTTTCCAACAAACTCTGGTGAAAGAAGGTAATTTTGAGATCCCATACTGTTCAAAAGCAGAGAACTTCAAAAGCTCTCTTTGATTACCAGTATTCCTCAAAAAGTACTGCAGATCAGTCATTAACAACACATTTAAAGGTTTGTCATGCCACTGCAATCAATTACTGTGTCCCCTCTTTTGGATTAAGACTTTCTCATTTTTTCTCTTCCATTTGTTGATTTCAGCCTCCAGTGAAGATTAGTAGATGATAGATGCTGGCTATGGAACAACTTCATGACTGTTGCTAGTTTGTGAAGAAAGTGTATTAGAGCAGGAACTGAAAAGTCTTCACTGTAAGGAGAAAAAAAAATCACACCGAAGGGGAAGCAAACTCATCTCCACTCTCATTGCAAAAGAAATAATCAGATGAGATATTCATCCAACAAATTAATTAAACAGTAGCCCTTACCACTTCTATGAAGTAATTTGTTCATGATACTGACTGCTGTTTACTGCTTCAGGAACACTAATGCTCTCTTTTTGGTCATCTAAATGAGTCATCAGTGTCATCAGTACTCTTCACTTTCTCTGACACAAACAGAAGCTTCCTTAGGATTCATGTAGCACATGAGGGAAGGAAGAAAAACAGATCGTTTAACAATTGCTTTCTATAATTTCTTTTATTGAAAAAAAGGTTGGATATTTACTAGCTCCAGAAGCTGTAGATATTTTGTTAAGTGTTTAAACCACTGCAATTTACTACATGATATCCTAAAAGATGCCTTTGCAGTTTCTGTTGGAAAAAGTCAGATATGTCACAGATTTCTTCTGCTAAGCTTAATGAATATATTTCTGAATAACACGTTTTCTGCTGCTCTTATAATTTTAATGGTCTTTTGTGTGCAAAACTTAAGATTTATTCCTCACAGAATGATATTTGGTGACTGGTTTCCAAAAATATTATCTCAGATCTGTACAATTTTCTCAAAGAAGCAGGCAGATAGTTTAACAGTCTGAGGTACTGGTTAGTTCACAAGTATTTGAAGTTGATATGAATTAAGTATGTTGGCAGTGCACTTCCATTCTAGATCAGAGGTGTTCTGGTCATAGTTCAATAACTATAGTACTTGGAGATAACTCGCTTTCTGAACCAGGCTAAATTTTGGACTAGGCTGACATGAAGCTATGGTCAGCTGTGTCTGATTTGTCCTTTAATTTTCCTCACGGTCCCAAATTTTCTTCTTTTCTCAAGACCTGATACAAGCTATGAAAGGCTCTGCACTACACTACATTATACAATATATTTCTTTGATTTGATTTTCATGTCCAGCTCTTTTACTCATGCAAGTTGATAGGATTCGGAGTACTCTTCTTGCAGAAAGAAATGCCTTTAAGAAGTCCATCAGAATGTCTTACTTACTGCCCACCTAGTGTTTCTCTTTGAGACAAAGAAGATAAAGACTCTGGTCACACCTAGGTAGAGATGACTTCTTTATTTTGTATCCTCACTAATACTGTAGATACTATACAGAGGATGGTCAATTTACTGTGGAAGGTAAAAAAATAAAAATACAGGAAATACAAACCAGTTCTTATAGAACAAAGCTGGTATTTATCAGATAAAAGGAAAAGGAGATAAAAACCTCAGGCAACAGAAAAGAAAAGTGAGATTAGTGTATGACAAAAGATCTCAGACCATGTTTCTAAGAAACATTTTAGTTCAGAAGAATTTTCAAAGTTTATGAGTTCTGTTGCTCTCTTTAGCAGGACTACAAGTACAGGAGAAGTCTGACTAACAAACAGAAAAACTTCCACCAACTACAGCAATCTTTGGAACAAAGCCAGAGTTTATGATAAATATTCATAATGCACAGAGCTGGATTTCCCCTTTTCTGTGATAACATTACCCAGATTTTGTAGATGACATTAGCCCAAACCTCATAAGTAGTATTCATAAAACTTTTGAGCACAATGTATTAAAACAAAATAAAAGTCAGAAAAAAACGTGTTCTGTTACTTCTCAAGCTGCATCCTGAACTGAATCCTCACCATAGTTCTGAATCAGACACAACCACAGTGTGATGAGTCCTTACATCAGCCACTGATGTGAGGCTGTGGGATTAGGACTATTAGGACAAAATTTTATCCTTAGTATCAGAAATAGTAAAAATATAGATGTGTCAATGACGTAGGTGGAAAATGGATTGAAAGAGACCCTTCAAATGCACAAATGAGACCTGGCTACCACAGTTTTGTAAAAAACTTCTCTATTTCTTTTTTACTCTTAAATCATCCCTTGGCAGTAGGGCATCTGCCAGTGAACTGCAGCAACTATTATATTTTCACATGACTCTTCTTGTCAGTGGTCATTTATAAAATTCTTTAAGGATTTCTGAAAAAGGGCAAATCTCATTGATTGATTGCATTTAAGAAATGAAAACAAACAGCTGAATGACGCAGCTTTTCCAGATACACAATTATTTCTTTTCTATTTCTCACAATATACAGTCTTACTGTACTAATTTTTAAATGAAAATAATAGGTAGTCATGTGGGTTTTTTATATTAATTACTATTATATTTTAAAAGTTGGAATATGCATCTTAGGATGTTTGTGATATATAATTTATTTTTATTAAAGAGTCACACTATATATCTTTCTAAACGTATGAAATAGACAATTACACAATAATTTCTAATTACTTTGGGGAAGTCTGAACATTCTATGCCTAAAATTAAAATGACACATTGTTGTAGTCATTATGTGAAGATTTGCACTTGGATATGGGTGAACTGCCCATCTTTTTGTTATTGCATAGTCCCACTGACAATCTCCTTAAATCATCCAAATCCCCATGTTCTTGTTCCCCTCTTATAAATTACAAAGACCAGGATGGTCCTCTCCAAAGCTGTGCCTTAAGATTCTCAATGGTGGCTTAATGGTGGCTGGAGATTTTTCATCCTTGGCACTGTTTCTGCTGTCCCTTGTCTATCAGCTTCATGTCTCTGTTACTCCTTGTTCTTCACTTGGCCCTTTACGTATTACCCCCCTTTACACTGCAGGAAGTCCTTGATGAGATCACCCCTGTGAAATGCATGCTCTCACCTTCTGCAAATGCTTACATTTCCTTTTTTCAGATATATAATTTAATGGAATATTTTGAAAAATAGGCCAAAAAAAAAAATAAAAATCTAGATTTTGAAGTTTATGGTCTCCTATATAATGCTAACAAACCACAGAAGTATAACTTTTTATCTCAGTCCCATCCAGATATCCAAGATAACTTCAATAGCCTAGAGTATGAAAAATGTTACATAATTGCAAGGTTAGCAAATGTCACATCAGTAATTATTGCAGGCTGTAAAAAAATATCCAGACTGTACAAAAATAAATTTTATGTGATGAGAGAAAATGTGTTCTTCACTTTCTCCTTCCTTTCCAAAACCAAGCACATTCTATTGACATAGAAATTTCAAAAGTCTGAGAAATAAATTCCATCATTTTGCTTTGCAAAAACATACTAAAATACTTTTGAATCACATTGAAGATGTTAGCTGAATTTAATTGGAACATATCTATTTTTCTGAACTTCTTAATAATCAGTCCTGAAGGAGCTCCTTAAAGAACTCTCAGAGATAAGAGTTCAGGATTTTTAATGAAATAGGGATATCATACTAGCTCCCCATATAATAATTTTTACAGTGACATTATGATTTGGATGTGTCCTTTAGCCTCTACCCAAATGCATATAAGATATTGCAATAAATGTGTTATAAAATCTTATCATTCCTATAAATGCTCTGGTGATTTTCCAATCTTGCCATTCAAAAAAGAATGCTCTTGTGAAACAGAACTTAATTTTATGCATCCAAATTAAAATGTTTAGATAAAAACACATAGTCTATCAGAATCTCTTAAGCCACTTCAGAATGGAGATATATATCCCCTCATTTTCATTCCTTACGTATACTTTAAAATTCTTACACGTATAGAAGCATATAACAATCATAATAGAAGAAAATAAAACTGGTCTATTAGTATCAGAGTAGTTTAGAAATATGATGAGGCATGAAAACTATCCTTTTATGTCTAGAGTGACCTATAAACAAGATAATACATTTTGCAGTCAAAATGATTTAACTTTGTAATAAACCTTGTCTTTCCTCATGTGTGATGAAAACATTGTCTTGGGAAGAACAGGGTATATATGAAATAGACTATACAGTTATGGAAAATTTTCTGTTCTCAGCTACTGATAACCAAAAGACCACATTAGTCTAAGATTGTTGAATTCTTTTTGTTTCCAAGTTTCTGCCCTCTGAATTTAATTCTATTTATTGGGAATAATCTGTACATTTGAGCTGCCCAATCTTGTATATTACATGTTTTGCTCAGTAAAGAGAAAATTCTCTTTTCTTTGCAGTGCTTCAACTGTTGTCTGATTCCTCATTTGCAACCTGAAGTTCCGTAGGCTTTTTTGGCTGATGTCTCATACACTGAAGCAGCTGCTTGAATATTTATGCTACAGTGTTCTTCCCTATCACTAGATACTTTTCTAGACTCTCTTGCCTTTCACATATCTCACTTTTTGTTATCTCTCTTCTACTGTTTTGAATTTTTCTGGCTAACTCTCACTTTCTTATCTCCTGCATATACTCTTCCAACCTCTACAGGAAGCCATATTGTTAATGTAAGCACTTACCTCTGATTTTGCAATTTGACAAAATTATTCTGAAACAGCACTGAAAACTGAAATTATTTTAAGATTTTTTATATTTCTTCCTCTTTGATACTTAACCTATTAAATAACATTATACAAGCATTTAGCCTTGCAAAACAGAAATTAATGTTTTAATTAACTTTTTTTTTTTTTTTTTTTTCCTGGAAGTCTTATATTTTGTGTATAATAATTTTAGTAAGTAATATAATATAATTGGAAATTCTTAAGGATTGCCAACAGTTATGGGACTGGGGGCAAAGGTGTATTCACCTGTCCCCCCACAAAATGCTGCAGCTGCTGCACTTCCATGTCCCCAGGTCAGCCCAGCATCAAGATTGAGCACATAGTCTTGGCACACATACTCACTCACATGCATACCCATGTGCACTGCAATAGCACAGCTAACCACAAAGTTAACACAGGCAGAAAACTGTGCCTTTACAGGCACCCACATAAACAGAAACAGATGTTCTAGTCCTCTTTCTTTTCTCCAGAAGCTCAGGACTGAAGTCTACTCTCACACATACCTGCACACCTTTCTCCAGATCTTCAAAACAGTTTATCTAGCACCTGGATCCAGGTGCCTTTATGTTCCAGTCACTGGCACCTGGAACTTCAGGTCATGGGTATTTCTTAGTACTACTCCAGCAGCTGATGCTCATAACTCTTCTCTTACTTGCTGGCTTCTCCATCTTGAGGTTCATGAGTACTCACACACTCACTCAGAATAGACATGGCAACCACAAAAAAGAGAGGTGGGGAATACGATTTGGTAAGAAACTGGAACAGACTGCACTGACAACATGCAAGGCTCTCACTCAAGTTTATGGAACAGCATCTATTCACAGATATCTAGTCCCTTTTATCCCATTTTCTTTATGTTTTCCCACACTTATTCCTCCCTGATCCACCTTGTTGCCTTCCATTTCCTGCCTTTGGTCCTTCCCATAAACATCCCATGTAGATTTTACTCAATCCTGAAATGCACTTCCCTTCTGCATCCCATAATACATCCCAAATCTCTTTAGGTGAGATTGAACACATGATGAACACATGCCCTTAAGTCTGGCATGTGTCCTGGGGAGTTTTTTTTGTTGACTCATCTTGGTAGGTTACTCACATACAAATAATTTTTTCCTTTCAACAATTTTAAGAACAACTAAATCAATATGCCCTAATTTTCACTACCTAAGTTTTAACAAATTAAGTTTTAGGGTTCAAGCATCAATTGTTTCTCTCTCTGATGCTTTCTAGGTCTCAGGTTTAATTTGCTTAGTGCTTTGAGAGATCCCCTACTAGAGACATTTGATATTTTCAGGAGTACTCATGAAGCATATAAGTCTCTAGCATACTTTGAAAATGTTGACCACTAATCTGAATTATCAGGTGGTATTTTGAAGCTTACATAATAAAGCTGTTTTCCAGAGAATTATATCAGTATGAGTAGCAAAAGCAGAAAATGATACTATAAGGTTGGACTATTTTTTTTCTATGTGTGTCTGAATGATAGATAGCACAAAGCTACTATATTACTGGAGAAATGCTGTAATGGATCAATCATTATTTCAAGAATAAGCCTGCTGATAATGGAGTTCTGGCATGCAGCAATGTATAACACCAACTGTTTTGTTTATTTAAAAGATCCTACTAAAGAAGTTTCAGCAAATGGAAAGTGAAGCTTGTAATGTCTGAAAGCATGAATAAACCAACATATTTTCCCCTTGGATTTACTTCAGGTTCTTCAGAGTGTCAGGACTTGAAAATTCTCAACAACATCATCAAGTTTGGGGCAGAGCACAGAAACTTATGCACGCAATTTTTTTTGCCAATAACTTGATAAATCATTTTAGTTTTCCTCCATGCTTCTTTTTTTTTTTTTTCCTTTATTTTTAAGTGAGCCTTCAGCCACATGCTAAAATTATTACTGATAGAATTCTAAAGATTCCTTTGGCCTCTGTTAACTATGTTGTCAACCTTCCAATTTTCTATGGGGCTAAATTGAGTGGCTGGAAAACTGCCTGGAGGAAAAGAAATGCAGGTGGTGCCAGATGACATGTGGATGAATGTGAGTCAGCAGTGTGCCCAAGTGGTCAAGAAGGCCAACATCATCCTGACCTGCACTGGAAAGTGACCAGCAGGACTACAGAGGTGCTCTTCTGCTCAGCACTGGTGAGGTTACACCTCAAATCCTGTTTTTTTTCCTGAGCCAGCAGTGTGCCTAGGGAAGCCAAGAAGACCAACAGCATCCTGGCTTGTACCAGGAATAGCATGGCCAGAAGGACTAAGGACGTGATTGTTCCTCTGTACTTGGCACTAGTGAGGCCAAACCTTAAATACCTTCTTCAGTTCTGGGCCCCTCACTACAAGAAAGACACCAAGGTGCTGGAACATGTCCAGAGAAGGGCAACAAAGCTGGAGTAGCACAAGTCTTTTGAGGAGTGACTGGGGGAACAGGCTGTTCAGTCTGGAGAAAAGGAGGCTGAGGGGAGATTTTATTGCTCTCTAGAACTGCATGAAAGGAGTTTACAGCAAGGGCTTGGGGATTGGTCTCTTTTCCCAAGTAACCATAAATAAGACAAGAGGAAATAACCTCAAGTTTCACTAGGGGAGGTTTAGATTGGATATCAGGAAGTTTCCTCAATGAAGTGGTTGTCAGAAACTGGAAGAGGCTGATCAGGGTTGAGTCACCATCCCTTGGAGGTATTTAAAAGATGTGTAAATGTGGCGCTTAGAGACATAGTTTAGTGGTGAGCTTGGCAGTACTAGGCTTATGGTCGGACTTGATGATTTAAAAGTCTTTTCCAACCTACATGGTTCTATGATTCTATGAAAATATGAACATGATTTAATAGGTTGGGTTCAAGTATTTTGGCCTTTTTTTTTTTTCTCTTAAACCTGTGAAGATATTAAACAAGTTCCACCATTCCTTCTCACAGATAAACTGACTATATTAATTTGTATATTATGAAGATATGAGGAGATGGCTCTTCAGGTCCAGAATGGGAACTTGCACTGTGATATTCATGAAATATGAAAATCAGTCCTGATGATTTTCTTTGAAAATCCTATTTGATAGTTCTTTTTCATTTTCTGGAGATTCATATTTTTGCATAAATTTAATCAATAATGGGACATGATATGCCCTCAAATGTTAGATTCCTCACTGCAGAAAACTCATATAAATCCTTGCTAGGGAAAGACTGTGAAGAAGCTCTGGACATCACATCAATTAGTTTCTTATTCATTTTCCCTCATTTTACCACTCTACTGCTTCCCTTTCTCTGCCTCAGTTTCTTTGAAAATAAACTACCAGCAATTCCTTTGCCCCCTTGGTCTGTTTTACTGCACCCATACTCAGATGTGAATAACGAATAATATGCCATTACAGAATCACAGAATGTTTTAGGCTGGAAGAGACCTCCAGGATCATCCAGTCCAACCTTTGACAAACACCATAATCTAACTACTAAACCGTGTCCTTAAGGACCAAGTCCAAACACATTTACATATCTCCAGGGAGTGATGACTCCACTACTGCCCCAGGCAGGCCATTCCAATGCCTGATAACCCTCTCAGTGAAAAAAATGTTTCCTAACATCCAGCCTAAACCTCCCCTGGTGCAGCTTCCATTCATTCCCTCTGGTCCTGTCACAGTTCACTGAGAAGAGGCTGCTTCCCTCCTCACTTCAACCTCCCTTGAGGTAGCTGAAGAGAGAGGTAAGGCCATCTCTCAGTTTCCTCTTCTCCAGACTGCACAACCCCAGCTCCCTCAGCTGCTTCTCACAGGACTTGTCCTTCAGGCCCTTCATGAACTTTGTTGCCCTTCTCAGGACATGCTCCAGCACTTCTGTGTCCTTCTTATGGTGAGGTGCCCAGAACTGAACACAGGACTCAAGATGTCGCCTCACCAGAGCTGAGTACAGAGGGATGATCACCTCCCTGTTCTTGGTGGCCACGGTGTTCCTAATACAAGCCAGGATACCGTTGGCCTTCTTGGCCACCTGCACACACACTGCTGACTCATATTCAGTCGACTGTCAACCAACACCCCAGGTCCCTTTCCAACTTATAGCTCTCTAACCACACTTCCCCAAGTCGGTAGCTCACCATGGGGTTGTTGTGACCCATTTGAAAGACCTGGCATTTGGCCCTGTTAAACCTCATACAATTGCCCTTGGCCCATTGGTCCAACCTGTCTGGGTCCCACTGTAAGGCTTCCCTACCCTCCACCAGATCGACACAGCCACCCAGTTTGGCATCATCTACAAATTTACTGAGGGTACACTCAGTCCCCTCATCCAAATCATTAATGAACATGTTAAAGAGAACAGGCCCCAGCACAGAACTGTGGGGGAAAGCACTCGTGACTGGTCATGAACTATTGCAGAAAGAGATAAAAAAACCCCATAAAGTGGGTCCTAATGGATGGGCAGGAGCTGGAGTGCTGAATAAGTAGCTCCAAAAGAAGGTCATGCAACATCTCCTAACAAATCTGTGGGATAACCCAACTCTCAACACAATGCTGGTTCCAGAAGAGTAAATTATGAGAAACGCAGCATCTATCCTTAAAATGTCTCTTAGAATAACTCTAAGAATTATATGTGTAATTTGCATCATGAAAATTAATAAAAAATATTTAAAACATAATAATTTAAAAGGTGGTTAAGTAACACAAGAAGCCCCATATCTATAGACTATTCTCTATGGGAGAATGTTTGAAATGATCAGGATTACTGTTGTTTGTGATGTTTTTTAATAGATAATGCTTCATTTTTTTACAACCAAAAGTACTATAGCAATAATAAAGCAATGCTGTAAGAAGTATGGTTTTATTTTACAGTATCAGTTGGTTAATGCAGGAAAAAAGTGGAACCAGTCGTTGAAGACGGGTACTACAGGGATCACCTGAATATTTGGAGTGGAATTCATGCAGTTCATCATAGCCCTACAATGCGTGCTACACAATGCGTACCCTACAAAAGGGTAAAAATGAAACAACAGCTCACATGTCACAAACATGTTTAGGATAGCCATATCTAAAGATGACTGGCAGATAAAATCAGTGTTAGGTTAAGTACAAAGTAATGCATCTCTGACTATTCACACATAGTGATAGACTGTAAATCAACTTTTACTACTTAGGAAAGAGATACAGAAGCCATTACAGACATAGGTGGGTGAAGCAAAAAAAAAAAAAAAAAAAAAAAAAAAAAAAAAGCTGCAAGAATAGAAAAAAAAAAGAAAAAAGAAAAAAAGAAAATATAATTGTGGCAGTTTCCATTCATCTCATATCCATTCTTTTGGCTTGGGTTACTGTGTTCTGCAATGATACAGGGTGTAACTGATGGTCTTACGAAGGCAGACAAGATATGATGATGTGTTTGCTCCTTGAAAATAGGAAACTTGGGAAATAAAAGATGCATTTCTGAAATTATGTATGTAAAATGTTTGCAGGAAATAGCTAATTATGCTAGTTATGAAATATATGAAACAGAAGAAAATAAATTATCAGGTAGATTCTTTTAATTTATTTTTTTTAAAGAAACAATGGTACTTCTTCATCTAAAGCATATCAAATCCATAACAGTTGTTACTGGACACTGAAGGTACAAACCAGTAAGGTTTGTGAAGACCAGGAGGATTGTGAAAGTTAGGAGAGAATTGGCTTAGGTCTTCAAAAGTTTCTAACATTAGGGATGCTGACATTATTAATCTGTCATTATGTTCAATATCAGGATTAAATATGCCTTTTTGGACTTTTTGGACTCCAACAAAGAGACAAATTATCTATAAGAAACTTCCCTTTCCTTAAAAAAAAGATTACCAATATGCCATATATACACAAAAATTGATATTTTATGGGATGCACTATTATGTACTATTATACACAAACTCAAGAAGCATTTCTGGTACTACTCCCAGATTTGAACTGTATGTTAATTGCTAGATTGGGAGATACCTTATTAAATTTAAAAGAATTCTAACTTAATTAGCAAAGACAAGCACCGAAAAGTACAACTGCAGTCAATGGATTAAAGACATAATCAGGAATGTATCCTTGCTATAAATTAGATATGAATGCATTTAGGGGATTGGCATCAGTATTATGTTCGCCACCTTGTTCCTGGTTCAGAGATTTAAATCCTGGCAGAAAAAAAAGTTCAGCACGCAGTCAAATGTGTGATTAGGCTGTCATTTTGTTCCTGTACAGCTGCATGACTAGCACCAGCCATCTAGATCCCTGAAATATAGCCCTTGGCAAACAAGATGGTATTTTTTTTCTCAATTTCAAGTCCAACCTTATTCAAAGTGGTATCTTAGGCTGGAAATGACATTTTCTTTCCTATCAGAAACCTGTAATGCAGACCTCATGGGCATATAAAAGAAAGATTCTCTTTGACTCATTAGCACCATCACAGGACTAAGGACTGTTAAACAGAATTTACAGAAATATTCATATCACATAACATTTCTTGTTATTTCTAGATCATTCTATCCAGTCATGGGTTTATCAGATGAAAATGAGGATAATTGCCAAAGTTGCAAATGAAAAAATGCAGTGGTTTAAATTTATTGCAGGAAGGGAGGGCACTGTAGATTTTTATGTAGTTTAAATATCTAGTAGTTCTTACACCAGCAAGTGTGTAATACAGTTATTTTCTATATACTGAAAAATATCATCACTGTTCTGCTACATTTTTTTCCTAAGTCTTGTGCAATTAAATGCTTTTCAAATCTCCAGAATCTTCCTGAATGTTTTTAGGTCTTTCTCAGGAGATCATAACTCCCTCTAATCTTCATGAGCTTATCTAGATTGCAAGCTCTCATTGCTTGCATTAAAAAAAAAATTATAAGCAATCCAAGGTTTGGGAAAAGAATTAATAGATCACCTGATTTACCTGGAAAAAGTTATCTTTTTGGACGGCAAGATCCTACTTGTGTCTTAGGGCCTATATTTTCTTTGGTAATGTTTGGGAAGTAGTCTGTAGTCTGGAAGGGAAGAACCTGTAGTCTGCATCTAATTTCAATCAATATAATAGGTATAAACTTTAAAAAAAACACATATTCCAAAGCTTAAACTGAAAATCTTTGAAAAGATTGAAAGAATCCTTGAGATAAAAGTCTCCGTGTTTAACATTAACTGAGTATCAACAATAATAGACCATTATCCTCAAATATCTCATATCCTCTGATTGTCATTTAATAAAAGGTTCCAGGGTAGTGATATTCTTTAGAGTAGAAATAATAGTAATAACAGAGATTTCCTTTCCCCTCTTGGATTATACTAGAGAATTTACCCATTTAGCTTGCAACTGAGTAATTCACTGTTTAATAACTTTTCATCCGCCTTCTTCAAAATGATTGCAACTTATTTCACTCTAAAATGAAGTAAATGTCTTTAGTTTATCATTAGTATAAATTAATTTGTCTGGTTTACTGCCCACAGTGTAGCAAAATGAAAAATAGTTTATTGGAATGTTCACAGAGTGTTTTTCAGTTCCTGATGCTTTACTTGATGTAGGCAGCAGGTGCCAGGACTTGCCGGGTGATGGGCCCGGACGGTGCTCGCCCCGCCTGTGCCCAGTTGGGGCTGGCCCAGGGGCGCATGCCCGGGGATCGGCTGGGTGTGGTTTCCGGAGCAGGCTCCAGGGCCAGGCGGATCGAAGTTAGTTCACTGATACTAACCCCAACCAACACTAGCTCGATTGACTCTGTTCGCGAACCGAGCTCGCGCCCACGGCGAGATTCGTCTCACGCAACAACTTGACTGTAGAACTATTTTATGATCTTGATATTAATCTTAAAAATTCTTGGCTAACTACAGAGCTAATTAAATGGGAGAACATTGCTCAGTCCTCCAGTCCATGGTCCACACTCCCAAGGGACACTATGGTAATGGGGATCAGACTGAAATTCAACCAAAATCTGAGTGCAGAGAATAACCAACATGTTGATTTATGAGATCCTTCCTTCAGAAGAAAAGCTCGAGACAGAATATCTTTGGACTCTGATGGAAGATATGCTTTACTGTGTAATAAATTACGTAGATCTTGAATTTTAGGTGGTGAATGCTACTTAAATGTCAAGGGGTCTAGGACAGCTCTCCACAGCCACCTGTCTCCAACAAGCAACTCTCTGACAGCCAACTCTCTGCCAGACACTTCTTCACAGCTGACTCTCCACTGGGACAAATGTACACGGGTTAGCAGACAGCACTCATTCATCACCCTGAAGAAAACATCAAGGTGCAGGTGACTCTGCTCACAGCACTGATTTTTACAAGGAAACTCTACATATATAGAGTTCAACTGCACAAGTCACAGAATTTGTAACACGTGCTAACCAATCAATCTCACCTTCATAATACTCGGCCATCTGCACCTTTTTTTCTGTGATCTCACAGTGAGATAAGGGCAACTCAATCAAATGTGTAACAAACAGCTCGTTTCAGGTTGCAGTCCTAAACGTCACTTTTAAAAAGTTTGTTTTGATGTTTTATAATTACATTTGTTGAACATTAGCTCCAGAAAGTATTTTTGAAAGGCCTTTAATGACATTTCTTTAACCTTCTCACAAGGTTCTGTTCATGGTACTGACTGAGTGCCATCTGCTGATCAGATGCCCCAGTAGAAAGTGAGGTGTAGAGGTACTCAGCAGACAGTTCTCAGCATACAGTAGATGGTATACAATTGTCCCTTTCCATTTCAGAGATGTGTTTGTGCTTTATTAACAAGTACTTTAGGAATTTGTAAAATGGAAAAAAAAGTAGAAAAGTTGAATGAATATTCATGAAGTCTTAAATTGTAAAGCTATTGTGAATTATAAAAGGCAAGAACAACAAAAGAACACCTTTCCTTTACCTTTCTGTAATGCTGTCTGAACAATTACTGAAAGATTAGAAAAATAACCAGGAATTATACACATACCTTAATAATACATGTGAAGGGCAAATAGAGGCAAAGACAGGCAAAATTTATTTCTGACCCAGAAGTTGGAGAGAGTTACAGAGACTTATGAACAGAACTAAATTCTTCCTTCTCCTCCTCTGTCTATTATTGGTAACTTATTGCAGAACTTTCTATGAAACATGGCCTTTTTGACTTGCAGGTTTTGTGCATTTGATACTTTTGTATCTAATTTTCCATTGCCATTGTGTAGCTATTCAACTGAGGAATCCACAAAGCAGTCAGCTACAACATTAGTTATTTAATGAACATTGCAACTCATACATCTTTTTGAGGATGCAGGTGTAATGAGCTTGCCATTACCAAGGCAATGAGCTTGTCATATCAAGACAGTTGCAGCAGAAGTGAAAGATGACTTCAGTTGTCTATAATTCACCAATTAGTCCAAGGGGAAAAGACTTTCTGTGACATTTCACACACAGAAGAAAAAAAACCAAAAAACCAAAAAAACAGGAAAATATTTAACTGTATCAGAATTGTAGAATGGTTTGGGTTGGAAGGGACCTTTAAAGATAACCTACTTACCTGCCATAGGCAGGGATATCTTTTACTAGATCAGGTTGTTCAAAGCCCCATACAACCTGACCTTGAACTCTTCTATGGATGTCATCCATAACTTCACTGGGCTACCTGTTTCAGTGTCTCACCACCATCATTGTAAAAAAATGTCTTCCTTAGACCCAATCTAAATTACCCCTTTTCTCTTTCTGGTAAGAAGTCCCTCTTCATCTTTCTTATAAGCCCCCTTTATGTATGGAAGGTGCAGTAAGGTCTTCCCAGAGGCTTCTCTTCCCTAGGCTGAACAACCCCAACTCCCTCAGCCTTTCCTCATAGGAAAATTTTTGCATCTCTTTGACCACTTTAGTGTTCCTCCTCTGAACCTGCTCTAAATAATCCATGTCTCTTGTGCTGAGGACCCCAGAGCTGGATGCAGTGGGACAAGTGGGGTCTCATGAGAGCAGAGTAGAAGGGAAAAATCACATCTCCCTATCTGCTGGTTGTGTTTTTCTATGTTGCTGTCCAATTTAAGAACAAAAGATCTTAATGGAAAGAATACCGATGAGAGTTGGAGTTGGTAGCTTTTTGTTCAGAGAGTCTTAATGTTGATATTGCTGGCCTCACCATGAAGTGAAAGAAACTTATATTACAAAAAAGGAAACAGAATTTATTAGAAATCCCTAGCAGGATTAAGATGTTAAATTAAATAAAGTAAAAGCATAATATGAGCAATTGAATCTACTGTAGTCAAATTATATTTACTGTATCATTTTAGAATCTTTATTTAACATGAAAGAAAGAATCCTCTGTTTAGTAAGGTGTACTGTTAACTTTGAACCAACAATCTATTAGACGTCTTAAAGGATCATAAACACATTAACACAGTTTTGGATATTTAATTGCTTGTGCTTCTCTTTTATAATAACTTTCAAACATAATTTCTCTTTTTCCAAGTGTCTGAGCATTGTGTATGTTCTCCTGGGAAATCTGAAAACAAATTAAATTTTCAATTATAAATACAAACATCTGTGTCAGAAACACTCAAATTATATGATAATTAAAGACTTAGAATTTAATCTTCCTGTCTTTTTGTGTCTAAAACCAAAACCAAATCATATATGCTTTACAAGGTTAGCCACACCATATCCAGCAAACTACTTGCATATTAACTGATACTTGAACACTGAAAAGAAAATGTCAAGTAAAAGACATATTTTCAAATATTCACATGATTGCTTGTAAATAATACAAACATGGTAAAATACCAGCTACCTTGTTTAATTCCTTCTAGGGAACTTCATTTTACATCTACACTTAATATTAAAAAATGTTAGCATCATCAAAAATTTTGGTTTAGAAAAAACAGTCAGAGGGCTCAGTTTCTAAATAAATAAGCAAATTGACATGCACTTCATCAAGACAATTTAAAAAGAAAAGGAAATTGGAATTTTGTATTTTAGTAGACAAGCAGTGGAGGGGCAATCAAAAGGGAAATTATTCCTGGCCACATAAATGTCAAGAAATCAGCTTCTTTCCAGTTCTATTATTTTATCTGCAACTTGTTTTAGCTACACCTTTTTTACTACAAATTTTTATTTTTTATCTACAATTCAGCTATGATGTATGTTTGTAATAAGAATAGCATGGCTAAGAGTAATTATGGGTGTAAAAATAAGAACTGTCTGGTGCTGACCTGTACATTTCCTTTCGTGGATAGTTCCTCTATTTGGTAGATTTAGGGAGAGAAATCATAGTCTGTTACTGATCTACTGAAATTCAATTTAAAAAAAAAAAAAAAAAAAAAGCAATAGGAACAACAACAGCAAAATTACATCTTAAAAATCTAAAATTTTACCAGATGCAGTTTCCTAAAAGTGGACATCTTGTGGTTAGTACTGTGTCCAATTACATTGCTCTACAAAGTAGATATCCTATAGTTCAGTGAAATAAGTTTTCCATGGTTCACTGGATTCCCCTACATATTGGAGCACAACGAGACCACTCTGTTTTTTTATTCTTCCTTAGATTATGACTAGAGGTGAGTGACATTTATGGTCCTAGGCTTATTTATCAAGTAGTGTAGCATTACGTTAATCAAATGACGACTTCCTGAATGATTCCTGATTAAAATTAAAAGGCTTGGACTGATAGGAAACATGAAAAAGTAAAAAGTAAAGACGACACATGTCACTTATCTAAAATGTAATGGAGTAAATGGCAAACTGAAATTTATTTAAAACTAAAGGAAACCTTAAAAATCCCATAAAATTTAAAGAATTTAATTAGCCTCCTCTGCATATAAAGTAATATATTTTGTTCGAAGTGAAATAATTCCCAATTTCATTTTGCCAGTAAAAAAACAAAGAATTTATTTAAACATCTTGAGTTATAGTACTGCATCTCCACTGCAATTTGTCCAAGACATTTTAACATTTTTTGCAAAATGTAATCTAAAATATACCATTTGGAATAGGTAACTTGCAATTAAAAAAAAAAAATTACATATGAAAATGCTTTCGTAGATTTGCAACCAAAAAGTTTTTATCAAGACCCTGAAATATTGGACTGCAAAATGAGGTCACAAAAATTATTCTGGCTGCTAGGGACAGCTTCTACTTCTTAGCATCTCTGTGTCCTCCCTGCAGCATTTGAGGTCTCTTGACAAACAGGAAGGCAGATGTCTACTTGTTCATATGATAATGCTAATGAAAATATACACCACTTGTTGCTGCACATCTCATTATGTTACTCTGAACTTCTAATTTCAAAGCAATGCCAGCATTTTCAATATATGATTTTGATGTGCTTTGCATTGTATTACATGAACAAGTTATTAAGCTCTCATTTAGCCTTCCAGTTCACTGACTATGCTGAGACAAGGGTTCTACCATAACATGTTTTAAAATTATGGAACAGTATCAACACCATTTAATGCTGGCAGCTAGGAAAATACTGGCTGAGAAGCTTTGCAGTTTTTACTTTTATATATACTGAAAGTGCATTTAACCACATCTTAAAATCTGAGGATAATAAAGACATAAATCCTTTTCCACTTTTTTTTTTTTTTTTTTCACCCCAAAACAAGAGATGAAACATAGTCCCAGTTCCTGCTAAAACTTCTTGAAACTTCGATGAAGAAAATACAGCAGTTACCATATTATGTTTTTACTATAACATGCGTCAGCTCCAGCTCTTTTCCAATGAGCTATGATAGCCTATGCAGTCATGGAGGGTGGATTACTTGCAGATTCCTGTCTGAAAGTTTGCTGGTTGCCATATTGAGAATGTGGGGTTGTACAGGGTCCTGTGAGTCTGAAAGCATATGCTCCAGATAGTCCTGTTGCTGTGATTATGGGCTTTAAGTCAGTATAATTAACATGCTCCTGAATACAATTTTATGCTATGTTTATGAGACAGAAAGCTACAGCCATAATTGCCTTGTATTATCCCTGAGCAATATCTATACACCAAGTTCAGAGCCTTGGCTATGCCTGAATAACGGAAGATAATACTAAAATAATTAGCCCCCTGATCTTGTATTAAGCAGCATAACTTAAAAGCATCCCATGACCTGCTCCTTTCCTCACATGTATTCCAGTAACTAAAAAATCAATCTTAATGTCACTGTGGAAAAAAATTGATATAATATTTCTGCTCATGATACCTTTGTAAAGGTGGTAGGTGAAAAAGCATAGCAGAACAGAATGACATCTCTGCAGGGTAATTATCCTTCCCTTTCCTGAGGAAGTGCTTTATTTTCAAGTCTACATCATTATTTCCTGCATTACCTACAGCAGTTGGAATGGTTTCACTCTTTCACTTCCTTTTTCATTTGTTATTTGTTGCCAGATGATATCAGAATGTTAATAAATATAATAGTGGCAAAAATATGTTCATAATAATTTGATATCATCGTGCCTGATAAGTCTTCACTGAAACCATGTCTGCATAAATAAGACAAGTAAACAACACAGTATCTGCACTGCCAAGACTGGGTGGCATGATCCAGCTTTATCCATATGGCTAAAGTTTCTTCCCCTCTCAGAGCATGGTGCCAGCATTCAAACTCCTTTTGAGTCAGTCCTGTGACCTGTGCAGTTTCCTGGACTTTGACCTGTGCCCACTCTGCAAAGCTCTTGGAACAGCTTCTACCTGGGTAAATGACTGGAGGTCTTTGTGGCTACTTACATTATGCTCCTAGGACATGATGCATGCCATATATTAGGGTGTAAGAAATGCTAGAAGAAAGCCTGAGGACTGAGTTAGGTAGAGAGTCTGGGACCTGGCATTGTCTGGCTCTTATTGACTCCAGGATCTATTGCTTGTTTATTACAGAGATGGATTTATCCTATTCCATAAGGGATACTGACAGTCATCCAGTATGAAAACACTGTAGGGAATGGGTAAGGTCCAAGCTGACAATGAAGGAAAAATTACAAATGGATGAAGATATATATAGGGTGAGAGTTGCTACTTTTTCTTCATATTCTTATATTTCTGTCTCAAAACAAAAACCAAATGTGTTTAATGACTGAAAGAGCATACAAGGCCCACAAAATGCATCCTGCTCTTTTCATACTTAGTATTTAAACACCAGAATCATGGAATGATGAGACCTGGAAGGGACCTCTAGAATCCATCCAGTTCAACTCTACCACTAAAGCAGAATCTCCTAGAACCCATTACACAGGGCTGCATCCAGGCTGGTTTTTAATATCTCCGAAGAATGGGACTCTACAGCCTTCTTAGGAAGTCTGTTCCGGTGCCTTGTCACCCTCATAGTAAAGAAGTTTTTTCTTATTTTTAAATAGAACTTGCTATGTTCCAGCCTGTGCCCATTTGCCCTTGTCCTGTCCCTGGGAACTCCTGAGAAGAGTCTGGCTCCATCTTTCTTCCACTCACCCTTTAAATACTTGTAGACATTGATAAGGTCTCCCCTTGGCCTTCTCTTCTCCAGAACAGAGTCCCAGCTCTCTCAGCCTTTTCTCATTAGAGAGACTCTCCAGTCTGCCAGTCATTTTTGTTGCCTTCTACAGGACTCTCTCCAGTAGTTCCCTGTCTCTCTTGAACTGGGGAGCCCAGAACTGGATGCAGTATTCCAGCTGTGGCCTCATCAGGCCAGAGTAGAGCGGGAGGATGCCCACCCTTGACCTACTGGCCGCACTCTCCTTTATGCAAGACAGGATTTCATTGGCCTTCTTGGCAACAGGGGCTGGCTCAGATATTTTAACATTTAAGAGTTGATAAAAGCACCGGAGGCTTGAGCTTACAAAGGATTCAGACAGACATCTCCATGATTGCAATTGTTGTTCAGATCTCGTAACTTGTACTTAGGTAGTACTAAGGAAGGTTGATATCTGAGACACTTTAGTCATGCTCCTTTTTATTATTTTAAAAGAAATTTAGAAAGAGAAAATTGCTGTCCAGCTTCTGCTCCGTCTTTTTGCATATTTGCTGCTAAATAGTATTCATAAAGATTTGGAGGCTGGTTAGTCACATCTGTAAAATGTGCAAGTGTCTATTTACTCATGTGCTGAAGTCACCCAGGCACCTCTTTTCCTTTTTTATCTATTACCACTATTGATTCTAAATGTAATTTCATTACCACCTTGAGAGGTCTTTACTAAGTTACTTTACTGCTTAATTTCTCCATCTTTTTGCTGTAGTTAAGCGACTGACATCAGTGTGGGTCTGGTTTTGAATGTACTGTGATAAAGGGACAAGTCTTTCTGTGATGTGTGTGCTCTCCTCCAGCAAATGAACTGTGATCACAAAGTATCTCTGAAGTTAGGTTGCAACCAGACTCTTTCTGAGACACAGATAGGCACTACAGTAGGTGATGACATCTGAACATTTCACAGTGCTGAGACCAGAATGTATCCTCCTCTGATCTCTGTAAGTATTATCACTATACCTTTGAAGAGACAATCAGTAAGGCCTGAAAAGCTGTGGATGGAGGATGTAGATCTCTCTTTCCTTTCCTACTCTTCCACTGATTTAATATTACTAGACACTTTACTCTCTAGTTAAAGAAGTTCTGCTATATGAAAAGGAAGAATTATGACCCCACTCTGGGGCAGTATTGCTCTAGGCCATGAAACCCTTTATCACAGATGAACTCCCACATGCTTTCTGTCCAGCCACCTCCTCCAGTTCCACACTGTCCATTCGCATTCAGTGTTGCTTATGTACCCCCAAATTTCTGACATTCCAGACAGATTTTCTGCTCCTCTGTTCGCAGAACTTGTTTTTTTGGCTTTTTATGTAAGTTAGTCAGTTGCCCATTATCAGCAAGAGGCCAGAGGTGTCCCATTCAGTTCAGAAGGCCACTGACAACTGGCCCATATAAGGGCCAGCTTATCAGCTTATCAGTCAAGGTGTCCTCCCCCACCACAGACAGGGCCATTGACAACTGGCCCTCAGGAATATCACCTCCCAGAGTGTCCGATTGCCACATAGGACCATTAAGGACAGGCCCACCTGAAGGGGATATCCACCTGGCTTATCAGTTCTCATTACCTTCAAGGTGTCAGTCCTTATTGCTGTCAGCTAGCTCCACTCCAGCCAACTTTATTCAGTTTAAAATAGTCTTTTGAGGCAAAGAAAATTCCACTGATTAGAACCTCACAGAGGTGAAGAAGCATCAAAAGGACCTGATTCTTGAGATACCTCAAATTTATACTGAGTATGATGCATATGGTATGGAATACTCAGTTTGGTCAAGTTTGGTTACCTGTTTTGTCTGCTCCTCCCTAAATGACGGATTGCAGGTGTGACCCTTTCCTCCCTTTCTCTTTCTGGAACATAAGATGTTCCTCGGAACAGAGCAGTGGTCTTGGTTCTGCATACCAGTCTCTAGTAGTAACTATAAACATTGAGTGTTATCAGTAATAGAAGCAGATACTGACTGAGAAATTTGCTGTTAATTTGAGCAAGTGCAGCTTCTTAGAAAAGACACAGATGAAAGTAAAATCTTATTTTTATATCACAGTAAGTGTAGTTCTTGGACAAAGTGTCTTGGAAGGGCACCCTAAGCATAGTTAATACTTTTCTGGTTTTATGGAAAACCTGCAATAAAGCCTCTCACTTTACTTTGGAGATCTGTGACATCATTTAAAGAAGTCAGAATAATGGGTAATGGATAGAGCCACACTTTAGGTGTAGGCCTCTAAAGCTACAAATCTAAATCTAAATTTGGCTAGGTATTTCTTCAGTTGTTCATACCTTCAATTTAATTTTTTAATATTTTTTATTATTATTTTGCAAGACTGGGAAACATCAGTTCTTCCCTCAGCTATATATATATATATATATATATCAGCTATATATATATATCTTTTCAAAATTACTGCAATTAAACATTCACTGTGATAATATAATATTAACTAAAGAACTCTAATGTACATCTCAATTACTTCTCAGATGGTACACACAGTAATTCAAAGATACACTGAACTGCAAAATTAAAAATAAAAATAACCTCCATAGACCCCCAAATAAAAAATAAAAACAAAAATTTTAAAAAAAGATGGAGAAAAAAGAACCAGCATAGACTTTGCTAGTGGAATTTCATGTGTAGACGACTTGGATTCTGCAACACAATTTTTATGACAAAAGATAAACAAAATTCCTGAAAAATTCTTATCCCTACAACTGTATAAATTATTTTTAACAAATAATAAATTCACCAAAATGGATAGCAAGGTGGTAGAAATAGTATGTGATTAACTTAAAGCAGTTATTTCTGCCTTAAGGAAACTGAGGAAAAAGCAAAAATCGCACTGGAAAAAATGTATTAGCGGACCCTGATTCTGTACCTCTTTAAATATTTTTTGAATCCTTGACATTCTTATTACCAATAACAAACTGTAATTATAAAGAAAACTGAATACATTTTTCTGTGTAAGTAAGTGCATTACCTGTCTAAGATGATTACATTATGAGTTAAGGCTCTAAGCTTTCCAAGCCATGGAAATACATTGTTTCGACCTCTCTCTCTCAAAAAAAAAAAAAAAAAAAAAAAAAAAAAAAAAAAAAAGCAAGACAAAACAGAAGATACCCATCCAAGGTAAGATTCATATACTGCAAGATTATTCTTACTCTTGGTAGGATTATTATAACTTGTTCTAGCAGGTAACTTAATTGATGGAGTATGTAGTCCTGATACACATCATATTTTTTATTCACCTAAAAATGCTTAGAGAGGATAAAATACTCTCAATTATGGTACAGCACTACTTCTGATGTAACAGCAGTGCATTTTGATCTGTAAAGGAGCAACTGTGTGAGTATGCTGTTAGTAAACGATGATGAGCTAGTACATTTCATTGTAGAGCTACTCTAAGCAGAAATTAAAAGAAAAATGTATTTTGTTACAAACCCCATAGAATGAGGGGGATTGAAAAGCCACAAATCAAGAAGAAACTGGACAACACAGCAACAGTGTCACTGTGTGAGGAGCCTGTCCATCCAGATATGTCTCTACTGACTTTTTAAACAGTTAAAGATATTGATTCATATTACAGGGTTTTAAAACCAAGAATTACAGCAAAACCCTAAAAATTAGAAAGGCAATACAGAGAAACAAGGAAAACATAGGGTAAGCACTTTCTTACAGACAATTTAAAAGTTATTATTTAATAAGTAATTAAAAAAAAAATCTGTTTAGCCAAAGCACTGCATATGAAAATTGAATTTAGGAGGTTAAACACTCTTGTACTCTTCTTATTTCTTTATCTTCTTTCTTTTCTCTATTTTCTCTCACTCTTCCTTGCTAGTTTTTCAATATTATTTTAAATAATAGTATTTACTTTATGTATTTAGAATGATGAATGATAAATTCAATCAATGAAAAGTACATAATTGTAATAGAGTAATTATTCTTTAATATGAAGAAATTGATATAGCAATGTGGAAAAAACATACCGCTAACAGTGAATCTTCTTTAAATAACTCCTTTACACAGTGATTTTCACACAAAGCAGGATAATATTTGGAAGAGATGTGGAATGTACAATGAATCCCAACCCTCTACAGCCAGTTGAATCACATTACACAGATACAGACTCTCTTATACAGAGAACCCATCTGACCTACTTAAAATTTACCGTGACGCAAAGGACTACAAACACGTCTGAAATATTCCGACTTTAAAACTGACAACCAACATAGAACAGTTTGTAGCCCTATACCCTCTCCATTTCATGTTCTTTCTTTAGCTTGCCTTTAAAGCACAGCTGCATTAATGGATACATATTATTACATCAAATAATACCGTTGTGGATTTAACATAGAAGAACCGTTAAGATGAAAGATTAGGGGTAAAAGTATCACTAAGTGAATTTGAATATGACATTGAAGAAGAAAGCCTCTAAATTTTTGTAGCTAGGGACAGTAGGAGCAAGACTGCTCTTCAAAGTATTGGGAATGAACATATAATAGCCGGCTTTCAGTTGAGACATGAATTAATACAATATAAAAACTTTTTTTTAAAAGTCAAAGATTGAATTTAAAAACCTAAAATTATATACTTTGATATATTTTCTGGAGGTAAACATTAAGAATACTTATGTCTCAAAAGTTATGACTTCAGTATATGAATGTACTTTGAAAGCATAAATTAAAATTTTAATGAAGTGGTTTCCCTTCCTCATTACTTTGAAGTATCTACAAAAATGAGTAGACATGCCACAGATAAACTCAAATCTAAACAGCATACTTTTTACTTTTTAAAAAAATCTTTCTAAAATCATGACTTTTATCAAAATGTAACACCAAATCTTTGATTTATACCACTAATTTTACATTTTGGAAGTTCATCGTATGCATACTCTAATATGCACGTATCAGTTTTTCCTCCTTAGAATGGATATGATAGTTTTTGGAGAAAGGTTAAATCAATCTGCATAGTTACCAAAGTAATTTAGATTTGGACATCCAAAACCAAAACAGGCATTCAAGAGCATTAGGGACCGATAACTTCTGATCCTGGCTGGCATGAGAAGTTAAGTTTGTGATACTGACAAAGATCTACGTTTTTCTTTTGGAAATACATGATATAAGACAAGTGTCTGACTGTAACATGCAACCTAGAAAAGATGCATCCCATGTTCCTGGCTCTCAGGAACTGATCTTGCATCTTCAATGAGCTGACAGTAGCATCAGAAGCAGCATTTAAATTAACAGGCAGGGCATGGGGGGGGCATAAAGACCACAGAAGAATCCATTTGCTGGAAATTACAAATTCTATGTATTCAAGCTGTTACTGAAACAAGCCATTCTTACAGACATCTACAGTCTTTAAAACATGTAATTTTATCAGTATTTACCATTCTTGTTTGCATATTTGCATTTTGTATGCTTTTTGTGATTCCCTTTTGGCAGAATGAGTGAGTGTCAGCTCTCATTTTGAATTTCTGGCCTCTGTAATCAGTATAATACATATGAATAACCAAAATTGCTTTCTCTTTCATTCAGTCTTACTGAAACGGTTTTACTTTGTTTATACAAATGAATATTCATTAGGTCAGAGATAGAGAATAACTTTCTAGTTTATTGCTAATGGCACTCACCTTGAATATAAAAGATGCAGGTTCAAAGTTACTGTTTTAAATCAGACAGATCAGGAAGACAAACTTAGGTCTCCAGTGTTCCAGGTGAGTCACATTTACACCCGTGGGATTACTGATGGGTTAAGTTAACTCTTGATCCCCATCTCTATCTATCCAAAATTTTATTTTGAACTAAAAAATATTTCAGTGAAAAATTGTTTTGGAATTTGAACATATACTGTGTAGAGTCCTAACCACAAAAAAAATTTCTCACCAACATTTTAATTCTTATCTTATCCTTTTTTATAGGATTTTATTATGTTTAAAAACTATGCTACCACCATATAGTGTAAACTGTATTTTGTAGATTACTCCTATAGCAGTTTCTTAGTCGGTATTCAACAGAAAGGGAAATATCAGATTTAAATCCTTTTGGTGTTACATGTCCATTAATCTTCTGCAAAATCAGGACCAGCTGAAGAGACCTTGTATATCTATGCCTTAGCCCTTAAGAGTATGTGTGAGAAACTGACCTTACTTTCAAAATTTGTCTCAAAAGAGCAATTTTAAAGTGAATATCCCTGGTTAGGGTGGAGGACCTGCCTGGCCAGAACTGAGCAGGGGCTGACACCTCGGGAAGAGATAAGAACTACTGGGTGGAGACTACTCACTCCCCTTTTCTGAGGGCCAGCCTGCAATACTTGGATGTCCCTCCAGGCATGATTACCCTGGCTAGGGTGGAGGAAGCCGCCTTGATTGTACTGATGCTGATGTACCTGGCTGAGGTGGCTGGGATGGAGTGGGGAGTGGCACCTATAAGGAGAAAAGAACTGATGAGTGGGTGAGGAGCTGCACCCTTCTACAGGAGCTGCCCCGCTCCAGGCAGCCTGTCTGCAATGGCTCTGATGCCAATGTCCCTGGCTGCTGTGGCAGCTGACTGACAGCTGCCCCTTGGGAACAAAAGGAACTCAGGGGTGTATATGACTGTCCATGCTGTGGCTGTTTGGTTGTCTCTTGACCCATGGCCATTCTGCATCGGAACCTGTCCAGGATCAGCACCATCTTGAAGAAACTCGCTGGGCAGCTGCACCCCTGGTGGTGACTCTCTCTCTCTCTCTCTCTCTCTCTTAAATCTTCTTTTCATCTCTCCCTCTTTTGCCTGGCTCTATAATTTTGCCTGTGTCAATTGTCAAATAAAGTCTGCTTGCACCCGACCCTTCTATGGTTGGACTTCATTTCTCGGATCCAAAAAAAAAAATAAAATTTAATGTTACCTCAGACAGTAACAGCACATCTATGCACTTTTCTGGTGCTCACCTGACGTGGTTTCATCCTAGTGCTTGTAAAAAAACACCCATGAGACATCCCCTTGTCATGCATACCATTATACACTTTAGGAAGTGGAAAACTTTGGTGAGATTATAATTTCTGGAAAGATCATTTTACACTGCATATAAGAAGAGACAGGACAAAGTTTTTCTTCAGGGAATATTTCAGGAGGATTTTCTTATGAGGATTTTCCAAATTAGGAAGGGAGTCTGTGGTCATCCTGCTTATATTCCCCAATGATACTCACTCCCTCAGATTCTGAGAGAAACACATCAAGGCACACATTCATTTCTTGTAAATGTAGTTTTCTTTTCTACTACTCTTGGTAGTATTCTTCATTGTATACAATTTTATTTAAGATGAGATGGTAAACTAGTTTTATATCCCTCCTGTAAAGTTGTTTTGATTAAATTTCTCTTCAGCTCTGCATGCATCTTAATCTTTTGAGCGTTTTTGTTTGTTAATTAGAAAGAACAGAAAAACTACTGAAGCATTATTCTATCAAAATCAGCTGAAAATTAGAAAAACAGTCAGGATTGTTTAACGGAGTCTGATTTGTTGATATTCAGGACTCCATGGGCAAGTCCTGTAACATTTAAAATACTTGATATTCTTCTGTACTTTCTTTTGAAATAGCATTTTTGGTTGTATTCTGCAAGAGTACTTTGGTTTATTGTGCATTATATTAAAGCTCAGAACATGAACATGAAAATATCAATCATAGAAGAAGACTGTGTAGTTCAATTGCCTTAGATGACTACTTTTCCTACTGCTTTCAGAAAGGATTTTTTTAAAAAACTTACAAGATGATAGGGTGATTAATTTAAATGTGGAGGTAAACCCTACTCCTAGTTAGATATGCATAGTTCCTATATCAGTTTATAAAACCAGGATAAGAGAAAGGCAAAGTCATAATTCAAAATATGCATTACTTGAATCCCAAATACACACTCATCATCATTCTTGACTGTCTAGGTTCCTAAAAGTGTCCAGATATCAGAGCTTCTTTAGTCCTTCAATAGAATACTTCACCATATCCAGTGTATAATATGTATGTTATATGAAGACACAGATTTAGACAAATTACAAATGCAATATGTTATAAAATTCTGTATCTATATTCTACCCCTATACCATTTTTTCCAACGTGAGAGAATTACTACTTATTCAATCTAGTAGATTGTATCCTTTTTATCATTAATTTATCACATACTTTTTAATCACTGAAAATAAATAGATCTTGGATGGTCTCTAGAGGTATATTTCAAATCTACAGTATGTTTTATATAGCATACGATTTCTACATAAAATATATCTGATGTGAAAAAATTTCATACCCTCTTTTCATAACATCTTTTGGGAGTTCACCAGTTTTATTCTCTCTTTACATCATTGTCTGACCAGTACTAAGGTTCTTCCTTATGGCCTGTTTGTATAAGTAAATGTCCACCAAAAAAATTCCTGTTCCCCAAAGAGTACTTATGTCATCATCCACCTCAAGCATCTTGCAAAATCGAGGACCTTATTTTATGTTCTTTACTAAGATTTGCTCACCTTCAGCAAGTGAAACCTTCACAACAATTTGAACACTTGTACCAGAAAAAGTGAAATTATCACTGATGGGGAAAATCATCTTGATAAATTAGTTATATAAATTTCTTTATTTTTCAAAGTCCATTACTTTCTTTCATATATTTATTAAGATATTGACTCATACTTTTACAATTCTGTTGAGTTTTTTGTATAGTTTTCCTTTTCTGTTTCACTAATGAGAAGAAGGCCTGTCTTCATCAATCAGTGACCTCACTTAATGGCCACAGGCAACATGCTGTCCCACAAAAAGGAATTGCTTACAGGCAAGAAAATTTAAAACTGCTTAACTCAAGCTTTAATATCAGTTAAAGCTCAAGCCATCAAAAAGAACCAAGTGTGTTGTTGCCTGCAGTCTTCTATGCTCTCAGTGTTGTGCCTATTGGTCAACAGCAGTTGGATGTTTAAATAAGATATTTCTTTTCTACAGGTTTTCATTATACTATAGCTAACTGAATGATACTAATTGGCATACTTTATATATCAAGCTGTGCATAGATGGACATTAAAATTCAGTGTAGAAAGTGCTCAAAAATTCCACTGAATTTGTACTCAGCAAATATCTTTTCATAGCTTGCTGCAATAATGTATTAAACCCAAAGCATCAGAGAATGTTAAATGACTGATGAATACACTGCTAGAAAAAAACATCTCTGCTGGAGTAATGTAAGAGTACTTGCAAATATACATTTTATGTAATACACAAGAGAAAAATACTGACATATAGAAAATGCTTGAAACTATTCTAGGGGTAACTAGGGGACACTTTGAATTCAAATGTTTAAATTTAGAAGTCTGTATGGGTACACTTATATATAAGGTATGTGTTTAAGATTGTTTTATAGTCAATTGAACTATTTTCTAGACTGCATCTAACTATACTGACCTGGGAGATGTTTTATGTACTTGATCACATAAATGCAGATTGGGATGACTGACTCTTCTACCAGTGTGTGGACAATCTGCATTAAACTCTTTATCTTGATTTTCTTTAATGGGTATTTGGAGAGTAACTGGATTAAAGCCACCATTACTGTAGGTGACCCAAACTTGGTACATGAATCAGAAATATTCAACAGCTGTTACAAAAATAAGATAAATTATTTATATGATAAACCCAGAATGGAATCCACTTCCAGGATGGATTTAAATACACTTACCATCTTTACACTAATTTAGATAACTTTCTTTCCACTATCACTCATCACCTTAGAAGAGGTGTCCAACTTTGGAAAATTTAATGGATCTTGGTTGGTTTTCAGAAGTGCCTACCTCTCACCCAGTTTAGGGAAGTCTGGCTGATAAACTGACACTTCTTTTAACAATTACATTTCAGAGTGATGGTACACATCAGGCTTCTCAGTCAGGCCCACTGTATTCTTTTTGTACATATATATGTGTATGCACATACAAATGTCCTCATACATGTGTGCATATATATACACATACATATAAATATGTATGTAAAAGGTATTAAATATACCTTCATTAACACGTCCATAGTGACCTCTTCAGTATGTTAGACTTAACAATACTCCTGCCACTGAATTTTAGACAATAACAGAGTAAATATACACATATCAGTCCAAATGGAATTCTGTCCTTTCACCACCTGATGGTGTAGAGTACTCTGGAAACATGGCAAATAGCCACTTAGGGACCGAATACAATTCTCATTGCTAATTCAAACCATGTGAGCACTTTTAGATAGGAGCAATCTGTGTAAACTCTCAAGTCAACCACTTAACCTATTTTATGATAGCAGCACGTGAATTATACTTTTCACCCTCTTTTCCCTTACCCTGGTGATCGTATTTAACACTAAATTCTTCTACTTACCATTAGTCCATAGGCTGCCCAATGGTCATTCAATTTCTGTTAGAATGCAGCAGAAATTTATGTCGCCAGCATTTTTCTTGTCTAACTTACCAACATTTTTCTAGGATCCCCACAAATATGTCTTTTCCCTGCTGTCTTTAATCACACCATCACAAAAAACTCCAAACCACAACAAAACAGAATCTGCGAGGGATGGTTGCCCCACTAGAATGGTGTTTGTACTCCTAAATGTCATAAATGTTGGGTTCAAGTTCATTGTGTATGAAGAGGCTGGGAGGCATTTTTGTTGTTGTCATGGGGTTTGTTTGGTTGGTTTGTTGTTTTTCTTTTTTGTTTGTTTGTTTTTTCTTTGGTTATCACTGTTGCTGTTTTGTTGTTGGCTTGAGATGCTTCTATTTTTACTCTGCGTATGCGAGCCAAAGGGCACCATCTCATTAAAGACTTTCTTTCTCTGTGACCATAATTAAGGGTCACTAAGCCTATCCTGCAGTCCCTGAGGGACAATGGATTTCAAGACAATCTGAATGAATATGTTAATATCTGATTAGATAGAAGACTTGACCTTGTACAGAGATATGGTTTCATGCTCTACTGTAGTAATGTGGATACTTCACATTTTCTTACAGAAATGCACCATGAGTGCTCGAACTCAATAATTAGAGGTGTTTCATCCCTAGAGATGTATAACCTCCTACACATAACTCTGAATATCATTCACCACTCAGCATATTCAGAGTTTTATATACTTAAAAAGTTGCAACAAACTGGGGATTTTAGGCCATTACCTTAAACTGTTTTGAAATTCAAATATAATCTTATCCTTGCTGATTTAAACAAAAATAAACATAAGACCAAACCAGGATGTTTTTCTAAGTGATACTTAAAGTTCCTTTCTAAAAGACAGGCAGATGATATTTTATGATTAACATTAGCGAGTTTCTTTGACATTTCTTCATATTTTCTTTCTTCAAAAAATGAACAGGTTGCTTGTCATAGCCAAAGTAAAAGATTACTCTAACCCTTAACTTTTGCAAAAAGTTGAAGCAATGTTGTTTTCTCCTACTGTCTGAATTAGTAGTGGAAACTAGCCATAAGAAAAAAAGATACATAAAATAAACTTTAAAATCTGTTTTCTATAATAAGGAGATGGCCTTCTACTGACGAGTCATGCCTTGTAAGTAACAATTTCAAATCAAGAGAATAGATGATTCAAACTCTGACAGATGAGATGGTTTATATTTTTATGTCACTATTTTCTTAATACTATATGGATTTTTGGGCAATGCCCAGGCTGCCAGACTCCCCCTATAGGCCCTTTGGAGAGAGAGATGCCTCTCAAGAGATTTGATCCTTTCAGATTTATGCCCCAGTTGTTCATCTCCACCAGCCAGAGATGATATTTGATAAAAAAGGTCAGAGAATGAATGCAAATATGTAATGTGAAAGGTATTACTTAGCTGATACAAGATCTAACTGTTGGCTAGAACTACCTATACCATTTAGACATTTTAAACTTTCATGTCTCATTTCAAGGGAACATATAAGACTTCATCAAGTTTCATTAAACTAATAAAAATCTCTTTTAACATGGTAAAAATGCATAGAATCTTGAAATATAATTAAGATATATTTTTTGACAAATCATTAAGAAAATCAGGTGTGGAGTCAATTCTTAAAACTAAAAAAAATTCTCGATATCTATTGTAATTCTGTGTGTATTTTCTCTACCCTAAGCTGGAAAATAGTTCTTAGGCTTGCAATTAAAATTTCTGTGTCCGTTTGTGTAATTTTGCAAGATCTGTCTGTACTAAAAGTAATTTTGACCATGTAATGCCAATATTAGTAAACTATAAGGACTCAATTGTTGTTTTGTTTTTTTTTTCTTTTAATAAATCGATTCTAAAAGAGTCGTCTGTACTCCTTGGAGGGTTTTCCAGTTATTTCGTTACTTTGGAATGATCTAAAATACCCTTTGTCTTCTCCGTGGCACCATTCATTTGTGTTCAGTAATGATTTGAAGCAGTTCTGAGGGAATCATGCAGATTACTCTTAATTAAGACTTGTGATTGTCTCCAGTGTGCTGTCATATTGCATTCCAGAAACTAAACAAAACCAGAAAAATACTGTTCATATAGTTATTCATATGGATAAGAAACTGTATATGAATATGGTTAATTTCCTTTTAAGAGTATTGGTAAAACATAGCTCTCCACAGTGTAATTTGATAGGGTTACAAGGGCTGGAAATACAAGAAATTCTGTTAACATTAATATTGTAGGACCTTGTTTTAAAATAGAAATACAGCTCATTTTGAATATTCTGCTTTAGAAAGCTTTTTCCTGTAGGGGAATGTGAAGTCTTGAAATGCCCACCAGGGCTTAATTCAAGATACCCTTGGGATGCTTTGTCAGACTGGTTTGTTTCTGTTCCTTGATACATTTAGTATTGTAAAACTTGCAGTATATTATTAATAAACTCTATAAAGTAAGAAACAGAGGAGAAAAGGTTTTAAACATTTATGCCACTTGAAACTTACACATCAAGGAGATAGAAGTATCAGAGTCAGTGATTTTGTAAGGTTTTACAACTAGAAGTTTGAGAGAAATCTTCTAACAAGTAATATTGAATCAAACTATTTTGGTAGTATTATTTATCTGCTTTCCACTAATTTTCTGGAATATTAACCAGTTTGCAGTAAAAATAAGAATGTCACCCAAGTATTTGATGCAAGCTATACTGGTTTTTAAATTTTTTTAGTAGAAAATGCTTAAACTACATAGTCTTCCAAGTATATTTGTATATACTTTATTCGGTTTTATCAAAATTTTGTTAAAACTTGAGACAAAATTCACATAAGGGAAAAAAAAATCTCTTTGATATGTGTTTTTGCAAATAGATACTTTGGACATTTCAGTTTACATGTCTGCTAAGAATTTGTCCCTTTTTTGTGTAATTGTTTCCACCTCTCTGAAGCAGGTAACAACTCCTACGCACTCACTAGGCAGTACTTTGCACAAGGGACATGCCACCAGAAAGCAGGCATGTATTACTGGTATAAGCTCTGTTGACTTAAGTGAAAACACTCCAAGAGTAAGCATCTGTTGGATACGGTTAAAGGTGTCAAAATGCAGTTTATTCTGACTTCATCTTGAGGCCTCATCCCTGGACATATTCAAGGTGAGGCTTGACAAGACTCTGAGCAACCTGATCTAGTTGAGGGTGTCCCTGCTTACTGCAGGAAGGTTGGAATAGATGACCTTTAAAGGTCCCTTCCAACCCAAATTATTCTATGATTCTATTATTCGTGTTTCTTGCAGGTTTGTATTTACTCTGCATCATCAGTTCGGTCTATATGAGCCTGAGACTACAGGCACATCTACACTTCATTTTTACAAATGGTGTTACTTAAAGAGACATAATCCATCACAGGAACATATCATCTAGTTTCCTTTCCAAGACTCTTTGACACAGATTTGTAGCCTTTACTTATAACCTTGATGAGATCTTTGCCTTCACAAGAAGAGCAGAATCAGGGATAGATATTTATTTTGGTCCAACATAAGATTAACTTTGCTTCTAAAATCACTTTCTTTTTTACTTTTTTTTTTTTTTTTTTTTTTTTTTCTGAGAGTATACCTATTTAAGGAAATCATATATTTTTAAAAAGGTAAATTTCTTATTTATTGATATTCATTTCAGGTTGATGCCTTGGAAGATATTCAATGCCTTGTAACCAACAGGTTTCAACATTTGACTTGAAAAGCTGGTACTGAATGTAGGTATGGTTCTTCTATTTGCCTAGAAGGGGAAAAACACTGTACTTTAGCTAGACAACTATTTTACCAACAATGTAGTTAAATAATTTACTACTTATTATTTCATATCTATGACTTCTAAGTTATCTTTAAAAGCATCTAGAGTTCAGCAGTCATAAGATTTATATGCATGTGTGGTAATAAAAAAATTTCTGTCTTAGATAATGGCTACTCTCCCCTTGTTCTTGTAAAAGCTGTCTGAAGACAGTGCTTACCTGAACATACCTTTTCAAGGAAGAGTATTTCTGAAAGGGTGGAATTGCTTATGATATTGAGCCCACCAAAGAATGGAGTTCAAATTCAAAGAAGAGCAAAGAAAAAATATCAGAGTATAGCCAATGCTTATATATTTAAATGCTCTGACTCTTCTATGTAAAAAAAGAGTGAAACATATCGAACTCAAGAGCTCTTACTGTTTTAAGAAGCAAAAAATCACTTCAGAAGGAGCATTTGATTATTTAAGTGAAGAGCATGTTATAGTTTGTATATGAAAAAAAGCGTTCGGACATTATTAAAATATGGCTCCACAGTTTTATTAGAGATATATTTTTTTAATGCTGTTAATAATTTTCCCCTTTCATATTTGAGACTCTTGAAGACAGAAAGAGTCCATGTAATAAAGAATTATAATCCATCAGGAATACAAAATCCATTCAGTCTTGCAACAGCATGATTCTATAAGCAAGAAGTACCTTTGAACACTGTGAAGCAGCTCATAATAGTGTGAAGGAGAGAGATTTTTTTTTTTTACTGGCTATCTTTGCTGAAACAAACCTCATTTCAACTGTTTGACAGTGTCTAGGAGCTCATTCACAACACTTAATTTTTTAAGTTGTTCAACCCCCAGATGCCCTGATTACTTTGTAGCAACATTATTCCCCACAGTTTTCTCTGCTGCCCTGGGTCAGGACTCTTTATTACCCACATGCTTTGGAAGACTAGAACAAATACATTCCCTGGTCTTTTGTGGGTTTTTTTTGTTTTGGTTTGTTTTGGTTTTCTTTCTTCCACATTACAAAAATAACTTTGGATGTGCACTTCTTACTGAGGCCAGGGGAGATTTTAACTATCAAGCCTCGTCAACATATAAAAAATTAAAAAGAAAATTCAGAAGTTTGGAATAAAAAGTTTTGAAACAAAAAGTTTGACATGTTCAGCAAAATGTAAATTTTGCTGAAATAAAGGAAGTAATCTCTTTTAAAAAAGTAACTGCTATAACAGGGATGCACATTTGTGTATAGAGTTAAATCTGTGCATAATTATAAGCTCCACTGAAATAATTGATGCTATCTAAATTCAGGATAAAGACATGAGTTGAGACAACAGATGCAGAAAGTAGGAAAGTTTGGAGAACGACTGGCCAATTCGTATAACAAACTATGAAATACATTGGTTGATCTAAGTGGGGATGGCATATAAGCAGAAGTTTGTCTTGTTGCCGTGGAGATTATTTTAAAAGGAACCAAACTGAAGGCCTCTAAGATTTGCTCATGCTGATTTTTATAATTAGATTTTTATGTTTTCTAGATACAGCTAAGTATACAAATGAGGAACTAAATCCTTCAGAAGTCTTTCTCATAACATTAAGAATCAAATTTCCAGACTCCAAACCATTGTTTCAAGTCTTAAAGCTAATAGTCTAAATCTCAATAGCTTCTTGTTTTTATCTCATTGTGTACATTTTAGATGTTTCTTATAATTTTTTGTAAATGCAAAAGACATAAACGTAAGAAAAAATATGAAAATTACACTAGCTATTTGTTCCTTCCTTAAAAGAAAAAGGAAAAAAAGAAGAAAAGAGAGAATTAAACTTCTCCCTACAGTTAATAACTGGTTATTCTAAGTGACTGCTGGAAAACTGAATGAACATAGAATTCAGGTCCTGATTTTTTAAGCAGTCTGCACATAATACTGTTCTACATTGACACACTCATTGTGTAGAAATATAACCCAGCACTGAGAAATCTTGTATGTCTACACATTTCTCTCTAGAGCAATTTGGTCATTTCAGTGAGAACATGCAGAAAAGCTGTTTCTAGTCAGACCTTGTTAATCTGTGGAGGGTACTGCAAAAATTCTATCATCCTGCTTCTGTAGCAGGTTTTCAGAGGTAACCTTGTAATAGTTCAGGTAACAGAGGCAGCCAACCCAAGAAATGATCTTTTTTCAACAGTCTCTGGGTTCTCCTTTGGAAAGAGAAATGGGCTGATGTGAATCTCATGAAGGTCAACAACAGGGAAGTACAAAGTCCTGCACCTAGGAAGGGACGACAGAATGCACTAATGTATGTTAGGGACACCCAGCTGGGTAGCAGTTTAGTAGAAATGGACCTGAGGGTGCTGATGGACACTAAGCTGAACAAGAGCCAGCAATGTACCCTTGCAGGTCAAGGGTACTCCTTCCCCTATACCTAGCACTCGTGAGGCCACACCAGGAGTAACTGTATCCAGTTCCAGGCTCTTCATCAGTTCCAGGCTCTTTCAGTTTTCAGGCTCTTCAGGCTCAGGGACATACTGGAGAGAGTCCAACAAAAAACCACTACGATTACTAAGGGACAGGAGTGTCTGTCCTATGAGGAAAGACTCAGAGAGCTGGAACTGTTTGGTCTGGTCAAAGCAAAGGCTCAGAGGAGATGTCATCAGTGTGTAGATAAGTACCTGAAGGGAAGATGCAAAGTGGACAAAGCCAGCCTCTTTCCAGTGGTACCCAGTGGCAGGAACAGAGACATTGGGCACAAATTGAAACAGAGGAGGTTCCATATGAAACACTTTTTTACTGTGATGGTGCCTGAGCATTGGTGCAGATTGCCCTGAGAAGCTGTGATGTCTGTTCCCATCTCGGCACAGTCCTAGGCAACCAGCTTTAAGTGGTGGCACAGGGGCATTGGATCAGATGACCTCCAGATGCTGCTATCAATCTCAACCTGTCTGTGAACTTGTTATTCTTTTAGGAAATCTAATTTTTATACAAATATGTTGTTTTAGGAGTGGCCCTACTACATCATTTTGAACATATGAAAATGGCAGCTGCTGTTTTTTCCTGATTTGTTTTTCCAGATCTCCCTGACTTGTGGACTATATCATGATAAAAGACTGAAGCTTGGCCTTGATTTAAGGGCAAGAATGTATCTCCATAGAAAAAAAATCTAAGTTTCCGCATGCTGTGAGAATTAAAATTCAAGCTTTATTTTCTGTATTCCTTATTTTTAAAAATTGACTATTGCCTCAGCTAACATAGCTCTTTGATGCAGAATGTTTTGCTATAGGCTAAGTGTAGTAATTTGCATCCTACTTTAAAGCTCAAAATGATTCCTTTTCATTATAATAAGGAATGTTTTCTTACTTTTAAAGATATATACCAAACATTTATTTTATTGAACTTTTCATAAGATACATCTAATTAGGACAAGCAAAAATCAAAGATTTTTTTTTTTTTTCAGAAAAAGCACTCCAAATCTTTTGCTTAATTCCATAACAATTTCCTGTGAAATTTTATTCCAGTTTTCTTTTCTTTCTGTCCTCTATTAGCCATTGGTGCTTCATCTAATGCCACAAGGCAAGTCAGCTTGATTATAAAGATGAGATGTGAAATGGATCTCAAATACAGAATCTTTTGTCATCCAGGCCCTTTTCTAATGCAAAAATAAATGTATCATGCATGCATGTTTGTTAATACAACACACTAGTATTATAGCATTTACTTGTAATTTCATCAGAAAGAAAACAGCCTGATCGCATACAGGGAAATAAGCTATATCATGAAGTCTTTATTTTTTTTAATACTTTCCCACTTGGAATTTGCCCATGGTAGGAAACCTTTTCTGTTTTCTTCAATGCATAAAATCAGCCTACATTTCTGGGTCACTGGCTGTTTTGTTTTTCCTCTAACTACCTTTCTTTTCCTTCTCATATTACCCTTCTATATCTACCACTATGTAGTTTTTAAAACTGTATGAATCTTTAACCTTACCTAATTGACTGGGGCCTGTGAAACACTAAAACCATCATCTGCCATTGTAGAAGAAAGCAAGCAAGAAAGAAAAATATGGTCTTACTTTCTTTCTTCAATTACTGTAACAAATTAAAAATTGAATGAATATAAAAACCAAACATGGAAAATTAAACATCCCTGATTTTTATTTCTTTCTGTAATGTTCTGGGGAGGGAAACAGATCTACAGAATTAGATCTACAGATCTTTCCTCCTTTTGCTTCCCATGAGACACTGTAACACATTTTATCTCATCAATTTAACACGGTACCCAACTTTTGAATACTCAGCACTTAGTTTTACTTGTTTTTAAACATATTCCTAAGTGATGCCTAGTGCTGTTACACATTTACATCTCCTAACTGTGACATCTTTGCTTATGATTGCAGGGCCAAAGCCATGGCATGTATGAAGCCTGAGCAATTGTGCTTTGTGACTGCATTTAGGGAAGAATTGAAAAGGTGAAATTCTATCTCCAAATTAGTTTTAAAGTGTGAGTCTGTAATATAGCAGTGCTTTCATCCATTCAACCTTCTAACCCCTGTGAATCCCCCATTAGTGTGGAATGTCAATTGTTCAGAAAGCCTACCCACCATTACATTAAAGATCCCAAATTAAGTTCACATGACCTGAAAAGATGCACGTCAGCTCTTTGCACCAAGCAATGAAGTTCAAGCCACCCATGTACAATCTAATTATTCAGATGTACAGTGCAACTCATCTGAATAAGGACATCTGTTGAGAGCTGGATTTACTGAACAGGATTATGAAATTACCTCTTTGGACAAAAATCTTTCTAGCTAATGAAATGGAACCTGCTTATTGGTAATCATTTGATTAGTTTATTCAGCTTTAGCATTGCTATTTTTTTTCATTCAGATTATATTTTAACTCACCAGCAATTCTCTATGATGCCTTTTTAACACATTAATTCCTCTTAGAGACATGCTGGACACCGGAGAAGAGGACACAAATGATATAAATCTCTTTAAGTACATGTGCATGTAGGGAACAATTTGTATAAAGGAAAAGAAGCATATTTTTCTCACATTCTCAGTGTTGATTTGGACACCAAAAATAAAGTTGACCTGATTTTCACAGATTTTAAAAGGAGATGGCTATTTTTAAGTCAGTAAGATGTGCTTCTTGTCCTATAAGAATAAGTAAAACAGTTTCTCACATATCAATAAAGCAAAATAAGGCACAAACCTCACTTACTACTACTGTTTGCAAAAGGGGTGGAAGATCCTTTATCAGAGCTTCTCTGTGTTACCAGTGTTCTTTTCAGGCATCTCAAAAAATCATGTACAGGGAATGAAACCTCCCCCACCTTAGTTTCCCAGCTACTGAGCTTTTTTAGAACAATATAGGAACTCCTGAATAGTAACAGTGCCAGCAGAGAGAGAATAAACTAAAATTTCTGCTTACCAAAACCTGTCCAAACCTATCTTCTTGCTCTATTTGGTTTGCATAGCAAAATTTTGGTAATGTGGGGGATCAAAAAGATGGATTGTGTGAGAAGCTGAGAGAAGCTTCCTCCTTGTCCAACAGAGACAATGCTTACTGGATCCAAGATGGACCTGCTGCTGACCATGGCTGAGCCCAGCAACAGTGGTAACTCATCTTGGGTATCTTATTTAAGAAAGAGAAAAAAACTATTGTGCAATTGCAGCTCGGGAGAGGAATGAGAATATGTGAGAGAAATAACTCTGCACACACGAGGGTCAATGAAAAAGGAGGGGGAGGAGGAGCTTCAGGCATCCGAGCAGATATTTCTATCAACCTGTGAAGACCACGGTGAGACAGGCTGTCCCCCTACAGCTCATGGGGGTCCACAGTGGAGGAGGTATCCACTTGCAGCCCCTGGAGAATCCCACACCAGAACAGGTTTGTGAGCAGGACTTGCAGCCATATGGAAGACTCACACTGGAAGAGCCTTCCCCATGGAAGGGGCGCATGCTGGAGCAGTTTGTGAAGAAATGGAGCCTATGGGAAGGACATACATTGGAGAAGTTTGTAGAGTACTGTCTCCTATGGAATGTACCCCATGCTGGAGCAGGCAAAAAGAGTGAGGAGGAAGGAGCAGCAGAGACAATGTGTGATGTGCTGACCCAATCCCCATTATCTGTCCCCTTGTGCTACTGGTGGAAAAGTAGGTAGTGAAGTCACAAATTAAGCTGAGATTGGAAAGAAGGTATAGGGGCAAGGAAGATGTTTTAAGATTATTTTATTTCTCATTATCATGGAACAATCACCACCTTCAACCAAAATTTGCCTTTTGTACTGTTAAATGGGATGCAATAACTAGTCTTTGTACCTTGGTTATGAAGCTCTATCATAGTGAAGCCAATTCACATGCAGCATAATAGCTATACTATCTTAAATTATAATTAAGACATCATAATAAGAGTTGAGTGGGATTTCAGTGCATACTGGAATTGGTGCTGTTCCTGATTTACATATACAATTTCATCCGAAATCTGTCCGTCCTGCTTTTTGTCAAAAGGTGCCTTTAAGAATGTGACCTTTACATTCTCAATTTTGAGAAAATGTGGCTGTAGCTCCAAGTGCTAAGGTAGCAATGGATACACACAGATATGTATGTGTATGTCCATTGTTCATATATATATGTACATATGCAGATAATGTAACATCTATTCTGAACACCAGTTCACAAATTTGACACCTGTCCGGCGTAGCATTCCAACTCTCCCTAGCAACACACCAACTCTTTGCAGTAACAGCCCATCTGTCTGTGTTACCAATCCAACTGTTCACAAGACAACCCAAAATCTTTCCAAGATCAATCAATCTCAGTATCCTGCCAAGTTATTTTCTGCTCCGTGTTGAAATGACACAGGTTCTCGTGCAATAAGCTACTGTTTTTTTAAAAACCAAATCTGTTGTGGTCCACTGGTATTCAGACAGTCATGTAGCTCAAATTTCTTAGATAAATAAAAAGGACAGAGGAAAAGCAATTAACATTCAGCTCCTCTGCCAGATAAAACAGAATAATATTTTTTAGCAATCATATACTTTTACAATGCCTTCAACTCTGGGCATGTCTCCATATGGGAGTACAATACATAACTTTGACTTAAAATTGAAAGGAAGATAATTTTCTGCCATCACAGAGCACATTTTGCACTAGAAAATATGCAGTGTTTCTTAGCATGAGTGCCGAGTAATTCATATATACTGCAAAATTCTAAATGTAATTATCTCTATTAATTTATATCTCTCCCCGAATGCTATGAAAATAACCACTTATGCATGTCATTTACCCTATTTTCAGTCTTATTTATTTTGTCTTTAAGCTCTAGTGACTCGGTGGTTCTCTGTGTCATTTTAATTTATCTCACAATACAGGATCAAAGAATAATTTCAATGCATATCTTTGTTTTCTATGGTCCAAAGGGGTAAATGAGGCTTGCAGGGACTTCAGGAGATCTCTAGAACACCCCACAGCCCAAAGCAGAGACAGCTGTGGGGTGAGACCACACTGTTTACATACAGCTTCTTCCTGTTGTGATTTGAAATACTCCAAGTACAAGGATAACATAGGTTTCAGAGCAACTTTCTCCACTACCTCACTTTCCTCATGAGGAAAAAGTTGCTCCTTGTGTTAAGTATGAAACTTGTTACTCGCTTGTCTCTTCTCAGGACAAAAGTGCTCCAGACCCCACCACCTTGGAGGGTCTCCACTGACTCCCTCCAGTTTTCCCATGTGTAGTGTTCAGGCTTGGACAACAGGCCCATGCCATAGATGACCTATAGATGAATGCTGTCTTTTTTATTAATAACCTTTGTATCAGTGGGTATTGTGTTGGGTTATAACAATAGTCATGCTGACGCCAGCAACTAACCATCCAAAATAATGCTTGTGCTGACTTGACATCTGGAGGTAATATTTTAGGAAACCCTACCACTCACAAGGGGAGAGTCTGGCCATGTCTTGGTCCTGGTTGGTTGCAAGGGGTAAATCAGACAGTTCTGCATAGCAAAATATGCAAGTCATTCTGATTTGCTGTTTTTTTTAAGCATATAAGGCTGGACCCTCTTGAAGCCACTTTGGATGCCTCACCTATGGGTGGACAAACCACGTAGGATTTTCCCACTTGCTGGGAAGGGTTCTCCAAATCCTCGCTGCAACCAGGGCTCCTCGGCAACTGGATTATGGTAACGTATGCAAGTGGTGATGTACCTCTCTTAATCAGTATCCTTTCTCTTATGTAGTAATAACTGATGCAATGTTACCCTGTATACTTTCTATCTGTCTGCTCTAGGTACTTTGTTCTGTATTTTTCTTATTTGGTTGTACTCTTTAACTAGCACCAGCAAAACACATCTACTCTTTTCACTCTGGTGTCCAAGTTTCATTACCATTTCATTACCATTCTCAATTGGCAAAACTCCATGTCTTTCCTGTCAGAAAAAACAGGAAAAACTGGATACAGTACCTAGATGTGGACTGACAAGTGCCATGTAGAGGGAGTCAAGCCATTCCCTCGATGCAATACTGTTCATACAGCCCAGAAGTTTGTTGGAAGCCTTTGCTGCCCACATACACACCATGGTCTCATGCTCATCTTGCTGCTCACATCCACCTCAGGGTCTTTCCCTATGGGCTGCTTCATGGCTTCTCCAACCTTAGACAGTATTGTTTCAAGGTCCATTTGTCCCCTCTAATGGGAAAAGTTTCTTGGCATTTAAAGAGTTTCACTTTTGCCTCTGATGAATTTCATAATGATCCTGCAGACCCCTGTCATATTCCACTTGACACAGGCATCCATGTAAATTATGACCCATTATCCAACTTTGGAGCCCCGTCATCCAAACATATTTGATCCAATGGTTGCCTGGCTGTGCAGATTGTAACATCCCAACTCCATTATCATGGAAGTTCAAAATCTTGTTAAAGCTTATGCAAATAACATCCAACATTGTCCCCCAAACCAAAAATCTAGTCATTTTTTCACATAAGACAACCAGGTTGGCTAAGCACAATTTACTCTTAGTAAATCCATGCTGGTGACTTCTAATATCCTATTTGATTTCATGGGCCCAAAAGTGTGCTGCAAAGAGACTAGCTCTGTGACTTTCCCAGGAACTGAAATGAGGCTGACCATCCTGTAGTTCCTGGTACTGATCTTTTGTCGTTTTTGGAAAAAGTTACGACATTTGCCTTTCTCCAGTCAACAGAGACCTCTCTTCCTAAAGACTATGCTATTTTAAAATGTTTTTAAATCTTGCACATTTGTCATTGGGTACATATTTTTATTTTGTAGAATAGCAATGGTAACATTGAAATTAGACATCTCTTCTGCAGGTAGCTTAATATTTTACTTCAGCTGAAGTTGTATTCATTTTCATGGTACCTAAATTCTTGTAAGTATGAATTATTGATATAAAGTTTCTGGCTACAGAACATATCTTGGAAATCTTCAAGAGAGTTATTGTATTGGCTCACTGTCAAGTGTACTGTAGCTTGTAAGACATCAGTGGCAATTAGAGAAATATGGACATTAAATATGAACAACTAATTTAGTCAACTGAGGAAGTCTTAAATTGTTCTAAATTAACCTATTCTTCAGTCAAAGAAAATTCAGGCAACGTGTCAAGCAAGCAGTCTAAGGACTATTCATATGACTTAATAATGTAGGTCCGAGTACACAACTCACTAATTGCAATTAGAAAACAGTAGTAATTAAGTATATTTCCTAAGAGTTTAGAATCCATTTTTAAACATTTCCTGTTGCTCTCATTACTGCAATTAATCTAAAGTTCAGTTAATCCATATTCCTTATCTTACAGGTCTTTTCAAAACGTTTGACACTTTATTTAGTTAAAATAATTAAAATTATCGGAAAAAAAGCCAACACAACATTTAATAATAACAACCTATCTTCCTCTCTAGTTTGCTCTACTTTCTTTTAGATCAGTTCTTAAACAGGATGGGTGTGTGGATGACTTTTAAAGCTCACTTACATGTACAACTGTGGTGGGTTGACCCTGCCTGGGTGCCAAGTGCTCACCAAAGCCATGGCCCACATAACCATATACTGAGCCAGATGAGAAAAATAATATCTCTTATTCTTAACAGTTTTACAGTATGTCAAACTTTCAGAGACTTTTCCTGCATTTTATTTAAAAGCTTTGGGTATTTTCTACTATTCTTAACCTGAGATTGTAGATATCATGTCAAGCCACAATAAGAGGTCAATTTAGAATATTTCTTAGGTTGTTATACTGTATTACTCTCACTGCCCCTGAACAACTTTTCGAATAAACCCTCTAAATTCACATGCTTCATTAAGTATAATGGATTAAAGTATTTTATAGTATCCTGTTTATTTGGCCTTTAAAATAGCAGCCCATGAATCCATGTATTGGGAAAAACCCACCAACATGAGGAGGCAAAATCATGAGAACAGAAGAGTACCTGTTCTTTTCAGAAAGACACATGAAAACATATATATATAAACCATGAAACCATAGCAGTCGGAAATTCAAAAGCTACCTATTTTTTTCCTCTGATAGTATTGAATAATTTAATGGAAAGCATTTGAGCCAATGCTGACTTTTGAAAGGAAGCTATCCTGAAAAGGAGCTTTCCAGAAGTATCCAAAGGCTCTGATTTAGTGGATCTTTTAAGCTTACTAATGAAAATTTCCATCAAACAGAAGAGTTTTAGGCTATTTAAACAGTTACTGTTTGTATTATTATTAGGTTAGTGTTGAACAATTAGGGTTTGTATATGCAAATGACAATGTACTGTTTTATTTTCCTGCAATCTATACCACAGCGGTATGGTAAGTTCTTTAGTCATTTCAACAAATTTTAGTAGCATTAGAAATATATTCAGTGGCCATATCCATCTACATGGCATGAAAACAAAATTTCAAGGAAAATATGTTCATAGGACAAACGTGCTCCATGTGCCCTCTGTAAGTACAATATATTTCAGCAGCATGATTAATATTTTTCTCAATATATACTCTATCAGTGTAGGAAAGAAGTAACAGAAAAGAATTCACAGAAGATGTTTTAAGTTAAAAAAGTGAAAACATTGATGCTCAGATTATGTAATATCTTGCATCTGCTGAGAAAGAGATCTGCAGATTTTGTATTTGGATCAAAGAAAAAAAATCTCCTTCTTTGAGCAGATCCAAAAATTTGTTCCTTCGGATTTGACTATCCTCAGAAGAGAGTGAACAAATTCACTGTATGGAAGAAAACAGAAACAGATGGAAGAATAGTGTCAGGAACCATTTACCCAGTTTCTAGTGCGTTCCCATCTGCCCTAACTTCTTTTATGTTGTTATAACAAACATGGAACGGGATAGAAAATCAAAAGCAAAAAGCCCTCAGAAAGCTCTGTTTGAAAAATGCCACAAAATATCAGTCATTTCCATTCATCTAACCAAAACCAAATCAGTTATTGTGTGTGCTTCCCAATTCATATTATACATATTGCAGTTTTTAAGATTTCAGTTATTTTCACAGTCATAGCTTTCTGGATTTCTGGTCCACTTTTTTTTTTTTTTTTTTTCCCCCCCAGGAAATGTTTCAATAATTATGCCTATCAGGCTCAGTTTTCCTAGTAACTCGGAACCTTAGTTATGACCAAGAAGAAAAAACATTTGTTAGTATGAATACACTTGAATACCACAACAATTACATTTAATTTTGCTGCTTTTGTTCTTTGTGATTATGAGAAGCTGGCACTTAAGTTGCAGCATAAGCACGGATCTGAATCTTCTGTTGCTGAAACAAGAGCTGCTGCTGAAAGTAGGTCATATGGGAATTAATATGGGTCTGGAAATATGTTATATTTTAACAGTAGACATAAAGTGGTACTTCTGTCATGCCAAGACTAGTTCTGGAATTGCTGAAATACTGTTTCACTGACTGACCCTTTCTCATTTGCATGCCAGCATTTATGGTGATACTATATAGAAATACCACAAGAAACAGCCCTTCCTGTAGGGTGTTGATGACTAAGGGACGGGAGCATCTGGCATACAAGGAGCATGGAGAAGAGAAGGCTCAGGAAGATCTCACCCATATGCATAAATACCACAACAGGGGAATAAGGAAACCAGAGCCAGACCCAGTGATCAGTGACTGGACAAGAGGCAATGGACACAAACTGAAACATAGGAAATTCTGTCTGAAGCGTAAGAAAAAACTATTCTAATATTTGCAAATATGAGAGCGGGCTTCCCATAGATGCTGTGGAGCCTACATCCTTGCTAACAGTCAAAACCTGACTGGACACAGCCCTGAGCAACTTGCTTTGCCTTACCCTATTCCAAAGTTTTGCAGTAGAACTTCAGAAGTCAGGAGTGTCTCCAGGCTCAACCATCCTGTAATCCTGTGTGTGATTCTGTATTCAAGGTTGTAAGGGTTTAACGCTGGGCTGGCAATTAACCAAATGACAGATACTCTCTATTAATCTCCCCCCCCCCTCCCTGATAAAGGAAGGAGAGAGAATGAGGGAGAGAAACTTTGGGGTTGAAAACTAAACTACACAGCTTTAATGAAACAGTAATGATTAAAAGCAAAAATTACTAACTATATACAAATATATAGGAAAATGATACCACGTTTCTACCCCCTCCCCTCAATAACTCTCACGTCACCACCGAGGCTGCAGGGCAGCCCTGGGAAAGTCCAGGCTGGACTCCTGGAGCCAGCAGCAGTCGGGAGCTGGAGGCAGGAACACACAGATATGGGCTGGCACGGATCAGGACCACAGGCAGAGGAATGGATGGAATCCTCCCAGGATGCCAAAGCAAACAGGGGCAGGTGAAGGCAAAAGGCTGAAGGAAGAGGGCAGAAGGGGCTTGACCTTCATGATCCTGCAAATTTATACCGAGTGTGACGTGTATGGGATGAATACTCTGTTTGGTCAATTTTGGTCATTTATCTTATCCGCTCCTCCATAAAGGAGGGTGGCAGGTGAGACCTCTTTACTCCTTTTCTCTTTCTGAAGCACAAGATGTTCCTCAGAATTGATCAGTGTCCTTGGTTCTGCATAACATTCTCTGGCAGTAACTGTAAACATAGAGCATTACCAGTCCTAGAAGTAGACACTGACTGAGAAACTTGCTGTTAATTTCAGCAAGTACAGCTACTTACAAAAGACTTCACTGAAAACAAAATTACAAGACAGAAAATTAATTTTGTCCTGGCCCAAACCTGGACAAACTCATAAGATAGAGAAGGGTGATTTACCCCAGCTGTACACCGAACTCACACACGAGTCCTCTTTTGCTGGATGGACTCCAACAGTTATTTTAGTAACAACTAGTAACTTTGTAAAACAGCAAAAACATCACTGTTAAATCAGCTAAATTAAATTATCTTAATTCCCACTGAATAGGCTAAAAATATGCATGGGCGTCCTGCAAGGTCTTTCAGAATTTCAGAAGCACACTTATAAATTAAAACTTATAAATTAAAACTACATTGGACATTGACTGTTGACAGAAAAAAATAACAGAATATTTAACTTTGGGGCAACTGAAGGAAAAGTTTATTTTCCAAACTATAATGTACTGAACAGAGCAATGCTCTGCATGCCCTCTTTATTGCAAATGTTGTTGAAGGATATCATAGTGTTATTTCAGTGAGTGCAAGAGATTAAAACTCAGCATAGTATATAGTGTCTGAAGTATTTTGATCAGGAAAAAGACTAAAAATTGTAATATAGACAAGAAATTTTCTAAAAGCTATGTGATTTCATTCTAAAGGTATGGGATGGATAGTAAAAAAATGGGGCATGGGAAGAGAAAAACAAAAGGAAAGGAAATACAGAAAAGGAAAGGAAAGAAATACAGTGTTTGTACAGAACTTCAGCAGAATGACTCAACCATTTCCCTACTTCTGGAGAGCAGTACTACACAAATGTGACAAAACTTTTGTGCCAGCCAATGTACTACTATCTACTATTAGCCCATGGAGCATTAGACCAATAATCCAATTTATTTGGGATCATCCAGGGTAGCACATAATTTTGAGAACAATAGTGTTACTAGCGATGTGATAATGTAATATTCTCCTGTTAAAATCTTTTTGAGAATGGAGGTATTGTTATCCTTTCAAGTGTATTCCTGTTACAAGTTCTGCCTGATATACTGTATATAAGGACTATTTCTGATGGGAGAAAACTTAAATTGTCTGTTTCACATATAGTATCGGCTTTGTGTAAAACTATCTATTTATAACCTCAACTGTGTTTCTAATGGCAGAACTATGTGGAGTTGGCTGCAAATGACATTACATTTTTCATTTATCCTGACAGTATTTTAAAGGCTGCATTTGACATGAATCATCTGAATTCGTATTTGAGATATTTCATTTTCATCATAGCTTTTTACAGGAATAGATGACAATGTCACCAGTGTTAGTTGCTTCCTGGAAACAGTATTATTTAGCATTTCTGGTTTGACAGCCTTGTTTTTTACTTCAGTCAATTTAGTTATCACATTTAACAGTTACTCCTATTACAAGATATATTCAGATCAGGTACACCTAATGAGATTGGAGAATGTCAACTGCAGAGAGACATGTTGTTATTAAACTCAGAATTTACATGGAGTAGTTGTACAGTACAGAAAAAAATGCATATAACCCAAAAGAATGTTTTATATTGCTTAGAAGTACCAAACAGCTGCTTAGCTATAAAGCTTGACTCAAAGCCCTCTGAAACGAATGGAAAGATTTTCATTGATTTCATTGCTTTTTGGATGAGGTCCAAAAATGCAGATTTTTAGCTGAGAGGAGCAAGCATTCATTAAAGTGGATATGATTTTATCAGGGAAAAGAAGGTGCCCAATGGAAAAAACCTTGTCGATAAGGAAAAAGGAAACACCACCATGACTTGTTACAGTGGTTTTTTTTAATCATACCTTACATCTCATGAAGGAAATAAAATTAAGTTTGTGTAATTATTCATACTCTAATTTAAATGACTCATACAAAACTTATCAGAAAACAGTAATTTCACTTGCAACATTCAGCAAACATGAGTATTAACAATATTTCAGGGGAAAAACAATGACTGAAATAAGTTTTATAAAAGATAAATCTCCCTTCTACATTGTTTTTCATAAATTAATTCATTTAACAGCAAAATATATCTACTCTGTACTGGACCCGGAAATTAATTTTTTATTTACAAGCTTAATGAGGGGCAAGATAGAATATATGAGCTATAGTTGCAATATTAGCATTTTTAGTTTGTCCCTTTCATCAGACACTAACACATACATATTTGTCGAAGTGTATCCTTAAAAAGGTATCATAATTCTACTTTTGCTTATAGTTAATCTTGCTTGTTCAATAAATCAGTGATAGTAATGATGAACAACCAAATCTAAAAAGCATTTAATGGGTTTCTTAGCTAAAAGTTTTATACAGTGATATTCTTAGCTACCATTCAAAATATTTCATAGCTTTCAAAATTCTTATCTCTATTTGATCTTTGACTTGGCTGATCTGTGAATGTATCCAAGTTCATTGTCTTGTTGTAGTAATGCTCAGAGTATAATCTTCTACACGAAGCTGTATGAAGCCTGAATGAACTGAATGCTAGCTCAGACAGCAAAAGCATTCAACTCATGACATTCAACCCCTGCTAAGAAAATCTGAGTGTGTAGCTTCAGGGTGACATATAGCTGGACTACTTTTTTCTAGTAATGGCATTTAAAATGAACAGGTTTCTCTCGGCAGCAGCTAAATGCATATGCTTTCATGAAAATCTTACTTATTCTGCTATATGGCAGACAGCAGTCACTAGAGTACAGAAAGACACAGAAGAAAGACATCCTTCCCTGCCTTCCCTTGAGTACTGCTTTCAACTAAGAGGATGAAGAGAGACATACACAGTTATGACTCTGTCTAACTTTCCAAGGACAGCTTTTTGCAGAAAATCACTGGCTTGTGCTCCATTGGTCACGAGAAAAAACTTGAAATTCTTTAGTTTCCATGCTTGATTTTTTGACCAGTCTCAACTTTTTGTACTTGAAAATTGTATGGATTAAAATAGTAGCAAGAAATCCAGATTCTTCAAGATCGATTTTTAATTTTTTTTCCAAGATAGCTGTGTTGCAAGAAAACTCACATGTGAACAAGTTAGAATTTCTATTTGAAGCTGGAGATTCACTTCACTATATCTAGCATTGTATTGTATATCTAGTATTCTATAAATGGTATTAATTTGTGACAGTTCCTGGTTGGAATATTTCTGAACTGAGTCTTCAGACATAGTTCTTTATTTAGTGAAAGATTTTGAATTTTTTTTTTTCACAAAGGAATTTATTTGAAATAATGCAACTTGCACATAGTAATACAGCTATTTCCCAAGTATCATCCATCATAATTAAAAAATTGCCTTTATCAAGATATAACATCTCATGACACAGCATTTTTAGAAAGATGTTTGTCTTGTTTCTGTATGTGAAACTAACCAATGTTTATCAGTGTCTTTTAAAGAAATATAAAAATATCTATAGGCAACTCATATAAAGCAGTATGAAAATGCATCTACTTCAGAAAGACACTGGAAGTAACTCCTGTATATTATATATGAACTTGTGGAGTGAGTAAGGTTTCTTTTCATGAAGATGCAGAGTAGGATACTACCCTCTCCTTTACTGTACACAGACTACAACATGTAGACAAAATGTTGATTTAAAAAGTGAATGTAATTATGCCTTTGTATCTGTGACAGAAAACATGGCTGATACCTATGTTGGTGCCTATAAAAGTGCCTGCAATTGAGCCATTGAATCTGTTGTAGGAAACATTGTCAACAACTAATTTGTTGCAACCATCCTCTTGCAGCTGAGAATATTTTAACAAAAATAAAAATAATAATAAAAACATCAAAAAAACATTCCCCACCAAAAATCAGCCTTTTTGTCTCAATGATATTTTCAAGGACAACAGTATCTAAATGCTTGAGATATTGAACTAGTACTGGTGTTACATGAGAATATTTAATCATCAGTTTACTGTCCTATCACAATTTCATAAATGGTGTCAGCCTGCAGGTAGTTCAATAACTTAGCTTAACTTCCAACTTTATATCTCTGGTGATGCATTAATTGCATTGTATTTATCTTCAGGAGCTTCAAAGTTTTTCAACAGCTCTGGTGTGCATGCAATACATTTAAAGATCCTTCTTTTCTACTACAGACAGGCTAACAAAGCAGAGACTCATTAAAGAAAAAGCAGAATGATCCACAATGTTCAAGTGCAAACTTCTCCGACATATGTCAGTGATTGGAGTGAAGGTTTTTCTCTCTCATTAGCTTGTTTTTCTATGCCATCATGATGATAAGAGATAGAATGCCTGAGAAAACCAATTACTCTTGATTTATTTGATCAGTTGAAAACATGACATTTTTCTTAAAAGTGTGATGAAAATTTTAAAAAATAATTTATTCATAATGATCTTAAGCTTATATGTCCCCAAAATCTTAATTTCCACTATGGGGAGAAAAAACCCCAACAAAACAACAGCTCAATTTTTTTTTTTTTTTTTTTTTTTTAATTACAAATTCTGTCTTTTGCTGTCAATATTCCAGTAATTTCAGACAGGAGAAAGTTGTGAAACCAGTCAGGGATACCAGAAATCTTATCATATATACTTTTTTTTTTTCCTAAATAAACAAACCTATTCATGATACAACAAGAGAGCCCATTAGTTTCTGCTAATCAGTACACTGAAGTAAATCTTAACTAGAGCTAAGCCCCTATACCCTTTAATAAATGTAGATTTAATCTTTAAATGCTTACATAAAGTATATAATGTAATGTGAATTAGGATGGGAAAACGCACAGTAAATCAAACAAACAGGCATCTTTCCTTTTTAAACAAAGATTGTGAATTAAGGTGCTGCTTATTTCTCCCTCACTTGGAATGTATCACCAGCTTCATGTGCAGTGCTTGTCTTCACTTTCATTTACACTCCCTTCCCTCTTACTAAGAGAACTGTGTTTAGAACACAATATACAATATTTTCTTATTTAATACATATTTTATTGGACAGATTCCTAGAAGCAGACTGGAAAGACAAGGCTGTCAGTTTCAAAATACCACACATAATTTTATAAGTGGGTTGTTGTTTGGGATACTGGCAAATAGCCAGTGAACATTGTACATATTTGCATTTGGCACAGGGTCAGAAGGTAATGAATGGTTTTTAATATTGAATGCTTTGTAGATAGTCTCAGATTTATTTATTATTGGTGGAGTGGGTTTCGTTTGGCTAATGTGGTTCATGTATTTTTACAGTTGAAGAATAAAGTAAAATATAGCTGGAGAATTAGTAAAAAACTTTATATCATTGTAGATAGAGTTAAATTCATTAGAACCGTGTATTTTATTTTTCCCCAGAATGTTCATGTACATATACATTTATCTTATCTTTTCTCCCTTGATATCAAGGTAGGATTCCCAAAGCTAGGAGGAAATACTGACCTGGCAACTTGTATAAGGAAGAGTGTCTTTTTGTCACTTATGAGTGACACCTCCCAAACATGAAAAGTCCATAATAGTTTTCTAAAATAAATGCTACTTAAAAAAAATCATTTATATCTTGGCTGTTTCCTTTATATACAGATGGTCCCTCTTAGGCTCTAAACTGAAGTTGCATTTCATTTAGCTTTATTTTGTTTAAAAATGTGATGAACATAAATGAAATTACCTGGGTTAAATGAACTTTCCACCTTTTTACTTAGATAAACTCTTATAGCAATATGATTTTTTTGAGTCATGACAATCATATGCTAAAATAAATTCAAATAGCACCTGATACTAAATTTTTATAGAAACAGGGCTGAAAGGTAAACTGTATAATTCACTTTCCATTTTTGCCTCATCTGTGGATTGCAACCATGCTATTTCATGTGAAAAATATTATATATCCTATCACACAACTATGTATATTTTTAAAATGCACACACCACAACCAGTAAGGAAAAGCTCATTTCTTGAAAAATAGATATAATTTCTTATTTCTCTGGTTTTATCTCAATATTTTTAATCTCCAGTGATGGTAAAAATATTTCAAATTCAGAAAGAGATTTATGGAAAAAAAGTTAAAGAGCATATTTTGGGTGATTTTACCTAATTAAACAATTTAAAATAATTTACAGAAGTTTTGCACATGAGGACCTTCTCCATTATACTGCAGCTGAGGCCTAGAACATTGTGTATAACATTTAACCAGCTTCTCTGGGCACAGTCCTTTGTGAAGAATGTTACACACCAAATGTATTGCAGAGAGAATTATGATTTTTTTGTGCATATTTATATATATATATGTATTTTGTATCATGACACTGGGGTTTTTATCTTGCTACACTTCATGTTCCAAATTACCCTGCAATAATACCAGAGTTACATTGGTGAGTTCAGTAGAGTTAATCCATATTAACAGTGGGGTGAATGGAATTTGTGTAATGATTCTTTTCCTGGGAAAGCTCTTAGCTTGAGACACGATTCAATACTAACTTCTATTTAGATGGAAACTGGTAAAATATGAGAAATACTACCTTTAACTCCCCATATATACAGACCATCTATAAAATAGGTTCCTCCAGAAAATTATTTCTTATAGACAAAATTCTTGAACTATATTAATTGCATCTTTTGCTGTCTATTGTTTATGTGAATTTTATTTCACTAATAAAGAGAATGGAGGGCTACAATTTTATTTAATTCTGTTTCATATCCTTAAGCACATAAAAATACAGGATTTCTGGTCAAGGATGGCTTTTGGTAACCCCCCACATAAGCAGCATTATGTATAACACAAAATAACTATTCCATCTTCATGAACTTGAAAGACATTTCAAGAAATTAAAGCCATGGTTACCTTGTCTAGAACAAGTAATTCATTACAAATTCATTTTGATTTGTATTACCTAATATTCATGGAAACTCTTAATGTTTTCTGTTAGAAAATCAAGACTGCTATTGATCTTACCTAGGACAACGTACATTCAATTAAACTTGCATAGATCAGATTTGGAATGAAAATAAAAATATTTTAACTAGCTATATATTCATACCAAACCACATTTTATTATAATAGCAGTATAGATACTATTTAAGATTTACAGATATGCAAATCTTAAAAATCTAGTCCTTTTGGCATAACAAGTGCTATTGAAATTAAAGAAAACATTTTAATTGTGAAGAGAAGAAAAATTTTCATTGTTTTTCATTTCATGCACAGAGATGTGCATGAAATCCCTGTGTATATTAATAAGTCAGTACCATGTCTTCCTTGAATTAATGGAGAATTTTAGCAAATATATTTTTGTTACTGAGGAAAATTGGAAGATTTATCTTACCACCTTGAACATTTACACTTCCTTATGGTGTTCACTTCTTCTTCCTAATGGGGATTTTGACAATGCCTTTTTCCAAACCATTGGTTCAAGTCTAAGCAAACTCCTTCTATTAGTTATGCTTTAAACCAAATCAGTCCAGTAATGATGACAACACATAAAGAGATGTTGCTATGTAACTTTTACATGCAAATAAGAGACTGCATTATATGAATTATCCAAATAGCAAAACAATGAGTTGTGGTTACAACTCACTGAAGACAGTTCCCAGAATATGAATGATGTCTGTGAACAGAGACACAAAACAGCATCTGAGAGAAATTGGTTTCTTATGTTTAAAACCTGATGCACACAAGGAACCTATCTAATCTAATTTATTGCTGTACAGTACCTCAGAAAGAGAGTATCTCAAATACCTCTGTGCTTGTGTGACTGAGCTGAAGCATAGTCACACAAACCCACTGTTTACCTAAAGGTGAACAATTCAGATTCTTGAATTTCATGGAAATCAATGCATTTATTCCACCAAGATGATGGCATGAGGGATGACTGCTGAAGAAAATAGTGATTCAGAGAAAATCTGCTGACAGAAAGACTCTACCTTGAAAATCACACGTATATGTGCACACTACTTTACCAGCAGCAACGGGGTAAAGAGGAAAGAGTTTTAGGCCACATTGAGTCAAGGAGAGATATTTTGGTAGCTAAGTATGCAGTGATGCAAAGAGGCATTTGAACCATGTAAGTAATGATGAATGACCAGAAGACATCCTGGACATTAAAGTGTTAAATTAAACCTTGGATGGAAAGTTAAGATCTTTCTGGTAGGATTGAAAGGCAAGGTGGGGTATTTCTTGCTCTTCTTCCAAGCACTATCCAGTCTAACATGTATGAAGAAAGAGGAGACAGTATACCAAACAGGCATACATTAAGAAAGATCACACTAGGTCTTTTGGAAAATTTAAGGAGAGCTTAAAAATATTAAGATTAAAGATTATTTCCTCAATTAGCAATCATGCTGTAAGATGAAGATACTGTATACAACCATCTGTTTCACACAGTTTTACTGTTGTTGTGTTGTGTTGTTGATTTTGGATATTGTGAATAATTCTTTCCTTCAAATTTAATCTAAACTTAACATAAGTCTTTCCTCGTCAGAAAGGTCTCATCAGACCTTGACAAACGTCTTCCTGCCCTACACAGTCTAGCAAAAATAAAAGTGTAGATAAAGGGTGATCAATCCTCAAGATATTCACTGAGACTAGCCTGCTTAAAGCATGATCAATGCTGAATTCAACCAGTTGCTCAGATCTTTTCCAGGCCAGGGCATGAAAGCCTCCAAGGGTGGTTTTCACAGTGTCTCTGTGCAGCTTGTTCCAATGGTTAATGAAATGCAAGGTAGCAAAAGTAAAAAAAAATAATCTGTTCATCTATTTAAAACCTGTGGTAGTTATATTTTGACTAATATGACGTTCTGACTGGTATACAGTTCCCAGGGTTGTTGTTCAACAATTTCATCACATAGCACAGTGAGCAAATAAAGAGCAAATAAAGGTTAAAGAAATATGGATACGACACGGCAAAGTCATTTGGTACAGTGATGAAAAATGTGGAAAAAGAAGAGAAGAAAGAACAAGTTTAATAGAGAAAACATAGATAAACAGAGTTAAAAATACAGCTAATTTTAAAGACTTATAGGAAAATTGTTTACTGGATCAGAGATTTTATTTTGTAAGAAGGATTTTGAGATCTGCAGAGAGGTGTTGCAAGTATAATGTTAGATACAGAGGAATTTAGTCAGTATTTTGGCAGTTCCTTTTTAAATCCTGGTAGTATATTTAATTTATACAAAATAGTGAGATATGATGATCTTATTTCAATCTAAATAAAGCAGAAGTTAAATTGATTTGCTACTTAGCACTCAAGGTGTTCCTGTTAAAGTTTGGACCCTTGGGAAAGCAGGTGTTTCACACCTTTGGTATTTGTTGATTTTATAAATTATTTAGCCTAACAGTTGATCCAAGGTGACCAATTTGGTGAGGAGTGTCACCCTCTGTATCAGTGACCAGCTGAAATCCATAGAGCTTTCCCTGGGGATGGATGAGGAGCTAACCAAGAGCCTATAGGTTAGGGTCAAAAGGAAGACAGGGGCAGGTGATTTCATAGTGGGGTCTGCCCAGGCCACCTGGCCAAGAAGACTGAGTGGATGACATTCTCTACAGACAGACAGACAGACAGACAGACAGCATCTTAATGTTGGCAAGCCCTGGTCCTCATGGGGAATTTCAGCCACCCCAATATCTGTTCGAGGGCAACATAACAAGGCTGTGGAAAGGAAATCCAATTTCTTCACTAATCTATCAGATGAGAAATTGCTGTTAAAGATGAGACAAATACAGTAGAACCAGTAAATATTCTGTAATGGGTGACCTGTGTTTGTTAAATTCAAAATCTTACACTTCTACCATTTAACTGAGGACTCTGCTCCTTTTCTTTTAATCTTTATTTGCAAGAAGGTTCAAGAGGCATTGCTTACCTTCAGCTCCCTCACCAGATTCCTGACTTCTACTCTGAACTGTGCAATGGGAATAATATCCACATTTTTACTCTGTATCATCAGCAATACTCACTTAGCTATCAAAACCTGAGCTTTTCTGTGTTCAGAAGTGTCCTTTTCCTGACTGATATTTCCCTGTTGCTTCCAGGGCACCTAACATTTTTTATTTTTCTTCAAAAAAGAGCACAAATGGCTTTGAAATTGTTCTACTATTTGAAATACTATCAGTTAGGCTAATAAGCTTCCATATCAAAGACTTGTGGTCATTTATATTCCTTTTCTGCCTGAGTATTCAAGCTCTCACCTTTGATTTAAAATCAGGGAATAACAAAGACAACTTAAACTCAGTTGAAACTTGCATGCATGTGATTCTTTAAAGATTGATTTTCAACCTTTGGCCAAAACATCTACTTGGGTTATCAGATCCGGCTGATATGAGTTAATCAGTGAGTCAATTTTAATTCCTATAGTACAGAAAATCCTCCTCCCACAGGTAATATATAAGTTGGCATTTTTTTGCAAATGTATTTTATAGCATTGGATAATGATTCAATGATTCTAGATATCTAGTTTTGTACAGCTTGAAAAAACACCTTTCTTCATTGTGCAGGGAGTCTTTATTGTCATTTCAATTTCTTGAAATTGTCTGTTGTCTTATGTAAACAGATCAAAAAAGGCAGATATTTCAGGCATCATTCTGCAGTTATAGTAAATTATAAAATGAAAATTAATACCCTAATTTTTGATAATGGTAAAAAAATACCTAATATTTCTGCTATGTTAATTACTAAAGAAAAAACAGTGTTGAATACACAATATTTCTATTAGAGTGCTTTAAGTCAGGGAATGTAATTAAGATGAAACTGAAATTTTGAAGCAGTAAAGTCCAGCAACTTGTATTATCTTTGAAAAAATTAAACACTTAAGACTGGTTTAATTTTAAAATGGCAAACAAAACATATTGTATGTTTCTGTGTAAGGTAAGATGTAATTTGCTGTTGTGGAGAAAAATTTTTTTGGGGCTGTTATTATTTTTCACTTAAAGGGGTCAACCTTAAAAACCTGGCTAGTCATCACCATACCTATGATATAGACAGCAATGGAATCTACATTAGATATTATCCCTTGTGAAAGAGAATGGGAAGAATCAGTTGCTTCTCTTTCAAAATGTCAGTTCAGCTTTTCCCAGCAGTCAAAATCACAGCACAGTGTGAAAAATAATTAGGAAACACTTGAGAAATCAGAAAAAAACCTTCATGATGTTGACATTAGCTGGTCTATCCGTATCTTTAATATTAAGCATAGTTCTGGCTACTCCAACTCTAAAGGAAGACCCTTTAGCTAGAGAGGTACAGAGAAATCATGCAGGATAATGAGGCGTTCTATGCAAGTGAATTCTTTAAAATTCAATAGACAAACTAAATATTCTAGAAATCAGATCTCCTATGTGAGGAGTCCAAAAGCCAAGAAGTCTACATATCCTATAGATGTGCAGGGAATGAACAGGTAATATCTATCCTAAGAAGAGAACTGGGAAGACATCTTAAAAGGTAGCAGATCTCAAAAGAGAAAAAAAAAAAAAAGCAATTTTTTTCTTTCACACAGAGGATGCCTGCATTGTGCAATACATTGCTGACTTATAAAAAAGACAACGAAACATTTGTTGTCAGCTATTAAAGGAGAATATCTATTGCTGGACATCATTTTAAAAAAATGCACTTGATACAGCCTTCATTTTAAAATCTTTGAACTGTTTATTCCCTGAAGCTGAACAATATAATGATTCCTTTTTCCTTAACTAAATTGCAATCATCTCATACTGTTTACTCTCAGAATCATCATTCTAGATGAGGTGGTCTTATCATCAGATTATTCTTAAAGATTTATGACAAAAATACTTCATTAACTTAATTTGGTCTGAATTTTTACTTACTCCATTAGTCATGACCTTGGGTATCTCAGAGTAGTTTGAGTGTGCTCGGATTCTTTACCTAGAAAAGAAACTCAGATTGAGAAAAACCTGAACAGATGATAAAGGTTCTTTAAAGCTCTCCTGTCCTAAGGTGGAATTCCAAAAGATATTCCAGTGGAATGTCTTTGCTATAGTCAGAAATAGGTAACTCTTTTTCTAGCAGATATCTCTAAGTCTTGATGTACCCTGCTGCTAGAAAGATACAAGGCAATTTCAAAAGAGAAAGTATTCAGTCATTTTAACTAGCAGCTAATACACATGGAACAATACAGCAGCTTTAGATTGCAGAAATGACTAGGATTGCCAAAGAAGAGCAACATTTGCATAGAATTCATACCAAGATGTTAAAATACAAATGGAAGAACAGATTGCATATTCCAAAGTACCAGAAAAAAAAATAGGTAACTACATGGCAAGGCTCCTCAGAGTACAGACAGTATACTGCTTTCTGTGAAAAAACGTATAACTCATAGAAGTGATCACAAACATAATTTTAATTGGATTCTAAAAAGTTGCTTTCGTATTGCAAGCAAAAAAACCAAAACATCACAAAAGGCTATTTTCTCTCAAGCCAATGTGTGATCTTGCTGTATTTAGTTATCTAATTTGGTAGCAACAGTGCAAGGTAAAGCATCAGAGTACTAACAATGGCAAATCTAGTGTTAAGCTTGCATTAAGCTGTTATGGACTACCAGAGCACCAGAAACTTCATGAGAAGCAGCAGCAAACTGAGAATGACCTACATTTATTCAGAAATTAGATTATGATTCATTTGGCAATATTTTGTTGCCATAAATTTCAACCTTAAGTAGACCAGCGTAGTTTTAGAACATATGTGTTACATCTCCAAAGTCTTTTCTAGAAATGATCTTGTGACTGCATGACATGATTCTTTATATCTTCACAAATTTTTAAAAGCTGTGATTTTTTTAAAGGGTCACATAATCTTTGCAGATGATATATGTATTCAGTAAGAAGGTATAAAACTAAGCTATTGGAGGAAAGGGAGTATAAAACCAGGTAATAAAGTGTTTTCAGGAAAACAAGTTATTGTAGAAAAGATTTTGTATCAATTGCTTTTAAATGTCCATAGAAGAGGACAAAGAAGTGTATAAAGCAGAAGTTATCTGTCCCCAGCTTTTTTTACATGAAGACTTCACCCCTGTGATAAAGCATCAGGAAGTTTGGCCAGGTTTTAAGGACTGTCTAATGAAGAAGATGATGTCCATGTTTATATAGACAACACCTGTTTGTCACACCCATAGCATGCAAATGTACACATCAATCACATTCGTAATTCTAGTGGTACAAATCTGGAGGACACAATTCCATAGACTGAGCAAAACCATTGTGATGATTATAGTCCAGAGACCTGAAACTGTCATAATGTATAACAGATAAGGTTTTTTTCCTTTTTCATGCAAGCCTTGCTACATCGCTGGATCAGATTCATCCAAACACTTTATTCTTTACATCAGCTTGAAAGGCTTATCTCTTTAGCAGGGAAGAAAAAAATTATCTGAGGGCTTAATTGTGGGAAGAACATACGATCTTCCTCTGAGCTTTGTTGCAGTGAAAAGGTAAGAGTCACACTTGCAGAATACCACGAAAGAAGTCTGAGATAGGAAGAACCATAATCTGACTGTTTCCTCAGGAAAACACTATTATGGCTAAAAAAGCACACGAGTCACTTGAAAGATATGCATTTGGGAGTTAGTATTCATCTGAAAAAAATGACAGTTGCCCTTAAACCCATATCTATAGCCTATACATATGTATTGGGAGAACAGGAATATCTATACCACTTTTTGAGTAGAATAGTTCTTCACATTTTTTGCTGTAAAAACTATGAATGTCATAGAAGAGCTGTAAAGTGTTACTTCTCTGTGTTGGAGAAGAAGTTGCTCTGAAACAGGACTGATTTACAGGCAACATCAAAACGCTGTAGCTAAATGAAACTGGACAACACATCTTGTTGGGGTACCTCTTAGACACCAGGAATATTTAATACCATTTATATTCATGATGCCTATATATTTTCAAATGGCTACATTCTAGGGAACTCAGTATGAAGCACTTCTGTACCAAAGAAATTGACTTGAAGGAGAGTGCAGAAGGTGAAACATTTTAAAAGAATGTTTGGTATGCGTATGATATTTGCATTTCCTATTAACCTTCACTTGCACAAACAGAAAACCTTCTTCAAAATGGTGAAGGGCTCAGTTCAATTTGCCAGTTTATAAAATTTAATTTAACCAAAAACCTGCAAGGGAGCACAAGCTGAAACAAAGTCTATTGCCGATTGGTTTAATCTGAGGAACCTGAAATTGATGTTGACATTTTTCCAGCCTGAAGCAATCACTACACTGCATCTCTTAATTGAGCTACCCAAGCGCCTCTCTCACACAGTGGTAAACTCCTGCTTTCAGCTGCAGGAATCTGCTGCTATAAATACTTACATGGACAAAACAATTGAGCAAACAAAAGACTCCCCATCTTGGGTAACCCAGTTAGTCTTTTAGATAACTGAGAGCTTTGCAAAAAATTCTTGGTAACTTGCTCCATTGTGTGAGAGCATGAGGTATGACATTATTAGCTTAAAGTGCCAGCCTGTAAAATGTATAAGGCATTATGGTACAGTCACAGTATTAGATAGGAGATTGAGCCAGGTTTATTAACAGTGACAACCATAACAACAATAAAAGGCCTGCAAAACCAAATTCAGTTATCAGACTCTTACGGGAGGTTTGCAATCATACTAGGTTAATTTATTTTTTTCTATATATAAAGATTTACATTTAGTATTTTCTATGAAATTAAACTGATGCCTTTGCTGTTTTCAATCAGGGTTTCTGTTAGAACTTACAGAAGCTAAACCAAATGTTATTTTTTACACAGAGTGCCTTTGTCTGAGGGTAGTGTTTTGAGTCACTGTCAGATAACATTGGATGCTGCATTAGAAGTTTGTTATAGAATTGTTTTTTTTCTTAAATCTTCCAAATAAATTCCGTCCTCTCTGCAAGTTTAAACAAAAATCACAGTCCCTTGCTGCTGAGACTGTCAATAGGGATGTAAAAAATTATCTCATGGGAAATGTGTGAAAATTATTAGGTCTTGGAACTATCCCTAGGAAAATGTTCATCCTCAGAATTTTTCATCTTATTGTAAATATAGATCTGTGCTTCCCCTCTATTAACAGCAAGAACAAAAACAATGAAGCAAAAAAGCCTGGTAGCTCTTTCCAAGGCAAGGTGTCTCTTCTGGAAAATGAAACTCTAAATAGTTTGAGATAGCTCCACTAGGAGAAGTACACAGACACTTAATGGAATTAATGTGTGAATGTCTACTTACATCAGGTGTAAGTCATCTGGAGAAGTATTTTCAGTCCAATCCTAAAGTATATTTTTTTTCCTGAAGCACATGGAATGATTGGAAGAAATAATTACATTTTTTTTTTTTTTTTTTTTTTTTTTTCATGGAAGTGATTAAGTTTATAAAATCACACCAAGCAGTGGGGTCTAAAGAATTTTAAATTAGCATAATATTTTTTAGTTATAATAGGAAATTTTGTCACAAATCCTTTGAATTTTATAATTTTTAAGCTTACTTAAATTAAGAAATTAACTTACTGTACTACAAGACTGCAAGACTTGTAGGTCTCAAGTTGTGCCAGGGGAGGTTTAGGTTAGATATTAAAAGAATTTCTTTATGGAGAGGGTGATCAGACAGTGGAATGGGCTGCCCCGGGAAGTGGTGGATTCTCCATCCCTGGAGATATTTAAAAAGAGACTGGATGTGGCACTCAGTGCCATGGTCTGGTAACCACAGCAGTAGTGGATCAAGGGTTGTACTTAATGATCAAAAAGGTCCCTTCCAACCCAGCTCATTCTATGGTTCTATAAAGACTACAAAAAGTAAATTGATTTTTTTTCTTTTTTTCTTGTCTGTAGCTTTTCTTGGAAGTACTTTCTGTTCAGACCTTTCAGAATCTTACATTGCTATGTAACTTCTTAGAGGTAGGATTTGGTGATTTTCAGTAGATGTGTTCCCCTATTCAGTTATGGCAAAATCTACTCAAGTGTGGAAGACACTTTCTAAATGTAACAGTTAGTAGTGTGTGAATCAAAATAGAATTTAAGTAGTTTAAACTCTTAGCTACATGATAGATCTAAAGAAATAGGCATGAACAGAACTTGAAGCTATAGTCACATATAGTAACTGCTTTTGACTGTTCACTGCAAATCTTATCAACAATCTAAAACGAAACAGAAACACTGGTGTAATATAGCATTTGCAGATATTGCTGGAAAGGTAACTAAAATTCTGGAAAGGTTATTTCCTTTGCCTTAGACACATTCATGCATGTCTTTCAGTGGTAAAAGAGATAGGTACGGGAGCTAAAACTAAGTCTCACCTGTATAAAGTGAAACCTCATTTCAGATATCAGCAGGAAAGTCATGGTGACTTTAGTAAGTGAGATTAAGGGGATGGCACTGTAATGAAACCATCTAATTTGGTCTGGAATTAGATTCTGACATGACTGAAATTCATGTGCCTTAGATTCAGACCACTGAGACAACAAAGAAAAGGCATTAAAAGAGCTGTGTAGAAAACTTCACTGTGTCTGTAAACAATTCACCGTTTGTTAAACTTAGAAACAGCCACTGAGATAGGAAATTTCCGTTAGGAAATTGTAGTACTCCTGAATAAGCATGGCATTTTGATAAACCATTATAACTATGTTTAGTATCTCACACCTCTCTGTTGAGAAGGAAACCCTAAATCAAGGTTGGATATATTTCTGAAAACATGGTTTTGATTCAGATATCATGAACTTGAAACAGCAATCTCCTGGTAAGAGATTGAAACTAGAGTTTCAACATAACATAAAATAATGTAACATAAAATAACATTCACCCTTATGCTTTTTAATCTAATAATCCATGAAAGAAGAATATGAAGTTAATGATATTAGCTAGTAAAGCAGAATTCAAGATAAACAGTCTGTTTATTGAGTTTATTTCTTCATTACATCTATTTGACTTCCTTCTTCAGCAAACTCAACGTCTTCTGCTGTTTCCTAGAAAAATCTTAGAAAGATAGCACCCTACAAGCATGACTAAAAGGAAACCTCCAGTGTTTTTAATCGTTTTGACATCTGTGACATTTGTTTCACACCCTTTCATTAAGTAAGCTGAGAAAACTATTGACATGAATGTGAGCTAGATACACTTGTGTTGGCCCATGGTAACAGTTCAGTGACTCTGTCAAGAAATTTTCTCTGGTCACCAAAAACAATCACTTCAGCTAAAGCACTTAATTTAGGGCATATACACATATACAAAAAATAATTATGTTTATATATGTGGAAAAAAAACCAACCCAACAAGCCTCTCAGGTACTCCATTTTCTCGTGCAGACTATAATTTTTACCCAAGCCAATCTCTCACATCTACGCTGTAGGAAAGATAAAATTATAATGTTTATAAATTGTCTTAACTCCTGTAGCTTGGAGCTCAACTCTTGCATTCTTAGATGCAAAGACTTATCTCTAATAAATAAAAATCTGTGTTTGTTCCTTATACTCTATTTATAACTTGATGTAACCTATGTTTTTCATAAAAATAGCTGTTACAATTTTATATAGGTGGTGTGAAAGAGGAGATAAAACACAAAAAACTTTCAGAGGTGGAACAGGAAGGAGATAAGGCATGGATAGGCAGCTGGTGAGTAGCAATCATTACTGTGGTTTCTTATTTGGGAATCTATGCATATATTAATAACAGATTGGAATGACTATTGTGTGAACTTTTTGAAGCTACATGCAGTTGAAATGGAATGCTGTTCTTAAAACAGAAACCCTTTCAAAAATGAAAAGTTCCATACACCTAATGGTTTGTTCCTCCTTCACCCCAAGGTTTAAGGACTTTCATTTATGTGTTCTTCTAAGCAGTGTGGAGCTCATGAGACAAAGATCTTGACAATTTATTGCATTACAGTCTCAATTTTAAAAGCAGCCCGACTATTCTCAAGCAAAAAGTTATCTAGGATAAATTTTCCTGATATGACTTGAGATATTAAAGTAATGCACCATTGCTTTGCAAATTAAAAAAAAAAAATAATTGCAATAGTGAAAAACAATAATACTCATAATACTTTTTTTTTTTGTTATGAATAGTATGTCAAAACCTAAATACGTTTCATTTGTGTGTGAAATTTCAGCTATTTTAGACTACATTTCTTAGCAGTCTTCTCATAGCCCATATTCAAAAGAAAAACTGGTCACCTTTAAATCCTCACAAATACCTTCTGGTGGGTATATCATTGCAAGGAATATGTCATGACTGTTCAGGTACATCTATATTAAAAACATCCCTGTGTAATGAAACCTTTAATGGCAAGAACAGGAGAAAATAAACTAATTGTTTTATACCAGACACCAGGTGGATTTCAGTGTGATTTCTCATGTAGGGTTTACATAATGAGACCACCAATATTACTGAAGAACTCACAGAAATTCTGTCAGAAGCAGCATCACTTAAAAAAACCCCAATAACAACAATAAAAAACTCCCATAAATATTACTTAGCTTGATCTAACTGGATGAACTAAGAGCAAAATATTTCCTTCTGATTAGTTTTGAACATACTAATAACAAAATCCAATAATAAATAATAACAAGGAAGACTTCTACAAAGTAACATTCAGTGAGCTCTTACCTTTCACTATGAAGTTTTGCATTCAGCAGTGTAATTGAGAAATCTAAACTTTAATGAGTTCGACAAAGTGGAGAAGAGTAATATCAATATCAAAGACTGAGATGCAATTCTAGTACAGTTTCAGTGTCTCAGTTGCAAGCCATACAAATCTGAGGAGTTTGCAAATTTGGCCTGGAACTAGTGTAAAAAAAAAGAGTTCCTTGTGACACAGACAGTATTTAAAACGTTTTCATGAACTCAGAAAACAATCTCAGGGTATTCTATTTTATTTTCTGTCAAAAACCCCTAGGCTTTTAAAATGTACTAACTTGCCTGAATATTTCAAAGGGTGTCTTTAATTTTCAAAATATTTAAAAACTGATTTATTTTCATTTTAATTCAAATCTGTTTGGAATTTGTTCTTGAAAGTGGGATAAAAGATGAAATATGAAACAATGATATGAATACAACATATTAAATTGACAGTTTTCTGTCAGTGTAAGTACTCAGCCCCTGCAATTCTTGATTTTTGCAAGAACAGGAATTTTATGTTAAATTTTGTCTCCTGAATTTGTTATTTGAGGCCACAGTAGACGCAAAAAATTTATTTAATATAGATTGCCTGTTCCCTTTGTAAAGTGACAAAACAGGAACAAATTGCATGACCTCCATGAAACTCCTGTTTGAATGATATGGCACAATAATTTGCCTGTGTCAGTCTACTGACTGGCACTTCCTTATGGCAATGACAAGTTGGTGGTAGCAGTTGTACCTTCATCTAAAAGTACGAAGCCATTTTCTCATCTTCATAGTTGAAGAAGACATTCCAAACAAACAAAAATCAACAATAACCTGAGAATGATGTCTGTCAGTTTTAATGTGAGACACTAAACCCTAGTTATTAAAATGTTATCTCTTCCCAAACCTCAGTAGTTATTTGATATTCAATAATAATTTATCTTTGTTTCTGCATATTCAAATGTAAATATTTCAAACTTCACATTCTCCTCACACAAGATAACATTTTTTTCCTGTACCATCCCCTTCATCTTTTAACTTAGAATAAGGTTTTATGAAAAAATCAGCTTCTTGGAAAACTGAATGGTGACATAAGAGGCCCCTGATGCCCATCTGACCGTGCACTGAAGCCATTTGAAGACATAAAGCATCAAAAGCTAATATAATAAAGATTTGAGCATTTCTTGTACATTTGGTGCTCTAAAATACTTCAGAATCAAACCACTGTCAGTGCCAGCAGATGGGAAGGGGTAGTAAAGATAATCCAAAAGCACAAAAAAGAACTAGAGGGACTGAATCATTCAGCAATTACTTGCATTTGGATTAGCACAGCTCTTTGACAAGCCAAAACAGGCTGAGAAATCCTAGCTGTAAAATTAATACCCCTCCAGTGTGGATGAAAGAGAGGCAGGCTTCTACAGAATTGTTCAGATCCCAGGCAACCTCAACCACTTTAGAATGATCCTGCCTCTTTCCTTACAGAGCAAGACTACAACATTCAGCTCCTGAATGTAATGATTGAGGGTAAGGGGAAGAAATTGAGACGTGCCCTCTATTTCTGACTCTCAAAATGTTTTACTATCTGTGTTCTCTTTTTTTTTCCTACATTTTTTGGTTAGCCTGTAGAAATTAGGGTTACTCTGAGATGGACTCACTATTAGAGGACAGTAATTTTCCATGTCTTCACCAGTGAGAAAAACAGGGAAAATTCAGTGCTTCTTCAATATCATCATTAAAATCAAAATAATGTTCATGGTTGCAGAATATCTCACACTCACTATAGGGCTATTACCTCTTTTCCTTAACAAACAGTAGAATCTAAATGAAGGGCATCAAGTTCAAGACCTAATTATCACACTTTGTTCAGCAATTAACAGAGAATTGCAAAAGAGATACTATGGCATATGTCACAATTAAACATGCATTTTACAATAGTACTTTTGCTCCTAATCTTTCTTATAATGATACTGATCAAAACAATTGTAGGAAGTTAATATGGTCTTTAAATAGAGGTGCCTAACCTTTAACACAGACAACTCGCAGCTTCTTAAATCAAATAAAATATTTATGTGACTAGAAAATTTATCATAGCACTATGTTTTTATGTATATGAAACCTAACAACAGTACTGTGGTGCAAGATAAGAGAGCCTTAAGATTCTAGCTTATACACAGACATCTTTTCTATCATTGTTGGTTTATGTCAGTGGAGATCAGTGCGCTGACAATCACATTCTACTCTAAAACTTGGAAATTATCAGGCAGCTTTAATGGGTCAGGGATAGTTTCATGATCACCCCAGATAAGAATAAGTCAACATATACTGGCAAAACTGTATATCCTTTTCTCACTGGAAATTAACTGCTATAAATTCATAGTATATTTATTTTTCTGAAAAGCTTTAAAGCTTTTAAGCTTTGTTTCAAGAGTCTGTGTTAATATTTAACTACCGCTATGATTCCATTTGATTTTGTTAGTCTAATATCACAATGTTTTCAGCAAGACCTGCAGTAACTACTCCTGAAAATACTCAGTAAAAGTCTTAATTTTTTTCAATACATTGAACTCTGCCAGAATTTCAGTCAAACCCAGAAACAAGCTCAATTCAAATATCATCTATCTACATCCATATACATACCAAGTATTTTTAGCAAACTATCATGTTTCCTTTTTTTTAATATATCCAGGGTTCTTTAGTAAAATCTCCTAGATTTAGCTGATGCTGTAGAGTCTCAAGAGCTTTTAAGTGTTTCCCTCTCAGCGAGGCACCTATCAACGACAAAGTAAAATTGCCTGCCCCTGTGTTCAATCATTGGAATTAACCTTTAAATTCTATTGTATGCTGAAACAATAAAATGGGGCTCCTGTACCTACAGGGTTCATGCAGTAAAGACTACCAAAGAGATTATGTCAGGTGAGTTTGAAAAGTAGGTCTTTTTTTGTACAAAGGTGATGAAGAAGAGGAAGAAAGTGGAACATTTATTGTATGACTCCAGGTTATCATTGGTGAGTCAGAACCTCAGGGACTCTTTATTCAAGCAACAAAGAAAAGACTATTAATGTTTCATCAAATGTTAACTGTTCCTGTGTGCCACTAGTTGCTTCTTGCAGTGCTAGCAATATCATAAAATACAAGGTGTATTTTTTTCTTTAATGCAGCACATTACCAGAGCCACTGAATCAAAACACCATGAGCTAAACAATCTGAAGTAGATTTGTTATCAGATTCTTCAATTTCTTCCAATTACTGAACAGTGACTTTCTAAATTTCATTTAAAGAAAATATGTTAACACAAATAAATTGTTACTTAGACCAAGTTTTAAATGTCTGTCTAATTTTCTAGTTACAGTCTTTCATAGTCCCTGGATTAAATTGCTGTGACAAAAATCACAAATTCCCTCTACATCTCTTCCAGCTCACCACCATACCACCAACTAGCTGCAAATACAATAATCAATATCTTTCATCTACAAATAAATTAAAAGCCCATAATTTTCAAGGTCTGGATTTTCTCTTTAGAAATGCTATGCAGTGGCAGCAGCAAGGTGATTTCTGTTAGAGATTCAGCAGAAAAAAACAACACTTTCTTTTTGGATGCCTTGTAAGAAATAAATAATCACATATTTTTCTTTTTATTGTTTGTGGTTAACTTCAGGACAAAAGAAACATCAACTGTTAAAGACAACCCATGCTAGTCAGATAGATTGTGTAAATGTAAGAAGGAAAGAGAAGATAATGGACTAACCCACATACTCAAAATGAAAAGATATATTTCCCTGTGGTTTTGTCACAACATCCCTAAGTAATTTAACCTCTGTATCATGTTTTTCCATTAAAAGGCATATTAATGATCTTTTTACAGGAATATATTTTCCTAGTTATAGTGAAGATCTAAATATCAATTACAGTAAAGTATAGACCTTTCATCAGTAGTATCCAGTCTCAAAATAATAAAGTTCCACATAGGGCACACAACACCTTATCTCAGAGGTAGTATTACCAGTAATACAAGGCAGTAAGAAAATTGCACAAAGAAACATTTTGTGCAGTTTTAGGTTATACATGTTTTGCACAGGTATGAAGGTACCCAAAGCACACTACTGAAATGCAGTGGAAATGAATGAGAATGGTATCAGTAGAACAAGATATATCAAACTTATGCAGATGCACACCACCACTACAGAGTTGAGAGGGGAAAGTAAAGAATACCCTGCTTAACTTGAAACTGCCATTAATATTCATAACAGAATATAAAAATGCATAAAACAACTTTTATCAAAACCACACACCTCTTTAGTGGTAAATGACCCTGCTTGGAAAAAGTAAACCATCCTCTGCATTGAAAACAAAGCTTCCTTTTATCTTGATCATTTGTAGACCCACTAATGATCACTAAATCCTAGGCAACTAATGATGTGAAACAATTTAAGTGCTAATCAGATACCAGTAAAGGGAAAAGTTCACTTATAACCTGCACTGTTGATGTCTAATCTGTGTCCATTTGCGATCAGATTCTACTGTGAAACCCCAGTGTTGTCATTGAAAAATGACAAAAATCTCTTGAGTATAATAATAAAGTGTTGTTTACATTTTTGAAGGCTTTGTGTTAAGTAAAACAAAGGGAATAAATAAATAAATAAGCAGAAAGGAATTTAGGAACTGTGATGTGTCCTTGTGGATGTTTTGATAGGGTTATGAAAATAATTTACCTGAAATACAGTTTTTAATCTGGCAATGTCAACCTGAGTTGATGTCAGATTTTCAAATTCTGATCAATCTTAACAGTATGTTTTTTAGAAACTTAGCAGTTTGTCAAACATATGAACAAATCCTACTTACATAACATGAATTGAGTGTGATATTCCTACTAACTTGCACCACAAGCTCAACAGGAAGCTTGCACACTTAAAGATGTCAGAAGCAGAGTGGACAGATCAAACACACACATATTGATTCTTTTTCAGGGAACCCTTTTTTTAAATAGAATCATCTTCTATGTTTGTACAATATGTTGGAGGCCTTTGTAACTCTAAATAGAAAAAAATATCCACTAGGAACGCTCATGTTAAAGAAAAAAAATAATGGAACATTTATATAATCGTCTTTTCTATCCCAGATCAGAAATTTTTAAACCATCTGTGACATAAAAGAATTCTTACAGAATTTTGAGTTTTTTCTTCTCTAAAGTAGAAGCTTTCTAATTTACAAACCCAATAATATCTACAATATTTTATAAATTAAATAAATTGTCAATTTCGGTTCACCATTATCTGTCTTGGTCTCTGATATGCAGAGCTCTGGTCTTCACATTTCAAGAAAGACATGGTGGAACTAAAGAAGGGCAACTAAAAGGAATAAAGGGGTGAATAATTTGGTTTTCAAAAAGGGAGTCAAAGTCTTTGACTCTTTGTAGAGAGAAGGGTGAGAGTTGGTAAGACTAAGATTTATGAAACGAGAAAAGTCAGTATGTAAAGTTCATGCAGAACTGCTATTCATCAAATATTGCAGCACTAGAACTAGAGAGTGTGCACTGAACCTAGTAAGACATATTTAAAATAGATTTTTTAAACAGTACATTTTTAATGCAGTGTATGTTAAACTTCTGAAATTTATTGTTACTGCAAATTGAGAAGGCAGAAAAAGAAGATTCAAAAGAGATTAAATTTCTGAATAAGAGATCTATAAAAGAGAGTAAAGGCAGAATGTATTTCCTATTCCATCTACCATACTAATATTAAGCTGAGGGTAACTGAAAAAAAAAAAGTGGTTAGAAAATTTTAGTGTTCCTATATAGCTTCTTATGAATAACTGGCCGCCAGCCAGAAGTTACCCTCTATAAAACAGCTTTTTGAACTTCACCCCAATGTTCACCCATTGTAGTGTGTATGCTGTATATTTTGTCCAGAAAGGTACTCTGACAGACAGTACAAAAAGTTCTACTAAAGTCCCAAAGCCCCACATCTGCTGCCTTCTTGTCATAAACTAGGTAGGTAACCTTGTAATAAAAGAATTTTAAGTTAATAAGGCATGACTTACAGTTCATGATTGGATATTGACTTCAACCAATTTCTGCATTGTCTTTCAAGTGTTTTTCAGTAACTCCTAGAATAATACTCCCCATTTTTTCACCAGGCACTGAAGTGAGACTAGTGTTGCTGGTACTAATGAAATTGTTTCAGAGATTCACAGAATATCCAGCACTCTAGTACTTATATCTGTTGCAGCAAGCCTTTCTCTGGGGGACACGGCTCTTCTCCAGAGATCTCTTACCATCCCTCTCCTCAGACACCCTCCTGCCTTCTCACTCTGCTTCTGGGAGCATGCCTTTTATTTTGCCCTTCAGCCCCGCCCATGTCCGGCTGGGGCAGGCCCTAATTATTGGGCACAGCTGGGCCCAAGCTCCCAGTTCATTATCGGCGACACCTGGTGACTTGTGGTTCTCACTACATGTATCACTAACTCCCTCAATCTGAGGAGAGAAAAAAAATATCCTTAAAAAAAAAATCCCAACATTCATTCCTTTAAAATTATAGAAAAGAAAAATCAAACAAAAGAAAGCAAAAAAAAAAAAACAAAAACAAAAACAAAAAAAACCCACAACAAAATAAAACTAAACCAAGGAATTCCTTGCAGCACTGAGATACTTCTGTCTGAAGATTGCCTTTTGGTCATTCAAGACTCCGTACTGTTCAGAGATTATCAAGGTTATCACACTTATCTAGTAATATTCAGTCCAGATGTGATGAAAGAGAAGATTCAAAGAATAAGCAAACTAAAAATAAAATAAAACAGAGATCAAAAAATTTAAAGGATAAAATACGAAAATATTTAGATGTTCACTTACAAATTCTTGTAGTCCACTGTGTGATTATTCATCCTGCTCTACTATTCTTCTTTTAGCATTTATTAGTAAGACTTATTATTCCAGTAATTACAGGTATACTATTTAATACTCATAAACAAATAAAATACAACCCAGAGCACTTAGAAAAAGTATCACTTCTGTGGACTGACTAAGTATTATTTTACTATAGTATTTCTGGTACACATGACTCTTAGTGTTTGCTGTTGTCTATGGTACTGCATTTCAGCACAAGTGAATCATCTGGGAATACTTCAAAATTCTAGAGTTTATAAAGAATCCCCACTGATATTTAGCTAATTCCATAAGATAGTGCTATTGACAATCAGAATATTTCATTTCTCTATAATGGCCTTCCTAAACTATTTATACATATTTTCTAAAATTGGAAACTTCATAAGCATGATAGTTTTGTATTTGGTAGTTTTTGCACTTTCCTTAGGGAGTGAACAGCAGTTGCCTTTCCAGACTGAACTGAGAAATCTTGAAGTGGATTTCAGTAGAAGTGTGAAATAGAAGCTGTCCAACTAACAAATTTTGTCAATTCTTTTCCTTAAAATATTTGTCTTCCTTTAATTTTTTTCTTGCAACCTGACCTCAAGAACTGCTTGTAAAACAGAAAGAAGACAAACTCAGATGCCCATCCCATAAATTACTTTCAGAGTTGAGGAACACAAAGAGCCTGATAATGAAAGGCTCTACTCACTTTTTCCTAGTTTAAGTTATTTCTTGATATTTCTTTTTGTAATAAATCTCGCTATTTATGTTTTTCTTCAAGTCTCAACTCAGAGAACTACCTGCTGAGCAAAGCAAACACATGTTTCTTCAATGGTTTGTGTTGTGGTTTTTAATTCTAGTGGAGACTGAAGGCTATTTATTATTACTCTGGAATCATTATTGCAAATACCATTCAATCTGTTCATACACTCATACAACTAACTTAATTTCTGTTCTTCTTCAAAGATTCACTGAAGAGAACAGAGAATTATCCTCTCCCACAGCACTAGTAGTCTTCAACTCACAAAGAAAATTGAAAACAACAAACAAGAAAACCAACCCCCCTAAAACCAAACATGAAAACCCTAACAAAAAAATCAATGAGCCTGGCACAATTTCTTATTACTCATATTACTCATATTACTCATTATTCATATTTTCAAAGTAAACCAAATCCCACAACCAAATATTTTATTGGCTGACACACCAGAGAGCTGTGCAGCAAGAGGGAAAATAACGAGTTTCAACAAGAATAAGTGTAAAGGGAAGAATAATACCATGCACCAGTACAGTTTAGGGCTTGACTTGCTGGAAAGCAACTCAAAAGAGAAGGACCTTGGAGTAGTGGTGGACAACAAGTTATCCATGGGACAGCAATGTGCCTCTGTGGCCAAGAAGGCAAAAGTTATCCTGGGGTACATTAAGAAGAGTGTGTCCAGCAGATCAAAGGAGGTTCTTTTCCCCCTCTGCTCTGCTTTAGTGAGACCACATGTGGAGTATTGTGTCCAGTTCTGGGAGAATAGACTACGTAGCTTCTCCATAACCAATGGATATGCTACCACTAGTTACTGAAAAGCATAAGCCAGAATAAGCCAGTGTTGACTAAAGCCAGGGGAAATAGTTATAATAATATTCTTTTATGATAGTTTTCAATAACAATGTCAATAATATAATTACTCTTTATCTATATATGCTAAAACAAACTTCACTTTGAAGATCGAGAGTTAAAGAATCAATATCCAGTGGGCAAATTTTCTTTTCAATTAAGAAAATTATCATTTCCATTACTACTCCTAAATATAAATAATTGCTTGATCTTTTTTTAAGCAGAGAAACACATGATCTGACGATAAGAACACTAATTTTCCAATAAAAGATTGCTGATGCATACAAAAAAACTTGTATCAAGTAATTTATTTCCCAGTTTTTGTAATGAGTTTTGTCAGGTTTTATTATTTTAATAAATAACATGATTTTCTGAAGAATTAGCATTTGTTTAGAAATGAAGCAGATAATTCATGTTCAGAAAAATTTTATTTTCTAAGATCATGTTGTTGGGTATAAGTAAAATGTAATACACATTAATTCTTTCTGAAAGGCTTTTGCTTTATTATATGTGTTTTTATTTAAGAACTACATTTCTGATCAAATTGTAGATGATAAATCACTTTCAGTGTTTGTCATAAGAGGGAACACATTGCATATAAATCCAGAATTTTCTATGCAGAAGTTCAAACTTTTAGAACAGTGTAAGCAATACATAAATAACAGTCACTGAAAGTATCTCTTATTAACCCTTTCTGATAAACTTAGAAATGCTAGTAAGACACTTAGTGTAAGATGCAACACCTTGTAATACACAAAGAATCTGCAATTTCTTTCCGATGTGAGTGGGGGAAGACAAAATTATTAGTGTGACCATATCTCAGCTCTTCCAAATAATCAAACCTTTACTGCCATTGCAAGTCTCTTTGAAAGACGAAGAGTATGCAGCTTTCATCATGTAGACTTCAAGACCAAGTATTGAATTATAGGTAGTCTGTCCTGTTTTATCATATGATAAATGATCTGGGTAATTACCAAAAAGCAAATAATGATTTTCATGTGAGTATTTTACTGTGGGTATTGTAAAGACAATAATATTTCCCAAAGTTAGTATTAGCCCTAAAAACTAAAAACAAAGAGAAAATAGATCCTAAAATTTCACCTCATAAAGCTGAGTTTTCCTAGCTAAATTTTGTATCTGACTTAATGACACATATTTTGTCTATCATAGTTACATGGGATAAAAAAAAATATATATATTCCTCAGACAATAAGGTTTGGGAATAGAAGGTAATCATATCTGCGGGGTTTTTAAAAAATATATTTCACACTTTATTCTTTAAAATCGTGGAGCAACTTCTGGATAGAATTTTAAAATTCAATTCTTCCGTTTCACTCTATCTGGATGCAGAACGACACATTTTCTGTAGAATAATTCTGGATAATTTCTCTTTCAAGTTTGGTGAATTTTTAAATTTCCTGAACCCTAATCTCAAATGGGAGGGGCAATTTCTCTTTTTAGATCTGCTGTGCCATCCCCATATGTAGTTAGAATTTGCTGCTAGATTTTTATATTTTATGCATTTTGGTTTTTGTCCAGTATTTCATTACCAGGTGGCTAAAAATGAGGCCTGGAGCATTATGAAATTTCATCAACAAAACTCTGAGGTATTGTCACGGTTTAACACTGGCCGGGCAATTAAACCGAGTAACAGACGCTCTCTATTAATCTCTCTCTCCTCCCTGATAAGAAAGGAGAGAGAATAAGGGAGAGAGACTTATGGGTTGGAAACTAAACTACACAACTTTAATGAAACAGTAACGATAAATAGGAAAAATCACTAAATATATACAAATATACAAGAAAATGGATACCACATTCCTCCCTCTCCCCCCAGTAGCTCTCACGTCACCACCGAGGCTGCAGGGCAGCCCTGGGAAAGTCCAGGCTGGACTCCTGGAGTCGGCAGCAGTCGGGAACTGGAGGCAGGAACACACAGATATGGGCTGGCACGGATCAGGACCACAGGCAGACGAACGGACGGGATCCTTCCAGGATGCCAGGGTGAAGAAGTGGAAGCAGGAAAGGCAGGAAGGGCAGGTAGCCAGAAGCAGGAAATCTGGCTTGGCCCTCGTGATGCCTCAAATTTATACTGAGGATGACGTATATGGGATGGAATACTCTGTTTGGTCAATTCTGGCATCTATCTTGTCCGTTCCTCCCCAAAGGAGGGCTGCAGGTGGGACCTCTTTGTGTTTTCCTCAGAGCTGAGCAGTGTCCTTGGCTCTGCACATCAGTCTCTAGCAGTAACTATAAACATCAAGTGTTATCAGTCCTAGAAGCACACACTGTCTGAGAAACTTGCTGTTAATTTCAGCAAGTGCAACTACTTACAAGAGACTTAGCTAAAAGCAAAAGTACAAGACAGAAAATCACCTTTATCCTGGCCCAAACCGGGACAGGTATGAAGTCACATGATCAATTTTTATTTTAGGTGTGAAAATCAGTATTGATATAACCACTTAAAAAATCTTGCAGATGCCTTTGTTCAGCTTTGCTATAATTTTATAAATTTACTTTAGTAGATAAGAGTACCTTTTTAGTATGCCCGTTAATATATCCTTCACCTTCATTTGAAACAGTCCCAACCCATTCACAAAATTTCTTTGCCTCAGAAGAACAATTTATATGAGACTTTAAGGATAAAAGTCTATTATTAGGTATATGATGCAATTTACCCAGTTTAAAAAAATAAAAAGCGGAGTTATACCTCAACAGTTCCTAAATGCACCTACTACTTTCTTTTTACCTGCCCTGTTTTTTTCTATACCGACACAGTATACAAAATCAACTATTTGGAAGACATGATTGCAGTAATTACAAAAGTTTAAAAAAGACTGTAGAAATGTTTAAAGTATTTTTCTGAAAATAAAAGTATATACTGGAGTTGAAAAATGCTCTGCTATTTGCAGTACTTTTATGTGTTATCTGTAAATCAGGCAGGATTTCTAAATTGCCTACTGGTCATACTGACAAAAAGAAATGTGGAAAATTGAAATAAAAATTATCTACCTCTTAGTCTTCTACCTGGCATAATGCCATGCACTTTTTGTCACATTACAAACGACTTTAATCCTCTGCTGCCTTATGGTACCTGAGATCAGGTCATTCTAAAGGGTTTGGATGTCTAACGAATGTTATTTGAGTAATTTTTAACTAGTTGGTATGGGAGATTTTCTTTCTGGGCAAGCAAAGATTTTCTACCCCATCTGCCTTGGAACAAGCCTCATTTGGAAGACAGTATCTGCAAAGTGGAATCTTCTAAAACCATTGGAAAGCACCAGATGAAAAATCAGCATTTCACTGGCTTATCTAAAAGCTCTAGTTCAATAGCCAGCCCCATTCCTCTCCCAGTTTGAGTGTGTATCAAAAGACCTGGCAGATTACAGAGACAATGCCAAAAGCTCTTATGCTAACTAAACAAACATACTATCAGATAAGCAAGGATAATGAAAGAGAAATCTTTCTCTTTTTCTATGATTCTGCGATCATGCTACCCACACAAACTGGATTTTGAGATGCTGGGAGAATATACTGGTGGATCTATCACTTTTTATCAACCCTTTCTCCTATTCATTGCCTGGATATCACTAGTTTGTGAGGGCAGCAGGAGAATTATGGCCTGACTGACTATGACACACCTTTGGTATGTCTCAGTGACACCATTCCCAAAAGAGGGTGAATGAAAGTTGTGAAGACTTAAAATTTGTTTGCAATGATCCTGTAGAACTTTACAAAGATAAAGAGAAAATGCCTACGTATCCTTGGGGTAGCAGGAAGGGAGCTTCTGGTAAATGGAACAAGTCACAGTGTGAAGCATTTGAGGACTGTCTTTAACAACTAGTGCATTATCTCTTAAAGGTTTGAAAAATACAAAGTCTATGAAAAGAATCACTACTAAAATTGAAGTTCTCCTGTAAGTCATTCTAGAAATGCATTTTCTTTGAATGACTTCATGTAACTATCTGTGCCTGGAGAAGCAGTGTGAAAGATAAAAATGGTACAAATGGAGCAGTACATTGTGCTTTCAGCCTTATAATTTCGGGAGAAATAGAAACCTCTTACGCACATGATGCGTTTCAGTTGGTCAGCGTATTACCATGACATACTCCTTTTACCACCTCTATGCAGTCAGGTTTGGCAGTATGCTGAAATAATACAGGACTCTGCCGTAGGTTCCATTAGTTACACATATACAACATATCTGTTGAATGGAGATTTAAATTTTATAGCAAATTAGTTCTATCTGTTTTTCAGTTTAGTGTCCCGTAAATGAGTCTGGAAATCTAACCATAACACATACCAAATGGACTCTGTCAGTGATACACAGGCTGCATGTGTAAGCAGACCACACGTTGTACTGTGCAAGGCTGAGGGATAGAGGTCCTGAACCCTATTAAAAGCTGCAAATTTTCTCATAAAGGTTAAGCACTATGGACTGACAATAAATACTTTTACCTTCTTGCTAGAATGAAGCAAGAGAGCTTACAATAAAAAACAGTGATTGACCCACTCTCCAAAAGCTCCCCTGAAGATGTCCTCACTGGACATGATTGCCACATTGTACCATTTAAATTACAAGAAACAGTTATGATTAACTTCTTTAACTTCTTGTTTTTACTTTTTTTTTTTTTTTTTTTTTTTTTTTATTTTTTATTTTTTATTAAGATCAGTGCATCCATTAGACAGGGGGAGAAGGATTATTCTTGGCAGCTTTTCTTAAGTCTCTTAACCAGTTTTAGGGGGAAAAGGAAATCCCTCAAATCATTGTTATTTCTTGGGCTAACTTAAAATACAGAGACTAAATTATGATCAGAAAAGAAACAGAAAAATAGAATGTAAAAATATTACAGGGTAGTCATTTCACCTATATTTCTCATGGAAAGAACACATCTTTTGTTCTTAACTAAACTAGAGTAAAATTAGGATCTGTCTCACACAGTTATTCAGTCAAATAGGTACACACCTCATTAAATCAATAGAGTGTACTTACAACAAGAAGATGGACGAACATTGTGTGAACAGATACAAAGGCAAGTCAAGACTATAAAAATGACTCAATATTCAGGCTTGTGATGAGTAAGAGTTTCCAGAAGGACACTCTCAACTAGGTACATCTCCAGAAAGGAAAGTAACTGTGCTATGCAAAAGTTTGCTTAGTATCATTTTAAATGTGTATCCAAGATTGAATGCAATGTATTGGGTATGCTTGTTTTTCATTCTGAAAAGTTTACAACAAACAGATGCTCAACAGAACCAGTTTCATTTAAAACAGATGAAAGACACTGTCAAAAGTAACATGCTCTTTTTGTAATCTATATTTTAGTGTTTAGGTACGAAAACAATTCCACACAGAATAGAAAAAAACCCCGCAATAATCTGAGGGTCTGCAAGGAAATATTCTGTTGTTGGTTGTTCAAGAATTGCTTTGAATATTGTGATGGTACCAGTCCCTCAGATGACTTCCCATGTGCCAGTCTCTTATAATTACTCTAATTGCAGGAATGTCAATTTTTACACAGGAAGGGTCTGTATTATTATCATAATATGATGAGGGTGAAAAAGTCAAGCACGGATTTTGATGATAAATGGAAGTCCAGTCAAAGGATTTTATAATTTCCTAAAGTATAATTAGCAACTCTTAAATCTAAATTCTGTAATTTCTGATTACAGAAATACAAAAGTAATTAAAAAGAAACAACAGCAGTCTTCAAGAATTTTCTTCAACATAAATAGGAATGTGGAGCTGCACTGCAGTCCGGCAGAAACTTTTACCACATCATATGAAGTACATCAATGTGGTTGAAGGACAATATTTCTGGTTATCATATTTGGAACTAATTATTATATACTTAAAATAAGTTAAGAACTATACAAATAAAATATTACTAGTAAACAGAGGCATAGTAAATGCTGATCTATTAAGAAGTAGGACTTTCTTTTGTCTGTATCTAAGAAACCAAAAATCTGAGATAAAAATTTGATTTAACATTCAACACTTGGCATTTGCCAAAGGTTTATTGAAATATATATTTTTAAAGTATGGAGATCTTCCATAAGAACATCTACTGTCCTTAAATAGAAATCTGAAATTATAAAACTGCTTGCAGACATACACTATTTCATGCAGAATACCAAATTTCTCTGCTTTAATATTGATGAATAGGGACATTTTATCAAAACGTACGTATAGTTTCAGCAACTATTAGGCTCTTCAAATTTTTCCTGTCTCCACAAATATATTTTAACTACTATTTACTTCCTGATGCATGCTTATAATAACCACATTTTTCATTGGCAAAGTCAATGTATCTCTGCCTTAACTCTGAGAAAACAACCAAGAGAGAGCTGAAAATTAAGCATTGTCCCTCTCATTTAACTGGTAGACCCAAGGTTTTGCCACCATATAATGAGTTTTCACAACAGGTTTGGAAGGGAATAGATAAATACCACCTGCACAACAGAAGTGTCCATTTTAGTTTTGATATCTGACTTCAAGTGTTGTGGTTTATGTATCTCCAGATCTTAAACTGATAAAGGAATCAAAAAGAAAAAGAAAAACAAAACAAACCCATCAGTTATCAAAAGTAAGAATTTCTCATATCTAAGAAAATAAGAAAGCTTGTGACTACTTACCACATCAAATTATATGTGAAATAAGCCTAAACTCCCTTCAGGTCTTTATTTCCTCTTTTCATTTTATCTCTTTTCAAAATAACTTAGAGGCTATCTTCTGCCCACAAGGAAATGACCTCTCCCTTGAATTTCTATACAGTAATAAGTAATTTATAGGTCTCACAAATATCAACAGAAAAAGTGTTTACTATGAGGCTTCTTTCTCTCTTAAATAAATCTGGTTTATAATGTCAATCTTTTCAAATTATCTTCGATTTTTGTCAATTCAGGAACATTAAATCCGCTTCAAGAGAACTCAGGGATAAAACCCCAAAAAGGTATTTGGATTTACATTGTTGTTAAAAAAGAATGCAAAGTTATTATATGCCTTAACACAAGTAATTAGAATGCCCTCTGTATTCAGAAGTAGGGGGAGTGGAGGACTGGAAAGAAAGAAAATGAAAAAAAATTATAACATTTTCTCATGTTTTGCCAAAATGCTCTCACCTACTCTCACTTGAATTTTCCTGTTTACTGATTGCTGATACAAATTAAGATATTGGTTTTCATGTGAAACATACAGGAGCTATTCCTTGACAGCAGAAAGATCACATTTGGGAAGATAAACTGCTTTGTGTTTTGTTAGCCAGAAACTTCAGTTATCTCATTCCTGTAACAGTAATCTTGTCTTGTGGTTAGTGTATTCTTCCAGTAGATTAAATGATTGATGATCCTTCTCTGCCTGAGGGATATGAACCTTTCTCATCTAAACCAGAACTGGTGGTACATAAATATAATATGTATTAACATAAGAAATGCATAATTAAAAATTTACTATTGAAAAAAATAATACCTCCAAGTAGTATTGAAATTTTATGAACCTTGTCTCATTTCTTTATCAATGTGGTATACAATATTTACATAAGGGATAAGTCTTTTCCAAAATACCTCAATTTAAAACATTTTTTTTTTTACTCATTGTGATTTACAATTTATTTGCTTCTATTTTACAGGAGTTATTTCTATTTTAGAGCTTTGGAAATTAAATCCTCTGTTTTCTCCAGAATCACAGAATCATATAATCGCAGAATGGTTGGGGTTGGCAAGGACCTCTGGAGATCTCATGTTCAGATGGAATTTCCTGTGTTCTGGTTTGTGCCCATTGCCCCTTGTCAATGCCCTCACTGGGCACCACTGGAAGCCTGGCCCCACCCTATGCACACCTGCCCTTGATTTATTATCATTCCCAACATCCCCATTCAGTCTCCTCCAAGATAAACCGCCCCAGCTCCCTCAGCCTTTCCTTGTAAGAGAGATGCTCACATCCCCTGATCATCATTGTAGCCCTTCATTGGACTCTTTTCAGTAGTTCATTGCCTTTCTTTTACTGAGGAGCCCACAGCTGGACACAGTATTCCAGATGTGGCCTCACTAGAGCGGTGTAGAGGGGAGGATGACCTCCCTTGAATTGCTGGCCAAACTTTTCTTAATGCACCCCAGGAGGCCGTCAGCTTCTTTGACCACAAGGGCATATTGCTGGCTCATAGTTAACTTGTTGTTCACCAGGGATCCCCAAACCCTTCTCTAAAGAGCTGCTTTCCAAATCCTAACCTATACTGGTACATGAAGGTCTTCCTCCACAGATGCAGAACCCTGCACTTGCCTTTGTTGAACCTCATTAGTTCCTCTTGTGCAACTCTCCAGCTTGTCCAAGTCTCACTGAATTGGCAGCAATCTTCTGATGTTACAGATGCTCCTCTTAGTTTTGTGTCATGAGTTAACTTGAGGAGGTTTGAACAAGACAGGACCCAGCCTTGTCCCCTAGGGAACTAGCTACAGGCCTCCTTTTTCACCACCATATCTATTAAGGAATCATAGATATTTTTTTTACTAAATGCAAATGAATATGTTTGACAGGTATCACATGTTCTCATTCTAATTCAGATCACATAATGAACATCACATGTATAAAAATATCATACTCACCCATCAACTTTAGCTGGGCACGTGCTTCTCTCTCTCAAATAGAGATTCCTATATTATACATACTTCAATAGAACAGAGAGGCTGTAAAGAGCCACCAGAAAGATAATTACTTATCTATTTCAAGTTTAACATTTAAATTTAAATATAATTTCTTGTTGAAGTTGCAGTCATCTCTCCATCATTCTGTGTCTGTATGCCTCTTATTCAAACCTTCTAATTAATGTTTTAAAATTGTAAGGGTTTCTATTTGTTTTATTAGAACACTAATCATAAGCACATACCCATTTTAAAGAAGCTCATCTTGCATAAATTAATCTCTGAATCCACTTGGAGATGTAGCTATTTTAACTGTGTGCAATCCAGATACAAAGATTTTTTTTTTCACAAATAGAAAAATAGTTCCAGATTATCACTAATGTCTGAAACAAGGAATAAACAGTCCAAAACATACCATCGTTTTACTTTCAGAATGAATCTGTCTGAACAATTTTTACCTTTTCAAGCTACCAAGTATCTTATTTCTCTAAATATTTTTATCAAGGCTCTTTAGATACCCCAAGCAATATTTCATTGCTTTATATTTTCACCATCAGAATTATTCATTAGCTTCCATATATTCAATAGAAACTCCATATCTCCATGGCACATATTTAAGTGCTGAGTTATTAAATATAAATGTGATATCAAATACTGGGCATAACTCAAACCAATCTATTCCAGAATAATGTTTTTTTATTTATATACTTTGCACCTGTTAATCATGTTTTTATATAGACAATATCTATGTGTGGTTTTATGTGTATAATGGTACAGTTTCAAAAGAAGGAAGTAATTCCCAATTCCATCATCTAAATTGGCATAGGAAGCAAGACACTGACTTTCAATCTGCTCATGCTGAACAAGAATTTCACCTAAGGTCTCCTGTTTCTTAGACGAGGAACGGCAACGTAAGCACCTCTATCAATCAGAACACAAATAGCCAGTCTTTGAAGACTACTGTCAGTGAAGTCTACATGAGAAGAGCGATTGTGGATTGTGGATATTTCAAGTAAATAAAAGCAAATTCTTACAGGTATGGTCTCTGTATTTAGATACAGTGGGAATTAAGAGAGATGAGATTGCAGAACCTGCCCATACCAATTAACTAGCTCCCTGGCTTCTTGTAAATAACCATTTCTTTAACTTGCCAGATGTTTTGGATCCCCTTCAACAGACCCTTCTTCACTAGCACTGAATAGGCAAGACAGACAACTAGGAAAGGAACTCTCCTCTTTTCTGCATAGACTAGCAAATCCCAGAAGAGGAAAGACGGTGGTGGAGAAAGTCTTGCTCCAAATCACTTTTGTATATAACTACTCAATTACCTGTTTAAACATTATTAGTATTTCATGTATAGAAACAACAGAGCTACAGGTAAACATGTTCATCAAATTAATATTTATTTTCAATTATTTGATTTAGGACTCAGATGACCTGCAGATAAACTTTTCTTTTCTTGTGACTCAGACACCTTTCCTTCTCCTCTAAGTGACACGGCTCCTTAAACATAAGCCTGTGCTGCCTCAGGACTGATGTACAGTTCTGTGACAAACTCTTTTCTGTACTTAGAAACATGATACACTTTTAAGACATATGTTTCCATCATTTTTCTAATCTTAAATATGTGACTGCAGAGATTCACTTCGGCTTTCCAGAAATTCTGAGATTTATCTTTACTTGAAAAGAGAATTTGTAGAATTTGGTTATTGTTTGGAGCTTTGCATAACTTCTTTGAGTATTCTGCATTTGAGCTTATTATCATTAAAATTGCAGATTGTGTGTTCAAGTAAAATATCCCCTATTTATATTCAAATGTTATATTGCACATACAAAGTACTACTTGGCAATAGTCCTATGCAAAATGAACCACAGTATAGTTATCATGTAGAAATGCTGCTTCTTATGTGGATTTACTTATGTATCTCATAGACTGCTTTTTCCTGCCTGAGGAATAAAGAAAAAAAATACTGTACTATTATCTATCTAGAAATAATAAAATTTACATATGACCTCTGTGTGTGCACGTCCGCTCATTTTCTCTGTACAATCAAATATACATGTTACTGCATCTTGTTGTATCTGTAACTTAAAAAGATTATATATCCTCTGATTTTTCAGAGACATGAAAATTAATTTTTACCATGGAAAAGCATAAGATACATTCAACTTTAAAACTGTCTTTAGTTTCCCATGTCCTGTATTTAATTTTGCTTATGCATTGTGATGCCCGTAAGGAGCTGCAGCATGGCTACTGACAAGACCTTGCCTGCTGGGGTTACCTCCCTATATAACTCTGCAGATCCATCTAGGAGAAAAATGTGTTTGTAGCCCTTGCAAATTAAGGAGATGAGAGAATTGAGACACCCAGACAAGAAAAAAGAATAACATTTTTATTTCCTCAATCCAAATCCCACTTTTTCTTCTGTAAAAGAAACATCATAAAAATTGCTACATAAAATCCCAAAGTTGCTATTCTAAGAGATCTTTACGCAATATATATGCCATAAGAACATATTTCCCTATTCAGTTCCAAGAAGTTCATCAATATAAATCAGAAAAGTCCAAACTGTTGACCACAAAGACATGGTAAATTACCTGCTTCAAAGAAACATATTGAATAGTGTTTCTAATATAGCCTTTACTTGAAAAGATATATAGCTGGTAAGGACCATTTCTGTCAGCCAACAAATACCTCCAGCATTAAAAATTTGCATTCCACTGATTTTTATTTTCCCTCCCCCTTTTTTTTTGGAACTTTCCAATACTTAACTAAGAACTCCTCTTCTTGGTGCATATTTACAGCTACCAGTGCATCAGTACCCTCTGGTTTTTCTAGGGACATACAAATGTTCATTCAGTCTCTATTGCAATCCCTCTTTTTCCCTGATTATTTTCATGTTATTTCCATCCTAACAAAGCAGAATTTCAAGGCCAATACCAAATTTTTAGCTTATTTTTGAGATAGAGAAATAACTGGTTTTCTGACTTTTACACTGACAGATCAGTTACTTTAATGCTACATAAGAGTCCATCATTCTTTTTATTTTCAATTTAATGAAAGTTTTCTTATTTTTTTACCATAATCCTAATATTTCTATACAGTAATAAGTAATTTATAGGTCTCACATATATCAACAGAAAAAATGTTTAATATAGGACTTCTTTCTGGTTTATCGTGTCAAGATTTTCAAATTAGTTTTGATTTTTGTCAGTTCAAGGACATTAAATCCATTTCAAGAGAATTCAGGGATAAAAACCCAAAAAGGCTGGATTGAGTTGCACAGTTACAGAAGTAAAAAGTTTCTTTGGAATGTCTCATTTGTTTAGTGGGAGTAAGAGGCATTATTAGGATGAAATTTTTGTTTGTTTTCCTTTAGGAACATTTCCTTAGGAACATTTGTCATTTTCCTTGATCCTGTGAAAACTGGAATAGATTTATTTTTGTTCCTCAAGAAATGTGAGGGAACGAAGAAATACACATGAAACTGTTATATATTTATGAAACTTATTTATGAGGCCCGGAGCACTATGAAATTTCATCAACAAAACTCTGAGGTATTGTCACGGTTTAACACTGGCCCGGCAATTAAACCGAGTAAGAGATGCTCTCTACTAATCTCTCTCTCCTCCCTGATAAGAAAGGAGAGAGAATAAGGGAGAGAGACTTTGGGGTTGGAAACTAAACTACACAGTTTTAATGAAGCAGTAATGATTAAAAGGAAAAATTACTAAATATATACAAATATACAAGAAAATGGATACCACATTCCTCCCCCCTTTCCCCCAGTAACTTTCACATCACCACCGAGGCTGCAGGGCAGCCCTGGGAAAGTCCAGGCTGGACTCCTGGAGTCAGCAGCAGTCAGGAGCTGGAGGCAGGAACACACAGATAAGGGCTGGCACGGATCAGGAGCACAGGCAGACGAACGGACGGGATCCTTCCAGGGTGCCAGGGTGAAGAAGTGGAAGCAGGAAAGGCAGGAAGGGCAGGCAGTCGGAAGCAGGAAATCTGGCTTGGCCCTCGTGATCCCTCAAATTTATACTGAGGATGACGTATATGGGATGGAATACTCTGTTTGGTCAATTCTGGCATCTATCTTGTCCGTTCCTCCCCAAAGGAGGGCTGCAGGTGGGACCTCTTTATGTTTTCCTCAGAGCTGAGCAGTGTCCTTGGCTCTGCACACCAGTCTCTAGCAGTAACTATAAACATCAAGTGTTATCAGTCCTAGAAACACACACTGTCTGAGAAACTTGCTGTTAATTTCAGCAAGTGCAACTACTTACAAGAGACTTAGCTAAAAGCAAAAGTACAGGACAGAAAATCACCTTTATCCTGGCCCAAACCAGGACAGTTTCCTTATCCAGTGTATTGAACAGATTTATATGGCCATTGCCTACCTCATATTTAGCTGCTATGCAAAATTATATTGCCTTTGACAATGATTGCTGTGTATTAAACTTGAGTTCTGAAGAAACATATGCTAATAAAGCATAATAGCTGTGGGATAATTTTACAGATTTCAACAGAACAGGACTTGTTTCAAATTAGTGTCATGATTTTTAATCCTACATCTGTTGAACCAAACAGCATACATCCTATAAACACCTTTGATCCACACTGTGTTGGTTGAAATAGCCAGAGCTTACCCAATACAAAATGTTTGTTCTCTTTATGTCAACTGTAGGAGGACAGACAACACCTGATTTAGCATAAAGTTAAAAAGTCATGAACGAACAATATTTGATCATGCATAAATCCTGACAGTACAATGATTCTCCACCATAAATTTCTGAAAGGATTTGAACCGGCAGAATGCGTTTCTATCAGATCAGCAATTTATATCGTGCTGCTATGACACTTTTGATACAGTATTGAAAACTCTAAAAGAGGTCTATTGTAAGACTGAATCATGCACCTTCCTGCTCACAATGTTAAGCTCATACTTGTTTTCAGAATCAAATTATTTTACATATTATTTTGATAAATATCTATAAATAACTTTATTAAACAGCTCATAAGCAAGTATTAAGGGTTTTTTTTTGTTTGCTTTGTGGGGAAAAGGAGTCAGAATTATGAGGTTTCAGCAGGAAATGGGGGGAGAATCAGGATAGAAAATTTCTTTTAAAAGTCTTCCTTTTGTTTACAAGTAAACCAAGTCTTACTACTATAAAAAGCTACCTGTGGAGAGGTAATAATCTTAGATTTATTAAAAAAAAACTAAAAGACCTCCCAAAGTGAAAAGAAAAAAAAAGGGTAATTTTATTCATTTTCTATATAGTAGAGATCTTTCATACATTTGGTTATTGTTACACAATAGGCAGGGCAGGCAAGAGGGAGGAGAGTCACTGTGTTTAAGGGAGATGTTTGACTGTACAGACTCCACAGTTAATGATGAGGAAGCTGAGAGCCTCTGTGTGAGGATTAGGGTGATGGAAAACAATGCAGATGTTGTTAGAAGTTTCTGCTACCTATCAGCCCGCCAGGACAATGACACCTATAGGCAATTAGAACAAATCTCAGATGTAGCCTTTGTCCTTTTGGGTGATACCACAATGTTGTGACAAACAAGTCTGTAAAATTCTTAGACTTTGTTGAAAATAGTTTCTTGTCACAAGTACTTTGTGAGCCAACTAGGAAAGATGTTCTCCTAGATTTATAGTTTGTGAATAGAGAAGGACTCATAGATAATATGATTGTTGGTGGTCATCTTGACCACAGGGGCATTAATTTATTGTGTTAAATATTTTGCTTGAAATGAGAAAAGGGTCATCAGAATTGCTACCTTAGATCTGAGAGAGCTAAGTTTAAGCTACTCAGGGAGCTACTTAGCAGTGTACCCTGGAAATCTGCCTTTGAGGTCCTACGAGGAGATTAAGTGCTGGTTAGTTGCTAAGAACCACATTTAAAAGCAAAGGAGCAGGCAATCCCATGGTATTGAAAGTCAAGCAAGCTGGTCAGAAGGCCATTTTGGCTGAACAGGGAACTCCTCTTGGAACTACAGCAGAAGTAAGGTCTCTGGAAGTAAGGTCAGGCTTTGCAGGAAGATTAATGAGTTGTGGTTCCCATAGGCAGGGAGAAGACAAGGACAAAGCTGAACTACTGTTAAAACTGGCCATTGTTGTGCCATCCAAAAAGAAAGGTTTCCTGGAGTAGGTTAGTAGCAAGAGGTCTAAGAAAAACATTAGATCAATGCTCAATGAAAAAGGTTAACTGACAAACAGGAATGAAAAAGATGGAAGAATTCAATGCTGGCTTTTTTTACTTCGGTCTTTAATAATACCAATAGACCTCAGGCTGCCTGACCCTCTGAGTCTGAGGACATGACTTCAGGAACTGTGACTTTCCTTCTCTGAACACTTAAATTGTAAGGGAACAGCTGTATCCACTAAATGTCCATAAGTCTGTGGGGCCTGATGGGATTCATTCCAGAGTTCTGGAGGAGCTAGGAGATGTTATGGCAGAACCTTTCTCAATCATCTACCAAAGATCTAGGGAGTCCAGGAGGATGGAAGGGGGGAGGTGCTAACAGGAGTTAGCCAGTGTTATTCCAATCCACAAGAAGGGTATGCAGAAAACTACAGGAAACTACAGACCTGTTAGTCTAGCTTCAGTTCCTGGAAAAATTATGGAAAAAATGATACCGGGAACTATTGAGAGTCATTTACAGAACAGTACAATCATCAGGCACAGCAAATATGGGCTCACAAAGGGAAATTCCTGTTTAACTAATTTGATATCCTTCTATAAGAAGCTCATTTGCCTAGTAGAAGAAGGGAACTTGGTGGATGTATTTTTTCTGAATTTTAATAAGGCTTTGCAGTGAGCTCTAGACAGATTAGAACTTTGAGCAATCACCAACAATATGAAATTTAACAAGGCCAGATTCTGGGTTTTGCATCTCTGATGGAGTAGTATTGGGCACAAATATGAATAGACAAAGAGTCTGTGGAGAGCAGCCTTGCAGAAAGGAACCTGCGGGTGCCAGTTGGCAGCAGACCCATTGTGAGCCAGCCATGTGCCCTGGCAGCCAAGAGGGATAACCCCACCCTGGGGTGCATCAAGCACAGCAAAACCAGCTGGCCAAAGGAGGTGATTATCCCTTTATATTCAGTGTTGGTGCAGCCTCCCCTCGAGCACTCTGTGCAGAGGAGGGAAACAAATCTGGTGAAAGGAAAGTCCTATGAGGAGCTGCTAAATATTCTGGATTTGTCTAATTTGGAGATAAGGAGGCTGAGCAGTGACCTCATTGCTCTCTACAGCTTCCTGAAGAGAAACGTGTCAGTGTTTAAGTTATTTGTACAAGGGCCTTGGTAACATGCTTTAAATTTTGGTCAGGCACCTAAGTGGTCAGGCAGTTGGAAGAGATGATTGTTGTACGTCACTTCCAACTGAAACAATATTTTATTTTGCTATATTCTATTCTACACCAAACTCCATATGAGGAACATTTAAATTTCTGCCTTTAAGTTAGAGACAGAAACTGGATCTGAAGAAATACTAAATCCACTTCTCATTTTCCTAATCTAGAAGAAAACCTCTTCAGAATTCTGTAATTCTTAATTACACATTCACTCATATAAAAAGGCCACTGCTGTGCTAAACTTGTTGAGATCTGAAAATCCAGCTGAGATAATTCAGAGTAACATTAAATAAGATTAATAACAATTATCATTTATTTGTTTAATATAATATATTAGATTGAGAACGTTTATTACACACCCATCACAAAATGCCAGCAATAGGTGTTTCTCTATCTTAAATATTTCAAGAGGTTCTCTATTGTAGATATTTCATGCAATGAGAGAATATTTTTCTCTCTCCTTGCATTATTGTATTTTAAAAGGTCTACTGAAGCTAGGGATTATTTTTTTTTAAGCTGACATGGGTAAGCAAAACATTCTAAGGAGTTGTTCAGGGAAAAAGAGATTTCATCATTTAGACTGACTTAGATGTTTAGGTACTCTCTAAGCCCATATCAACAAACTCAGATAAAGCATTCATAATTTCTATCTCAAATAGAGTTAAAAAGAAATGTGTCCCATGAAATCTCTACATAATTTTACAACTGTGCAAATGAACATGGAGTCTTTATGCAGCATGGTTCTTCGGTATAATTTTTTGACTGTTCTTAACAATGCAGTCCTGCAAGTCACAGCCTGGTTCCTATTTATGGGGAGACACAAAAATGAAGTAGTAGTGCCACTTTTGGGAAACAAATGTAAACTTCATGTTGACATTGTATTAATCCCCTGTTGAGAAATAAAGTATGTTCATGTATTTTGTGCATTGAAATGATTAATTATAACTGTTAAACAAAAATGTAATGTGTTTGTTACAGCCACAGAGTAGACAAATTACCATTATTCTGTGCAAGTAATATTTTACAAAGCCATTTGTCATGCAGGAGAGGTGTCATACGCAATCAGATTCACTGCGCTTAATATATGAAATGAAACCTTGATTTTCTTCAGCAGATATAAAACAAGAATGACAAGCTTACACTCCAGAACTAGTGATAAATACTGAGCTTACTTTAAAAAGGAAACAAACAAAAATTCAGATTCTCTTATGCCTTTGCAAGAAAAAACTAGGAATACATTGCATTTTATTTGGCACTAAGTATACTGAAAGGTACTACATATCACACAAATCACAGCAATTACCACATTACAGTTGCCAGTTCAAAAGGCATCTCTAAAGTTTAAATAAATTAAGCATGATATAGCTTTTTCTGATGTACATCAGGAGAGATGTGGTCATTTTAAGTACAGCTACAGTGACTTATTGCTGGATTAAGTGACAGTACTTCCATCCACATCAGTAAAACTTAAACTACCATTTACAGCAGTAAATTCTGTGTATATGGTTTCCAGTATACAGGGAATTTATTATGATCTTAAGATGAAGCAGGATCAGCTTTTAACAAGTGCAGGAGTGTATGCTTTTACACTGAAAATGAGATTTAGGTAAAAATTGCCTTTTGGTTTCAAGAAATAGATCTAGAAAGATCCCTGCAACTACACTCTTAAGCTGGAGACGCCTATATAACCAGCAACGTCACAATGGATGTAAACAGAAAACTTTATATGTATTTAGCACAGTACAGAGTATGAGTACTTTGGGAAAAAATAAAATAAAAAAAGTCAAAAAGAAGGATTTTTAGAACAGTTAAGTGAATAGACTACTTACCTGTATTTCTTTTCCTTCCAACCTTGGGATACAAAGCTTCACCTATTTCCTTCCTTCCTTCCAACTGGGCTGCCAGTACCACAAGCATTATAGAATCAGAAGAGAAGGTTCAGTTTGATACTGTGAGGCTGGATATATTTTTCATGTCTATAGATGTTGAGTTCTGTCTGAAAAGCTGTAGGATATCCCAGGCCTTGGCATGTGGTAGATATGACACAGGAATAACAGATTAGCAGCATACCAGGAGGACATCTGGAGAATGAAAAATGGCAGTAGATAGGTGTCCTGAAGTGACTGTAAGGACTCTTGAGAAGAAATTTCCAGATTTGTATTATTCTTACACTATGTGACTTACATTAAAGATTTAGATTGTTTATGTGTTTTGCACTTGAAACTTATAAATTCAAGCAAGTTTCTAGTTGATATATGTTGTAATAGAGCCTTTTGTTTTAAGCTCAAAGATGGCCCTTTTTATGACACCACATCAGCAATGCTATTTCTTTTTTTCCTAAAAAATCACCTAGAACCACTCATGAATAGTGACTACTGTATGTCAATTCAGTCAGAGGTTAGAAGACTAAATAGCAGCCTTAAGTGAGAACAACAAAAACTGTACCTAGACCACAGACCTTGAACAAATGCAGTAGAAGAATCAAATAATATTGCAAATAAAAGATACTTGTTCTAAATATCATGACTTCCCCTGAGTCCTATTGATGTGAATTGTTTGGTACTGAGGTGCAGAGAGGCATAATCCTTGTGATATGAGCAGTCTAGAAAAGTCTAATTCAGACCTTTGGAGACTGTTGAGTAATGGTCCAGGAGCCACTCAGGAATTCAGTAGAATTTATGCTCCAAGAAATACAAGAGACTTTATGTGTACATGTGTGTATGTATTCATACATATCTTTGCCCTCCAAACTTTACTGTAACTTCAGGTCTATTGAGACCTAGAAAGAAGAGCTAAATACAGCTATTTTGGTCTCAAATTTTCAGACCAAGCCTGTGTGTCTAAGCATACCTCTATAGTCAATGTCCAGAAACTGGTATCTAGACTAGCACTGAATAGACAATTTTCAGGTAAATCTTATCTAAGGATTCAAGTTATGCCTTTGTAGAGTCCATTGCCTCAGGCTTGTGCTGTGTTGAGAGAGAAATAAAAGTGATCAGAAACCCCCACCATTTTAAGAAACTTTTGATTTAGGAGTCCTGTCTATATAACAGCGTGGAACAGGTCAGGATAACAACCATGCAGAAGCCAGAAAGAAAGAACTACTTATGCAGAAAGAAAGATCATTCTGTCATTACTCCTCCATAGGAGGGTTCCTGTGAATGTGTTTAGAAGTTTGAGATGGAAAGAGTTCAGAACGGGAACTGAAAAGTCACCTTTGTAGGATTTATATAAAATTATCATCAAACAGGATGGTGGCATTCTGGAGCGTACCATGAGTTTTCAAATTCCCCACCCTCATCAATCTGCACTCACATTTTCACAGCAGTTCCCAGCAATTTTGTGTTCTCATCACCTGATTTCTGGCATCCCTAAAGGATGTAAAACCACAGAAAACCATAGAAAAACAAATTTATATGAAGGGAACTATTAGTAGAGCCAAAGTCTTTGGTAATCCTGTTCTTCTTTTAGCATGATGGCAAAAAGAAATTAATCTCTTGTTGGTAGTTCTTTAAGATACTTTAAGCGTGAGTTTCATTTTTTAGCTTAATTTTCTTTTCTGACTTTATAAAAGACTTTTTCAAATGTTCTACTTCTTTACCCATTCCTTTCTGCATAATGAGAACAGTTTTGTGAACTAGTCCTGTTCCTCACTGATTACTTAAAATACAAACTTCAGGAAGCTATACAGTGCCCTGTAAAACAGGCAAAGTCATACAGTTCTAGGAATTCATTAAAACAGTCTTTCATCTGCTTTTCTTGTCCCAGAATTAATTTCTTCATATAAACAGAATTAGTTCCTCATTCTTGGCACATTCTGATATTGGTGGCCTGATAAGCTAAAGAGGTGGTAAATTTTGGGGGCAAATTTTTCCAAATTTTTCTAAGTTTTTTTTTAGAGTTCTCTGATCCAAGACAGGTAGTTTTAGCCTTTGCAAAACTGAATAAGCATATAAGGTTTAAAGACCAAGGCATGTGTTTTTCTTGGGCTTTCGAAAAGGAAAGGCTCATTGGCAGCAGATAAACAACAAAATAACTTAATCTTCAGGAGGGTTTCAACTTACTAACTTTTTAACACTGATACTGACACAAATATAAGTAATTAATAATTATACAACTTCATTAGTTCTTATTTTGGTTTCTCTGAAATGATTTGAAAACAGCATATCAAGACTGTAAAAGGAGTCTTCCAGAGTCAGCAACTCTCTTGGGTTCCTGTTATCTTTTTAGCACTGCTGTGGAGATCTAAATTGAAATCCCAGCACCAAAGAGCCAGAGTAGTTTTCTTGAACTCTCAGTCACTTTTTAAGAGCAGATCCCTTCAAGGCACACCTTCTCTCTTCAGTTCCAACCAGAATAAAAGAAATTATCTATCTTGAGTAATACTAAAGCTGATACAACATCCTTTTATTTTTAATAAAAAAATACAATGTGTATTCTCACAAAAAAGTCAATGTCAAAGTATTAAGTCAATATCAAGTTAAAAGAGCTGCTAGATCTGTATTGTGCTGTATGCATTCAACTTTTCCAACTAGTACAGATAGCATAATACTGTACAAAATTTCATTTCAGAGAATAAGTGAAGAATTATTTAATGTTGTAATGTGCTTAAATATCATGGAAAACATGGTCTCTACACCATATTACTAACCTGAGATGCTAGATTTTGATTCTTCCCCAAAAGTCTGTATCAATATTTCAGAAATTATTTGAGTTTCTCTCTGAGTACAGTTTAGTTTGTCCCTATCATGAAGCTGAAGGGTCATTGAGCTGTACTTTTCTTCCTAAATAATCTAATAAAAATGGCTACAAAATTCAGTTGAAATAACAAACCTGGGTGCCTGCAAACTGCAGTCTCAAAAAACAATTAATGCTAATTTTTAAGAGTAAATTCCTGACTCTAAAACCCACATGGTTATAAAAAATAGCCTCATCAAGGTAAGATGGAATTATACATAAATTCCACCTTCTTTACATTCAGTAATTACACAGCAGCAGATGTTCACATGCTAATGAACAAATAAACCTGAAGGTAAGGTAAATGAATCTTCACCATCTTAAATTTTTAGGTACTAAGGAACTGATTATCACCACATAGAAAAAGAATAACAAGAATATCATGCATTTTTAAAGGTAGGCAGATAAGAATTTTCTGATTATTAGAGCACTGTTTTATAACATTTATTGAATACCCTGTATATATATATATGTACACATATACCCCTTATATAACACCATTCAAATGCTTATAGTTTATTCGTGGGAAAAGGCACAATTTTAGAACGATACAAGGCTTTCTTCTGCCTCAGTAGAACAGTAAAAAGGAAGGTTTTTCAAAGGAAATTGGTTATAAATGAAGTATATCCTAGGAAACTTTGCTAGTTTCAAGTTGTAGAAGACTTGTGTGAAAAGGCTATAATGATAAGAGTTCCTGCCTGGAAGAAATGAATGACAGGGTGCAGAAAAGAAATGCAAAAGTAAATGTATAGATGCTATAAAATATATTAGCAAAAAATATGGTGTAGACAAGAGCCTTGGACCATTTGCATCCTTCCATAGATAGGCAAATAAAGAAATTATTTGAAGGAATTGGAAGGAAGGCAGGAAGGCAGGAAGGCAGGAAGGCAGGCAGGCAGGCAGGAAGGAAGGAAGGAAGGAAGGAAGGAAGGAAGGAAGGAAGGAAGGAAGGAAGGAAGGAAGGAAAGGAAGGAATATTGTCCCTAATGACAAGAACATGTGTTTTTCACAGGAAAGTCCTGGAACTTATTCCAGCCTCCTTGAAGCAACCAGCCACCTTTCCCACCTGCTGCAGCATTTTTTGTCTAGCTCAACAGCTCTCAAACTTTTTAGTTCATAAGTGCCTTCCTTTTAGTATGTACTTTTTACTACGTAAAACAGGCAAAAAAACCTTATTACTTTTTACAAATGAAAATAGTATAGCATACCTACCAGGATATTGTATCCACCTCTTTTATCTGTGTGGGTTTTCTGAAGGCTGGTGAAAGAAACTTTGAAAAGAGTACCCGTCTTACATCTGAAACTGGCTGAGTCAGGAACAGAACAGCAATGTAAATTTAAAAACAAAACTCTAGTAATAACAGTGCTGTCTCTTAAGTAAACAATAGCACCATAGACCATGAAGAAATAGCGAATGCTTAATTCCTGTGAAGTCTGAAAGTCACAAGAAAGACACTAAGAAGTTAGGAAAGGGAAGCAAAACCATTTAAATCCCATGATAGAAACTCCGAGAAAAGGTGCTTCAAGCATACTCTGAGGAATTTTACATACCGTAAAAGTTCATGGACATAAAAATTAAAATCTTATATTCACCTTCAGGACATTTTATTAGCTTTATCTCTCACAGTGCTCACCAGATCTTTCTTTTAGTTTCTTTCTTCTAGAACCAACTCATCTGTATAATCAAAATATATTACAGTTTTGTGATCTCTGTCCCAGATTTTTCAGTCCCAGCCAGTCTCAGATCACTTCAACCCTGAATCCTTCTCCTCTCTTTCTTGGTGATGTATCCAACAGACTCATTATTTTGTGAATTTCTACATGACTCTGGAGAAAATTACTATTTATTCTCTTCATCCATTTCAGGCTATGCCCTCCAGTGCTCTCATCCAGAGAGCATTTCTGCCCAGCAGCAAGCAGCACTGCAGGATCCTCTCCAGACAGTGCTACTGGACCCCCTGTAGCCATACCCTTCTATAAAGCTACCTCCACTGTGAACAAACCCATGTCACCTACTAGTAGTGAATCCTAATCAAGGAAAAATTAAATAATTAATTGTATGAACTAAGACCACAAAAGTCAGGAAACTCAATGCTGCTGTGCCAGTTCTGCCTTACATTAGACTCAGACTTTCCACAGTTAGGTTGATTTAATTGCCTTACACAGACACAAGAACAGTTATGATATATTCTCTACTGACCTAGGTTAAATAATTTACTGAGCAGAGGCTGCAATCTCTTTTGTTCTTTCATTTAGAAAAAATAGACAAGAAAATCAAAAAAAAATGGATCTCACCCGAAATAGCTATAATCCTGTGGCTGGAAAGAATTGGCATGAAATATGCAGGCTCTCGTCTCTGGTTGGGAATTAGTCTATTTCTAAACTATTTCTTGAGGGAGAAGGCTAGTAGAAAAGAGATTGTATCTCTTCTTATAACCACAGTCTGTATTTGCTAAGCAAACCTAGACTCCAAGCCTGTGTGTCTACTTTCTCAGGTGAAGGTTTTAAGTACCAGGCAATTTCCGAAGTGTAATTTTGCCTCTCTTGTGTGTCTTGGATCTGAGAAATCTTCTTAATTAAGATGTTATCAAACCAATGTTATTCTGCAGCTGTTCATATATGTTGGTACCTACATTTTATAATGTAAAAATGAAAAACAAAATGTTCTTTTAAAAATATCCTGACAGCTTTCTGCTAACCAATAAGTGATAAATAACCAATAAATAACCAATAAATCAGTCATAAATGAGCATATTATCTCCACCAAATATTAAATAATAAATGAGTTCTCATCATGGCCATACTAATTTCAAACACAGATATTGCTAGCTTTAGCAAAAGCATATAGTATCTCCATCTTTCCCAGTTGTGTAATAGAGTATCATTGTAATAATTCCTGAATAATTTTAGTGGATTACCTAGAAGGAAAATGCTTTGTTATAAAATCTGAGAGACAAAGTATTATGTAAACTCAATGTAGTGGTATTGGACTTGCTCTGTGAACCATGATTTTTTGTCTAGCTTTACATGATTACAAGCCTCAGTTCCAATTTGTTTTACTGTTAAATAAGATATTTACATAGTAAAGCACAAATCCAATCAATTCTTGAACCTGCAAATGAGCAAGGCTTTTTATATAGAATATTTTTCCTCATGCAAAAAATATTTCTATGCAACATAAATTTATCATTTTAATAGTGTTGTTACTTTTTTTATCACCTAAAGCCTACTCAGGTTTCTGCATCTTTTAAGTCTAGGAAGAGCTGGCCACCTGAACTGAGGTAGGTATGTGTTTTATTAGTTTACTTTGACAACTGAAACCTTCCAGATGGTGACTGAAATGGAGAGTTACCTCCTGTACTAGCCCTTTGACCAGAGATTACACACATTTGAATCGTCAGATAGATGAAATCCCACAGTGACGAAGAGAAACAGCTTGAATTTATTTACAAGATAATTGTGCTGGCATTACACTTGAAAGCAGAAACCCTTACCACATTTAATCAACATTGTATTCCTATGAATACACTAATTCATTTCAGTGTATTGATTTTTTTTTAAATTCATAGAGATTAAAAATGAATTTAGCACTAGCATATGAACTTGTAAGGTACAATATATTGAATACAATACATTGAAGTCTTTCACATCAAATATGTAATGCATATTTTATTAATATAGATATAATTTTAATGTTTTGTCATTAATAGAAAATGTACAAGTCAGACTCAACTCCCCCACCATAGAACTGTGACATCTAGCACAAGTAGACTTAGAAAATATTTGCTATAACCAAATATTTTGATGGTGCTTTATAACTTTGAACAACATGCAGCCTTACTATAGTCTTGTATCTTCTATTTTTATACTATTTCAAATACATGAAAGTCATATTTTTAAGTTAATAGCTCATCCATGTGGCTAGTTCTCAGAGTAAGCCATTAACATGCAAAACTCAGAGGCCCTTATGCTGAGCTGACCAAAGCAAAGACAAATAGTTTAAAATTAAAAGCAGAATTATTTTAAAACTTTATGATTTTTTTTTACTGTATTATATTTTATTTCGCCCTTCTCATTTACCATCCACAGCCTATAAAGTGAATGTTTGATACTCTATCGGTAATATTGATTTTTCACACATAACCTTACTACCCTTAATAATAATATTAAATTAATTATAAGTGAAATAAAAACACTTATTCATTTAGCTATGAGAAAAAAAAATTCAAAAGTGATAGGCCAGCTGAAGTTATCTAATTTGTCTTATTTTTACTAGACAAAAACTTACTGTGAAGGTTGTCACTCTCCAGTCTAGTAAAACAACTTTTAATATTGTCAGTGGGATTAGATGTATTGCTCTGGAGAGAGCACTTCTTCCACTTCTGGAAGACCCAGCAGGATATTTTGGTAAAACTGCCACCTGTAGACTGGAACTGAAAAAGTCAATGGTTAGCTCTCAGGTTTCAGCATCTTGTCAAGTGTTTCAGTGGCATAGTTACGTGCACTTGAAGTTTGTGTTCCTAAAAAGTTCTATGAAGTTATGTTTATGCATCACTTCTGTTGGAAACTTGAGAGTGAAGGAAAACCTTTGCACCAGTAGAAGAGTACATCTTTGAGTACCCCTGGAGGAAACAGTAATGCTTTCTTCTTTGGCACAGTTTAAGAAGTGAGAGCATCCATCCTTTCCTAGGCTGAGTGGAAGCATGCAGCCTCTTCCTTCTTGCCTGTGAGAAAACAGCAAAGATTCATGGAGCTTTGCTGAGGGAAGGATAATAAGTATGTTGAGTGTTTGTGGAGGAATTTTAGTGGGCAGATCAACATAGGTTATCTTCATTGCACGTCTGCTACAAGACCTGTTGGTCAGGAAGAAGTATGTGAGGCCTTTGTCATACAACTGGAAGAAGCCTCAAGTTCACAAGCTCCAGTTCTCATAAGGGCTTGAAGTACTCCTACACTGCAGAAGGATACAGAAAACTCAGGAGTTTTCTGGGCCTTAATGAGACTACATCTGGAGTGATGCGCCCAGTTCTGGGCTCCTTGGTATAAGAGAGACATGGACACACTGTAGCAAGTCCAGCAAAGGACCACAAAGATCTTTAAAGGTCTGGAGCATTTGGCACAGAAGAATGGGCTGGGAGGTGAAGGTGTTCAACCTAGAGAAGGCTCAGAGCTCTGTAAGGACCCTCCAGCCTCAGCCATCCTGATTCTTCCAGTCTGACCTAGCTTACTGTGGGGTCAGACATGCCTACCTACCAGAAAGAAATTTGCCTCCATAGCCAGGAATGGAGGACACCTTCTCCACTTTCAGATCATTCAGCTATGTCATAAAAATTCATATTAAAAAATGGAGCCAGGGTGTCTAAGGCACACAAATATCTGAGAATGGTAGATACCTGCAGAGCTCTGTGGGTTCTGTGTGTGCATTTTTCCCAGAACAATCTGAAGAACATCGACTACGAAAGAGACATGGTCAGTAAAGGTTCAGAGCGAGCAACAAAAAAAATTTAAATCGCAAAAGTGAGAAGTAGATGGTAGAAATTTGTCTTAGACATGATTATTTTGAGGATATAAAATATGTCAGAGGGACAGATGGTGTGAAATGAAAGGAAGGGAAAAGAGATGAGGAAGGGTTACCACGCTTGGAGATGTTTATGAAATTAGTTACTGGGAGTGTGACAACTGAGCTTACCACAAGAGCTTCCTACTGTTGGCCAGCAAAGAGGATAAGAAGGTGGCAAAATGCAAGTTTGAAGGTGGAAATCTGCTACTGCCTAGGAAAGAAGAAAATAATGCAGGATGTCAGTGATCATCAATAGGGGCTTTTGGTCAGTAATATCAACAGTCAATGAATAATAGTTTATTCTAAAATGTTGGTAAACACAGACATAATATTATTTTCTAGGATATAAATTTACTTGCCAAAATGCAATGTTGAAGCTAGATAAGCTATTCACATTTAGTCTGATGGCTTTATCAAAGTCTGTTCACATTTCATAACAAGTATGCCAAGATTAGCTGACACTGTGTACAGATTGAGGGAAGGATAGACTAACTACAGCTACCAGTGATGTCCACAAAAAAATTTCTGAACATTAAGTTATCACAGGTATCAGTTTCAAGAAAATATACATTTAAAAAAATGTGACGATGAACTAAATACTGTAAGAATTAAAAAATGACCAAGTCTACATAAAAGAAATGTAAACTTTTTGGTAGGAAAACTCCATAGGAATCCATTTTCATTCTTCACACTTCTTTGTGTAGAAAAATTTCATTCTCCCAGTGGGTAAACTAATTAAAATTTCATAATAATAGCAACTCCTGAGCAGCAACTCCTGAACAAAGAACTGTTACATTTTACTATGCAAAATAAATAAATAAATACATAAAATTGTTACACAATGGCTTAAACAAAGGGCCCCAGAAAGAAATGAGAAAGCTGAGCACATGTCTTTTGATTTGCTGGTAATATAGAGATGAAACCTTATAATTTCTTTTTGCACTTTCTTTTGATAACAATCTCATGATATAAATATAAAAACGACTTCATATAAAGATCATCTTATTCAGATAGGTGGTATGGATAATAAAAATACAATTAAAGAAAAAAAAATTACTAAAAATGTTTTTAGAGGACAAATTAAGATTATCCACAAACAGTTCTCTTCCACAGTCCTCTCGCTTCTTGTTCAAATGTCCAGAAAATTTGTATTAAATTATGAATGTGCTCTGACCTTATATTATATATAGTTGACATAGATATTTCAGGTTTTTTAGAAAGAAAGTGGTCTAAATAGGAAATTATTTTGCTAATAAAAGAGTCAACAGATGATGAAGGTTTTGTTTGTCTAGCAGTTTATTTTATTTCGTATTTTATTAAAATGAGTTTTTTTCCTTTTATTTCAAAATTTCAATCAGAACACTAAGAATTAGAGCTGTTAGTGCTAATTCTCAAGGTTGTGATACTCAGGCTCTGTGGGAAGTAGTATCTCAAGTGGATCAATAGATGACAGTGAAAGCAACAGCATATACAAACACAGACCAGCAGAGAGGTTTAGAAAGACTTAGGGTAAATATGTGTACTCTATGAAATTATGTGGTAGCACTTAAACACCAATTTACCTGATAGCAGTTTGCATTTCTGCAAGCTCTTCATGGTGGAAGCTATAATCAAAGTCCTAAATTAATCAGGCTTAATTTTACATTTCTGAAGTGGCAAAGTGGGCACTTTTAAGAAGACATTTTCACTTGAACAGCTTTTTTCCCACCCTTACTGCTGTTAACCATTGTCTCTCACTGAGACACTATGGTCTATTTAATCAGTGTAGAATTTACCTTGAGTCCATAACAAGACCATTTACTTTCCATTTGGTTCTACTCTGAGCACTCAAATGGGACTTGAATGTCCATAGACCTTGCACTTGCCCTTTGAAAAGGATTAATTCACTGCCAATGAAGAATAAAGATGCCCATTAGACAAATCTCTAGTATTGGAATTAGTATTCTTCCTGCAAACATTCCTCAGGGGTGAGCTGTTTGTGTAGAGGAACTAGAAAGGTTTTCCTAGCACTGGTCCATTGTAGGTTGGGGTGAAACTGTTTATGTCAGTGCATATAGCTTTAGGTGCTCCCATAGCCTTAGATACTGTCATGTCCTAAAATAAACAGGGTTATTTGCAAAAAAAATCTTCAGTTCTACATTTTATTCTGTTTAGATGGATCTTTGTAACTGGACTGATTTCCACAGATATTAGTGGTACTCTGCAAGTAGTAATGAATCAAAAGACTGGTAGATATAATTATTAAAAAAATTAAGTACTTAAAAGCCTTAAGAGTTCATTCTTGGAGACATATTAGAAAGCAGAGAGTATGAAGGCTCCATCTGATCCCATTCATATTTATTATTATTAATATTGGAGTTCTTTGGTTTTTGTTCCAGAGAAGAAAAAGCTTTCCCTTTGTTGTGCCCTATTTCTAATACTATTTGAAGTGGCATTAGGGAAATCTAATGCAACTAGCCCAGCACTGAAAGGTAGAGTGTTGTATATTGAATTTATTTCACTGCAGTCTGGTTGAACAGAAAACAAAGGTTAAGAATAATCCAGGGAGTGTATATATATAGAATGTCTTTATCCCAAACTAAATACAGCTAGAACTTTAGCACACCTATCAATGAGAAAACATCACCTGATACTGACCACATGCATCTTGTGTATAGGATGTGCATCTCCAGTAGATCCATCACTTCTTTCATAGTTTTTCTTCAAGGATCACTATTTCAGTATTGATTCTAAGATATAGAGACCTCTGAACTGTCTTGTGTCAGCCTATGAAGATGATTTAGAAACCTCAGGATATCTAGAAAGGGACTAGATATCACCCCAGGGTGATGCTTTGTTATAAAAAAGATAGAAATACACATTCCTCATAGTAAGGGATAACACTATAGCAGGGATGGTGGGTGGAATCTTAAGCAACTCATTTTACCAATAATCACAGAAAAGATTGTACCATGGACTCAGATGTGGAAGCTTCCATTATTGATATTCGAGTTTGGCTGATAAAATTACAAAACACATATTTTGCTAGAACAAGTTTAGGGGCACTAGAACAAGAGAAGTTTTCTCCCTCTACTGAACACTGGTGAGGCACCGTGGGTTGACAGATCGGTTGTGATCTCTCCTATTCAAGAAAGATGAAGATAAATTTTTGATTGCTTAGAGGACATTACTAAGGTGTTCTCAGCCTAGCTGGCATCACACAGGAGGGGAGGACAAAAAGTCTGGCAAAGAAGAGGCTAAATTGTGGTCTAGCACAGGCCTGCAGTTACCTGAAAGGTACTTGTAAAGTTATGGAAGTAAACTTTTCTGGTTAGTGCAAGGGGCACTAGTAAAAGGATCTAGGGCTGCAGATTGCATCTCGGCTAGGTCAGGTAAATATTAGGAAAGAAAATTTTCTAAGCACTGTGAAACACTGGAACAGTTTGCTCAAGTGGGCTTCAAGATTGGATTAGAAAAAGATGTTGAAATAACCAATCTTGGCTATAGTCCTTCAAGCAGAGAACTGGGACGCTGATGTCCAGAAATTCCCTCCAGCCAACACTTCCACAATTTTGTGATGTTTAAAACAGTACATATTGATTATTGGTAAGTGTAAATAAGATTTGATGTGTTATATTTTCTGTTCAATTAATATTGAAATTGGTGAAATTATTGGTGAAATTCTGGCATCACAGGAGATCAGTAGGAATTTCTCCTTCACTGCTGTGGTGCTCAGAAGAAATACTGTCTCTTACTGAGGGAGAGCAGAATCATGTTGCAAATTATACTATGGAAAAGAAAAAGTGGAAACTTTAATAATGGATATCTTTCCTTTCTCAGTCATACCTTGATAAATGTGAGAGAGAAGGGCTATACTATCTAAGAAATAAAAGAAGTTAGTAGATTTGTTTGGCAGGAGAAAGAATCAATTCAACATCTAGTCACTATTCAGATATTCCATTTCATGATTTATATTCTAGTTGATAGTTAATCTGCTCTTGCATACTGTGTGTCAGAAGACTGAATTTTCCAGCTAAATAAAGCAAAGACAAGTAAGTCTATTTTCTGTTCTTTGTTCTTAGACAATTAAAAATAACTAATACCTTAAATCCCAGCTTAAAAAAAAATCCCATAACTTTATGCATATTAGCAGAATAATTCATTAAGCACTTGGAAAGTGCATATTTAACTTCCAACTAAAAATATCAGAAGAATCATCCCCTGAAAAATATCTAAATATAGCTTACTTCATTACCTGTAAATCAGTCTTTAAAAAGATGCAGCATGTGAAATGCTAAATAAGAGCCAACTGGCAAAGTGCTGTGCCTCTTATAATCAGAAAGGATAACAATTACAGAACCAACTCCTAATCCTAAGACATCAAAACACAGTTAGGCAACTACTAAATTCTATTATAAAGTGTAATTATTATTATTAGGCTTCTTTCAGAAAATGCAGGGATGGAAACATTATGCAAGTACTTAACCTTTTTTAGTAGCTAGGGCATTGTTATCTACTGTTCTACTAAATATATTCATCTTTAAAAAAAAGAACCCTCTAAGTTCTGAAAACACTGGTTCTTCTCTTTAATGTTTAATCAGAGATGTTGAATTATTCTATTTCCTGAAGTGGGTTAGATTGAAAATGAAGATATGTTAAGCAGGCAGAATGTGCAATAATACTTTGCAATTAGCACAGTCTAGACCTAAATGTATTACACTGGTGATGTATGCATTGTTCATATGTAGTTTTTTTCAAATACCTAACATATTCTGCCACTACAGCACAGAAGAAAAAAAATTGTTGTCACTATTTGTATACAAACTTATAACTTGTGGATGAATATATTTTTCGAAGGCATAATTACTTTTTTTTTTTTTTTTTTTTTTTTTTTTTTTTTTCTTAATCCATATAGAAAATTAAATAGGTCCAAAGATAAATTAATGAATGCAACAGCTATAAATCCTACCTTGGGACTCAGGTATACCTCTTTTCCTGCCTAAGAAGTATTGATTCCTATGATTCCTTGAATATCGCAACAATTTTATTCCCTAGTCATTTATCTATGCAAAAAGTAATCTTTCCTCTAACCCAGAGCAAACTCTTGCTCTGGGTTAGACCCAGTGGGCAGCTAAGCACCCCACAGTCACTTTAGCATATCCCTTCAACCCCAGTGGGATGAGGGAACAGCAAAGGAAGAGTAAAAGCAAGAAAGCTTATGGGTTGGGATAAAAATTGTTTAAAAAGTAAAGCAGAAGCAGAAGAGAAGAGAAGAGAAGAGAAGAGAAGAGAAGAGAAGAGAAGACAAGACAAGACAAGACAAGACAAGACAAGACAAATGATCACTCACCACCTCCCAAAGGTAGACCGATGCCTGGCCAGTTCCCTAATGAAAGGTTGCTAACTTTCCTAGAGCATGACGTTATAGGGCATAGAATACCTCTTGGGCATAGAAAACCTCCCAACCTCTTGTGCACAATAGCCCACACTCAGCGTATTCATAGTGGGGATGGGAGCAGAGTGAGAAGCACTGCTCAGCAACAGCTACACGTCTGAGTGTTATTATTTTAGTCACCAATCTAAAACATCAGTCTCTTTGAGCTGCTGTGAAGAAAATTAACTTCACAGAAGACAGACCCAGCTCACCTTTTCACAATGAAAGTTCAAATGTTGTTAAAATAAATATTCCCATACATTTTATCTTTTATGTTGACTAAACAGTATTTTTTTCCAGAAATCCTACATGATAAGAAAAGGAAACTCAATCTCTCTATTTTTTCCTAAATTCTTATTGACTGTTTCTAGCCAAATTATTTCTACCAAGATATTTCCAAATTTCATCCAACAAATTGCTTTTGATGTCCTCATCAGAAAGCAAATCTATAGTGGTTGGCTATTGGTTCCTTTTATGATTTACAACTTTACTGAGTTATATTTGTCTTCAGAGTCTGAAATAAGTAGGGTTAGGGTACTACTCTTCACTGACCAAAACTGATCAGTCATATTTTTTTTTATTATTTTCCTTTATACCTTGCTATGATTTTCTTACTTGGTTCTGCAAGCAGAAAGTTTTAATCCTAGCTTGGATTTGATCTTATCTCTACTACAGTCAGACTTGTAAAGTTGTTCCTCTGCTCTGCTGCTTTTTTCCTGCCCAGCTAGAAGCAGTACCCCCTGTGGCAGACCTAACTCACTGTGCCTGCTCTTCAGTGTTTAGAGAATTATCTTTTCTCATACTCTGTTACATAGATTAGTAGCTACTGTCTAGCATATTTACACAAAGACATTTAAAGGACACGTATATACTGTGAGGAGTGAGGGAGAGATGGAGACAATGAACAGTATTTTCATGTTATCTTAAAGGTCATGTCCTGATCACAAAGTCTAATTCACTTTTCTGACATGTACTAATTTCAGATGAATTTGGGATAGGATAGCATAGGATAGGATAGGATAGAATAGTTCCAGATGGAAAGGAATTAAATCAAACATCTAATCAACAAAAAGAACAGTTGAAGGTAGTTTCAGAAAACACATAAATTTCAACACTTTCAGAAGTCAGAACTTTTATACTATTCATCATATTATGGTACCTCCCCAGTCTTCAAGGTTCTCAACAAAGTATTGGACAATACTCAAATCTACAATACCGTGTGCAGTAATTACATAATTAGTGCACTGTGACAAAAAATAATGCCTAGTATTACAGGAAATATGTTAAACAATACTGTTATTTTGCATGGCCAATATCAGAACCAAGTTTGTTGTTGTTGTTGTTTTTGTTGTTGTTTGGTAGCTTTTAGAATTTCTGGGGGCTTTTTTGTTGTTCTCTCTATATTTTAACTGCTCTGAAAAGCAGTTTTAATTTACCTATATACTAAGTGGTAACATTTCTCTTTCTAATAACTGTGTTTATAGTAACAGAGTTTGTCACAGAAGGAAGCTACTTGCTATGATGACACCAAGAATTTATTTACTGTCTATTAAAGGGAAAAAAATTAATTCAAGTGATACTATTCCTATGAGCTTTCAGCTAACAGAAGTGCATAAAAATTTTATTAGAGATAGGACAATCATTCTAGAAGATCAGAACTTTTAACTGTAACTACATAGATATTGATTGGGATAACAGGTATGAAATTTTACAGAAATACAGAAACCTAATACTAAATATTAGTACTAGTACAGAATACAGAAACCTAATTCTAAAGATAATACAAGATACTTTCCTTGCATAATTTACCTAAAATATATATTAAAAAGTGTCCAATATTGTAATATCTTTAAAGTAATCTTACTATGGTGAAATATAGTAATGAGATATGTCCAAGACCCAAATTGAAAAAAATTACTCTCACCTAGTACACATAAATGTATTTGCCTTGCTGAAGAGAAAAAAAAAAATAAAAAATAAAACCTTCATTCCTTCCTGTTAGCTCTTGATTCCTTGCTGCAGGACATGGAGCACTACTTCTCAGTTTTTCTGACACAAGTGTTTGGGGTATTAAGTAACTGATCTGTGTTAAAAAAAAAACAAACCAAAGCAAAAAGCAAGGAAGCAAGGAAGCAAGGAAGGAAGGAAGGGGAAAAAGAAAACCATTTTAAAAGAATGATGGAATGATGGAAGGATCTTTTTCAAAATGTATCAGATCCTGCCTGTCTCCCAGGCTGAACCCCGAAGCAGGTCATTAGACACAACTGGGAGGTGTCACACAGCAGTGAGAGCGACAAGCCAAGCTGCAGGCGCTGTGACAGTATTGCCACTGAATATTTTGAATGGTGAGACTATGCTTCCTGTTTATAGAATGAAAATCCTTGAAAAAAAGATGTGTTTGGGCTCTGGGATTTGCTATAAGGCTTTAAGCTATTTAAATGGTGTATCTTATGGAGATTTTTAGTGAAATACGGTTAAAACTTTCAGGTTCCTTAAATCACAGCTAGTTTACATGCTCTGCCTAGACTGTCTAGGGAGATTTAAATTCCTTAAACCATAGCTTCAGTTTTTGTAACTTATGATCCCTGTAGTCTCCAGGAATGAAAATTTCAGACTCCCTACAGAGCAGCTGCTAAGAGGTAGGAGATTTTCAGCTTCACAGTGTCTGTTGAGGCTTCTAAAGAGCTTGCGTCTGTGTTAGTCATTTGAAAGGTTTTATAAACTTTGCTGAACATCATTGTAAAGCTTCTTATGTCTTCATGAAAAAAAGAAACATTTGTTTTCAGCTCTATTAGCAGTGAAACTTGAAAGGTACCCAGGATGGAAGGTGTGTATGGTGACTTCTGAAGAGTAGATCATCTATAACCCTTGTGAAGATACAGACCACACTGGTTATGTTTATATGGTTGGTTACCTGTGGCATGTGCACATATAAAATACCAGAAATAACATTCTATTTTTGGGACATGAATGTGAAACTAAATGAATATTAATTTTAATTAATTATTTAATAAAACAAAGGCACTAGGTCCAAAGCTTCCAAGATTTTTGAAACGCGATTCCCCTCAGCCTAATTTAGTTGGGGTTTTTTTATTGATGGTATGCATTTTTTACGCAGATATCTGAACCCAAACTGTGGATATCTACATAAGTAACCTCTTAAAGGAAATATTTAATTTCTCTTCAGGGACAAAGCAAATAAATGCTTGTGTGAACCTCCAGAAAAAAATAAAATTCATCTAACTTATATCCTTAAATTCTGTAATAAGTTTGTCTGTACTTGTCAACTTAGACCATTCCCTTTGTTCCCTTTTAAGCAAAATTAATTTATATTCTGCTTACATGCAAATTTTTGGAACTTGAACACCAAGTAGAACTTGAATGTGTGGCAGGTAATATAGAAATAAATGGGATCTTGATTTCTGCAGTTTTAAGATAAACACAGGAAATAGTATTACTCTTAGTTTAACTTATTCTGTTTTTTTAAGATAAGGTAGAATAAATTGCATTCTGGCATTCCCATGTTTGTCTTTAGAGAAAGCAAGAGAGTGAACTTAATTTTTTTAAGAGATAAAAGTGAGAGCCATAGTAAATCCCAGCCAGCTAATTAACAGAAATCTCATTGTGGTTGACTGAAAGGAATCAACATCTAGACAATGTGACTACTGGTAAAAATCTCAAAATAGGGCCATTGCAAGATGGAAACTATAGTCTATATCAATAGGAAGAATATTTTGAATTTAATGGATTAGAAATATTTTATTTAAGGCAGTGAATTTATTATTTCATTGACGAGTGAATAATGTCTTGAGGAGTTTATTAATAATTATAATGTATGCATAAAATACAAGCTCAAAGCTTCTGTAAGCTGTCTTTCAGTATATCCAAGCAGGTAAGAGGTTAAATTTGTATATCAAGAGTAAGAAGGCACTCCAAAGTATCTCACATGAAGTAACAACTATCTTCTTATGAATCCCATCTCTTCTTTGCTTAAGTACCTCATTGTCTAAAAGAACAACAGTAAAGAATCCACAGGTTAAATGGCATGATGCTCATGCTATCAATCTACATAGATTAACTAAGCAAATTTACAAATTTGGGTTCAATTTTCTGAGCAGATCTGATGATATTTGAGATATCATATTGCACTTAGGATCTCAGTACAGCAGAAGTAACATTGGATCTGTAGGAGACTAGTAAAAACAAAGACAGATAGGATACAGTAGGTCATTTCAGATATTACTAAAATTCTACATTTGGGAGGTCAAACTGAGTTGTAAGTAACTCTCTTGTTGTTATCTGATATCTCTTTTGATTACATTTTCAATTTAAACTACATCTTCATCAATACAGACCCTAGACACTTGGCTCATCTGTTGATAATTTCATGCATGCAACTAAACCAGGGAATCACTTCTCAAGCTGGATCCTCTCTCTATGATGCAGACATCTGAAAAAATGATTTGTAACCTAAGACTCTGCATCTAACATTTGTATCAAAGATCTGAGGATGGGACTGACAGGTGTAAAGCAGTATTTACAGGACCTTTTTGATGCATAGTTTGGAGCCCAGGTAGAGTGACAAAAATGATGCTACCATAACTACCACACCATGTCTCTTTCCTTCTTAATAAACTTCTGAACTCAAGTGAGATTGAACATGTGTACAGACCCATAGTAACTCTTGCTTTAATTACATGAAGCTATATTTTTTGTCAGTATGAAAAATAAGTATGAATATAGTTTTGGTGTGCAAGGGAATAGTGTCCCACAGAAATAGATCTAATATTATATATTTTGTGTTATCTTCATCTAAATGCAGGACTAGCTTTTTCTTTTTCTGAGAAACAATGTTTCCAGCACTTGAATGAGATTTTTTATTCTTTTGCTCTTGACATAATATTTGTTTCAAACACCATTGTTCTCTTTTCTGTCCAACAAATAGCATTTTATCGACCTGGAGTTAATAATCCAAATAGCATGGAAATATTAGTACAAACTTTGTTTAAGCAATACTAATATAATCTCTTTTTTAAGTTAATAACACTACATGGTTCTATTGCAAGTCTTCACATATCCTATCAGCAGTAATAATAAAGAATAATAATGAAGTACTTTGCTACAAAGCATAAAAACACCTTTTGTGTTTAGTAGTAAACTCATTTCTGAGATACATGATTCCAAAACATATTCAGATAGGTTTCACTATAAAACTACTGTCTGATTCAGAGAAAGCATGGTTATTTCTGTGATGAAAGCTAGAATAAACTATTTACAGTTGTACTCACCTGCCCTATATTTACATCTTGTACCTCATTCAACACATACGATGCTGTCACTTTGACTTGGCAAATAACACATTTTGTAGTTACTCAAATTTATGTAGAAATGTTCAGCTCAAATATTTACAAAAGCATAGAAGTGGAGCCACCTCTGGGAATGAAACAAGAATCAAAAGGTAAGGAGGTGTTGGAACATAAATTATGAACAGAGCAGCAGCTTGAGACCCTTAGCATCCAAAAGATAAGAGTACCTTGATTTATAATATTCACTGCAAAGATGAAGTAGGAGACAGGGGAATTTATAGATGTGAAAAGAATGGCATAATTAGATATCTGAACTTCTTATTTGTTTTATAAATATGTACTACAAGCATATGAGATCAAGGGTCATTCTCATTAGTATTTTGATGAAAACATATGTCCTGTTTTGAAAAGGTGGGTTTTTTCCTATATTTTTTCATCTTTAACAAAGCCTCCAGATTTTACGATCTTTGATTTTTTAGTACTTTTTAATTATTATTTTATTGACAATATTATTATTTTTCTTTTTTTTTACAAAAATATTTTTTTCCATGAACCTCTCTGGAAAAACAAGTTACTGTTACAAGTTACTCGAAACAAGACTATAAAACAGAGCACATAATTTGTGGTATATGAACCTTCAGAACCAAAGATCTGAGAAGCTTAAGTTCCTTGGCCAGGTTGTCAAAATGAAAAGCCACGAAAAAGATTTGTAGCCTTAGCCCTGCTTTGGAACACAAGAGTATATTTTTATTCTTTAGCTGAAAAATATGAAAAAAATCCACAAAAACAATTCTCTGAATTGAATGTCTTAAATAAATACAATAGACAATGTAAATATTAAAATTAGAGATATAAGAACAACAAAGTACTCTTACAGATGTTAGTTACAATTATATTCAACAATATATTCATAATAGTTTAAAAACTTACTGAAGAGGAACTACACACATGTAATTGTGTATGAGAGATTACACAATATTTTCAGTACAGTAGATATAGTCAAATGAGAAACAATTCTAAGCAACAGTCTCAGAATTCCAAAATAACCAAAATACATTATAAATAAAACCACTAAATAATGAGGAAACATTGATACTTCATGCAGTTTATTAAATGCAAAAGATTAACCCATGCAAAGATTCAGAGTTATTTAATGACATAAATATCACAATAGGGAAACGTCCCTGTGCAGAAAATTCAAGGTATTATCTTAATCTATTCCACTAAACCATGGAATTTGTTACTGTCATTCTGACATGTGGGGACTAAGATCTCATAAGAAAAGCAGATTCATTTCTTAATATTTGTATCAGAACTGCATTGCTTCTCTGCCCACTGATATACACAAGTGTATATGTGTGACAAGTGTGCATGGTCACAGTAAGTAGAGAGGGAAGAAGTGGGAATTTGTAGTCAAACTATTTCTTAGGTGAATAAGCCTTGATGCTTCAAGTAAACAGGAATGGCTGTTCCAGGAGTGTTTTAATTCTATTTTAAACAGTATGTTCTCCTTACTTATCCTTTATTCACACTTACAAGAATTAAGTCTATTATAGCATAAAAATGCAATAAGCATTGCCTCTGCTGTGAGTTATTTTTAAGCTGCAACAAGGTGAAGGCAGTAGTGCATGAAGCAGGTAAGGAGAATTGCTGAGGAGAGTGTGAAGATGCCAGTGCAATCTGCAGTAATATGCTTTGTAGTTTGAAAAGAGGCTGGGATGGGGTGGACTGGAGGTTCCTTAAGAACATGTCACATTTTGGCAGAAGGGCGTTGCAGTGTGGTACATTCTTACTAGTGACTTTTGCTTCTATTGTTTTCGTCTTTGTGTTCTATTTATGCAATTTTAACTGAGGTCAATAACCTGTTTCCTAGATCAGAAATTAAAAGGCAAGCATCAGGATATGTATCGGAATGAATATAGACTAAGAGGTAACTAATGAGATTATTGTATGGTACTCAACATCAAAGAGAATGATCTGTTCTCTCAGATTCATATGCAAGTCATTTAAGCACATTTTGGGGGGTTATCTAGTCATATCATTCCTATATTGTTCACTGATACATCAGGACCCTTATACCTGTATTACCTGGTTCCTTTGCCCCTACCAGGCTTTAGATACGCACTAGAAAAACTAAAAAGCCTCTCCAATTTTAATCCTAATTCACTGAATAGTACTGAAATTGGGGTGAAATAAGGCAGACCAAATCCAACTAGACAGTCAGTCACACCTTCTTTAGGTCATAGGCTTGTAACGTGATGTGGAACCACAAACTAGGAAGAAGCTGTGCCTCTCCTTGTCCTCCCATCCTGAATATTGAAATGACTATGAAATGGAAATCAAAAGTTGACAACCAGTGTATTGCTTTGATTCATCAGTGTGAGTATGAATCAGATATCTTCTGGGTCTATTCTGACATTTCTTTATTTTTGTTTTCTAACTCCTCCTGGCCCATACTTTGCAATCCACACCACTGATCAAAGTGATTTTCCTCATAATGAAGCACTGCTTCTATTTTGCAGAAAGAAATTAGGTTTGGAAAACATTAGTCAAAGGTCCTGACACCATATTTTTCTATGCAGCTACTTTAGTCAGAAATGGAAGTTCAGCTTAATAAATCTATTTGTATTTGCAGATTTAGGTTTTAAACATATTTGTAACAGGTGACTGGGAAGCTGTTAAGTAGTTCAGTTGCATATGTAGTCAGACATGCCATGCACCAATTTTTTGGACCGTGTTGCACTACCATAGCTGTGCTGAAGTCAGTAGATTTTTTTACCTGCACAGACAGTAAAGGCATATGCAGTTGAAAAAAAAAAAAAAAAAAAAAAAAATCTTTTTACCTAGAATATTTGCACCTTCTTCATAGCAGTTAAACTTTTATTGCTCAGTTAAGCTAAGCTACTAGTAGCAGCCAATTACACTTTTGTGCTATTTTTGTCACTTTGTCTCATGTAAGTAAAATGGGAAATAAGGATGAAACTGAACTTGTAAAAGATTCTATTAATCTGTAATTTTCGTCTTCATTAAAGCTCAATTTATTTCCAGATCATGAGGGCAAAATATCTTTTTGCAGGTTTTGTCTGAGCAGGACTTTGTGCATGACTCTGTGCAGGACTGAGAGAAATAAGTCAAGGGAGTTTGCTATTAACTTAAGCTTTCCTTAATCAGAATTTACTTCGAAGCACAGAAAATTACAAAACCAGATTTGCCCAACTGCGTGTATAGCTCCTATTGTTTAGTTATAATTTTAACTTCTGAGATTTTTCTAGAGTCCCAAAACATGCAAGTAAAAAGGAATTATAGTGGGTTGGTTTTTTAGTGAATCCTTTTGATTTTTTAACTTGTTTTCTAGTAAAATCAAATGTTATGCAGCAGTTACTAAAAATTACTGAATCAAGACAGATCCTGTGTTTGAGAAAGGCTTTTTATTCTTTTCGAGTGACACCACCTTAATGAAATGCTGTCAAAAGCTATTGAGCTCTGAATTTTTTCATTATTGTTCTGACATATTTTTTCAAAGCCAGACTTTTGGCCATAGAAAGTTCCTCTCTGTATGTAAATTTTATAGTGCATATGCTAAGATATTTCAAATCCTGAGTGCATTTCATTTGCATAAACTTGAATTGAGTATTCTCCTGCTTACAGAAAGGTCTTTTATTTCTAAATATAACTGATTTTCCTTCATATTTGTTTGATATGAAAATTGCACAGTGTGCCATCTGTGCAGTACACCTGTTGACTAATATTCAATATTTAGAAAATATATTAAGCAGTAATTTCTTTTACAGGCCAAAGAATGTAGTCCTCTTGTACAAGGTATGTTTTACTAGCCAGCAGAGATTGCAAAAGGTTAAAAAGTGAACCATGGATGTATCAGGTGTCATTCCTTATTAGGGATTATCTGAAAGGGAGACGTTTGAAGGCTTTTTGATCTGCATATAATGCAATAGGTTATTTAATAAAAATATCTTTTTTTTTCCCAATTTAACAAAAAGGAAGACCTAATTTCAGTTCTGAAGACTGTTGAGCATTTTAAGAAACAATTGAAATTGACTTATGACCAAGTAGCTTGACTTGTTGTAAGTATGCTTATCACTTTTCCCTTGAACTCTACTTAGTATCTGCTTCTATTGAAAACAGATTATAACAAGTTAATATTATGCAATATTTCCTACTTACATTGCTATTCCTTTTCTTGCTGTTGTTCTCAGGAAAAATGTTTCTTCCCATGTATGCTACAAGTTGTGATTTCTAATTTATCCAAACTTTAATATGTTTAGCTGATATTTTTAAGGACTAGTAAATTTGCAAAGCGTTTGTTTGGAAACAGGCTTCTGGCAAGCACACTGAAGATCTGGGAATCCTCCCCATCACCATGGAACACTTTTTTCCTATATTGGTGTGTATTAGGTTTGCTTGACAAGGTTTGGGGAGTAGGGGACTGCAGATACGGCTTCTGTGAGAAAAGACGGAGTGTTACCTGGTGTTGGACAGTCAGTTTCAGAGAGCTCCAAAACAGACCTGCTGCTCTGCAAAGCTGAGCCCATTAGCAATCATGGAGGTGCCTCTTTGATAACAAGAAGAAACAGCACAGAACCTGTGAGAGAGATGAGTGAGGAAATGAGAGTGGTTTGTTGGGTAAGGTCAGCCAACCACATCATAGCATTGTATATATAATATATATGATATGGCATTATGAGGAACATGCTGACATGTTAGATATGTCGTGGAGTGGATAGCTGTAGACTGTTTATTATTATGACTCTGTTCTAAATAAATCAAAGATTCTTTTTTTATTATTTTTTTTATTTTTTTTTTATATAGATGAATTAAGGCTTACCCTCTGCTTTCATTAGATTTTCAATCTGCATTGGTAGGTGAAAATCAGTATCTTTCCATGTCTTTCTACAAAGAGTGAATTCACTGAGTGCTAACTTGGAAAGGGTGACAGCTTTCACTGTCCCTCAAGTTCATGAGCTACAAATTGTTTCACTTGATCTCATTGCAGTGGGGTAATTTTGGGGACCACAGATTTAAGACCTTATCACCTGATGGGTTTTTGAGAGATGGTCAAATAAGCTAAGCGAGAATGATGACTGGAAGAGATTTTCTTGGGTACTTCAGAAGCTTGGGGTGGCTGGTGGGAGCTGACACATGGTTGCATTCATCAAGGAAGTCCCCTGACATTCCTGGAGCTTATTTTAGGGCCTTCAGTGCACACACGTAGTTAAGGCAATCTACCTTAAGATACACTTCAAGTGGGCAGCTTTCAGGAGTGGGTCCCTGGAAGTGAAGTTGCTGCTTTCCAAGTGTAAAGAGGAGGAAACTTTACCATTAATGCTGTAGATGGTTATGGCTTTCTATTGGTTCTAATGACTGTTCTGCAGCATGCAAATTTCAGGACAAATAGATCACTCAGTCTAACCTAAAGGAAGGCCCAGATTAGAAAGTTTATGAATCAGGGACTACATTTTCAGTGGGAAGTGTGGCAAAATCTTAAGAGCCTGAAAACATTACTCCATACTCTTAGTGCTGTTAAATGTTTAAAGGAGTGAATGTCTACCTAAAATAAGAATAGAAAAGTGTCATAATCCAGATAAGACTTGCAGAGTGAAGGCACTACCATTAAGAGATAAGGAAGATAGACCCTAAATTCAGTGAAGATAGCACAATTCTATTTCTTGTACAAAGAGTAAGATACATAATGTAAATACTACTTCCTCTCTGTAAGATGTAGTGTTAGCATCCCTCTTTGAGGCATTAGAATCTTGAAAGCCTACTCTGAATTTTGTAGCTCACATCCATTTTCAAATCAGAAATTGTTATGGGTAATGTCTTTAAAGTCAGGAACAATATGACAGTTAGTGTGTTAGTGTATTAATTGCAGTGGCAGTAGTACTTCAGAAGTATAAAATAATATCATGCAGAACTTCGTATGGTTATGCAATCCAGGCACCTTTAACAATTCATGTAACACTCTTTAGATATCTGGTCTTGAAAATCAGTGTACACTTGAGTACTTGTCAAGATGTTAAATTGTAGCTGCTCACCATGTCTTCACAGGTGATTTGTTAAAAGTACACATAGAAAATTATGTTTTTTATTTAAAGAAAATAAACAAAAAACCCAAACAAAACCAAACAAACAAAAAACCAACCAACCAAACAAAAACCCCAAACCACAAAACAGATGCCTGAAGCGTCATGGAAGTAGTATAACTGTAACACTGCAGAATCATGGAATCACAGAAAATTAAATATGCAACCACATAAAAAATTACACAAATTTTTAGTGGAAACCTGTGTCTCCAAGACAGGGAGGAAGGGTCAATGTATTTTAAAAAGTCTCAAAAACAGGTTCCTATTTTTAATCTAAAGCAGAATTCAAACTTTCAAACACTTTCACCTTGTGGAAAATTGCTCATGGATTGCACTTCCTTATGACATGTACATTCCTGATGTTCCAGAAGACATACCCTTCTTCCAGACAGCTTGGCCCCTTTCTGTGGGGGAGGTAAAGGTTAACATTCCTGCATAATACTAGCAAGTAGAAATAAAACCTGAGTGATTGAAGTTGATTTGGTTCCTAATTCAGTCTTAAAAGATAGGCTTTTATGAAGACATATCTTCTAGCAGAACAAATAAAATCTCTTCAGTGAAGAGTGATGATTATTTCTTTTTCACTTCAGAGAAAGACTTCAGTAACTCAAAAGCACCAGAAAAAAAGCAGTAATAATCACCCTTCACAGATGAGATACACTGTAGGTATAAAATGCACAGTTGTCACCTCTGTGAGTCTTCAGTTGCGGAGCTGACAAACAAAGAGAAAGTGTAAGATTTCCCTTCCATTTAGACACATCCTCATGTTTTAAAATATTTTTTTCTCCTCTTTCTCTTATAGCCTTTAAAGTGCACATCTACATACAGCTGTAGGAGGACATGTCTCTGTTGTAAGGAAAAGTGGGAGATTTTCTCATCAGAATCTCCTCTGGACCAATGGAGCTTCCTAAAAGGTCTGGGTGAAGGTCCTTTTTTACTATGCAAGGCATACTTTGTTTTTAATTTCTCTGACAAGCAGCCATGACACATGGGTAGCAGATTATCTCAGTGTTAATGGTGACCTATTAAAATAAATAAATAAAACCAATACAAAATTGATAATTTGAATTTATTGTATTGCTGTTTTCAAACTGTATAGTTGTAAGTTTCTGTAGCAATGCAATTTATCAAGGATATAATTCTTTTTCTCATTTTATATTAATCGAGAGGTGCCTTAAATACTGAACTTACCTTATGCACACCATGAAGATGGAGAACTGTGAATCTTTAATCTCCTAAATCTTTGAGTGTATATTTTTTTTTATACTGAGTCAAGAAATTTAATATTGGGGACTATCTTTGAACCATTTTATTAGTGTAGAAACATTCATCTCTCCTTCAAAAATGATCTTGTTGTGATTAATCAATATTTGTGGGGCAATTTGAGAGTTTCAATACCAAGTACAAATTAAGCTCTATTATTTCTTTGCCTATTCTTACAGTGTTTTCACCCTTTCCAAGACTTTTAGGGAAGTAAATAAAATCAGTCTTTCTTGAAGAAGGTCTCCAGGAATGAATTTAGAAAAGCTATAAAGGCTCCATGCTTTTAACATATATCTCATCCCCTTAATTCTCTCCCTTTGCAGCTGCTGCTGTCTCACTCCTTTCTCCAGTATGGTTATGAGACTGATTTAACCAAGATGCAAGAGATGACACAATGTGGGAAGCTGTTTAGTATCTGACTTGAACTGCTGCTTTTACCAGAGGTTTTTGTTGCTTGCTGCCATGCTTCTTGATTCAGCTTGGAGAATTAAATTCAAAACTGGTCAAAACTCAGAATACTGGAAGGACAATTCAGTTCTCACTTCAAAAGCTAATCTTTTCAATAAGACTTTTAAGATATTTGTAGCATTCAGAAATGGCTTCTTATGAACTGAATAAAAGTTTGCTTTTATTTTAAGTTTGTTTTATTTTAAGTTATTTGGCTGATTATGTTTTCATTATTTCTTAGTCTTTGCCAGTATTATATAGGACATAAAATTGGAAATTACTACTGATATGGTTAACATTTTAGACCGTATTTTTTTATAAATAAAAAAGAAATAAGCATACCTCCCACTTACTTTGAAATAATTAATCTTTCTTCATAAAACTGATTTCCATTTGTATGGAAAATTTTTAAAGAACCAAAAAGACAATAACCAGCAAAAATATATAGCTGTTTTCAGTTTTCTTACTTTATCTTCCAATCATTTTTCTATGACAATGAAAATAGCCTAAATGCATTTCTCTGCTCCCACACCAAAGCCAAGATTATTGGTGGCTATGATTATATTTTCATTCCTTTCAGTAATGAACTACTCTGGGGAAGGAAGAAGCCTCTGGTTATTTTATTGCAAAGCTAAATAAGCTGCCTTCTATGGAAGATATAAAGTTTTCATGAGTATAGCTTCATCTTTTACAATATGTATAAAATGGGACCTGAGAAAGTTTTTGTAAAACAAGAAGAAAACCAATGGCTCTTGAGGATGCATGGTTACTAGAGCAACCTATTAAACATTGCTTTATACTATCAACTAAGCATAAGAGTTACACTGCTGGTTATAATTGTTTTTACTTATAACCCAGAGGATATTTATATGAAAATATTTTAGTATGTTCTGAAATCTTGCAAAAATTAGTAACTTCAAAACAGCTACTAAAAGCTAAAGAAATGCATGGCTGTAATCCTGGAAATGATCAGAATATAGAGGGAGACAGCGTTCACTTCTTTGAAAAAAAAATTAAAAATAAAACCCCTTTATTTGTCAGAAGTGTAAATTCCTCAGTGTTCATAAGATACTTGAATAGACTGGAACTTTATATTGTAAAACACTTCATCATTCACAACTAAAATATAACCTTTAAATGTAGCTCAAGAACTCACATCTCATCCAGATTTCACACACACACAAGATCTTTAATAATGAGGGTAGTATGGACCCTGCTCTGTGGATCTTCCTGACTGAAACAGGATGGTTGACCAGTTTGGGGAATAACCAGCTCTAACTGGAGTATGTTTCCATGAGTCTCATCTTCCCAGTGCTATAAGCATTGGTTCAGTCCAAGAACTCTAATAACCCAAGTTTGTAGCCCCATTCAGTTTTTTTCTAGTATCATACAGACACTGACTAACTGGTGAAAAAGAATGTGTATCAAAACTCCAACAGCAGAAAGCTCCAATTTGCTTAAGAAGCGCAAATAACACAACATTTGGAACAGGAGTTAGAAACTGCCACTTCTGATGGAGCCATCATAATAGGTCCCATTGTTGTATCACATTAATTGTTCCAGCCCCCATTTTTCTCATATCTGATCTGTGTGTTTTCATTTTGGAAAGAGCTCTTCTTGTGCTAGTCCTGTGTCTGCTTGTGTATTCAGCATGGACAACTCCTCTCTTTGTTTTACTAGTTGGTTTTGGCCTTAGTCAGAGGCAGCTTTTAAGTTAAATGGCCATCTGGCAACTTCACTCCTCTTCAAACTTATCTGAAAGGAAACTCATTTAGCAGGTGCACACTAAGCCATTTGAAAATTATTGAAACATGAAAAAAAGAGGTCAGCCTGAACTGACATGAACACCCTTCTGAGCAAGACCATTACATTCCTTATAAACCAGAAAATTGTCAGCCAGGGAACACATTTGCAGGAGCCAAACACATATTTCTACATGTGCTATTTCATTATTTTTTTTTAACTACAAAGATTATCCTCTCAGAAATTGAAACCAAACCAAAACAAAGACGTACATGGATACTGAGGTTTCCATTTATAATTTTATACTCTGCTATATAAAACCTGGTCTAGTGGAAAGTGTCCCTGCCCATGCAGGGGGTTTGCAATTAGATGATATTTAAGGTCCCTTCCAACCCGAAAGATTCAATGATTCTATGTCTGAAAAAAAAAAAAAAAAAAGAAAAAAATAAAGACAATCTAAGAAAATAATCTAAGTTTGGTATCTTTGATTCTACTGCTTTTCCAAGTTATTCACTTCCGGGTATGTAAACTACTGATAAGAAAGAATTTCTTCAGCTGTTAAGGAAAGACGAGTGGAAATGCCATCCAAGTTTGGCAGACAAAACTTATTATAGAATGGCTAAGGGAGGGAGAAGGCAGAATTTAGAATAATGGTGTTTTTTTTTAAGATAATGTCTAGTGTATGAAAGAATATCTTTATTAATGTAGGTAGCAGGCTCTGATGACAGAATAGTTTAGGTGAAATTCTGTCATTATAACACTAATGTTTTCAGCAACTGAGTAAAACTTTAGTAATAATTGGGAAGGCTTTCAGACTCTGAGTACATTGCATAAATTGTTCAAAGTCTCGTTTCCTTGAAGAAATAAAAATCAGTCTAAATTTACTGCTAGTGTAATTGCAGAAATTAACTACAAACCAGATCAGAAAAAGTTGGAAGTAAATAGGAATCAGCAAACCCTAGAGAACTAAAAACTTGTTAAATTAACTTCCTATTTTCATTTAAAAGACAGTAGAAGGGCTGTTCAATCCCTCTTTACCAGGCAGCTGTAAGCCTAATATCTAAACCTGCCATTGTGATGAAGACTGGTAGTAAACACCTACGGCTGCAGTAGCATCAAACTCTGTGGGCTGTTTCTTATTTCTTAGTCACTGGGACTGTGATTCACTCAGCTATTTTCCACCAGTGAAAAAAATCAGATCTTCCTGTGACAGGCCTGCATCAACACTGAGGAAATAAAGCAATTATTGTCATGCTCTTCTGGCACGCTGTAGAGACATTTAATGGCAAAATCCTCCCTATTACTGCTCTTGAGTCCATGTTTTGAATATGCCTCGTATTTTGAAATTTCTGAGATGAATGAAAACATCTGGAGCTATGATTCATTCCTAAATATTGAGTGCTTAGAATTATGCACACATGTCTCAAGATGACCTAAAGGGAGCTGAATGTTTCACAAAACTCCATGTAGAGTGGAATTTTAAAATATTTATACTGCACAAATACAGTATGGGACCTTACACTGGCAGAAGCATGATCAATCACAGGAATATGTGTAAGTCTTGGACTCTGAAGGATCAATGTGTTTAAGCATTTTAAACTTTTAAAATATTTTTATGTGTAGATATAAATGTCATAGGCCCAGGAATGACTTCTCTTTGAAAGAAAGAAAACACATATTTTGAATAAGAAAAAGATGGGATCATGAAGGAGACATCTAGACCTTTTAGACTTCAGTTCAAAATGAAGCTACAAATTGCAGTACGTAGTGGAAGGAGGAGGTGTTAAGGGAGTCCTTGTGGATGCTGCTTCCACAGACAGGTACTAAATTACTCTCTTGGGTTAGTGCAGTGCTGCTTTGGAAGTGGGGAGAGGGGAGGAGGGGGGGCTCCTGTGCAAAGTTGCTGAAAGCTTCCCTTTTTCCAGTGCTGGCCTTACCTATGGCCAAGGCTGAGTAGATATGGGAAGATGGGTGCACCTCTGCAAGTAACTAATTTTCTGTCTTGTAATTTTACTTTCAGCTAATTCACTTGTAAGTAGCTGCACTTGCTGAAATTGACAGCAAGTTTCTCAGTCAGTGTCTGCTTCTAGGACTGATAACACTCAATGTTTATAGTTAAGGATAGAAAATGATATGTAGAACCAAGGCGACCAGTTAGTTCTGAGAAAGAGAAAAGGAGTAAAGGGGTCACACCTGCAACCCTCCTTTAGGGAAGAGTGGATAAGACAGGTGACCAAAATTGACCAAACAGAGTATTCCATCCCAGATGTCACGCTCAGTATAAATCTGAGGGATCACCAGAGCCAAGTTCTCATCCATGCCTGCATCCTGGGAGGATTTTTTTTGTTCATCTGCCTTTGATTATTTGATCCAGTGTGTTCCTACCTCCAGATACTGTCTGCTGCTGACTCCAGTCCAGCCTGGGACTTTTCAAGGGTTGCAGACAATTAGAACAAGGTGGTTTTGGAGGAGGCAGTAGGAACTTGTGGAAGTAAAACTCAGGTGATGGCAAAAAATTCTGCAAGTCCTCAACCCAAGCCCTGAAACAGTAAACATTAGTTTTCTCAGAGATAAATCTTGGTTAGAAAATAGGATAATGCCCTAAAGATTCCCAAAACAATAAGGAGCAGAAGATTGTCAAACTACATGTAGAACAGAGAGATAAAAACAAAGAATCATGAACAAAAGTGTACAATAATCAAAAGGAACTTGGGTTTTAAAAATGTTGATAGGAGTCATATTTTTTGTTTCAGCACTTCTATGCTACAGTTCTATAAACAATTTAAGATACTGAAGAACCAATAAAAGAAAACAATATGTTCTTCCAATTCACGGTTCAATGAAATCTGATACTGAAAACCACTCACCACATGAATTAAGAAATATATGTAAATAAATTCACTTTCTCTGAGGAATATTGTCAACAAGTTACATGCTCAAGGAGATCAGAAAATGGTGCAAATGAGCTGTGGTTTCTACATTCCACAAAAATTGGACTTTTTTGTGAAAAATATTGATGGCATCAAGTTGTGCTTGTAGGAATCCTATGAATAAAAAATCTGTTTCTTACCTAAAATATGGGGTATTAATCCATTCCCCCCTTGTCCTATCATTTCACGACCTATTAAAAAATCCTTCACCAGCTTTCCTGTAGGCTCCCTTCAGGTACTGGAAGGCTGCTATAAAGTCTCCCTGGAGCCTTCTCTTCTCCAGGCTGAACAACCCCACTTTCTCAGCCTGTCTTTACAGGAGAGGCTCTCCAGCCTTCTGATCAACTATTTCATGCCTTCAGTTTAAAGGAATAATTCAAATTATTATAGTATTGTCATTTCATAACAAGATCTTTTCTACAGTAAAACTAGCTTTCATAAGGCCTTGGGTTATACTTATCTTTATAAACTGACCTGATACCTGAAATATTGAATATTTCCCTTCTCAAGGCCACTGCATTTCTTTATCTTTCTTGTGAATAGAATTCAGCTTATCCCAACTAATCCATTTTGGAATCTCATGTGAGAAAATCTCTATGATACTTTCACAGTTAATACATATCTAGTCATTATGGTCACAGAGTTATTCAGTTCACCCTAGAACTGACATTGAATGGCAGATTGCTTGCATTTTTATTTAGCCAGTCTTCATGAACAGAGCTGTGGTATAGAATGGCAAGGAGGAATTTTTAAAATGTCATGGTATAAAGTTCAATAAGTTTATAGCCAACACTTGATTACTCCTTGACTGGAAACTGTTTTTGATGGTTTGCCTCTTATGCACAGCAAGCCAACAATTGTACACACCATGAAATTGAACAATTCAGCAGTATTTTATGGTTGGTTGTTGTGTCTGCTTCTTTTCTATTGTGCAGTAGAGGCTGGTGGTTTTAGACGTTTCTTTGAAGAGAGAGCTAAAATGCTGCAAGTCACCTGACTTAGCAATAGTCTTTAAATGTCCCAAGGTTCTGTCTTTGGTGACAGAAAGTGAAAAAAGTTGTGAAAGAAGTTTCTGATGATCTAAAAATGCTTTTAGTTAACTTGCTGCTTGCTTTCTGAAACACAGGAAGGTGTTAGTCCTTGGTGCAGAAAAACTTTTCTAGAAGCATAACTCTTTGTTTCAGTTCCTCGAGCAAAATGACCTTAAACTGATCCACAGACTTTCAACCATATTCTCCAAGATTATCTTTTTATCTGCAATTGAAGTGGTCAGATAATCCATTGAGAATATGGGAGATCAAAGCTTTTATTCTGCCTGAGGAAATTCAAATTCCTCCTATTTCCTGATGGGTCACCTAACCAGTAGGCTAGAGGGGCTTGGGGGATGTTCAATATTAGAAGCAATATATATTATTCCAGTCAAAATCTCAGAGAGAAGAATGCAAGACTCCTTTATTGTTTCATCTACTGACTATGTGCATGGAAAGGGGAATAAATCTTTAATGGCTGATCCTAGGATTGTTCATATATTTAATCTGTGACAACTACCAGATAAAAATGCATGAGAAAATAAGGAAGCAGAGACAAGCACTCAGAATGCTTGAGTCTCTATGTAGCATCACTGAGAGTAGATGGCTACAATATGTATCCTTCTATTGCCTAATGTTTTGTCCATCTGTTGAAATATGTATCCTTCTATTGCCTAATGTTTTGTCCATCTGTTGATCCAGATGAGTACTGGATTTTTAGAAAAGCAGTGCGTTGCATTTCTTCATAGCGGAGAATCGGTAGTTTGTGGGGGTTTTTTTGTTTTTTTTTGTTTTTCCCCTCTGCCAGAATTTAAATTTATTAGCCCAAGCTGTCTTGAAGAAAGACCTATTCTGTTTACAAGCATGCAGAAGTCCTTACAGATAAAGATATCATGAAACATTTAATATTAGTTATTTTTAGTACTACTGACTTTTCTGTCACCTTCTGATAATGAGAGGATAACTGTAGTCAGCCACATTTACGTAGCTAGAACTAATCAAGCAGGAAACATAGCATATCACAGTAATTCTGCAGCTTTGAGTGTGATGGCTTGGATTTATTGCAGTAAACAGCTCAAGTGTTTTCTCTTTAAATTAACTCCAGTATGATTAGACTCTCCTTTTATGGTCTGAAAGCCCTATTTCAGTGAAGAAACAGTTTTTATCTTAGGCAACATTGTGCTTTACTTTGTGCTAACCAGTCAGGGAGTTAATATCATTAATGTTCTTATTTATAAGGCATAATGTTGATCTGAAAAAGCTTCTGTAACAGGACAGAGCCTGTTGACCCAGCCAAGCTCTTGCCTCACGGGACTTACTTCTTGGAAAAATATCCTGGGAAATAGAACGGGTCAAGGAAATAAAGCTAACCAACAAGAAATAACAAACATATTTTTGATGCAAAATCTACTCCTGCGAAAACAAAAACAAGTGGCATTTTTGAGAAATTTTACTAAAAGGCAAGACTGATTTGAGATAGAACCTGTGGTAGGAGAGCTGGCAGATTGGCCCTGGAGATGTGTGGGGTTGCTTGTGTCTCCACTGTGTTAGGGCTGGAGATTTCATTCCATTGAGCACCTGGGTGATCTGGGTGGCTCAAAGTGCTTCATTCAGACCTGTCTTTCTGACATTCAATGTGTTTGGTTCTCCAGAATGTGTGAAAGAAAAGGCATAGAGTTTCAAAATATTTTGAGGGGGGATGAATATCTTATATAGAGATTTTATTTTCACTTGAAATGTAAGACTGAAGTTACATTTTAGTTGTTTTGATTGTAGTTTGATATTTTTTTTTCCTTTCATATTTTAGCTTTCCGTTTCCATTACAGTCAGAAATGACAGTTTTTCAAAATTGTAGGCATTTCCACACATGGAAATTTTGACCACACCTCTGGGGAAGCACAGACATATCTTTGCAGACTGAATTAGCATGGGTACCAAAACAGTGACTTAATGGTTCTCCAAGTAGAAATCAGAGGAAAAGTCAATTTCTTCATTTGAAGAGAAGGTATGAAGGTCATAAGATCTGAAATGCTGTTTTTAAATACTTTGTTTTTGCATTTAAATATATATCAGTAGCAGAAAAGTCTTAATTTGAAACAAAGAGAAAAGAAAAACCTGTAATACTTAGTTGGAAGACAAAAAACTAAAATCAGAAAGAACAAGTAATGTAGTAAAATTTTCATGGAAATAGGGGAATTGGTTACACGACCAATTTTAAGACAAAGCTATACACACAAAATAGAAAGATAAATTTAAATTTCATATATAAGATACATATTAGAAATTGCTTAGACATTTTTAGATTGCTTATTGCTGTCCCTGCTTTGAACCATAGCACATGGAAAAATAGTATTAAAATAGGCAAACCAACTGTGCTTTGTAAAGGTCAAGTTTTTATTTTTTTCTTCATGGTCAGTCAATATGTAAGGGAACACAGTCTTCCTAGTTTCTGACTACTACACATGGAGCAATTGTCCATGTACTTAAGAGTTTCATTTTTACTTAACTACTTCCTACAAAGACTGCCTCTCAGGTTTTCTTATAAATTTACTGCTTTCCTAGTTTTTTTCCTTTTTTTCAACTTTTTTTTTTTTCTCTTGACCTTCAGAGCAAAGGCTTATTATTATTATCCCGTAATCCTGTTTCTGTCTAAATGTTCTAAAACCTTTATTTTCTACAGACATTAAAAGCTGCTGCTCAGTTCTCAGATGTATATTGTCAGTCATGCTATACTTTTCAGGTTTACTGTTCTGGAAAATATGGCATAGATGGGTTTTACCATCTTAGTTCTTTGCATGTCTAATATTCTCTATAGCTTATTTTAAACCGTTTTGTTGATACAAAATTTCAAATCTAATTTACAAATCTAATTTTATTTTTTCCACTTTTGAATTTATTCTGAACTCTTTTGATTACAATGCGGTATTTGTACATTTCTTCTTGTTATTATAAATTATTTATATAATATAAAATTATATTTATATGTGTGTATTTATGGTCAAAACATGTTGGAAATATTCCACTGAATCTTTCTAACAGAAACTGTGGAGTCACAAATAAACTATTGATTACGAGAGAAAGACTTCATTTAAGAGACTGCCCTAGCAAAATAAAAAGAACACTAAAGAAGAAAAATTAAAGTTCTTTCATCAGTTTGTAATCTCTACATTCTAGATCAATTTTTCTAGCTTGGAATGTATTTGTGAAAACTTAAGGTATCAATTTCCTCTCCCATTCCATGATGCAGAAGTAAAAAAACCTAAAAGCTTTCATACAGCAGGAAGTCTTTATCTGTGCAGAAATAGGTCAAAATATGGAACTATGGCCAAAAGTGCAGTATTACAGCTGTATGCATTGCTCAACTTTGGCACCTCAGAGTACAGTGGGGTTTGCCAAGAAGTGAAAATATGTCAGATTTCTAATGACAGCATCTCCTGACTTGGTGTGATAAGAAGCAGTGGTGGCAGTGGTAACTGTAAGGAACCCAAAAGTCCGGTGTAGTCTATGGAGCTTAGAAGAAGAAAGCCCTGGAATCTGGAAAGACATATTTAGCAGGAGAATGAAAGAGCACTGGTGTGGGGACTGGAATGCCCAGACTACCAAAACATCTTGCTGCAGCTCAGCCTCTCATTAGCAGACAGAATAGTAGCAGAACAATGGACAGCCAGAAAGAAATAGAGAAATATAAGTACAAAAAACACCCCCCCCCCCCCCAAAAAAAAACCCCAAAACCAAAAAAAAAACCAACTAAAAAAAAATTATTCAGTGACCATCAAAGTGACATCATAATATAATTTCCTTACACATCTCTGACATTTTGAAAGTCATATTTGGTTTTATATTAATTAGTAGTATAAAGAATATAATATTATTTTGAAATGTTCTTTCAGTTTATATTCTAATTACATAAAATTAAGATTCAAGATTGCACATTGTATTTTACTAGAGGTGTCAACACAGCCTCTTAATTTTTCATACCAGGTCTACTAGTACAAATCTTTACATATGATCAAAGAGTAAGAGAAAATAGAAAGAAAAATACAAACTAATAAAGCTGTAGACATAGAACTGTCTAAAGAAAAAGTTCAGGCTGCCTGAGAAAGGTATAAAGTTGTAGATTATGTAGAATTAAATCAGAGCAACCCAAGGAAGTTATATTTTGCCTCTGGAAACAGTGATGCATAATGCACCTTCTGCTCAAAAAGGCTGAGCATTGGCACACAACATCTTAAATAAAACTTACCTCTTTCACACAGCCAGCTGAGTTAAGAATCTTAAGCAGACAGAAGAATGAAATGGAAGAGAAAGGGGAGATTTTACATTGTAGAGTGCAGAGATGGTACTGTCATGAAATCAGAGGAGGGAGGTTGTGATTATGCAAGTATTTTTGGTATGACTATTGAAGATCTGTATCCTGGAAGAGGAGGAACAAAGACAATGTGGATTAAGCACAACTGTGGTATTTATTTTACCTAACTAGTAGAGAGACTGCAATGAAAGTGGAGCTAATTCTTTACACCCCTGTATATAAATTGTATACACAAGACTGCTGAGGAAAGTACTGGTGTTGTTTGTTTTTGCAAGAAGAATGAATAATTTTTATTTTTTTATTTAACAGTATCTTTGTGGTACTTGTTAAAGCCAAATAACTAGTTATTAGAAGATTAATACATCATGCCACCTGTTACGCCTGCTTTCCAAGGCAGCCGTTCCGACAAATGCTATATATTAATTTATCCACTTTTTCAGACTCTTTTAAAGGGTTGCAATGCATGTATACAGAATATCAGCATTTAATACAGAAATTAAAGAGAATATGAAAGAAATCCAGCTCCATCAATATTTGGACATCCACTAAGCTCTTGTATGGAACTGTTTGGAAAGATAATAAGAATTTGGATCACGCGTCATGTGTAAATTCTATAATCCAAAACTAAAAAGGCTTAAGTCTTCCTTAAGACAATTTTGATGATAGTCTCTCACAGACTGAAAAGTTCTATAAAGATGCAGGACTGTATGTCAGACAGAAAGGGAAAAAAAAGAAACTGTGGAAGAAAAAGCAGATGTCCTATACCATCTATCAGAGAAAGAAATATTATACTGTGCAGTCTTATTCAAATGAATCAGTAGATCACATGTTTAGTTTTGTTGACTCTATGGATGTCATTGTGTTGACAGTGATTTCAGTCCTTAGAGAAGAGTGATCAGGTTTGTCAGACTTCACAGAAACACTAGGCACTGTTGAGGTCACAGAGAAAAACCTTTTTGCTCATCTGAAAAGAAGTAAATCACAGGGAAAATTGTGTAGAAAGAAAATATATTTTGTTTAATTAAGTGAACTGTGTGACAGTTATGTGCAAGGGTGTTTGCATGTTTCCTCAAATTTGTTCTAAAAAAATCAGAATTATGTCAGCCCACTGAGGGTAAAACTTAGGAAGTCTTTATCTTTTACCTGTTGAGTTTCCACATAATGGCGAATGTGGCAATGATGACAGAAGTGGGACTTTTAAGGGACTGCTAATAAGCCCCAAATCCCACAGGAAATGTTCTTTGAACTGGAGAAGTTTTCAATTCCACAATGTCTTTTGGTTATGATATCCATGTTGAGCAAAATCTTCAACTGACAGCTGCAGATGTACAGCACAGACAGCTGTGGTGGTGGCAAATGAAGGTGCCCTCTCTCATCTGTGCAGTCTCCTCCTGTTAGCTCCAATGGTAACAGGTCCTTATTTTGACTTGATGAAGAAACACTGTCACAATTTTGTTAGTGAAGATATGGTCACCTAGTTTTCCTTCTAAAAAGATTCTATTTATTCATCTTAACCACAAATTACACTTAGAGAGAATATTTCTATCTGTAAGTAACAGTCGGCAGCATTGCTGCTAAACAGTGATTCCTGTATTGACTGTTGTCCCCTGAGGTACAATGATGTGATGGATGGGGATCAGGAAAAAACTTTCTAGTGTACTTCAAAACACGTTTTTCCTCGTCCTCCTGTAAACTTTTCAAAGGCTGAAGTTTTAATATCAAAAACCAAATTCCTAAGCCATATTCAGTACATGAACTGACAGATGCTAACGTGAAGTAATTTGCTTTTCAGTTTATCCACTTTTCACCTTTCCACAATGCTCATTTACAATTTTCTTTCTTATTTCTTATTTCTTGATGCTTTTCTACTTACTGTAATAGATATTATTGATGTGTTATGATACAAAATATTTGTATTACAAATATAATCTTGGTGCATCTGAAAATTTATTAAAAAATGAACATGTATTTTCAGATTTTATAGGAAAAAAGAATACAGTAAAAGTGGCAAAACCACAGTTTCAGTCTGGGTTTGCAAGGGGTGGGCTTTTTTGTTTTGTTTTGTTTTTTTCAATACTGGGGAAAGGGTGAGAACAAATACTGAGAAAATGAAGAAAAAAATATTTAAACTGAAAACTAGAGAACTGTGATCTGTAAACCGTCTGCATAAATCTTACTTTGCCAGAGTCTCTGTTAGTGCTAAAAAAGAATTTGTACCACTATTATTTCTGAAAACTCACAGAAAACTATAACCATCATTTTGTGGTGGAGACATCAGAAGAAATTTTGACAAGAGTCATGGCAATTAATGAAAGACAGATGGCAATTCAAAACTCTTTAGAAGCTTTTATTCACAAGGAAAATGAACACTGAGGGAGGAAAAGGACATTTACATCATAGGATAAAACCAGGGGAAATAAAAAGCCAAAAAGTTAGGCTTGGGAGATACTATAATGAAGAAATAAAAAAGGGCCCTAAAAAAAACATTCATACAAAAATTCAGTAACTTTGTTCCTTTAGTGAGGATGCTTTGTGTTGTTTTAATGAACAGGTTGCCAAGGAATGATTAACAAGACAATGAGAAAGGGTATATACAAAAATCATAGAAATAGAAAAATATAGCTATTGTCAAGAATTCTACAAATGATAATGATTCCTGATAAGAAATATAAGGTAAGTATATGCCAAAGGAGATGCCCTGTGCTTTCAAAGATGAACATGCTGTATTAAATATGGTTTCTCTGCATATGCTCATGAAATATTTTTTGCAGGATGATTTTTATTCAAATGAGTTTATGAAATAATCTTTATTGAGTCTTACATACTATTAAATTTGCATCTAATTGTGTAGCTATATTTCAATTAAGGACAGAAAGCCAAGAAACTAAACACCCAAAAAAAGAGCAAGTCTTAATTGCATTCTCCTAGGTACAAAGAATAAATATGGAAACATTATCAATATTCTTCACTCTACAGTGAACATTCTTGGGAACTGGACATCCTGAACTTCCCTTCCAGTCTGTTCATAGGAATAATACATCTAATTATTTCCCCTGGAATTTTCCACTCAGTTTGGAATTTGCCTTACCAATAAGCTAACAAAGTTGTGCAGATTAGTGTAGAACTATTGTGATCCCTCTTTTGTATCTGGTGGAGTTGAAGTCATTGTGATACTCAGTAAAATATGGTAAAATATGGCAAAAGACATATATCAACTCATATCCTAGAATTAGAATGTCTGAAACTTAACAGTCACTGCAAACTGAAAATGTTAATACCAATCAGATACAGCCATGCTGAGGAAACTCTCATAAGCTGGTGTGTAATTTATGACTATGAAGATGACTATGTAGAAAAAAAAGATTATGTAGACTATTTAGAAAAGACTATGTAGAAAAAGACTATGTAGACTATGAAAAATAAAGTGCACGTTTTGACCGGAATGTCTTCTGAACACTGGGAGGAAAATTCAAGCTCAGTATGTTAACTTTGTACAAAATATGTTTTTTACACAAGCTACAAATTCCTGTCTGCACTTTACACTAATATATGAAGTGAGAGAAAAAAAAAAAAAAAAAAAAAAAAAAAGTTTCACTGTTAGTTTCTGAAAAAACTGATAAGACTGAGCTTTAGGTGATTTACCTAACTTTTTCAGCATTTAGGAATGTCAGGATGAGTATCCAAAAGATTTTGATGGAAAATTCTTGGATGGATAGTATCTATGCATTCCTGTCAGAGAAAAGCTCTAATTGATTTTATGATAAGGACTAAAGAAAATCTTTGGGTTCAGATTTATGAATTCCCACTTAGTCTCAAGCTAGCTCTTACAAACATATCGTAAGTCAGCTAGATACTTAGTAATCATGTACTGCAGAAATTACTAGAAATTCTCAAAATTAAAAAATGTTTTGAAACATAAAATTAGTATGGCTTTCTTCCATTAAACCTTAATAAAAAGGTTATGGATTATATTTATAAACATGGAGTCAGAATTCTTAAGCAATATCTTACTACTGTAAATTAGTTGTTAATTTTATCTCTTATAGTTCTAGTTCTGATATATGAATTAGGAAAAATATATGTGTATCACTCCCTTCTAATACCAGAAAGAAATGTGATTAATGTTATAGTAGAATGCAATTTCTTCCCTTTTGATTAGTTTCCTTTAAAAAAGTTAATCTATAAAATATTTAATATACTTCTTAGTAAGTTCTGTTTTATTTTAATTTTTATCTCTTTTTCTAAAAGACACAAGTTAAAAAAATAAATTATCTTCTAGTATAGAGGTACATCTGATGCAAAATCAAGATTTATAAAGTATTTCTGATATGAATATTTTTTAATCATAATAAGAAAGCACGGAAAATACGAAATACAAAAACAATAGTTTAAGAAATACAAATATATATAGAACACAAAAAATTATGATAATACATATTTTCATGTAGTGGACTGAAATCTATTAGGCTGGAGATACCAAGTACCACTCATTTAAACATGGTCTGTATAAAAAAGGATATGAGAAAAACAAAACAAAACTAATTGAGTTATAGACCTGATTATAAGAAAGATCCAGCAAATTGCTAAGAAGACACTGTAAATGGATGTGGGACCAGATCCCTGTCTTCTTTTGACTTCCAGTTGTGGATGGTAAAGATGAGTGGAAAGTCCATTACTTTCTTGGTATTAGGGACAAAAACCCTGTGCTTCTTCTAGGAAAAAGCTGCAGGATGTCTTGGAAGCCACTGTGTGTATGGAGTGAAACTAATATCTGTGCTGCACTTGCTATTACCTTTGTTGTTCCTTTAATTAGAGTCACTAGTTATTTAAAATGAAGATGTAGCCTGAAGTACAATACCATTTTATTAATCTCAGGTGTATTGTACATATTGCTTCACAGTATAAAACACTTTATGATATGGTAATGGATTTTTCTTAGGTATGCATTGCACACTTGACAGAAACTATTTTACATTATGAATCCAATCTGAACAGAAGAAAAAAGGGAGGAAAAAAAAGTTATGAAAAATACATCAAAATTGCTATGCCACTGGTATAGAAAATTATTTTGACCTTTTAACTTTAAGGTTAAGCATGCCTAAATATCATTAATCTGCACTTCTAATAACAAGTTTTAGCGATCCTATGTGGAAATGGACAGCTACAGATATTAGAGACTTACTGAATCTTCATCAGTCTGTGATATATGTTTTACTATCCCTTTTCTCTCCTGACTCTTTTGAATCTGAAGTGTCAATACATACTATATTTTCCCAGTTGCTGTATTCAGTGATAATAAAAACAAGTGGTTTCGACATTACAGCCTCCTTCATTATGATCAGTCATCTTGCTGCTAAATAAAGTACTTGGAGACTGAAGGAAGAGGAGATTACAGAGGAAGCTTCTATCTAGTTAAAATTTTCAATATAAATAGGAATAAAAATATTGACAAGAATGCTAAAATAAGAGATATGACCTCCTTCATCTAGGTGGTTAGAGTGTTGAGTTTTGTCTGTAGCAGAAAATATTTCCAGAAGGTTAAGAAGGTTATTCTCTAGCACTGAGTTTCACTGGCATGCAGTGGCCTACGTTTGTATGGTTAAATTCTTTTAACTCCCAAAAAAGGGTTCTTGTATGCAGAATGTATATTGAGGATTATCCCTTGTCTCCTACATGGATGATTGAATTTCAGTCCAGGAACACTCCCTGAAATCATTCAGTTTGCTAGTAGAGTATCCAATAAGTACCACTGAAGGACAAGCTCTGCTCTCTTGTGTGTAATAGTGGGAAACTTGGATTTAATAGTACATAGAATGGTTTCTTCTGTGCAAAGATGAATGGTTTGTATGTTGCCCTTCAAAAACAGTCAAGCCAGTACAAGAGAAGAGGCCAAGACTGTTGTCTTTTATCTGGCTAAGCGCAATATAATGAAGTTCTCATGGCATGTTATGGACAAATATTTTTGCCTTAGAAATGGGCAAAAGAAACCAACAGAACCTTTACTGTTGACATGCTGACATAGAAAGTTCTGGAATGTACTTGGTACAATTCTTAAATATTTCTGCTGGAAAAGCCTACAATGAGAAGTGCATTGGAGGATATGCTTTAATCACACATCAATAAAGAACTGGTCAGCTGGTGGCAGCCTTGACTGAAGTGACCATGAGATGCCAAAATTAAAGATTCCAAGGAAACTGGAAGATGACCAGTAGCAGACTGAAGATCCCAGATTTCAGCAGAACAGACGTTGACTTTTTCGTGTGTTAAAAAAAATGCAGATGTAGCACTTGAGGACATGGTTTAGTTGGCTTGTGGTGTTGATTTGATGACTGGATTTGATGATCTTAGATGTCTTTTCCAACTTTATTGATTCGATGATTCTAAGTGGCAGAAAATCCTGCCTTGAGGCCCATTTTAGGGAGCTGCTAGAGGAGGGAATTGTGAGCAGGCAGGGTGAGCCAGCATTGGCAGTTCCAGCTGCTGTGCTGCTGCACCAGGGCACAGTCCCAGGAGAGTGAGCAGAACACAGGTGATGAAAGCAATAGCCTCTTTCTGTGACCCTGTGATCATCAGAGAAGTGGAGGTAGTGAGTGAGGTCCGGGCTTATGATAAGAAAGAAAAATGACAGTTTAGGACAGTTTAGAAACAGCTGGACACAGGTTGGATACAGGTATACTCACAGCACAGCTCAATGAATTCATGAAGGCTGGGGAGTGGCTAGCTAAGGATTTCTGCAAAAAAAGGATGCTAACTGAATCAGCAGTACATCTTGAGGAAATGAGAGCTAATTGAATACTGGGCTGAATTACTAGGATTACAGTCAACAGGTTGAAGGCAATTATTTTTTTTTCCTACTTACCACTTGTGGCTCCTCACTTAAGCGCTCCCTGACTCAAGAGAAATATTGATAAACTGGCAAGAATTGTTGGAGAGATTAGCCTTGAGGAAAAGAAAGTGTTAAAGAGGAATCTAGATGCTCTTTTCTGTTATCTAATTGCAGAGAAGGCAGAGATATTTTCAGATTGAAATTAAAATGAAAATAAAAATAAAAATTCTCACTGGAGACACAGGTGATACTGAGGAGCATCAATAAGAAAGTTATTAAACACTGGAACAGGTGGTGGAATCTCCATCCCCTGAGATATTTAAAATTTGACAGAATATGGCTATGAGCAACTTGATTTACCCTAATTTAGCCCTGCTTTGACTGACTGACCTCCACAGGTTCCTTCTAACCTAAATAGTTGCATGATATTGGAGCATGGCAAAGGACTATTAACACATTGATCCAACACACATGGAATTGTCTCATATTCAAGCAAAGTTACAGCAAATTTATGCATATACATAAAAAAGATAAGCTGGAAGCACATGCCCATGTTGTGCATAGTGCATAACACTGGCAGGTCAATTCACTCATTCTTATCAAGGGCCTTCATATGAGCCAACTCAGTTTCCTTGTCTCTGTCACAGTCCTGCCCCATGAAAAGCAACTTAGCTTATGTACAAAATACACCACCCAGGAAGAATGAAAATAATGCAGATGGTTTCTGGGCTGTGTCCTTTTTCAGGGATGTGGTCAACTCAGGAGCAGATCTGGCATTATCTGCATGTTAAGAGTATATCTCCTGCCATTGTGTACTCATTAATGAAAGTTGGATGTTGGGCCATCTGGAAAATTTTGCTGGCTCGCTCAGGGAAGTTCTGGCATAATAGTGCTATTAAGACAGGTATCCACTGTCTGCCTCAATCTCTCTTCATATCTGTGGAAGATATCTGCAAAATACTCAAATAACTGTCTTGCCAGCCTCACCTGGACATTCTGGGGTAAGCAAAACTTTGTTGACACTTCTAAAAATGAGCTATGGGAAAATATACAGAAGGCCCTTTGCCCTCCAGTTAACACAGTTTAGGTATATCTGTGCACCAAAGTGACTAATTATGCATCATAGCCATGCCTGAAATAATGTAGGTTATCAGTGTTTCTTATGACATTGCTAACAACAATTTCAGCAAAGACCCTGAAAAATCAGAAATTTAAGTGCTAAAAATACCTTCTGAACATGCTTGGAGGCCAGATGCATACATTTTTTGAAGCAAATAGAAATATTTGTGTGTACTGAATTTTGGGGTCGAAGAGAGGTACCTTAGAACATAATATTATTTTTGGAGAGCAATTATCTTGTAAAGATACAGAGTTGGTGTTTGCCCTCTCTTCCATTTTATTCCTCTTGCATTTTCATATCTAGAGTCATTTAGAAGTCTTCCAGAAAAATATTTCTTTAATATAAGTATTGTTAAGACCTCTGTCCTGAATAGCTAGCACCATTTCTCAAAGGTTCCTGAGCTTCACCTGGTGCCTATTATAAAAGACCAGTAGGGAAAAATCCAGATGTTAGTTCCAATGCAAAGAATCTCTGAAAATTTGTTGTGGGAGTTAGCTTGGAAAAAAATTCATTCAGCTGGGAAAAGTGCTAAAGCTGGTAAAACATGCAAGTGGAGAGAAAGAAAAAACCTACATGCAGTGGAAAAGAAATTGGAGCAACTAAAATTGCTCTAAATCCAGCAGTAAAGGCAGGAGGAAGTCTCATTTCGTTATCCGTCCCTTCTGCCATTCCTAGTTATGGCTGTTTTAGGGAAAAAAGACTTGAATTCCTTATTTTCTTTTCCCCCGCTTCATAGTTTTTCCTTCTTTTTTTTTTTCACAACAGGAAAGACATAGGAGTTTGAAATTAAATTATCCCATAATGCAACTCAGAACTACACACTGGAAGAAATTTCTTCTGACTCCACTGCAATGAGCAACTTGTGCCAGAGGCTTGCTATCTAATTTCCATACACTTTCTTGACTAGTATTGTGGCAAGGTAGTGTGAGATCAGCTGAAATATGAAACAATAAAATGAATTAAACTGCACACAGCAAGTGGACAAAAAATGAGATGGGAGTTTTGTTGTTGTTAAATGCTTACTGTTCATGCACTGCCTGAGGCTTAAATTCTTGTCTATTAGAAGATTTTGCAGTTTATGGATACCATATAGGATTTAAAAGTATTGTGGTATGTATTGCAGTTCTTGTTGAAAGTCCACATCCCCTGCTTCTCAAATGTAATATCTGATTTGGTGAGTTATTCTGTGTTGCTTGGAAAATCATCCTTCAGCCTTTCTTATCTCTAAACACAACGATAAATAGACAGATCCTTAAAAAAAAAAAAAATGTCACTAGAAACTCCTTGCATACCTTCTCACTTTTTAGAGTCTTACTCTTTTCTTCTTCTATGTAATATATTTTGTAAAATCCTTTGCAAAGCCTCTGCTTTCCAATAAAGGTATAATTATAACAGGAGACTGAGAAAAATTCTGTTGCTAGTAATGTTTTTCTAACTATGTCCTTAAGCTCTGTCTTGTGTCAGTTATGAATTTATTTAGGAAACACCCTGCTCCTAAACTGTTAGAGTTTAGTAACAAAACAAAATAAAAAGTACCTTTATACATACAAAAATGTGGCAAAAATATTCTATCGGGCTTTAAAAATATTTTTTTCTGTACTATGAATACAAGCCTTTGTGTTCTTTTGGAAGGACATTGCCAGCACAAATCATTAGCAGAACACGCCTGAAGAGTAAAATTTTTCCTCCCTCCACTGTCCTTCATCTCAGATCACATTCACGTCATCAGAAAGAAAACCGGAAAGTAACTGTATGATCATGCAAAAAAAGCAAACATTAATAAGCAGACATTAAGTATTTTGTAGCTTCATGCCTAAGCAGAGAGTTGCTTGCAGAGTATAAACTACATTTAATACTCTTTCATGGGTCAGATATGTTTTTTCCCCACAATAATGAAATGTGCAAGTCTATGCACACCATTTCAGCAATACTCAGTATTTAATTTGTTGTTAATATGTACAATATTCATGAGAACGTCAGTATGGCCTGTCTAACTGGTTGATGAAAATTCCCTGAAAAAATTTAAATTACACTAGACTGAAGGTACTGTTTCTATTTCTGCAAGTAATTTTCCAAGCCTCCTCAAAAACCTGACCAGAAGTCAGAATTTCAGGCACGTGCACCTGTGCACCAAATGGCAGTGGTGAAACAGGTAAGCTTAAGAATCAGGCATAAAATGTCTGCACTAGACAACCCTTTTGTAGGAGAACTTGGAAATAACTTTGGAGTTTCATTTTAATAGCAAAATAAATATATGCATTTCATTTGCAATCGTAAGACCTAAGGATCCGTTCCAGTTTAAGGTGCTTAATAAATAGAATTGTTAGAAAGAGAATGGTGTGGCCCATTTATACATAAAGTATTGATTGTAAGAAATGCACAGTATGAAGGCTTCCCTTGAGGATTAAATCTATGTAACTATGAACACCCACTACAGTTTCATTTGAGAAGCTGAAACTGCTGAAGTAAATCCATGCCTGTGAAAAAATTAATAGAAAAATCACAGCATCGTGATCAGAAGCAGAATAGATGAACCAGATCTGCCCCTGCATATTCTGTAGGGTTTACAGTATGCAAGTTATAAGTAGGAAGGTTGGGGCATTTTATGGAGTTGGGACAGTTCTGGAGTCCCCAGCGTAAGAAGGACATAGAGCTCCTGGAACATGTCCAGAGGAGAGAGACTGAAATGATCATCAGTCTGGAGCACCGGTCCTATGAAGAGGGGCTCAAGAAGTTGGGGTTGTTCAGCCTGAAGAAGAGAAGGCTCTGAGGTGACCTTGTAGCAACCTTCCAATACCTGAAGGGGGCCTACAAGGCAGCTGGGGTAGGGCTTTTTACAGAGGTGTGTAGTGAGAGGACAAGGGGAAAGGGTGTCAAAGTTGAAGTAGGGAGATTTAGGTAGACATTGGGAAGAAATTCGTGAGGATGGTAAACAAACTGGCACAGGTTGCCCAAGGAAGTTGTGGCTGCTCCCTTCCAGGAAGTGTTCAAGGCCAGGTTGGATGGGGCCTCGAGCAACCTGGTGTAGTGGAAGGTGTTGCTGGTGATGCAGGGGGGTTGGAACTAGATGATCTTTAAGGTCCCTTCCAACCTTAGCTATTATTCTACTCTACTCTACTCTACTCTACTCTACTCTACTCTACTCTACTCTACCCTACTCTACTCTACCCTACTCTATTCTCTGGGCTTAGGACAGCCTCAGTTTGGAAAAATCCATCCCATCAGCATGAATGTTGTCAGCCTCTCAAGGCAGTAACAGAAGGGAAAGGGTGATTTTTACTTCTCAGCCTGAAGGCCTTTTTCCTGTCAGTCAGAATGTAGTTGTCAGCATAGAATATTGACTGCTGGATTAAAGGTTGTTTCCGCAGAGGAGGAAGGAGGAAGTAAACCCATTTTGTACTAAGGAGCTAGGACTGCATGACTTTACAATGAGGAGTGGCAATATACGCTCCACAGGATTATAGTAGAGACAAACTGAAGCTTCACTGATCCTTTTTCACAGAATCACAGTATTTTCATGGTTGGAAAAGACCTCTAAGATCCAACCATGAATATCCCCCTCCCTAATAAAATAAATAAAATATGTTTATCAATATCTATATCACCATGCCTACTAGAGCATGTCCTGAAGTACCTCATCTACACAGTTTTTAAATAGATCCAGGGATGGTTACTCTACCATCCCCCCAGGCAGTGCACTCCAGCACCTGTCTACTCCTGCAGTAAAGAAATTCTTCCTAATATTTACTCTAAACCTCCCTAGATGCAACTTCAGGCCATTTCATCCTGTCTCCCTCAGTAGAGGTGTATTCAATGCATTTTATAAGACTAGATCTGTACATTTTATTTGAGTTTCATCAGTCCTGCTTTCCCAGGATTGTTCAGATTCCTATAGGGTCCCATCCTAAAGGGATGTTAGCTTTAGGAAGGACAACTTTAAGAACGACAAATACATTATCAAAAAAGCAAAATATTATCTTGCTTTTCATCTCCTCTCTCTGAAATGAAATTAAAGAGTTAATAGGCTCAGTCACTACTGTATTATAATTGCTTCCTAACCATTATGAAGTTTTATCAAACACTGTAATCTGGATAAGTTAGAATGCTTCCCTTTTATGTTGATAAATATCTATAAAAACTTTTTAGAAATATTTTTAATCATCAAATAAAAAGAACATTTCTATAACATATTTACACTTAGTAGGGGAATATATTATCTATATTCGCTTTGGTGTTAAAATCTGAAAAATATTTTCAGAAGCTGTTATATGACATGTAAGAGGCACAAGTACATAATGGAAGAGAAAAACCTGAAACATCTTGCAAAATAATGCTACAGAAATACCGCCTTTCAGGTGTTAAATAACTATGTTTGTATTGTTCAGTTGAAACAAATATTAAATTATTAAATACAAATCTTCTATGGAAAGCCAAATATGTTAATTTTGTATTTAATAATTAAATGTTTCCAATGTTAGTCCAGACCATTATTCTGGCAGTAGGATAAACCTAGAATACATATTATGCTCCCAACTGCACTCCTTATTCTACTGTTAATAT